>NC_090312.1:2022000-2693500 GCF_039906515.1 Pseudorca crassidens | reverse complement strand
CAGCTGGACCAAGTGTGACAAAGAATGGGGCCGCCTGCTCCCGAGAGCAGGAGTAGAGCCAGAAGGTGTCCATACAGACTCTCAGCTGAGCTTCCAGAGCCCGTTTCCTTAGCACTGACTTCTGCCCCTACCTCCAGATGTGAGCCTGTGAGGACCAGAAAATCGATGGTTCACACAGACCCGGTACCCAGGATGGTGATTTGCCTGAGGCTTCAGACTCAGCGCATCCCTGCCAACATGCAGGAGGGACCTCCATTTCCAGATGCAGCAGTAGAGATGCTGGCCTCCAGGGGTTCTCATCAAGGACCTCATATGAGCAAGGAACAAGGCTGCCACCTCACATCCCTGCTGGCCAGGGGGGCAGCCCGGCCCAGGGAAGAGGCTGGGGATGTGCAGACCTGGCTTCATCCATCAGGAGCCCCACATTTTACTGCCCTAATCCCTACAATAATCACAAAAGTCATTTTAAACCTACTTAATAGGTGACAAGACTGAGGCTCAGAGTGATTACGTCAGGGAAGCCGAGATCCGTGCACACACAGTCTTTTCATCGGCATCCTCAAAATGAGTCTTTGATGAATTAGTAATTCCAGGAGACAGCCGAAAGGAAGAGGGATTCCAGACTGAACAGTTCTGATAAACCAAGCATACTTATGGCCCCTTCAGGAATCACTATGGATGGGGCCCATTTAAGGCTCTGAGAAGTTCTGCGGCCAAGAATCCTATTAACTTTGTTTCAGCAAGCGTTTAACTTGATTGGCCACAGAATTGCTCTTATAGTAACACCAGTCGACACCCTTCAGGAGGCATGCTTCAGAACTCGCTTCGCTTCACCCAGTTCTACAGCTTAATGTCAATGTTAGCAACGAAGCTAGAGGGATACCTGTTAATGCTTCATGGGCTACATGAAGATCCAGAGTGACAGACTCCTTCCTGAATTTACATCATCTTTTGAAAATAAGAATCGAGAGAGCCATCAGTGACTTTCAAACTTCCAGGCCAGCAGAGTTCATCAGAATGAGTCTCCACCCTGACACTGACACCGTTCCTTCAGGAAAGTTCATCTTTCTTTAATGACTGCTGCATGCGTGGACCACCCTGATCCACCCACTACTCATCTGTCCACTCCCTTAAATGTGTGTGTGTGTGTGTGTGTGTGTGTGTGTGTAGAACCGTTTCATGGGCAAACCAACACAAGTTTGTGATTTACTTTTAAGAGAAAAGCACAGAGGAACACAAAATGAAAACAGACATCCTTCCCATCCAGACTCCCCCAGATTTGTCCCCTGAAACAAGCATTGTCAACAATTTCAGGATCTGATGCTTCTAGTGGGTATCACCATAACTCCAAATCACAAGCTTTGCTCTGGTTTCTTCATTTTTCTAGATCATTTCATTGTTTATTGATACTCCAGGACTTCTGGTGTCAGCTCAGTGATGTAGAGAGCAGGCAAGTGCATCATTCCCATTCTTAGAAAAAAAAAAAGCCAGAAAACTGAAAATCAGTGACTTTTATTGAGCCCACCAGAGAACAGATGTCATAAGACAACCAAGTAACTCAAAATCTGAAATAGGGAGGAGTCTGCAGGGAGAAACAGGACCCAAGAAGTTGCCTACCTGGGGCAGACACCATATATGCTGGTGAAAGGATTTGGCTAAAATTTGTAATAAATTCATGGAGACCAAGTGTGGGCTACCATGAAAGTGTGAACCCCCAGGGGCTGCAGATGTATGAAGGGTTGTACCTTCTTGCAGAGTTTTCTTCCACAAACCCCACCCAGTGCTTACACGGAAGATCTGGGATCTTCCTGGAAAAGCTTCCCCTGTGGTCTGGCTGGAGGAAGACATCAGCCACTGCTGAAAATCCAACAGCATAATCTGTGGGAGAAAGAGCAAAAAGACATCGTCATCAAGGGCACTGATGACAACCCACGGTAGCTGAGAGAAGAAAAGAGAAAAAATAAAAATAAAATCTCCAGCCCTGGGGGTGGTGCAGTCACATGTGCTGTGACCAGAACTATGATGCAGGATGAACAAGAGCACTGTGAAGACCACACCCCCAGAATATGCAGCCCATAATATACTGAGGGTAGTCATAGCAACAGTAAACATCCATGCCAGCCCATTTCCTGCCGAGATTAACACAGACCTGAACACTAAAGGCCCAGCAGAAGCTAAAGTGTGCTTATCTCCAAGCATAAAATATATTTACCTCTGTATCTTCTATTCTAAACAATATGTCCAGCTTCCAACCAAAAGTTAAGGCATACAAAAAGGCAAAACAAAACACACTCCCAAGAGACACAGCGATTGTCAGAACCAGACTCAGATAGGACACAGAGGTTGTAACAATCTGTCAGGGAAATTGAAGAAACTATGATTAATGTGTTAAAGGTTGTAATGGAAAAAGTATACAACATGCAGAATCAGATGTGTAATCACAGCAGACAGAGGAAATTCTAATTGAAATGCTAGAAATAGAAAACACAGTAGCAGGGATGAAGAACACTTTTGATGGTGTCATCAGTAGACTTGAACCTGAGAAAAGAATCAGTGAACCAGAAAGTACATTTCTAGAGATTATTCAATCAGACACACAAAGAGAAAAATAGGGAGGGGAAAGACAGAACAGAGCATGTGAGAACCATGGGAGCAACAGCAAATGCTCTAACATATGCAAAATTGGAATCTTGTAGGGGGAAGAGAGGCTAGTCAGAAGAAATATATAAAGAATCAATGGCCAAGATATTTTTTAATTAATGAAAGACACCAAACCACACATTCAAGAAGCTCAGAGAACAGCAAGAAGGATACACTACTCTTCTCCTCTCCCAAAATATTCAAACTTCAGAATACCAAAATTAAGAAAATATTGAAGGCAGCCAGAAGGTGGAAAACACATTACCTACAGAGGCACTGAGATAAGAATTACAGCCAACTTCTCTTCAGAAGTCATGAATACAAGAAGACAATGGGGAAACATCTTTCCCAAGTTCTTCTAAAAGTCCTTCAAAAATGGAGTAAACTTTTATGCAACAATTAGGGAAATTCGAACCCTGACTGGATATTTGATAATATTAAGAAAATACTGTTAATTATTCATGGGCAACCCTCTCATTTTTAGGATTTTTAAAGCCTTATCTTTAATGGTTTAAGGTCACTATCTTTTACACACACTTACTGACATTTTATGGAAGATAGTATATAATTTTCAGGAAGGAGTGGGCAGGGTATAAGGAAATAAGATGGGCCCAGTGTTGATACTGTAAAGGCTGGGGGATGATTACATGGGGGTTACATGGGGGTTCATTACATGGCACCCCTCCAATTTTAAACAAGTTTTAAAATTTTGATGACAAAAACAGAGTTCGTGAAAAAATGAAGGAGAAATTGTGACTTTCTCAGACACACGAAACCTGAGGTAATTCACTGCCAACAGACCAAGGCTCCAAGACATGGTCAAGGAAATTCTTCAGGCAGAAGGAACATATCAGTAAGAAAATGTATTTGCAGGCTTGATAGAAATGAAATGAACGAGGTCGAATAAAATTTATTTTTTCTTTAGTTTTAAGTGATCTAAACTAGGAGTCAGCAAACATTTTCTTAAAGAGCCAGTAAATATTTTAGGTTTTGTGAGCCAGATGCTCTTTGTTGCAACTACCTGACTCTGCACTCAACTCTGCCCTTGTAAGTATGTAAACAAGTATGAAAGCAGCCACTGGATGTAAACAGATGCGCTGTGTGCCAAGAAACCCTTACTTATACACACAGGCCACCAGTCATGGCTCACTGCCCTCAGTTCTGAAAGGTAACTGCCTTGGGTGTTTACAGAGTACATGAAAGTAAAATAAAGGAAAGAAAAGGTGAGGGGGGGGGTGGGAATACTCTGTTATCAGATTGTAAAGATACCTACAAAGTTGACTAACAGTGTTTGACCCAATTCACTTAAAAACATACGTTGTACACCCTAGGGAAACCACTAGTACTCTTTTAAAGAGCTATACATAATAAGTCAACAGAGAGAATAAAATGTGCCCAATTAAATGCAGAAAAGGCAGAAAAAGAGAGAAAGAGAAGCAAAGTAGAAGGGGAACAAATAGAAAATAGCTGTCAATGTGGCAGATTTTAATCCATCTTAGTAATCACTTTAAACATGAATAGTCTAAACACAGCAGTTAAAAGGCAGAGATTGTCAGAGTCGATCTTAAAAAAAAACAAAATCCAATTCTATTCTGACCAAGTTTCAATATAAAGATGTGGATCCGGGCTTCCCTGGTGGCGCAGTGGTTGAGAGTCCGCCTGCCGATGCAGGGGACGCGGGTTCGTGCCCTGGTCCGGGAAGATCCCGCATGCCGCGGAGCGGCTGGGCCCATGAGCCATGGCTGCTGAGTCTGCGCGTCCGGAGCCTGTGCTCTGCAACGGGAGAGGCCACAACAGTGAGAGACCCGCGTACAGAGAAAAAAAAAAGATGTGGATCTGTTAAAAGAAAAAGGATGGAGAAAGGTAGCGAGCCATCGCCAAACAAAGGAGGCTGGAGTAGGTAAATTAACATCAGACAAAGCAGGTTCAGAACAAGGACATAACAAGAGCTAAAGAGGGACATTACATAATAACAAAGGGCTGCGTTCAAAGGCAGACGTGCCTAACTTCACAATCCAGGACGCAGGACTGATGGGACTGAAAGGAGAAATCCACAATTCGAGTCCAGACCTAAACCCTCTTCTTCGTGCACCTGATAGAACAAGCGGGCAGAAACTCAGTAAGGATGTGTGAAACCAGACAGCACCGTCCACAACCAGGCCTCACTGACATCGACTCAGAACGCGCATTCCTCTCCAGCGCCCATGGAACGCTCACGGCGACAGACCCTGTTCTGGGCCATCAAAGCAACTTTGACAAATTTAAAAGAATAGAAATCATACAGGATGGGTCTGCAGATCATAATGGAATTAAACTAGAAATCCAAAAATGCAGGTCTACGCTGCAGAGCCAGGAGTCTGTGGCAAGACCCAGGGGAGGATTGTGATTCAGACCCCGGACTTTGGGGGGGCACAGAGCAGGAAAGGGTTCTTGGTGGGTCCAGGCTGTGGTGCTAGCGGCCTGAGTATGGCGGAAGCTGCACGACATGGCAGACCCTGTGTATCGGGAGGGGACAGCTGTGGAGTTTGTGACAAGGCACAGCAGGAGATGCAGGCCACCGAGTCACAAGTGTAGGTGGGCCCAGCAAAATCCCTTATAAGCTGGAAGTGGTATCTACACGTGGGACCAACCACAGGGAGCTGGAGGGCACAGCGGGCAGCCCAGACCTCAGGTCACCACAGTCGCAGCATCGTTACCACCCATCAGCACACACCCGCGGCCGTAGGGGAATCCCAAAGGACCCACCACAGCAGGAGGAAAGTCTGCATCTTGGCTGGCGGATGGGTTGACTTGGCATGTGGGATACAAGCTGTACTCCAGGCTCCTTGGCGTGACCTTGAAAGACGGTGGAGAGGAAAAGCCATCCCACAGACAGAACTCTGGGCAGTGCCCCTGTCCATCCGTGTTGTGTGAAAGAAAAGCAGCCTGAGGTTAGAAGGTACACAGACACGTGGGCAGGAGAGGTGGTCAGGAATGACCAGGACCAGCAAGCCTCGGGCAGGGAGGCCTGGGTACGTATGGATGGACAAGTGCCAGTGGGAGTGGGCATGAGGCCAGAGGAGCATGTTTGGGGGACAGACTGACTGGCCAGGAGTGTTAGCCAGCCCCGGGCAGCGCCAGCCCAGTGCTGGCTTGATGACACGTGAAGGAAGTAGCCACAGAGGCAGAAATGGAGGCTGTCCACCGACCCAAAAGCACGACTCCCGCTTACCACGGCTTCCGCCCAGCCGCCTGCCCCTCCCGCCAGCAACGAAGGTCAGTGCTGAGCCTCCGCTAAGGCTCATTCCTCGGGAGGACCAACTGACCACTGGTGGCAAATCGACCACGCTGGGTCCCTTCCGTCCCAGAGAGGTCAGCAGCGCATCCTCCCAGGAAGAGAGGCCCTGCGGTCACACTGAATGCGGGTGGGGGGAGCTCCAAGCTGGGGAGGGTCACTAGACAAGGGCAAAACGGCTGTTAGCCAAAGCTCTGACGCTGTAGGACCTAGAGCGAGTGTCTTCAGCATTCTGCCCTTGGTTCATGCTCTGTAAGATACTTTACTCAGGGATCATTTTGAGGATTTAATGAAATAACACATGTGAAATGTGCCTCTCATGGGCCTGGCCCCTGGTAGGGGCTCCTCTCCCCGCCCCCAGCCCCTGACGTCGGAATAAAATTCTGCCCTTCACAGCTCTCCCAGGAGTCCTGGGATCCGAAACCCTGGCTTTGAAGTCATGGCTCGTGTTTGCTCTCGAATTCACTTATTGTTTTGTTCTCACCGGCTTTTAGTTCTAACTGAAACATTGTCTTTGACAAAGCCAAGGTGTTCAGCTGTGCTGAGAGCAAAATGCACAAAAGGGTTTTGTCCCCACTTGGGCCACAGAGAAGCCAGTGACAGGGTCGGCTGGGATTGAGGGTGGCTGTCACCCTCACCGAAAATGAGACGCACTCATGGGGAGGGGCTGGACCAGCTAGAGCGTCTGTGTAGCTGTCCTCCTCAGCCCAGGCCCGGGAGGGGCTCTGAGGAGGGGCTTCTGCCCCCACACACACTCGGCGATTCTTGGATTTTTGCTCCCACAGAGGAAGGCCAAGGAGCGGAATCTGGAGGGGCAAAGGCAGGGAGGGAGTGAGAGCGGGACACAGACGTCTTGCTAATTGCCCATCTGCTGCATCCTGGGGTCTGTACTCAGCCCTTCACGCCTGGTCCCGTGAACCCATACCTCCCCTTACAGATGGGGCTTCTGAGGCTCAGAGAGGCTGAGTCCTCTGCTCAGAATCACACAGCAAAAGGGGCAGGGCCTGGATTCTCACCCAGGATGCCCGACTTACCCTCCATCCAGAATACCGCACGTACGTCTGCAGAGTCACCTGGAGAGGGGATGGGAATAGAGAGGGAGACAGAGGTCACCAAAGGCCACCTCAGCCAACCAGCTGCCTCTCCTGAAAAGAGAGCGACCTGGATGGGTTTCCCTGAGGAGGAGAGTTGAGCGGGACCCCAACCCTGCCCTCTGAGGAACAGGGAGATGGCACTGGGACGGTCACTCCCTTCATGCAGCCCCACGGTTCCCTGATGCTGCTTCTCTCATCTGATTCCACCCCCATCGCAGTCCAGGTAGCCTTTCACTCACTTTCTCCCACTCACCAAGGGGCCTCCCACCTCAGGGCCTTTGCACCTCCTATTCCCTCTGCTGCACAAGCTTCCTGTGGCCTTGACTCTTGGTCCAAGCATCCCCTGACTCTCCCCGAGGCTAATTTCTCTCTGAACGCCTAGCACCATCGTCCCCTATGCATTTGGTAGATGTGGAGAGGCAATAAGATGGGCAGGTAAACACACAGCCCCGCAGCATGCAGCTTGAGCGCGAATCCTGGCTCTTCCACCTGCAGCTGTGTGACCTTGGGCCTTCCGCTTAGCCTCTCTGTGCCTTGATCTCCTGGTGTGTAAAATGTGGGGAGAGGATGATAAGAGTATCTAATGAGTTCATATGCGCCAAGTGCTCTGACAGCCCTGGTACGGCCCACGGGGGCCGTGGCCCTGTCATCAGTGTCTTCCTCCACCAACAGACTGTACGCCCCAAGGGGAGGCTCCGGGCAGCCCCCTCCCCACTGTCCTCAGAGCCGGCACAGGTGGCGCCCCGTGAAGGAAGGGAAGATGGATGTGAGTAAGGAGCGCTGGCCCAGGGACAACGGGAAGAGGCCGGGAGGCCGGCAGAGGCCCTGCTGCTCGTGCCCATCCCCCTCCATGCCCCTCCCACCCCTGCTCCAGCCTCTGGTCAGTGGCCAATGCCAACAGGCTTCCTGGCCGAGCGCACTTAAATTCTTCTCGCAGTGCTGCGGGGCGCCGTGTGCAGGCCCTATTAAAATCGAATTAGCCAAATGGATAAATAAATAATCACACGCAAGCTTAACTCTTTCCTGCAATCGCAGAGCACGTTCCTTGGAACCAGGCAGGCAGCCGGGCCTCTGACCTGGTTTGAGCGGCCGTCCTGACTGGAGCTGGCGGGCCACCGAGTTGGCAGTGGCTCCGGAGACACACTGTCATTTGCTCCAAGACGGAGTCAGTGTGACGCGAGCACGCAAGCGTTACGCCTGACCTTGACCGCCCTGGACTTGTAACAGAGGACGGGCCGCGCCCGGGAGGCCCTCGTTGGTCCCTCTGCTCAGCCACTCAGGGAACCTGCCTGTGGATCGATCAGGGGTCTGAGGCCGACCTCGGCTAAGGAAACGCAGGTGCGGCTTTGCCTTCTAGAAACTGTTGATCTGATGGAGGAGACAGGCAGGTAAACAAATAATTAGGATACAGAAAAAATAAAGCCATCTGAGCATGGGGGGAGAGTTGAATCCTGTCTGAGGACGTCGGAGAATGTGTCACAGCAGGCAGATGTGTTAGCAGGGTTTTAGAGGATGGATAAGAGGTTGCCAGTTAGGGCATAAGGCCATTCAAGAAAACGGAACGACGGGTGCACAGGTTCAGGGGAGTAATACCCTCCCCACCGTGTTGTGTAAAAGCCTGCAAGAACCAGAAGCAGCCTGACACTGCCGGAGATTGAGGGGCAAAGGCGGCGGGGCCCAGGTATCTCTGGGGTCAGGAGCCACTGAGAACTCCTGTTGGGGCAGGACAGATGGGAAGGGGGTCAGAGGAGGACAAACGGGCCTGCAGGACACCCAGTGAGGAGACCGCTCAGATGGTCCAGTCGAGGCTGAGGCACACAGGCCAGTGGGGTCGGTCTATGCAGACGTGCCAACCTCTTGGATGTGAGGTTGAGAGAAAGGGTCGGGGGAGGGGGGCAGGTCTCCGTGCGCCACATTCCCAGTTCCATCCGAAGACGGGGTGGGAACCCCACACTGTTGGAGGGGAGGTGCTGTGCCTGTCTCCCGTGGGTGTGTCCATGAGGCCCCCTGGGCCGGGCCAGCCACAGACGCAGGGGCATTAGGCTTCCGCAGAGGAGTTAGGCTGCTGCAGAGGGTGCGTGGGGAGAGGAAAGGACTCCCCGAGGGCCCCCAGCCGGGAAGCAGAGCGGGAACTAAGGGCCACCAGGCACCGGGCAAAGCTCTCTCGTGCATCTCCTCCTTTGGTCCTCACAAAGGCAGCGCCGTGAGGCAGGTTTCTCCATGAGCCCCCGAGAGTCAGGCAGCGCCCAGAGAGGGTGGGGTCTCAGCCACCGTGCTGGACCCACGCAGCCTGGCGTCTCTGTGAAGCCCTTCCCCTCACTACTTGGCCTCTGCTCGGGGTTCCCTCCTCCAGGCAGTCTCCCAGGTGCACTCGCCGGCTAAGGAGCCTCCCCTGGACTCCCTTGGGAGGCAGGGGCGCTTCTGTCATCCTGGACCCCAGCACACAGCACCGCCTGACTCAGGGTGACACCGTCCAGCATTTATAGAGAAAGTGGAAAGAAGAGTGAATGGGCAGCAGTGAGGACCAACCACACCACTCTCAGCCTCCAGAGAGGGCCGTCCAGCGCCAGGCAAAGGCTGCCCAAACCGTCCTGGCCAGCGGGAGACAGCTGAGTGACTCCTGGCAGGCGGGCAGCCGGACGCCTGCGTGTCCGCTCCCCAGCCCCCGCCCCTCCGTCCCAGAGGCAGGCGCGCGTCCCGGCGAGCCTGGTCCAGGCAAGGCCCTTCTCCCCTCTGCTGCAGCTGTCGGTCCCTGCTTGTCCCTTCCCGGCGCACAGGTTATCACCTCACGGGCTTAAGGTGGATTCTTTTGTTCAATTTTGTTTTGGCGAGATGTGTTGCGACTTGTGTCCATACTTTAAATGTTCGGAGACAGCCTCGTTTGTTTGCTCATCTGCTTTGCTCTGTACTGTGCTGTCAGGGGTCAGCTAATGCTTTCCTTCCACCTGCCGCCAAGTATGTCAGAGAAGCTGCTTCCAGACCTCCCCCCTCTCCTGTGATGGGCACCCACGGGACCCCCAACCCCACACCATAAGTCGATGCTCAGCGCCCAGGAGTGCCCGTGGCTGAGCCAGGCCACGCGTGCACCCGATGGCCCGGGGGGCCCCTGACCGCAGCCCACCCACCCAGCCCCCGCAGCTGTCCCGTCCTTCCCTCCCCACAGCAGACACCCAAGTACAAGTCCTCACCATACAGAAGACTTTAATTAACGTCTCCCAACAGGGCCCAAGGGTGTCTCCAGCGGACAGGCCCGGGCTCAGTAACTGCAGTCCTGGGAGAAATTATTTTGCTCCAAACGTGACAGAAGTGAGGAGGTCCGGGCTGAGCAACTCCAGGCCTCAGGGGAGGGGGGGGCTGTGCCTGCATGTGTGTGGCGCACGTGTGCATGTGTGTACACACACGTAGGGCCCACCCCGGGGGTTAGAAAGGCATCGGTGCCTTTTCCCACCTGGAAATCCACCCACCTGCGTCTCTAAATGATGTGGCTGGAGTGTCCTCCACCCCTGAGACCTGGCAGGAGACGGAGCTGGCAGGGGGTCTGCTGTGGTGCAAAGCGGGACCTGGGCTGATTCAAGGAGCACAGAGCCCTGACCCCCCGGGCTCTGAACCCTCCACCCGCACGGCCATGGCCAGGCCCCCTGCTTGCTCGGGCCCCTGGTCCACATCTCAGCCTCCCACCTCAGCAGAGCAGGTCAAAGTGGAAATTACCCCAATGCTCATCGTCTCACACATCTGATGTTGGAACACCGGAGAGGCTGACCTCGGGCCGTGCAGCACTGCACACGGAGCCCACGGACACGAGGGTCATAGCACCAGCCGTGCAGTGTCATTTACATAAAGGCCCAAACTGCACGCAGATGGGGGCGGTCAGTCAGTGCTGCTGAGAGCTAGGCTGGGGAGACACTGACCCCACCAGAGGCGAGCTTTTGGAGGTGATGGAATGTTCTACATCTTGACTGTGCTGGTGGTCATGTTATCTATTTGTCTAAACTCACCAAACTGCCACGTGAAACGGTGCCTTTTATGTATGTAAATTGTACCTCCATAAAGTTGACTTTACAAAGAGCAGAGGGTGATTGTGAAGTTTCAGGAACAGCGGGACGGGTTTTAATTCTTCCATCGATGTGCCTGCCCTCTACCCTCTGCGTGTCCACACGCCCAATATCTCAAGGTCAAACCAAACCTTAGTCCTCCACAACGAGGTCTGAGCAGCCCGCACTCCACACTCTCCCCGGACAGAAACCACCCACCAGGTGCCGTTCAGGGGGGCTGTCCCATACCCCACGGACCCAGGCTCTCTGGGGGCCCTCCCACCAGGGCCACAGGGTGAGCAGAAGGCGGGAGGGCCTCTGCCTCTTCCAAAGCCCACCCTGGTGTCTCCTGTTGGACTCAGGCCTGGGGCTCCTGGGGACCAAGCACTGGGGCTTCAGAGAGACCTGTCTCCTTGGCAACAAAGAAACACAGCTGAGGCGACACAGGGTGACACGGGCAGTGCCATGGACACATGTATCACAGCTGCACAGATGCCTGAGAGACAGAGAGGGAGGGAGAAAGAGACAGACAGACAGAGAAGGGGGGAGGGAGGGAGGGGAAGAGAGAGAGAGAGAGAGAGAGAAGGGATTGATGGAGGGAGAGAGGGGATAGAAAAAAGGAGAGACAGACAGACAGAGAAGGGGGGAGGGAGGAGGGGGAGAGAGAGAGAGAAGGGATTGATGGAGGGAGAGAGGAGAGGGGATAGAAAAAGGAGAGACAGACAGACAGAGAAGGGGGAGGGAGGGAGGGGAAGAGAGAGAGAGAAGGGATTGATGGAGGGAGAGAGGGGATAGAAAAAAGGAGAGACAGACAGACAGACAGAGAAGGGGGGAGGGAGGGAGGGGAAGAGAGAGAGAGAAGGGATTGATGGAGGGAGAGAGGGGATAGAAAAAAGGAGAGACAGACAGAGAAGGGGGGAGGGAGGGAGGGGGAGAGAGAGAGAGAAGGGATTGATGGAGGGAGACTGGGGATAGAAAAAAGGAGAGACAGACAGACAGAGAGGGTGTTCACAGAAGCATCACTCACAAGAGCCAAGATATGGAATCAGTCCAGGTGTCCATGGACGTGTGAATGGACTAGAAAACCTGGTACATGGATCACAACGGAATGTCAGCCTTAAAAGGGAGGAAATCCTGCCTTTGCAACAGCATGGATGGACTTTTAGGAGGTTACGCTGAGTGAGAGAAGTCAGACAGAGAAAGGCAAATACTACTTATGTGTGGAGCCTAAAAAGACAGCTCACGGAAGCGCAGAGCAGACTCCCGGGGCCTGGGGTGAGGGCCGTGGGGAGGGCGTCAGAGGCAGCGACTCCTGGTGCGAGGTGAGTCGGTTCTGTGTTCTCAGGTACAGCTTGACTGTAGCTGGCGACACTGTGCTGTGTGCTTGAAGGTTGCAAAGAGAGCGGATCTTCAGTGTTCCCACTACAAACGAAAGAGAAAAAGGAGAAAATGGTGACCCTGCGAGGCGATGGGTGTTTATTAGCTGCACTGTGCGACCATTTCATGATATACAGATGTGTGAAACCATCAAGTTGTGCACCGTAAATATATACCCTTTTTATTTGTCAATGATACCTCAATAAAGCTGGGAAAAAAGAATGGGGGAGAGAAAGGGAGGGGGGAGAGGGGACAGGACGCAGCACTCGGGGTGGGGACAAACCCGCTGACGACAAGTTGAGCAGAGGGGACGGGAAACCCAGGGGTCCTGCCCGCGCACCTGGGAGGCTCCCGCAGGAGATGTGATCTGAGGGCAGGGCCACGCGGGGGGAGCAGGACCGGACAGGACGGGGTGGGGGGCGCCCAGGCCTGCGCCCACTCTGCTCTGAGGGTCTCCAGGGTGTGATCTGTCATCAGTAGTGTCCCTCAGTGAAGCAGTAGTTGGTCCTTTAAAAATATTTATAGACCTCAAGTACGTATGTAATCAGACGTGTCTTACACAGCTGTAAGGTCATTCATTTTTAATAACTGACTGATGCATAATGACATGGGATTAACCGGAAGCCTTTCTCTGAGACATGTGACTGGACGGCCCCTTAGCCTTCAGCATCTCTCGCCCACCCCGGGCCCCTGGCAGGGGACAAGCAGGCTGTATCCGTGTTGTGGGGCGATCCTGTGAGGCCACGGGGTGTCTGATGAAATAAGCCCCCTGAGACCCATTCGCCCACCCCTCAGCGCGTCATCCAGGGGAGGGGCTCTCAGAGCGAGTTCACGAGATGGAATCAGATCCCAGCGGGACCGCCTGGGGCCGGCGCCCAGGCCTCCAACACGACTGCAAGGTCACGCCCACTTCTGAGATGAGGAGCTGAAGGCATAGGTGACGTCACCCGCGGCAGCCAGGCCGGGAGGGCCAGGGCTGGAGCCCAGCTGCCCCCGAGTCCAGAGCTGCCCTGGCCGCTGCGCGGACGCTGCTCCCTTACGGGTGTGCTGGCGGTCAGGAGACCGAGAACACCAGCCACAGCCATTGCCGTGATGAACCAACTTTTTTTTTTTTGCGGTACGCGGGCCTCTCACTGTTGTGGCCTCTCCCGTTGCGGAGCACAGGCTCCAGACGCGCAGGCTCAGCGGCCATGGCTCACGGGCCCAGCCGCTCCGCGGCATGTGGGATCTTCCGGGACCGGGGCACGAACCCGTGTCCCCTGCATTGGCAGGCGGACTCTCAACCACTGCACTACCAGGGAAGCCCGAACCAACTATTTTTAGTATTTGAATTTTTGTTTAATAGTTAAAATGCACATGGAACAAAATTCAAAATGAACAAAAACCCACCGTGAAGGTCGAGTATCCCGTCCCCTGCCGCGGGCCTGAGCCTCTGGGACCCGTGCGCCTGACATCATCACCTTCGCCACCTGCCAGGGACTGAGCCTCCTCCTGCATCTCCAGGAGGCAAGCATCTCTAAAGATCAACTCATCTGAGGGCAAAGTCCACCCTGAGCACGCGGCAGATGGGCTTGCCCAGAGAGTCACAGACCCGATAGCCACGTGTTTTCCAAGAATGTTCGTGTTCTGGATCCCGCGGGGGTGTTAACACAGACCAGGCAGCCATTTGCTTTTCTAAATGCTGGAAAATGCCGAACGCCGACAGCCAGGTCAGGGCTGCGGTTGGACGCGGCTCAGCCTCCCGGCCCCACAGACTGGAGAGGAGGGGCGGCCCCGGGCGGGCTGAGCTTCGAGTCCCGAGTCCCGGCTCTGCCACTTCCAGCTGTGTGACCTCAGGCTCCTCCCCCCAAAGTGGGGATCCCACTGGGGCCCCTTTAAAAGGCCGTCTGGAGACTGAATTAAGTGATGAATGGAGTGTCCAGCTGAGCACCTCGCCCAGGAGAGGGCTTGTTTGCACTAGGACGGCAGCTTGTTTGCACTAGGATTTCCAGGGCTGGGTGGAGGAAGGTGGTCGGTGTGAGCCCATCGCCCCGCACGTCACCGCTGACCAGTGCGTGCCCTTGAGCCAGTGGCTTTGCCCTCTCTCAGAAGGAGGAGCCGCCCTCGCTGCCCCTACCGGCTGGCGTTTTATACCACGCCTCACTCCGTCCTCAGGGCAGCATTCGGAAGCTGGAGGCCCCTGTCCACGTGGGCCATTCTCGCCTCAGCCGGAACAACGTGTCCACTCTGAACCTGTGTCTGACAAAGGAAATGGCCCAACGACACCACATCTGGAGGGGCCCGTAGGCAAGGTTCCCAGTGGGAGAAATGTTCTGGGAACACACCCGCTGTCCCCATGCCCACATCCCTGTCCAAACCGATCCACACTTCCTGGACCTATAGGGAGGGGATATGCTCACCGGGCTCCCCTTGCCTTGGTGACAGACAGGTGGCACCGGGGAGAGGGATCTGAACAGAGATGAGCTGCAACTTTGTCGGAATCGACCTGCTTCCAGGGTGAGAATTCAGCCCACACTTTTTGGAATGGTTCCCACCAATTCTGAATTCATTTTCCATTGTCGCACCCGTGTCGTGTGGGCAATTCTCAATTAAACGCACAAATGGCGGATGGCACTCTTGCGGGAGCCGCACGCCCATACTGAGTGCACGCTCCCTTCCAGGCGTGGCTCCGGGCCCTGCTGCCTGGCACAGCGGGATGTGAATCCCACTTCCCACCTGAGGCAGCCCAGGCCAGGCCACCAGGCTGCTGCGACAGAACTGGGCTTGAGCACACTTCAGCCCCTTTTCCAATAAACATCCCCGGCTCTGGAAGGAGCACCTCGTGTCGGCGATTCAGTGGCGGCGTGTCTGTGGCCTGGCAGGGTTCCCGTCCAAACAACAATGCCTCGCAGAAAAAACAAGCAAATTGCTCACACGCGGAGCAAGCCGGAGCTGTCAGACCCTCGCCCTGGGACGACCTCACTCACGTTCCACTGCCCACCCTCAGCTGGCATGCGGCACGTGCACGGAACCCACTGCCCCAGAGCGAATGGGCAGATGGGAGAGGCCAGCAAGGCCAGGCCCTGCTGCATGAAGACCCCCTTCCTCCCTGCCTTGCTGCTGGGCGGTGAGCGGGACCTGGGTGCACCGGGGAGAGGCCCCTTCCTGGAGTGAGAACTGCCCCTGAGAGGCTGGGGCAGGACACACACAGCTTGTGGATGGCAAGTCCCCAGAATTTTGGGGTCAGCCCTCAGACGGCAGAGCTGGCTTCCCCGTAAGTCCCCAAGAGTCAGATGATGATCTGACATCCTGGGGCTGGGAGCCTGTGTGGGAGCCGTTCAGCCCCAGCCTCTGATCTGCTGTGTGGTGGGCGGTACCCGGAGAGTGAATCGCGGGCAGGTTCCCTGAATCTGGGAAAGACCAAGAAAGGGTTTAGGGAATCCACCTTTCTCTCTAATGAAGACACTGGGTGTCCAAGAAGGGGGTGACCTGACCACCATCCGACTGGCGTTAGAGCTGGGACCAGATCCAGGCTAACGTGCTAAGGAGAAACTCTCAGAGCAGGGAGTAGAAATACTAAATACAGCCCGGGGGATGGACACCCTCCTGTGCCTTTGAATCTAACCAGTCAGTATCCAGCCACACTCCCTCCTGGGCCAGGCCTATGATTAGTCAGTCATCGGTCCGTTCCCTCACTCACTTACAGGCATATCCTCCAGGCCGGGCTCTGTTTTGTGCCCAGATGTGACGGAGAATAAGAGTGGCTGCAATTAATACCACAACTTACCATGACCACCTCATTGTGGAAACACAAGCACCACAGTGACCCAAGGCATCGTACACCCGTGGAATCTTCTAGTTCTCAAATACCGCTTGCTGTGGCCCTGCAGGTCCCCAGGTGACAGGTGGGGAAGTCCTGGCCCTGCTCATAACCCGATCTGCATGTGGCCAAGTGCGATATCGTCCCTTATCCCTCATACGTGCAAAGCCTCATTTATAAAGTCATTCTGTTGGACCAGATGATCTACAATGCCTCATATTTCTATGAGAGTCTATTCTTCTAAGGGAGACAGGACTGACTTTGTTTCCTGCTCCATATACCTAAGCTCACTAAACAAAGTCACTGTACTTGGGTTCTGCTTGTTTTCTTTCAGGGAGGACGGGCTCTGGGAACAAACTTCCTGGCTGTGTGACCTTGGGCAGTTTCTTCAGCTTCTCTGTGCTCCACATATAAACTGAGAATAGCGTCTACTCGATTTCTTGATATTGTCTAGAGGACAAACAGAAGAGTTCATGCTAAAAAGGACTTAAAACAGTGCCCTACGGACACTGTCATTATCAGTATTACTAGGAGCGGAAGTCATGGGAGTTGCTCATTCATTCAATAACTTCCTAAAAGGTCAAGACCCTATGCTAGGTGATGAAGGGTAGGAAGATGAATCAGACATTGATCCTGCAGAAAGGGGAATACTCAGGAAATTAGAGAACAAAATAAATATGAAAATACCATCATCCCTGGACACATGCGACAGAAAACGAGATGCCGCGGGCACTCAGGAGGAAAGAGATCGATGTTGGCTCGCATGATAGGGGAAGCATCCTGGAGGCTTATTGAATATGAGTTTGGGCCAAAAAGGACAGAGAGAAGTTGGGTACTTGAGGCTCTTGAAACTCTAGCCCTCATTGATGGAGGCATTTGGGGTTTGTTGCTGCCTGTCATTGGCTGCACTCTCTAACCTTCAGAGGAAGGTGGCAGCCACTCCTCGGAGGACCTCAGACCACACTCAGGAAGGTATGGGGACTCTGATGGTCAGAAGGACAAAGATTGGAGGGGCTATTTCCGAAGGTTGAATCGTACGTAGAACCAGATCCTGGAAACCACCTTCTGAGTCTCCTTTAGATTTATCACATGCTACCCCTCTTCCTTCACCTCCCACAGGACTAGGTAACGACTGGGCCCGAGGCCCAGGCAGGCTCTGGAGAATCTCACCCAGCAATGCTGACCAGGCATAGCAGGGCTCGGGACAACGCGTATGGGTCTGTGCAGGGTACGGGGAAAACAGACCTGGGTCTTTGACCCGATGACCTCGTATTCCAGTGCGCAGACAGCTCATGACGTGTGGGATGGCGAGGGAAGGTACTTCTTGGTACGAGGCCCCACAGCTGGCTGCCTACGACCACAGGCAGATAGCTGCCCATCTGATCGAGGCCCACGGTGGCCCTAGACTACAGAAAAGTTGTGACCCAGAGACGCAGTGCCAGGGACAGTGGATGGTCTCCGCACCCCTGAGAGCTTAACGTACAGGCTTCTGTGGAGAAGCAGGTCTCAGCTCCAGCTTTCTGCCCCACTCCTGCCCTGGACTGTCCAGGAGCCACAGAGGTTCTGATGAGGCTGCAAACCCATCAGAGTCCTGGACTTCAAATTGTGGGAAGGTCATGGCTCATTCCAGAGTCCTAGAGGGACATCAGTGCCCTGGGCCACAGCCTGAGCGCCCCAGGGATGGATCTTCTGGGGTCTTATTCTAAAGGGGCTGGTTAAGGGGTCCTGGGATACCCCAGGCAGAGCCCACGCAGGTTGGGCCTGAATTCTTGTGGAGGATATAACGTAGGTCTCCCTCCAACACCTACCTCCCATCCAACCCCATGTCTCACATCGCGGTCTTCATGGTGCCTCCTGGCCCCTGGGGCAATCATCCTGCCCAGCCACCCTCAGGAGCCCAGCCAGGGCCCAGGGTCGGAACAGAAAAGACACCAAGTGCGCCATCTGGGATTTGCCACGTGTGCCACTTAGCATGAGTGTGACTGAGAACACCTGGACGTCCCTGTCAACCAGTCGGCTAAGTGTCTCCTAGCTCCCTCCAGAGTCAATAACAGCAAATCAGGCAACCACCCCCTCAGCCCTGGCATATGCTGCTTGTCTCTGAAGCAGTGATTCCATCTGCCTCGGTGCCTTCCCCACGCCTTTCCACGGACAGGTATCGACCCTCCCCTTCACACTGCAGGACGACTGGAGGGCGGGGACCAGGGGTCTCCAGTCTCTGTGAGGGCTGTGCAGCCCCTAGAGGCAGTGGTTTCCCTGGGAGACTAGGCTCCCAGAAGAAAGGATCTTGCCTTTCCAAGTCAACCAGGGAACCATGACAAATAGAGATTGTGTCTCCCACATCTGACCAACAGATGGGGAAGTAATGTGTCCCCACATGACCTTAAGACTTGGGAGGCTGTGTGTCCCTCATCTGCCCAGTAGATGAGGAGTCATATCCCTCCTATCTGACCCGCAGACCAAGGGCTATGCTCCCCCATCTGACCCGCAGACCAAGGGCTATGCTCCCCCATCTGACCCGCAGACCAAGGGCTATGCTCCCCCATCTGACCCGCAGACCCAGGGCTATGCTCCTCCATCTGACTAGAAGGTCAAGGGCTGTGTCTCCTCCATCTGTCCAGCAGGTCAGGAACTGCCTCCGCCATCATACTGGATGATGCCCTGGGGTCAGGAGCTGTATCTCTGTGACCAAGCTGGGTACCGCCTTCTCAGTGGAGGGCACTGCACACAGTTCCCTGTGTCGGAGCCCAGGCTCTGCTCAGCGGGTGATGAAGAGTGCGTCACTGACCGGCAGATGCATGAGCTGGACTCTGATCGCTCTATTGGCCAGGAGAGCTCGAAACATCTGATCTCGGGGGACTTATCTGAACAAATGAGTAACCCCCACAGCTGAGCAAACAGAAGGAGACAGTGATGCTTCTTTTTTAAAGAAGAAAATATCGCTCACAAGATGAGCCAGGAAATAGTGTCATTTATTTTAGTCTCAGTGCAATGGCAAATAAGTCAGTTTCTCACCAGAGGTGCTCTGGAAAAAAAACAACAACAACAACAAGGAGACAGATGGATGTTTGCTCTGACAGGAGGGTGTTCCGGTTTTCCTCTTGAGGGCCGTGAGCAGAGCCCCACCTGCAGATCCCTGTCCCACACCCCCGTCCTCGGTCTCACGGTGACTCAGAGCAAAGCCTCTCTTTCCTAAACCCTCTTGGTGAGCAAAGTGAAGCTCAGAGCAAATGTTCTAGAAAATTATTCTGACCCCAACTTGACGCACGACCTTGAATATACAACTTAATCTCTTAGGAGTCAGCGATGCTGCCTGTCAGGTTGGGACCAGGTTAGATGCCTGAGGTCTCATCACTCTGTCTGAAGATCCAGACGCCGCAGAACACATCCCAGGGCTGGGGCACTTCGGGGTCCCCAGCGTTTGGCTCTCTGCCATCACAGCTTGATGCGCTGCGCCAGTCACTTGGCAGTTTATAGAGCTCTTCACATCCTCCACAGTGAGAAGCAGGGACAAGAGGCCCTGCTCGGGTAGGCCCTGGGCGCCGGGGTCTCTGCCCTGACCGCCGCTTCCCCCATTCCCTCCCTCACGGATGAGGGCTCACAAGTCCCCAGTAGTCCTTTGGCCCCCAGATGCCATGGCCTCCATAGGCTTTGAGGGAGAATTCAAAGGCTGTGCTCTAGTTCCTCACCTCATCTCCCACTAGTATAAAGATATTGCGGTATTGATTCCCAAAACCACACGGATTCAGGGCCCATTCCTCACTGTCTGGAGCTGGAAAGGATGGAATCATCGGAGTCATCGGCTGTCCTCAGGCCACGGCTTCAGGCAGGAGCATGGGCCACAGATGCCCGGGGCCCCTCCCAGGAACAGGGAGTTGGGAGGAAGGGAAGGGGGTCACGGGCTGGAGGGAGCGACTATGGGCCACGCCGTGCCGTGTGCTTCACAGACACGTCCCCCTGGGACCGCAACCACAGCCCTGCAGGGCAGGCGGGCGCCCCGTGGACGGAGGGAAGCCATGACAGGTGCAGGGAGATATAGAGCCTGTCCAGTCAGGCGAGAGGCGAAGCTGGCAGCCAAACCAGCTTAGCCTGTGGGCAGGGCTGGGCACACCAGAGGGTCTGCTTGGGATGAAGGGTGGATGTGAGGGCAGAGGCAGCATCAGGCCCGGCAGAGCACCTCCTGCATGCTTTCCACGCTCCCAACCCACTCTTCCGACTCCACCACCCAGCGCTTGTCTAAGGGGTCAGCTCAGCACTCGGGAATGGTGCCTAGTGGCCCGAGGGGAGGACCACCCGTGGCTGCCTCGACCCGTCTCCCCTGCTGTCTTTCCCGGAGGCCGCCATGCCACTCTCCTCGCTGGCCCGCGAGCCCACCAAGCTTGTTCCTGCCTCCGGGCCATCCCATGTGCCATCCATGTGCCGTTCCTTGTGCTGGCATACCCCTCCTCTCACCCTCTAGGGGCCTCCTCTCCATCCCTGGGCCTCAGCTGGAGTGTCCGTCTTCGGAGGGCCCCTCGCGACCACACTGCCTCTGTGGGTCTGCTGCCACGTCACTGCACCTGTGTTTCCTGCCGATGATTCGCTTGTCAGGGGTGACGTCTGCTCTGTCTCCCCCGTGCTAATCTCCACGAGGCCAGAGGCCCCAGCCTTTGCCACAGCTGTCACCCTCCTGGTCCAGTGCCTGGCATGCAGGAGTGGCTCCACACACACCTGGAGAACAGACAGACAGACCCACGGTACCTGGAGAACAGACAGACCCACGGTACCTGGAGAACAGACAGACCCACGGTACCAGGAGAACAGGCAGACAGACCCATGGTACCTGGAGAACAGACAGACCCACGGTACCTGGAGAACAGACAGACCCACGGCACCAGGAGAACAGACAGACCCACGGCACCCAGGTACCACGGCTGGACCATGGTGGGAAGGTGCTACACGTAGCACTTGGAGGCAAGCTGGCGGGCTCAGGAGATCCAGGGACAGTCCCTAGGCGCCTCCCTTCTTGCGGCTGTGCTACCCAGGACCTCACAATGTCTGCACCCAGCTGGAGGAAGGGGGGCCCAGGCCCCAAACCCCAGGTGAAGAACATGCATTTTGGTCACGCCTGCTGCCTAGAGCACAGTCGCCTGGCCACACCTGCTACCACAGGAGGCTGGGGATGCGGTCTAATTGTGTGCCCAGAAGGAGAGGAAGCATGTTTTTTGGTGAATGGGTGGCCGTCTCTGCCACAGGGTGTCTTACTGTTGGGTGTAAGTCTGGTGCTGGGTGAAAAGAGAAAAAAAAAAGAGGTCTGTGGGTTTCCTTCTAAGTTGTACCGACTAAGGGCTCTGAACTCAGGGCATCCAGCGTAGGTACTCATCAGCTAAACATGTGCTTCTCAGGCAGTCCCCCGGGGGACATTTTTCAGAATCTTGCTGAGCTCCAAGAGGATGGGGAACTATAGGCCATCTTTCAGACCACACTGTGTAAACCCCCCACCATACTGCTTCCTGCTTCCCCCCCAGGGGGCGCCATGTGCTCCCAGCGCCCTCTGCTGCCCACTGGTTCCCTGGCCGTCCTGCAGCCGTAGGAACTGTGCGTGGGTGAGATGAGACTGTCCTCTTCAGCAAACCCCCGGGGTACCCATTAAAGAAATGTATTACCTGAAGCACTGAGCTAGGGGTTGAGGAGGACTGGTGAGTAAGAAGTGTAATCAATTGTTTCTAATTAAAACGGAAATAATACAGAACATTACCACGGATGGTGGGTGAGTTCTGCAGTCTCCAGTTATGGCTGAAGGCTGCTTAATGTGACCCGGAACTGGAGGAATGTAAATGCTGATTCATGGCTCCCCAATGGTCACGGCACCAGCTCCCATCCTGCAGATCGACGTTTTCTCCTTCCTCAAGTGCTCCCTGACCCCGCCTGCCCATTGGATTGGCCATTCCTGCTGTGGGTTCACATCCTGGGGCACTTTGTCAACCCCCAGGGACCAGATTCCACCCACAGAGGCTGTTTCAAGAGCGCAGCCTATGCCTACAGAATGTGTGACCACCGAGTCACAGCCCAGCTCCACCACGTGCACCCCCACCACCTGGGCGAATGATTCCCTTCTCCTAACCTTTCCACGCCCCCACCCCCGACACACACACACCGGATGTGGTGAAGGGTTGCTCGGCTCACGCAAGCGTTCGGGCAGCATCCTCCTCCCGGGAGGAGAGGAAAGCCTTCTCGCCTCTGCTTTTAAAACCTCCCCCATGATCTGTGATTTCTCTGCTCAGGCAGGTCTGGGACCTGGGCTCCCCGTTATCCTGGATACAGAGCCAACCACACAGCTAATTCTTTCCTGTGCTGATGCCCCAGGGGCTGTCACAGGGGAACACACAACAGGTGTGAATTTGGTGTCTTACGCTGCAGATAGGTGAGTTCTTGAGCCTGCATAAATTATCCATTAATATTTGTGAGAGAAGAACACGTAACTGAACACGCTCGTCAGGCACCTCCTCTGTGCCAGGGGTTGAGCTATGGCCCTGGCGGCTTTCATTATTATTGCTGTCATCACCTCACCCCCCACCCCGCCCCTACAACAGCTCTCCCCGGTGAGCACACTTGTTATTCCACGTTAGAGATGAGGACACTGAGGATTAGAAAAGGGAAGTCAGGGCCTCCCTGGTGGCGCAGTGGTTAAGAATCCGCCGGCCAGTGCAGGGGACACGCGTTTGAGCCCTGGTCCGGGAAGATCCCACATGCCGCGGAGCAACTAAGCCCATGCGCCACAACTACTGAGCCTGCCCTCTGGAGCCCACGAGCCACAACTACTGAGCCCACGTGCCACAACTACTGAAGCCCGCACGCCTAGAGCCCGTGCTCCGCAACAAGAGAAGCCACCGCAATGAGAAGCCCGCGCACCGCAACGAAGAGTAGCCCCCGCTCACCGCAACTAGAGAAAGCTGAGCGCAGCAACAAAGACCCAACACAGCCAAAAATAAATAAATAAAATAAATACATTCATTTTTAAAACAGAAAAGAAAAGGGAAGTCAGAAGGCCACGTAGTTGCAGGGCTGGAGCCCAGCGTCGCTGATCCCCGAGCCACGTTCCCAACGATTCCAGAGGCTGCAGGGGTCCAGGTCTCCAGCCACCAAGGCGGTGCCCCAGGGACAGCTCAGGAGAAATGATAAGGGGAGGGAAGGGGAGACCCAGGAAAGCAAAGAGAAGGGGAGGGTTTGCGGGGCACGGAGGGACCCCTCCTCTGGATACCCCGGCTGCGTTCCCCACCCTGCTCCACAGCCCAGGCCCGTGGTTGCCCCCATTATGCTCTGGGGGTCCTGGGGACTGTGTCCCTCCACCATGGTTGCCCCCATGATGCTCTGGGGGGTCCTGGGGACTGTGTCCCCCACCGGTGGTGAGCTTGGTACTTGGCACACGCCCAGAAGGCTTTGACGAGGAAGGAGGGATGTTGAGGCCCCCAGGAGACTCCAGAGCTGGCCACTGCAAGCCCCGGGTTTCTGGTCCAGCCTCTGAGCAGAGGCAGCAGGCTCTCCACTCGCCCTTCAAGGACCATGCAGGTTCCACCTCCTCCCCTCCCGGCGCCCAGGACGTGCAGTGAGTGACAGGACCCCCACTTTCCACAAAGGGCACCCAGGCTCCTCCGAGAAGTTCAGTGACTGGACGGACATTCCTGGCGGCGGGGCACCCTCAACCCTCCCCAGCACCCCGTCAGCCTGGGGCTCTTTGCAAGACTGTTCATTAATAAATACTGGGCCATCAGCAAAGTACCAGGAACAAGCCCCCGCAGACTGAGCCCATCTGAAAACTTGCTGCCTTGGGTCCGCGGCTCAGCCACCTGGAGAAGGGCCCAGCTCCCCCAGAAGCACAGGGCCGGACGTCTCATCGTGGTGGATGAAGGACAAGAGATTCGATTAAGCAGAGTCCTGCAAGCGACTGAGAATTGATTTGGATATAAATAGATGGCACGAAGCCCGTCCTGGTACCGCAGAGGCCCAGCCCCTCCCGCAGGGTCACGCTGAAAGACGCGTGAAATTGCAGTCACTTTTAAACCCGATTAGTGCCGTGACTCCTGACGCGGACGACCACAGCTGAGCCGGGTCTCAGGACAGAGAGACTCAGCTGGACTCGGCCCCAGGTCCCCTCTCGGTCTCTGTCTCTGTCTCTCTTTTATCTATCTATCATCTGTCTGTCTGCCATTCTATCTATCATCTATCTAGTTATCAACCCGTCTCCCTCTCTTCCCATCTGTCATCCATCTGTCTGTCTATCCGCTGTCTCTGTTATCTGTCATGTCTGCACATCGTGTAAACTTTCTTTCCCAGTTTCACTCCAAGGAGGAGGAGACTTCATTATTCATTAATCCTCAAGGCCTCCGGACCCATCGATTTCGTTTCTGGCTCCCGCCCCCCATCCGGTACATGGATTCTGGTTTGAGCGCATTAAGTCTCTTGAATAATTAATACGGCGATGTAACCTGAGCCAAATGAACAAAAGTTACCTTCTGCTTAGGGAGTGGGAGAAAAGAATTTCCCTAAGGCCGTTTTCCGAAATCCGTTACTGTCACCCCAGCCCTTGAGAGGAGCGTCTGTCTCGAAGGAGGAAACTTCCAACCGTTCCTCCCGGCCCTTTCCCAATGGGAGAAAACAGTGCCCGGTTCTGCTGCGCCAGGAATCGCGAAGGCTTCCGCAGGTACGGCACAGCTGACGACGAATTCATGTCTGGTGGCCCCTGCACCGCTGATGGCCAGGTCCTTCTCCAGAGGCCTCGCCTCTGCCTGCCTCTCCTGCCTCTGTGCATGGGAGCGGGCAGAGTCTCAGGTCTGAGCGTCACCTGGGGCCCCGGGCTGATGCTGCGCTGCGGGCCCCACACCACGTGCTCTCAGAAGGCCCGTGCATTTGTCCCCAGGTCACACAGTTAGCGTGGGAGGTAGCAGGCACTGTGACAGAATGAAAAGCCAAAGTCTGACAACCAAGAAAAAAGTCCGGGGAAACGGGTTAGGACGTGCCATGAAAAGCCCCATCGTGGGATCTGGGGAGACTCTTGCCTGATCCTGGGGCACGTCCTGAGGCTGTGGCTTTTCCACGGTCCAAGCAGAGCCACTCAGTCCTATCAGGACCGACCCACAAGCCAGCAGGGGCCGCGCCCTTTGTTTCCGGGGCGGCAGGAATCTGCACTTCCAGAGCCCCCCACCCTGCCCAAACTTTGATGCTGATGGCCGCCTAGGACATAGAGCCCCAGTTCCCTCGTGGCACGAGGCCCTCCGAGAAATGCCCCCTGTAGCGCTGCATCACCGCGGACCCCAAAGGTCCTGTGACACCGGCGTCTTGTCACCCGTGTCACAGGCTGGCCTCCAGTGCCACGCCTTCCTGGTCTCCATCACCTGCCACACTCTCTGCCCCTGCAGGGACTCTGCCCCGGCATCCAGCTCACTTCCACGCCCTGCTCCCGCTCTCGGGATGCCTCGTGTATATTTCATGTGCTGCACTTGGCACATCATAGAAAGGTCCTGCTTCCGTTCTGTGACCCCACCAGACTGCATGCCCCAACATTTCTCTCTCCCTGCCCTTGGTATTATCTCTGACCCAGAGTAAATTTTTGAGTGACTAAGTAATCATGGATAAATGCCAGTAAGAAGCATTAAGCGGGGTGGGGTGCTGGGGTCTGGTTGGAATCCTCTGTCTTCTTCTGAAGACCACCTCACCGGGAAGGGATTTAAGAGAAGCCACCCCTCCCCCAAAGCATCTGTGGCCTTGCAGACCTGGAGGATGGGGACACAGTCACATCGATGGGTCATCACCCCACTCCACTCTGACCTCATCTTAACTTACATCTGCAAAGACCCACTTCCAAATAAGGTCACATTCACAGGTACCCAGGGTTAGGACTTGGACGTATTTGGGGGGGCACATTTCAACCCACTACACCCATTTTAGAGATAAACAAACCAAGGCTCAGAGCGTCCAGGAAATGTTCCAAAGGCTGTGCAGTTCATTGGTGGCCCAGCCTGGATTCAGCTGAGCCTCACCCACTGCCCACACCTTTGTCTGTGCCCCCTCCTTACCAGGGGACCGCCAGCGTCTCTCCACAGCCTGTCAACCGCATCCTTGCCAACACACGATGAGCAGAAGCCCACGTGGGGCATCGACTCTCTTACATTTTAGGTTCTGTGCTTGGCATCCCACCTTCCTGCTTATCATCCTCAGGTCACCCCACCAGGTAGCTTTATTCTCCCGTTTCTCCAAGTGGGAGGGCTGGGGCAGGTCTGGAAACAGAGGTGACCAGCCTTGTGAGTCCCCTGGGGGAGGCAAGTATGGGAGGATAAATTGGAGGTGAGGCTAGGAAGGTGTCTGAGACCAGATTCCCTGGACTCTCCATTCAAGTGGAAAGAGGCACCATCCCCACGAGATGAAAACAGAACCCTGATCCCCACAAGTCTGATGGGCCTGAAATCAGGCCACTGAGCTTCACCCCTCACTTCACAGGCAAGGAAAGCTGGAGTCCACGGCTACCTCAGGGCTTGTCCACTGGGTAACTGGCCCCAGCCCCCCGCTGCAGCTCTGTGCATATGCCACAAATAGATTTCATGTGCTGATATGATACATGTGTGTGGGTTTCTTAATTGGCATTGATTATTCCTCATCCTGCATAAAAAAATGATTAGACGTATCTTTGGAGAAAATGCCCCATGTTTCCCATTTGAACTTCTGTAGCATTTGTGCTTCACTGCTGCACTTAAACACTGAGTCCCTGAAGCAGTGTCATTAGGTGGACCAGACAGAGGTTATTGCCAAGACCCTGTTTTCACAGGTGAGGACCCTGAGGGACAGGGAAACTGATTAGATCGTCCTAGGAAACAGAGCCCGGATACACCAGGGTCTGGCCCAGAACCCAGTCCTAACCCCACAGCACCGTGGATCTCCCGTCCAAGGTCAATGCCAAGGGCAGCTGGAGTCACCAAATACCCATATCCACCCGGGGCACAAAGAGCCATCTTCTCAATTACTTCATCAATAGACATTCACTGAGCATCTGTTTCAGCCAAGCTCGAATGTTCAAGAATCCCATCTCTTCACCCCCAATACGGTCAGCCAAGCACAGCTGCGTATGTGCCCAGCCATGTGTATGTGTGTGTATGTGCCCAGCCATGTGTATGTGTGTGTATGTGCCCAGCCATGTGTGTGTGTGTGTATGTGCCCAGCCATGACGCAGCCAGCAGCCATGGCTCCAGCTCATGAGACAGAAGTCCGCACAGCCACAATGTGTGCTCCCCCAGTAAAGCACAAAATAAGTTGTGTGGTCATTTCCGAAATGTGGTGCCCGCGTTCCGGCTGCTCCTGGGTCCCTGATATGTTATCTGCATCCCTCACACAGAGCCTCTGGCATGAGACTGAACACAGGCTGGGGGTGGCGGTCACGCCTGCACCAAGGAGGGGCCCTTCATCTCAGAAAAGGGCCTTGGGTGCCGTAATTTATTTCGGGATTCCTCTCACCCCTGAAATAGGACCAAACTGGGGACGCACTGAGAATGACCTTGGATCCTGGTGGAACTGAGACAGTGTCACACGCCCCACCTTCAACACACACACACACTCACGCACACTCACATGCGTGCTATTTTCACAGTGGAAAGAGCTGCCTGTTGATTTCCGTCTGGGACACCAAGAAGAGCATCAGTGTAAGGGCAAAAATGATCCTATCCAGATGGTGACACGCACGCACACACACACACACACACACACACGCACACACGCACACACACACATCCTGGTCTTTCTGATAAAGAAAGAAACTTGCTCACCTTTTAGTCCAGCCTCTACTTAACAGTTTGACTTTCTTGGTTTCTCAACAGATCAACCAATCGACTAACCAATCAGCTCAACCAGTCGACTAACCAATCAGCAAGCACCTTCCCTGACACCTTCTCTGCACCGGGGAGCCCTGCCAGCCTCCAGTGCGCAAAACTGAGTCCGGTCCTGAAGGCTCTCAGCGCTGGGGAGGCCGAAGGCAGGACACGGTTAAAGCTATTCCCTAGGAGACGGCTCTTGCGGTGTGCGCGCAGCCCCCAGGTTGCACACAGTAGGTCCTCAATCAGCGTGCGCGCAGCCCCCGGGTTGCACACGGTAGGTTCCCCATAAGCGCTAGTTGCTTGCTGGCAGGGGATGCGGTGCACGCCTGGAGCCTCTGATGGGCTGGGAGCCCCGGCTGCCGTCCAGCCGCAGTGTCAGCTGAGGCAGACATGTGGTACAGGGGGCTCGGTCAGCCCGGAACCTCCCAGGCCCCAGCCCCCGGTCCCGGGCCCAGCTGTGGGGTCAGCGCTCGCTGATGCCTCCCCTCTGCGGTGTGGGGACCTGGAAGACGCTCAGTAAATGTTAGCAGTACGACAAAACCCGGCTTCTGAACCAGCTCATTTTTCTGAGCCCAGAAGTGCCTGGGGCCTGGATGGGGAGTTGTCAGAGGTGATAAATGGATCATTCCCGGAACGAGGGGGCCCTGGGAAAGACGTTTTAAAATTGGAAGCATGGGGTTTTTATTTATTTATCTCTTTATGCCCTGCCTTGTTCAAAAAGGATTTAAGACAGCTTATGAAGATTCACAAACTAGAACAAAGAAATATAAATGGACAGGCTGGGAGAGGGAAGCGGGGCTGCACAGCGAGTGCTGCCAGGTCAGGAGGCCGCTGAGCCCACGAGGGACCCGAGCCACGCTCCACCTCCCTGAGCCTTGGCGCCTCGAAATGCTGCCGGGACCCTGTGTCTCCAGTTCGGGCCTCCTCCACCACACCGAGGATGCAGATGCCATGTCTTTGAGCTTCACACTACATGTGTACGTGGGTGTGCACACACATGCACCCATCACACGCATGTACACCTTGGACACATGCAAGCACGCATACATACACGCACACACATGCACACGCTTGTGCATGTGTACACATGCCACACATGCACAACTATACACACATGCACGTGCACATATCACAGACATATGTGCGCACACAACACACATGTGTGCACACACATGCACATCCCACAGGACAAAGCCTCCTCAGAAGTGGCTGTGTGCTTTCTGCACAGAGAATCCTGGTTGAGTAGCAAACCCCTGATATTCAGAGACCTGCAGACCCAGCCAGGCAGGTGGTCTTGAGCTCAGAGATTTATTTGGTCACGGTCCCTTAGGAGAAGGACCTCATCCTCTCACACACACCCGTGGACCTCACGGGCGGGGGAGACAGATAAAGAGTCTGTCTTTTGTGGTTGTTCTAATTTAAGAGACCCCAGATTAACTGTAATGCTCTGCACGTGACCTGTTTCCAAAGCTGTCTGTACCCATCCCCCATCCATTTCCTCACCCACTTACTGCAGTGGATAGAATGGGTCCCCCAAGATATGCCCATGCCCTAAACCCCAGAAACTATGTATGGGACCTTATTCAGAAAAGAGGTCTTTTCTGATGTAATTAAGGATCTCAAAATGAGATAATTCTAAATTTAGGGCAGACCGTATTCCAACGGCTGCAGTCAGACATAGAAGAGAACCAGACGCAGAGGGACACCTGGGATGCGGGGAAGGCTACGTAAAGACAGAAACACAGACTAGAGTGATGCTGTCATGGCCAAGAAACCCTTGGGGCCACCAGAAGCTGGAAGAGGCTGAAGGAGCCTCCCCTGGAGCCTTCAGAGGAGCACGTCCAGGCAACACCTGGAGCCTTCAGAGGAGCACGTCCAGCCAACACCTGGAGGCTTCAGAGGAGCACGTCCAGCCAGCACCTTGATTCCTGACTCCTGGCCTCTGGAACTGGGAGAAAATGAATTTCTGTTGTTTGAAGCCATCCAGTTGCTGCCAATTTGTTTGGTGGCCACGGGGAACTAATACACTTACTTACTCTGTTATTTCTAAAATGCAATAAGCACGCATAACCCCACCAGCAAAACAGAGCCACGCGGCAACCTGCACTTAACACTTTGTCCCCCGTATTCCTTTCCCCTGGTCCCCCCATCCAGGTAATCTTCATTTCCAACTTGTAATTTTCACCGATTAAACAGACACCATCACATCCTCCGGGACTTTGACCTGCCTCCCGCGATGGCCAGTGACGGAGCCTCTCTTCCCGTCCTCACTGGCCGAGGGGCCTCCTCTGTATTCGGGATGTGGATTTTCCTTGGTTATGTTTGCAGAAAGGGATCGTGTCCCAGTTTGTAACCAGGCTTCTTGGTTTCTTCTGATGAACACAAGTTCATATAAGATGCAGGGTTCGAATGAATGAATGAGGGAGTGATTTTCAGTCCTGGCTTTTCCACCCAAGTACCACATGACATTGAGGTCCCTTCGATCCAATGGGACCCGGGTTCCTTATTGTCAACGTCAGGCCCTGGGTCTGACTCCTGGCTCAGCCTCCCCTGCCGGGCACTCTGATGCCACAGGACCTGCTGCACCGCTGGGCAAGAGCCTTGCAGGTTACTAGGGGCTTCTTAGACAAAGCAATTTCTAAGCCTCTTTAAATCCTTTCTGAAACATGGTGGCATATAAATAAATAACCAGTTCCGAAGCAATTTCCATCTGCCCTCCCAAGCTGGGAAGCTTCCAAGCCGCTGGCCAAGGGCCGCTGAAATCGCCACCAGCCCTGGGGCTGTCCCTCGGCCCCGCACGGCGGAACCCAGCCCCTCCCTGCCCAGCGGTGCCCACTCTGAGACACCAGCTTCTCCGCAGCTGGGATCAATTCGGCTCTGCAGACAAGTAATATCTTTACAGCCTGTATCATTGTGAATCGTCACCAGACAACTATTAATCCTCAATCATACTTTTATCAAGTGTTCTTTTTTTTTTTCCTCTCTCTCTCTCCTCAAGACTGGGAATATCAATACAGCAGCTGTCATGGGTCATTACCAACTGCATCTTCCCCGCTATTACAGCAAAATAAAGCCGGATAGCAAGTGGCTGGAGGAGCAGCCCGATCGACAGCTCACCTGGGGATCCGAGGGAGCTGCCCAGCCAGGTGCTACTGCACTGTCACATCTGGGTACGTATTTCCGCCGCAAACAAAGAACTCGGCAAACGGATGCTGTCGCTCCACTGCAGCCCATGCCCAGTGCCTGCACACGGGGCGAGTCCACGCACCCAGCCGTGGCCGTCCCAGCCCAGGGGGAGTGGGTCCCACCCAGGACAGATGGCAGGCAGGGAACTGGAGGGCCGGGTGGCAGGGTAGCCTCTGAGTTACCGTCTGGACAGAGCTCAGTGGGGCCTCTTAGCGGCAGAACGACGGCAGGAAACGGAGACCATCATCCCTTTCTCAGAAACTGCCACGGGGATCACGAGACCCAGGGAGCCCCAGCCCAGGGCACAAAGCAGATGTGCAGTCACCGTGTGTGAGAGGCAAGGGACAGGGTGGCAGTGACAGAGCTGCAGCAAGGACGGCTCTCCTGCTTGTCAGAGTAACCAAAATGTGATGGAGGCCAGGCTGGCACCGGCCCGAACGGCTGTCATAAAATTACCACAAACTGGGCAGCTTCAAACAATAGAGATCTGGGCCTGGAGGCTAGAAGTCCTGAGTCAAGGTGCCAGCAGGGCTGGCTCCCTCTGGAGGCCCTGAGGGAGGGTCTGTCCAGCTCCTGGTGGCCGCAAGCACTCCCAGCGCCCCTTTGGCAGACGCAACACCCAGCCTCTAACTTCAGCTTCACAGGATGCCTCCCTGCTGGCGTGTCCAAGTTTCATCTTCTTAGCAGGATAGGTCATTGCATTTGGGGGCCCCCTACCCCGGGAGGACCTTGTCTTCCTTTGATTACAGCTGCGAAGACACTGTTTCCAAGTAAGGTCATGCTCACGGGTTCTGGAGTTAGGACTTCAACAAATATTTCTAGGTGACACAAGTCAACCAGTGCCTGGGGCCATCAGCCAACCCCCAAGTGCCGGTCCTGGGTGGGAAGGGTGTTTCCCCATTGCCCTTCCGCTGGGTGGTTATGGCCCAGCACAGGTAACCCCCTCCAGGGGCCTTCCCCCAGTGAGAAGCGGCCGCGCTGGGCAGCCTGTCCCCATGCCCCTCCCCGTTCTCCACTGAGTCTCCCTCTGGGTTCTTTCTGGGTTACACCTGGGGCACGGGAACATAGACCCCCACTGTGAGCCCGGCCAGAAAATGAGGGCCAGGAGTGATGAGGACTGAGCCTTAACAGCCCACGGCCTGAGCATGGGCAAACCTTCATCTGTAAAAGTCACACTGATGTCCGCAGGGACACTGTACCTGAGGCCAAACACGGCCCTTGGACGGCCAGGCTGCAGCTCTCTTAGAGGGAGGGGGTGGGGAGAAGAGCGGGGAGGGGGAGAGAGCCTCACCAAGGGAGATGGGGTCTCCGTCCCCCCCCACGTAGATCTCCAGATGTGCCCAGGTGTGCTTGGGGCTTGCATCAGAGACCCAGAGAGAAGAATCTGAGATAAAAGTCAAGTGAAGCGCTATCCGCCTCACACAGGGGCCCGTCCGGAGTGAGAGCTTCCGGCCACCTGCCTGTCACCTCGCGCCCAGGTGAGGAGGCCCGAGCTGCCTCTCCTCTCTCTGGGGGCCAGTCCTTCTGCAAACAGAAGTGCCCGCCGGGCTCAGGGGCCCTGGGAAGGGACTGGAGAAGGTGGAGGTCAGGAAGGGACTGACCCTCGCTTTCTGCCTTCCCCTGCAGCCCAGACGCAGCCTCAGCACCCTTCTGAACCCAGCGCTGCAGCCAACCATCGTCCATCAACTGGCCCACGGGCACAATCCATTTGCCACCCCTGAACTGTCCATTGAGAGGGCTGATGTGTGAGTCGTAGGCAGGTGAGGCCAGGATCCACGCCGACGGGACGCTGTGTGCTGACACCCTGGGCCGGCCCCACCCTGGGACCCAAGTGTAGGGCACACAGGGCCCAGAAGGAGCCACGTTGCTGAGGGAGGGGCCCCTGGGGTTTTAGGCCAGGACAGGCCGGCAGGGATAACCCAGGGCAAAGACGGGAGGTGTGAATGGGCCAGATGAGCCCAGACAGGACGGGCATCGGGAAGGCTCGTTGGAGAGGACAGCAGTGGGCGCGGTGCCTTCCGGCCGCCAGCTCAGGGAAATGCTGCATGTGCTCCAGCAACTAAACTTGGCTGCTCCCCATCCCTTGAGGGTCTCGGCCAGTGACACACGAAGGCATAACGCACCACTGCCCCAAACTGGACGTGCTCTTCCCACCTGCTCTCTGCTACCAATGCCATCAAACTTTAATTAACACAGTGACATGCAGTCCCGTGCAAATCAAACATTCACGCTGCCCAACGGCTCCCAGCCAGCTGGCCGCCTGCTCTGGAGCCGCTGTCAGCAGAAGGGGCAGGCGCTGCCAGGGAAGGCCTGCAGGGCCTGCAGAGACCGAGGACGGAGGGGTCGCCAACGGCCCTTAATGCCCGCCCTCCGGCTCTGGTCCTCGGCTACAAGCAGCACGGGGCCACGCAGCCTGTCCTCGCTGCCTCTCTTCCGAAAAGTGGGCGGAAGGGGCCGACCCACTCACGGGGCTGCTGAAGGTGGGAAGTTGATTTTTATTATTACAAACACAGCTTAGGGGTGGCCCTGGTGGCACAGTGGTTGAGAGTCCGCCTGCCGATGCAGGGGACACGGGTTCGTACCCCGGTCCGGGAAGATCCCGCATGCCGCGGAGCGGCTGGGCCCGTGAGCCATGGCCGCTGAGCCTGCGCGTCTGGAGCCTGTGCTCCGCAAAGGGAGAGGCCACAGCAGTGAGAGGCCCGCGTACCGCAAAAAAACACACACAGCTTATTTGAACTGTTATTTCTCATAAGTCATTGAATCTTATCATGGGTCACCATGGTCCATCCCTCTGTTACCTTATTGGATATATCCATTACTGTTGCAGAAAACTTCATGTACCATTAAGTAAGAATTCAAAGTACAGCTAAGAATACAGTTGGGGCTACGAGTGGGTCGCAGTCACGTGCCATCCGCCTGCGGTCCCACGTCCCTCCATGAGGGCTCAGGGGCCTGTGGCCTCGTTCAGTCCCCCGACTGGCCGGCCACCGGCCTTATGAGCACGGTGGTGTGTCTGCTCGGAGACAGGCCCTGGGCCCAGCTTGGAAGTGGGGGCTGGGGAGCAGAGGCTGTCCTGACAGAGACAGGAGGTGGTCCCAGTTCAAAGGGGTGCAGGTGGGACTCAAAGCCACGTGGGCTCCAAACCCGTCTGTCACCTGGGACGCCCGCTGTCTTCTGCAGGGACCTTGGACACCCACGCAGACGGCTCTTCCTCCTCCCGAGGTGCCTGGCCTGGCTCCTGGGCTGCCACCCCCTAGGTGCCATGACTCCTGCACCCCTCCCCAGGCCCCCACCACCCTCGGGGTCAGGGTGTGGCTAGCCGGCCAAAGAGAGCGCGAACACGGCGGGCAGTGGCCGCGGGGCAGCAGCTGGTGTGTCACGCAGTCCTCGGACAGGAAGCTGACTGCCCTGAGCCAGCCAGAGACCACGCAGGGACGGGGCCCCCGGGGGAAGGCACAGCCACAGCCCAGGCACAGGCCCAGGGCTCACAGGTGAGACAGGCAGCTCCCACCTGGGGAGCCGGCACCCATCAAACAGAGGCCTCACCAGGCTCAGGGCTCCGAGTCCCAGATCAGGAGCCAGATGCCGGGCCAAGGATTCCCCACCAACAGCCTGGAGGAGAATTGTGGGGCTGGCCACCCCCAACCCCGCCTCCCTCTTCTCCCTCTCTCTCCCCCCTCCTGTCTCCTCTCTCTCCTCTCTCTCTCTCCCTCTCTCTCTCTCTCTCTCTAACACACACACACAAGCCTTAAGTGACTTTCCTCACAGCATTTCAGTGATTAAAAGAAAAAAAATACAACTAGGACACTAACCCCAAATACGCAGGGACACATTTATGAAGGAATTTAGGCGTCCAAGTGCACAGTGTGGAGGGAAAAGCCTGCATCTGAATGGAGGGTCTCCAGCACCCCTCATGGGAAGTGATGTGATTGTCTCTGGTAAGTGGCAACCCCAAAGAACTCACCCCTTTCCTCCATCTATGCTGGTTCTAGGAATTGAAGGATCTACGATGTACATTCATCCACCTACCCATCCATCCACCCACCCACCCACCCACCCACCCACCCATCCATCCACCCACCCACCCACCCACCCCCCCACACACCCATCCATCCACCCATCCACCCACCCACCCACCCACCCACCCATCCACCCACCCATCCACCCACCCATCCATCCACCCACCCATCCACCCATCCATCCATCCACCCACCCATCCACCCACCCACCCATCCATCCATCCACCCACCCACCCACCCACCCCCCCACACACCCATCCATCCACCCATCCACCCACCCACCCACCCACCCACCCATCCACCCACCCACCCACCCACCCACCCACCCACCCATCCATCCATCTATCCACCCACCCATCCATCCATCCACCCACCCATCCACCCATCAATCCATCCATCCACCCACCCAGAGCCTGACTTCCCACTCTTTCAGCCCAGCGTGCACCCATGCCCGTGTCTGTCCATCGTCTATCCCTCCGACCATTTGTCCATTTGTCCATCCATCTTCCATCATTCACCACCCCTTTGTCCACTCCTACCTCCCAACTTTCGTCACCATCACCATCCATCCATCCACCATCCATCCCTGCACTCATCCATCCATCCGTCAACTATCCACTAAGTGAATATTAATTGAGCCCCGGATATGCTCCGATGTACCAGGTACTGAGGATAAAAAGATTAAAAAGTAGTGGTCCCTGCTCTCTGAGCACCTCGTTTGCCGATTATCTACCAAATTAAACTCAAACACCCGTGCCTGATAAAGTTCTCCACTGCCAGGCCCAAGTCTTCCTGTCCAATCTCATCACTTACAACAACTTTACACCACTTCCCACAGCCAAACTGGATCACTCTCTGTCCCCTGAACTCACTCTGCCCCTCCTGCTTTGGGACCACTGCCCACGCTGTGTCTCCTCTCTGTGATGCCTTTCCCCCATCATTTTTCTCCACCAAGATTCTACCCCTATGTCAATGCCCTGTTTAGCAGCACCTCCTCCAGAGGGCTTCCCTGGTTCCCTCAATAAGATGAGCTGGCTTCCTTCTCTGACAGAAATGGTGGAGACCACTGCCTGCCACTGCCCTGCAGAATGGCCGGCTCTTGTGTGAGCTGGTCTGGAGACAACCTCCCCTAGCTCACCACACAGAGCTGGAGCATTGGTGGGTGAGGGGTTGGGGTCTCCCTGTCATGTGTCAGCTGCTGACACAGAAGCCAGGCGGGGTGTGGAGGGGCAGCCCCAGACCCGGAGCGGGAGTTTGAGCTCCACCTTGCCCCTCCCCATGTGTGACCGGGCAGGGCCAGCTCGCCATCTGAGGCTGCTTCTTTCCTTCCAAACCCACGCCAGCCCAGCCTCGGTTATCAGGGCGGGGGCAGGTGGGGCCACGGTGCCCAGACCGGGGCTTGGAGCCTGGCGCCCACCTGTTTGCTGCTCTTTGTGAGTTGAGCCTTGGTTTCTCCACCTATCAAACGGGAGTCCTGACGCATCTCTGGGCTCCTGTGGGAGGTCCAAGGCCGGCTCAAGCTGCCGGGTCATTCTGGGGTCCTCACCAGCTCGCGGCCGTCTGTCCTCAGCCCCGCCCCCTGCGGACAGTGCTGGCCATTCCTCCCGCTTGTTCCAGCCTTTAGCACAGTGGAAACACACAGGTGGCTGCTGCTCTAACTAAATGTAAATGGTTACTTGAGGCCTTAGAGAAGATGGGAAGGAGGGGAGGCGGTCAGCCCCGGGCTCTTCCCCTCCCTGTACGCCGTCTGTCCGACGCCCAGCTGGTGCAAGGACCCTCAAAGCCAAGCCCCTCCTCTACTGCCCCAGAGGGATGCCACGGGACGAGGCTGATGTGCCACCTGCCGTGTCCCCCTTGAGCTCCGTGGCCTTGGGCAGAGGCTGCTCTGACTCTGTTTACTCCCCCGTAAGGGAGCATAAAGCCACCCAAGCAAAAGATGGGAAAGGGCCGGGAGGCCAGCCCCCCATAGCAGTGGCCTGCCCTGCCCTCCTCCTCCCAGGAAAAGACGGGGGGCGGGGAGCCAGAGAGCAGACTCGGGCCTCTCCCGTCACCTTCAGCGTAGAGTCCTAAGTGACAAGATGCGGCCTCGGTGCCCAGGACTGCAATGCACACGGCCCTCTGCCGCCCGTGAACTGGCCGTTCTCTGCCAGCGAGGGACATGCGAGGCCCCCGACAGCCCTGAGCCGGTGCTGTCCTCGCCGCGATGCACAGACGGGGTCCAGCTCAGAGGGGCCGTGGCCAGGGCGGACCCTCTGTGCACCTGGGCACCTGCACACCTGCCTCTGGGACCAGGAGACCCAGCTGGGCCCAAGGGAAGAGCCAGCCCGAGCCCTGCAGGGGGGCCAGGAGGCCTCAGCATTGCAGCCAGACCCGCGGTGAATGACTCCTCAGGTCGCCCCAGCAGGACCCCGAGCAGAGCGGAGGTGCCTCTCGCTCACACCCCCGCCTCCCTGAAATGCAGCTTGGAGTGTGCGGATGGGGTAAGTCAGAGGATGGCCGGGACCATTTTCCCTTCTTCCGGAAGATTCCTGCTTCATCTCTCCTTCTGGAACATTCGTTTCAAGACAAATTATTTCATCGGCAAGAGCAGCTTCCTTGCCCGGACTGCAGCCATGGCTTCTCTCCTCCAGGTGTGCGGACGTCTCAGGGCTGCATGTGCTCCAGGACCTGCCAGGGCTGGTGGCACTCACTGACCCATGTCCTCTTGTGGGGACAACGTGTCCACCAACCTTCAGAGACTTTGGGGTCCCCGAGAGCCTCAGACACAAGGCAAGCCCTCAGGTCCTTGTGACAGGGTGGAGCATAGCCTGCCCAGGGGCCCCTGGCCTGATCAGAACCGCCACCCTGGGATCACACCCTCAGCTCCCCTGGGTGGACGAACCCCCTCCTTCACCCATCTGGAAGCTGCTCCTCCCCCCAACACCCACGTGCCCCGGACCAGGGCCCGGCTCCCGTTTTCTGTGAAGGTCCACACAGTGAATGCTTCCGGTTTTGCAAGCCATCCTTTGTCATGATTATTCAATTCCACTGTTACAGCCCCAAAGCAGGCATGGATGACAGGCAAGCACACAGGCGCGGCTGTGTCCTGGTAAAACTTCATCCACGGGACTCACAAGGCCAGCCCCGCTCTCTGCACACCCACCTGGCACCTGGCAGGCGGGGCAGGTGCCCCTCGTCTGCTCCTGCCAGAAGCTTCCACTCCAGCGAGGGTCTGCATCCTGGACCCCACGCTCTGGTCACCAAGGACCACGACTGAGTGTTGGCGTCACCACCCTGGTCCTCCCTAAGGAGACTCGGCATCTGTGGGCTCCGGCCTCCACCTCGCCCGACTTCTCGGGTGTGTGGGAACGGCGCCCACTGCCAAGTCGCAGACCCTCGGGGGAGGGGGGCTGCCGCAGGGCCTGGCGCCTGCCACCCACCTCACCGCCACAGGTCAGACTCTGGGTACAAACGGGGCCCTGGAGGCGATCACACTCACGCTGCCCATTTCACAGGTGGGCTGGCAGAGATCAGAGATGGTCCCTGAGCCCAGAGCATGCGTGTGGGGACGGCCAGGAGGCAAACTCCACCCCCCAGGTAGGCGGAGTCAGCACCGCCCCTCTTCCGCGTCAGCTTGAGCAGCACCTTGCCCAGGACACCCTCTCCCTCCTGGGGAGGGACCCGGCCCCCGCAGCCACTGTCCCCTCCCTGTAACCCGCAGCACGTACAGGAAGTGAACGTACCCAGCCACGTCCGCTCCCCCAGCCCGCGAGCTCCGCCGAACCAGCCCGGAGGGTTCATCGTCTGTGAGCCCCATCCAGCTGGTGGTGACGTACGTGGACACTCGGTGACCACGTGTGCCGAGCTGACCCATTGTCCACTTCTGCTGCCCTCAAGCCCCCCATGGTCCCAGCTTTGTGGTGTCACCACCACTTTCGGCCACTTGCTGGGCTTTTTGTTGATTTTCTGTCCCCGCCCCCCCATCAAACCTCACGCTCCAGAAGGACGGGGACCCGTCTGTCCCCAGCACCGTGGCCGGCGCCTGGCAGTGGACGTCAAAGATCAGAAAGGGAATGACAGACCGTGGGACCCAACTGTCGCATGAAAGTGGTGACACGCACTTATCAACTGTGCCTGCTGTGTGAGGTGCTGTCCTCGCTGGACACTGTCCAAACGCCCAGTCCATTCAGCTCATCCGTCAGCCTGACAGGACCCTGATTTAATCACCCTGTGGCTGGATGGAGTTGACCTGTGGGGGGCAGGAGTGTTGGTGGAGAAGGGAGGAGACCAGAAGGGACCGTGGAGGCAGGTGCCCAGGTCCCATCTCTGTAAGCCCCCCTCATTAACAGACACCGCAGGGGCGGCCCTTCCCGGCTGGGACACGACCCCTCCCCCATCCCGAGTGGAGGGTCAGCTGCGCAGCTTTGCCTGCCAGGCGGGAGCCCCCGGGACGAGCCTCGGTGCACCAAGCCCTCGGGGAATTGCACCTGGGGAGCATCTCTCTGGCATTCTATGCGTCTGTCCGGCCCCATACATCTTCATTTACTGCAGCCAGAGAGACACCCAGGGTGCCAGCACAGGAGGGGAACGGACGCCCGCTTCAGCCCATCGTGAGCTGCGGCCTGAGACCTGGCTGTGTGACACCACCCACTGACCATGGGCAACTCCCCTCAGCCCACTGGGCCCTGGTTTCCTCCGCCGCCTCATGAGGACACGGCGGGATGCTGGCTGGAGGCCCTGCAAACTCTAAGCTGGTGGCTGGAGAAGCAGCAGCTGACCAAGAGCTCTGGGGGTTCTGAGCCGCGTCCAGTGTCAGAGGCTCAGACAGAATTGCCCTGAATTTTCCCGGCAGCACTCTGTTCGTATTGTTATCTTTACGAAGGACGAAAACCAGGCTCAGGAAGGTGGAAGTATTTTCTCAGGGGCATAAAAGCCCGTGTATGAGTCAGGTTTCTGCTACGATAACGTTTTGTAACAAACCGTCCTCCTAATTCGGTGATTTATGAGGAACGTTCCTTTTCCTGGCTCTCGGGCCTGCAGAGAGCCTGGGGGAGGGGGCGTCTGTTCCCAGCCCGTGTGCTGTCAGCCCGCTCCGTGCCTCTCATGTGGGACCCGTGGCTGCCAGGATCGTTCTTCCCACAGCAGATGACAGAAACACAGCAACCAAGCCGCCTATCTCGCCGGCTCACATCCACCAGCCAAAGCCATTCGATGGTCAAGCCAGCAGCAACCACTGGGGAAATAAGCCGAGCCCGCGCTAGCGAGGAGTAGGGCAGTCTGGGTGTGTTTCCAAACGCAGGGAGGAAAAGAACTGGGCACAGGAGCTGATTTACGCTGTGATGACACGGCCAGTCCGCTTCCACGTCGGCTTGCCGCCAAGAACCTTTGTCCTCTGACCCAAGGGCCCGGGAATGGGCTGGCATTTGACCTCTGCTCTCCAGATGCCCAGGGACCACTCTGCCACCCCCAGCAGGAACGCACCTGCCGGGCGTGTGCCAAGATACATGTCGCCTCCACTCCCACAGGCCCACACTCTCCTGCCTCTACCAGTGGGTGCAGTGCCCCCTCCTCTGGCACCCCCTCCTGACGCCAGGCCCACCTCTGATCCAGCCCAGCCTGAGCCCACCTCATGACCACACCCAGCCGGGCCCACAGGGTGGGAGCAGAGCAAGCAGGAACCAGCTGACCTACACACAAGAGAGAGGCTCTCCCTGGGCCTCACCCACAATGCTCTTGGCACTGAGTAGGCTCCTAACAGATACTTTTAGAAAAATGGAAAAATAGAGAAACTGAGGTCCGGGAAAGGAACCTCTACCTCAATGCACAGGGCAGGGCAGGTCTTCTGGCTCCCAGGGCCCTTTGCACCCGGCGTGACTCTTCCCCAGGGCTGTGTCCTTGCTGTGTTCTGAGACTTTGAAGGCTCTGCTGCACATGTGTGTGGTATGTGCGAGCCTGTGCGTAGTGTGTGTATATGTGCGTGACGCATGTGTGCATGTGTGTGATGTGTGTGGTGTGTGATGCCTGCATGTGTGTGATGCATGTGTGCACAGCCATGCAGGCCATGCAGAGAGAAGGGGGCTGGGGATGCATTTGCATCTGAACAGTCAGAAGTCCCCTGCAGAGATGAGTTAAGGGGTGACAGTGCCAGGGCTCAGCTGCACAAAGGGCTGGCGGATAGCTCCGTGTTCCATCTGAATGCCTACTGAGCTATGAAATTAAGTCAAATGCTTCTACTCAGCTGGACTGATTACTGGCTCTCGGGCTGCAGGGGATGAGGGCTGGCTCACTTGGCCGCCCCCGTGAAGGTGGACTTCATTGCTGGGGGCTGCCATCACCTGACAACCATCCTGGCTGAGGAATTCACGTTGCCGACTATTCCTGACGTGACGGGGCCCAGCTCCAACCTGTAGTCTCAGGTTTAATTCTTATCTGACAGTGTTGGGCCCTGTGTTGGGTATTTGAGACACATCGAGGAGAAAACCCAGCCTGCGCCCTCAGGGACCCACCCTCAGTCAGTCTCCAAGGTGTGACCGTGAAGCAAACGGAGAGGGCGACAGCGCTCCCGGCAGGACAGCAGAGCCGAGGTGACGGACAGACTCAGAGTGGCAATCATGTAACACTGGAGGATGTGCTGGCGGTGGGGATGGAGCATTGCTGGTGAACTTGGGGACTCTGGTTTCCCCAGCTGCCGTCACAATAATGAGTTCCCTTCCCTCCCCCCGCAACTTAGTGCCTACAAAGCACTCTAAGTCATGCTGAGATGGCGGTGATATGCTGAGGACATTGGGAGTTGAGATGTTGATAATGGTAGCGGTGGGGCAGAAGTGCTGTGATGCAGGTGAGAATGATGGTGATGGTGATGGTGGAAATGGTCTTGGTGATGCTGGCAGTGTTGACCACAAAGGTGGAAGTGAGACTGGGCGATTCTGCGATGATGGCACTGTGAGGATGAGACTGACAGTCCTTATATCACAGATGGCAGTGGTGACGTATGAGGATGGTGACAGCGATGGAGCGCATGGCAGTGCCGGTGGGAATGCTGGTGGTAGCGGGGATGAGATGCTGGTGCTAGCAGTGCTGGTGGGGGTGAAAGCGACGGTAGTGATGGTTGTGGTGGAGGGCGTGATAGCGGTAGTGGTGGTGATATCAGTGATTCTGGCGCTGGTGGTAAAATAAGGAGGAATTCTGAGTTCTCGTGACTATGGCCCCACCCTCTACATTTCTCTCCAGGCTCCATTAACAAGCGGGCATCTATTGTCCCAACAACTTTAAAAGTAGAGGAAGTCCTCTCAGTCAGTGCCCCCCCATCTTCACCTCCCATACCTGGCATGCTCTCATGGAACCCAGGAGCCACCATGGTAGAAATAAAAAAAATTTCCCCACCCAAATGACACTGCTCTGCGCGCAGGTGTTCTGTTGTTATGTTTATGATTGGCGGTGTGTTTGAAGGACGTAAAGAAGCCACAGCGGTGTGATTGGGAACAAATTTGCTTATGATTAGGAAGTCTTGGTAGATATTTAGAGAACTGTGTATTCTATCTGGACATTTTTGTGTCCCACTGGTGGCACGTCCGCCCCCGCACCGAGGATTTCTGTCCCACGCGGTATCAAAGCTACAACGTTTGCGTGACGCATCTTATTTTGTGCCAAGAGCAAAGTTGACATTTGTGACAATATATTATGTCAGATGAAATAGGCAAGAAGTTAATTAAAGTCAGAGAGTTAATTAATGAGATCCAGTGCACATTAACGATCATTACCTCATCTGAGAAGAGTAATTAGTGACATTGCTGGAGTTTCTCTATCCTCCTAGGTGGCACGTTGACATATCACGTAAGTCACTCAAAGTTGGAGAGGTAACTCTCCCTCTGCGGTGGCTGGGACAGACAAGTGAATCAACCCCCGGCTTCGAAAGCGGCGTGGCCCTTGCGAACTCAGTGTTTGGCGGGGCCGGGCATCCGAGGAGCCAGAGCTGGGCAGCCTCAACCACTGCTGCATCTCACTAAGCCTCGGTCCCCTCATCTGTGACGTGGGGGCTAATAGCAGCCCCCTTGCTGGACTGGGCTAAAGTTCAACGTGAAGGTGAAGTGATACCTCGCTGAATCGACCTCTCAGGGTTAGAAGCTCCTGGAAGCGGGAATGGAGTCTGGTTCATCCTCATGCCCGCAGGGCCCCAGCATCATGCAGGAGTGTCTGAGAGGGGCCGGCCCGTGCACTGGGGTCTCAGCCTCCCTGGTGGGCGTGGGTACTTGGGGTAGGAGGGGCACCTGGGTGCGGGGGGGCGGGACATGAGCTGGGACCTCAGGTGGGGTTGGGAAGACTCAGGCCTGGAGAGACCCTGGAGGCTTGCAGAATGTCCGGCTCCTCTGTGGGTCCAGAGGAACCACAGAAGGTTCTTGAGCAGGAGAGTAGCCTGGCAGCTTCCCACTTATAAGCAGCCCTGGTGGGGGCTTCAGAGCTTCTCCCCCAGACCTCCCTCTCTGGAAACTCAGGAAATCCCTCCCCAGGACAGTGTGAGGCGATGCTCTGCTGCCGTTGCTGGGGGCTTCCTGCGTTGTCCAGGCCTCCTCAGAGCCCTTGGACCAAAACAGGCAGAAATCGGGCACATTTGAGGAACCGCATGGGGCAGAGGGAGTGAGGGTCCCAGAGTCTGAGTCAAGGTCAGAGGTGGGTGGGAGCTCGTGAGGCACTGACGATGGGCGCAGAGCCGTCGCAGGTGCCTGATCTGATGCTGGACCAGATCCCCCCGGCTGCCCCGCCCAGGCTCTGTGCTGCACTATTTCAGGCCACCAATGGCGCCGGGCACGCCCCCCAACCTCCCACGTGGGCTGTGACCTCGGGTGCTCCTCAGAGCCGCATGACCATGGGCTGAGATGCTCAGGTGACCGGGCTGCGGAGGACACATCTTCCCGCAGCCCCGGCCGCAGCGCAGCGTGACAATTACCATCACATTATGATAACGTTAGTATGAAAAATCACAACAACATTTCTTTTCATTGAATCAGAGACGGGAATCCCTCAAACCAAGGATCTTAGGGCATCGCCAGCTGGTGACGCGGCCCTTTCTCTCCTCGACAGACATTAATTGAGCACCTACTGTCCACAGACACTCAGTCAAGTGCTGGAGAGAGAGAGCAACATGGAGGCCAGGCGCCAGCAGGGCACTCCCAGGAAAAGAGGACGTTCCCTGAGCTCTGGGGGGCCAGGCAGTAGCGGGGGGGATGGGCACAGGGAGGCCGGGGTCCCACTCAGTCACGGAGCTGGGCCATCAGCAAGGGGGCCCATCCCCAGGGAGAGAAGAGCCCTGCAGGAAAGGAAGCCGAGGAAGACCCCCACGTCCAGGGAAGCGCTGCTGCGGGACAGAGACCGCCCCGTGGAGCCCCTGAGGCTGCCTGAGCCCCATCCCCCAGGAGGCAGAGGGAGGCTCCAGTGTCCTGGAAGGTTCTGGCACGAGGGATCAGGGCCCCACGCTGCAGTCTCGTGAGACGTGTGGTGTGCGGTTCCTCTGCCGCCTCTAAACTCTTCTCCGACAGCACCCAGCACTAGGTCCCGCTGCCGGCCCAGGGAGAGGCCCCAGGAGGGGCTGGGATGCACCCCTCCCCAGCCTGCGGTCCCAGCGGCAGCGAGGCTTAGACGGCTGTGTGGCCACTCGTCTCCACACAAGACAGGCAAACCACAAGGTCTTCCATTTGTGTCGCCACGTCGGACTCATTTGACCTTCATATGACCCAACACATCTTTGCTGACTGTCTACAGCCTGCCCTGCACAGAGCGGACAGACGCCTTCCTCCTGACGCCTATGTTATCACCAAGGGGTTATGCAGTGGCTGCCGGGTGGGCGGGGACAAGGACGGCGGTGGTCGCGGAGTCCGCCTCGCAGTAGCTGAGGGAACAGCGTTCAGGCAGAGGGTACAGAAGTGTGGGGGCCCCGAGGCCGAGCCGCTTTCAGAGCCGCAAGGAGGCCCTGCGTGGCTGGGTGCTGTCATGTTGGCCCAGACCACCCGGGGCTTGCTCCACTACTGGACCTTCGGGGGGGGGGCAGGCTCCCCACCTCCTGCTCGCACAGGGGAGGGAGGCTGTGCCCGGGGTGCTGAGCAACACTCGCTGGATTTACCGGAACTGATGGGGCCAACGGAGGCCGGAATCGCAGGGCCCAGTGGCTCTAGCAGATACAGACCCAGCTCAGAGGACCCGAGGCGCGGGCTCGTCTGGCTCTATAGAAACAAATTGCTAACGGTTCTGCATAATTAACGATATCTGGTAATTAGAGCTTGAACCTTGCAAGATGCAGGGACTGCGGAATTTTCAAAAACAGCGGCAGGTAGGCACGCACACACCCGTGCACACTGGGGCCTTGGGAGACACGCACACGTGCATACACACCAGCGTGCACACACACGTGAGCGCACACACACACTGGGGCTGCTGGCTCTCCCAGCACCTCGGAGGCCCCTGAGGGGCGCCAGCACCTCTGTGCTCCTGGCCCTCCTGGGGGGAGAAGCAGCCCCTGCCCCACGCCCGCCTCTGCTCCCTGCCGCCTGGAGGAATGTGTCCTTCAGACCCAGCCACGCGGCAGGGGCCTTCCTTCTCCTGCTGCTGGCCTCATGCCCCCCAACTCCCTCCCACCTGCCGCCCCCTCTGCAGCAGCCGCAGGACTGGGCATATCCCCCAGCCCGCAGCCACTCACCTGGGGGCCTGCCCTGCTGACCCTCTGACCAGAACCCACCCTGCTTCTGCCGCCCACTCCCACCCAGCCTAGGGGTCAGCCCTGGTGTCACCTCCCCCGTGAAGCCCTCCCAGCCTGGCCCGGTGTCCCTCGGCTCCCATGATGGGCCACAGGCCCCGTCTAGCACTTCCCAGGACTGGAAGGGACTGTGTTCTCCTCATCGCACCTCAAAGAGGGCAACCAGCCCTGGGCCTGTGTGTTAGTCACCAGATGTCCCAGGCCCAGGACTGGCTGGGCCCAGAGACGCCCACAGTGGACGTTCTTATCTGCACCCACTCCCTCCCTGAACAGACACAAGCGTGATGCTGCACCTGAGGGCCTGGCTCTGGTCAGCGAGGACCCCAGGGCCCCCCTGCAGGCCCGGCCTGCCCGCACCGGGGACACACAGGACGAGGGACAGCTGCCAGCCGTGAATGTGATTTTAAATTCTCTAGTGCAGCGTTAAGCGGGCAGCTCAGCCCCCAATCGTGTTTATTCTTTGCTTCTCTAGGACACACTCGTGCGTAGCCAAGAAGATTTAAAATGTTTATGCGTTATGCCGGCCAGAATAAAGCAAGCGGAAGCACTGTTATCACCGGGTGCTCAGACTTAGAATAAGCGGCTCCTCGGGAAATAGCGAAGAGAAAACCCACGGACCCTGTGGGCACTTTGGCGAGGAGTGCAAGGGGAGAGGCAGCCCTGGCCCTGCTCGCGGGGGCAGAGCAGCCGGTGCTCACATCCACAGGACTCCCGGTCTGGAAAGCTGGCCTCCGGGCCAGAGGGCTGCAGCCACCCCGTCTCTGGCCCCTGGACAACCGGCCTCTGGGACAGCAGAGAATTCCCACACGAGCCAGCCGTTCTCACGGACGTCATCTCGACTGAGACCCACCCGCCTGCGCCTCTACTTCACAGACGAAATAGCTGAGGCTCCAAGGGGAGAGGGGACCTACCCAAGGTCACGACCTGAGTGGCAGGGCCGGTTCACGCCAGCAACTCTAACCCTGCCCTGCTGCAAGGCCACTCGACGCCCGCTTGCTCCCCCTGCCACCTCCGGGTCTCCCCTGCGAGGTTGACACCTGGATGGCGCCCACGATGTCTGGGAACCAGGCAGGAACCCTGTGAGGGAAGATCTAACCCTCATCACCCAGAAAAGAACCGTTTGGGTCTAGGAGGCCCCAGATGGCAGAGTCGAGTGGGGACAGGCTGGAGAGGTAGTGAGGTCGCTGTTGCCGTCAGGGTCCAAGGCAGTGGTAGAGCACAGACTCTGATGTCAGGGAGAACCCATAGAACCAGCTCTGCCACTCACTGGGCGACCTTCCTGGAGGCACCTCGCCTGTCCCTGCCTCAGCTTCCCCGGCTGTGAAATGGGTATAATTATATGACGGCTACCAGGTAGAAACCGTGCGGATTAAATGAGCTAATAGTTCTGTGGTTGTAAAGACCTCTCCCAGCCTGGCCCCTGGCAGCCCTCCCATCAGCCCTGCCCTCCACCGCCTCCCTCCTTCCCTCCCACCCCACCCCCAGCCCGCCGGGGAGGCCTCTCGGATCAAAGGCAACGATGGAAGCGTTTTTTAAACTCGATGCCCTAAATCAACAAGGGAGATATTTTTGTCCCTGGTTTTGTGAACGTTGCTATTTGAGTCTGCCTGGAGGAAGCACACGGGGATCTCGGAGCCTCTCCTGGGGGCCTGACGTGTTTGGACGGGAGGTGGTCGCAGGAGAGAAGAGACTTGGCCAGGCTCTCGGGGGTCAGATCCCAGCCCTGCAGCCTCTGGAGCTGGTGGTCCGCGTCAACCGCACCCACCTGGCCGAGGTATAGGGGTTAAAGAGAGCAGGTGGCCACCGCTGGGGTCCCGGACAGGGTGTGGCCAGGTGAGGGTCTATCGTTCATTCAGTTACTGTCTGTAGATGCATTGCTGTGATCTGCGGGTGTGGCCAGCCGGGGCCAGAACACCCGCCCTGGATCCCTGGGCCTCCCCATGCTCTCCACGTGCTGAGAACTGTCTGCCCAAAGCCCAGGCCGGGAGCCCACGAGGACCCCCCAACCGTGCACCAGGCAGGGCCAGGGCTGGACAGAGGCTGCAGCCCTTGAATGAGGCTCAAAGCTGTCCCCCTACCTTCCAGAGCTGGGGGGAGACAGGAGGGTTGCCAGATTTAGCAAATATCACATCAGACACTCTGAGAAAGTATTCATTGTTTGCTTGGAACTCAAGTTTAGCCGGGTGCCATGAATTTCAGCATCCTATCTGCATGGGGTGGGTGTGGGCAGCAGAGTTCCAGGGTCCTAGAGGCCCCTGATCATCCGGCCTTCCCATACACAGCCTGTCCCAGGGGCTGTGAGTGCAGGCAACCCCCTCATCCCTCGGTCTCCACGTCGGACAGCATCTGGTGGGCTCCGATACACCTGCGTTAGCCCCAAAGCAGTATGTTAGCATCCCGAATGTTTCAGCATTGGTGCTTCCTGCTTTCCTGAGCTGGGTACTTGGAGGAGCAAGGTGGGGTGGACGAGGCTGGACCGTGCTCTTCCTGGACTCAGCCTCCTGGATCAACCCTTTCAACCAATTTTGAGAGGCCCTAGAGACAGGGAAGAGGCCATAGTGAGACCGTGGAGACAGAGGTGCAGCCTCCAGCGCGGGCATCCCCCTTCTGACCTCCAGAACTGGCAGGAGGACCACCTACCGCATGGCTGGGCCCTTCCCTCCAGGAGGTAGGAGGGGTGGACAGAGGGGGCTGGGAGAGAGGGCCCTTCACCCACCGCCCACTGGCCTCCTGCCCCCCAAGTCCACCCCAGGGCTTCACTGGCAGGCACAATGAAGGCCCAAGGGAATGGCCACCATGTCACTCCTTTGTTGAGCTCCTGTAAGATGTTCCAGTGTGGAAACTGAGTGACGGGTTTCGGGGTCTCTGCTGTATTTCTCACAACTGTGTGTGAACCTACCAGCATCTCAAGCTTCCAGTTGAAATAGAAACCCTCCCCTCCTTTCCGTCCACTCACAGCTGGTTCCTTCCAATTCTGACTTCTCCTAGAGTGCTCCTCTCCTTCCCCCTCCCTCCACTTCCTATTTCTCCCTCCCCCCACCCACTGCCCCATTGGCAGAACCCACCAGAGGAGAGGGAAGCAGCTCTTTGATGCAGTCCATAAAGGTCAGCCTCCCAAGACACAGGATCAAAGGAGAGTGTATCTGAAGGGCCAGATGGAGAATATCCAGCCCAGGGGTGGGGTGGTGGTAACCATGGTGATGGACCTGGTGGTGACAGTAACCATGGTGATGGTAGAGGAGGTGGTGGTGGTAACCATGGTGATGGTGGTGGTGACAGCAGCTATGGAAATCCCTCCAGGATTGACAGCACTCCTGACAGCAGTCAAGGTGATGTTGGTGGCCTTTATTGTGACGGAGATGCTATCCTGTCTCCTTCGATCCCCAAAACATGATCAACAGTGAGTGGGCCCTCTCCCGTCCACCCTGAGATCCCCAAGCACTGCTCCCCCGACAGCCTGCTCTGAGCCAAGCTGAACAGTTTACCGAGACGGGTCTTCAGCTTGGGCGAGTGCTCGCAGCAGGAGGACCTCGAGAGAGGAAGCAGGCAGGGTGTCTGGCGGAGGGAACGGCCGGGCTGCCACGCTAATTAGGCCCACCGCCGTCCCTCGGGAAGAACCGTCCTTTCCATCGGCTCCTCCAGGCTGTAATCTGGTGGCTGGTTAATTAGAGCCAATTTGCTTTGCATCGAAGCAGTGTTTACTGTCACATGCAGGCAGGCAGGGGACAGTGGGGGGACACCCCCCGCAAACTCCCACGGGAAAAGAGAGGACCGTGTGCCACCGAGCAGAGGTGCCCTTGGCTCCCGTGCCCCTGGTGGGGGCTCCTCTCCCCGACTCTGTGCAGAGAACAGGAAAGGCACAAGCCCTGGACACACGCCCTGGGCCCCAGCCCTAGGGTGCAGGGTATTCCCAGGAAAGCTGCTTCGCCCCAGAGCCTCCATTTCCCCACACTACCAGGGATCCTGAGGGCCCCTCCCAGGTCTGTGAGCATTGAGTGAGGTGACCCTTTTGCTGGGGGGCTGCAGAGCCTGGGGGTGAGGGCTGCCTCATCCACCCTTTCTCTGGCCAGCATCGGCAGTATTCACACCCGAGATAAAAATCACTCTGCATCCATGGTCTACTCATGCAGCGAGCCCAGCCCTGACCCTGAGCCTGCCCCAAACAAAGGCTGCAGATGCCCAAAAGGTTCAGGCAGGGCCCTGGGCTCAAAGCGCTGCCTGGCAGTGCTCTGGGCCTGCAGTCAACCGTCCAGCAAGAGTGTTTACAGGGCCCCTGACCTACCTGGGACTGGAGTAAACAGCACAGCAGATTCATCTACCTGCTTCCTCTCCTCAGAATTTGCAGCCCATGTGGGGAGACCTGCCTCTGTTGCATCTTGAAGGATGCAAGTCAAGACAAAGGTTGACTCAGAAAATCAATGATGGTGGGTTCCCTCGTGGCGCAGTGGTTAAGAATCCGCCTGGCAATGCAGGGGACATGGGTTCGAGCCCTGGTCTGGGAAGATCCCACATGCTGTGGAGCAACTAAGCCCGTGCGCCACAACTGAGCACACGAGCCACAACTACTGAGGCCCGCGTGCCTAGAGCCCATGCTCCGCAATAAGAGAAGCCACCGCAGTGAGAAGCCCGTGCACCGGGCTTCTCCGGTGAAGAGTAGCCTCCGCTCACCGCAACTAGAGAAAGCCCGTGCACAGCAGCGAAGACCCAATGCAGCCAAAAATTAATTAATTAATTAATTATTTTAAAAAAGAAAAGCAATGATGTAGTCAGAGTAGGCTTCCTGGAGGAGGTGGTAGTTCAGCCTGATCCCAACAGAGACCCAGTCTTCTTCTGTGAGAGGCGGTGCTGTCCAGGAGGAAGAGCATGTCTTCGGAGGCGGGCTAAAGCACAGGCTGGCTCCGCCCCTTCCCTGCCGCGGCATTCGTTCTTCCCAAGCCCCCGTCAACTCATCTGTGCAGTGGAAATGTCAGTATTTAAGCAGAGCATGGATGTAGCATGGGGTGCAGGACCGTGTCTACACACAGAGGGGACCAGTAGACAGAGGTGTCCCTATGGTGTTACCAGAGGTGCAGGGAGAGGAAGGGGCAGTGACCTTGGTCTGTACCTGAAGTCATCCTTTTGGCTTCTCTCTCATGACCCACATCCTGACCTCCGGCCACTCCCATGGGCGCGAGCCTCCCCCAGCTTCCCGTCGCCCCAGCCGCCAGCCTCCGCGCTGCCATCTGTGTATCAACCTGGCTCAGCTCAAGTCACCACAACTGGTTCACTATTTGACTCAACACGACTTAGGTCACATCAACTGGATTCAGTTTGGTCTGAATTCATGCCACGCAGTGCTGGCGTTCTGAACTCCAGCACTGGACGTCCACGGCTGCGGAGCCCCCTTCCTGCCCTTGGTGGGGGGGGGTGGGCTCCGGCTCGGGGGCGACCATGGTGGGCCCCTGTGAAACCACAGAGGCATCACAAGGCAGCAACGGATCGGTGAGGGGCCCTCTGAGCCTCTGTGGCCCCCGCCTGCAGTAGCACAACCTTCCATCTCCGGGGCAGCTGGGGGCCTCGGCGCCGGGCGGCAGGGATGCGCTGAATGGATGGGCTCCTGGCAGAAGCCGTGGTGTCTCTCCCCACTGGACCTCCCAGGCCTCGGCAGCTCTGGGCAGGGAGAGGAGCCAGCATGGGGGTGGGGATGGGGGGTGGGCAGACTGCCGGAGGGAGAAATCCTCCGCCGCTGGGTGGGCGGCCCCTCTCCTGGGCGACTGAGTGTTCGTTTGGCCCCCGGGACAGAGGGCCAGGCCAGAGGTGTCTGAATATTGGGAAGGTTCAGACCCTCTTTCGAGTTGGGCACCTGGAAATAATTTCTTGGAGGTCAGGGCCAGGCGAGGGGAGAGCACTTAGGAAGCAGAAATGACAAAATTCTGAATAATCGCCTCTTAAAAGCTCTTTAACGCCCCGGAGGTGAGAGGCCTTTCAGTTTAGTTGATCCTTGGGTGCTGGTGACGGGAAAGGGGCCGTGGGTCAGAGAGACACAGAGCATTTTGGGGACAGAGACCAAGCGGGAGCGCGGCCCCTCCCGCATGGCAGCAGCCTGGGCGCTGGGGACAGGCGGGCACGGCGGCCATTCCCCTGCCGTGTGGCGCAGCAAACCCTCCCTGTGGCCATGACCCTCAAGATCACGTGTGGCCCTCTGTCCCCCTCTTCCCTCCGAGACGAGGCCCGGAGCTCCTCTGCGAGCAGCCTTCCTGCTGTCCTCCCAGGAGCCACAGCAAGGAGCACGTTGGGGTGAGTCCCGATGTGGTTGGTGGTTGCAGCCACAGGCGCCCGGGCCCAGGACTCATGGGAAGGATGCGGGTGGCATAGAACTGAGCTCAGCCAGACCGGCTTGGACTTGGCTGGAAGGGGTTGAGCCAGCTCTGCTCCCCGGCCCCCTCTGCTGCCACCAGCCTGAAGGAGGGTGCGGCCTCAGGCAGAAGTGCCCACCGGGCTTTGGGGGTCTTCAGACTGCGCTGATTGGTCATTACGATGGAGAACTGATTATGACTTCAAAGAAAATGATTACAAATGCTAGCCAGGGTCTGGGAAGTGCAGCCCTAAGTGAGCTACGGGCGGGAAGTCAGATTCCGCTTCTGCGGGAGGGGCTGGGGCCAGAGAGCGCGTGGGAGGGATGGAATGGACAAACAAGACAGAGCGAGGCACACCAGGCTTGCCGCCATGCCATCCCCTGGGAAATAAGGTGACAACAAAGAACCTGGCGGTTCACCGGCAGTGACAAACTGAGGGTGGTTTGCAGCAAGGAAGGAGGCGGCCTCCTTGGGCCCCGCCGGCAGGTGCAGACCAAAGCTCAAATAGAGGATTTTCACTATGGCGACACCGTGGCTTCGCTCACCCTCCTTATTCCCCTACAAGCCTGGTGGCGGTGGGGGCCTGGCTCTCTGCAGACACACAAGAGAGTGAGAGGCTGGCAGGCTCTGGGGTCTGACCCCCGCAGCCCCGCTGGAGCCCCATCCCCTCCCCCGCGCTGCGCCGTGCTGGCCTCGGGAAGCTCCCGTTGGTGCCTTGTGAAATCACAGCAGTCGGAGCCCGTGGGGTATGACGCGTCAGAATCTGAGCATGTTGGCCACCTTTTGCCCATAAAGTCTGGAGCATATGGTTTAGGAGAGGATTACTCATCTTGGCAGAGAAGCCAGGGAGCAGCGAACAAGGATGCAGGCCCCCCCCCACCTCTGTCCCTGCTGCGTCCCACATCCTGCCAGTCTCAGTTTCCACTTCCGGGAAATGGGAACAAGGGCTCGGGCCCTGTTCACGTCAGGTAGTGGACGGATCTTATGCCTCGTGGAGCTTGAAGGGGAGAAGGTCCTCCATCCCATGGTGACACATGGGAGGCAGCCACTGTCCTGGAGACAAACGGCCCCAGGAGGCGGGTCCCTGCAGCTGCCCACGCGGCTCTCCCCCCACTGGCCCCCCACTGCCTGTCTATTCATAAGTTCATCTTGCATCGACCGGGCTTCAGGAGGCGGCTTCATGCTTTCGATGTTTTGGGGGCAGCAGTGTGACCATGCTGAGCTGTCAGGACTCTCCCGTTTGCCAGCAAACACTGCTATTTCCCATCCTTTGTTTGCACACGGATCAAGCCACACAAATGTGCTGATCTTCCCTTTGCTTTCTTTCTTTCTCTGTCGAGGTGTAAAGTAATGCTCTCGGGGCCCCGGGGGCGGTGTCCTCCCGGCTGCGGCTGCAGGAGAAGGGCCGGGCCATACCCGGGCTTGTGCCGACCCAGGGTTCAGCCACAAGGAGCCCCACAGTGACAGGGACATCCCATGTGGGAAGCTACCTCACCTTTCACAACTGCTGAGGCTTCACAGCTGTGGGAACTGCAGAAAGCCACTCAGACCCTGTGACCTTCAAAGTATGAGGACATGGCCAAGGCAGGTCACGTGCTGGGTCCGGGACAGGGGTCACGTGGCAAGGGCAGATGTGAGAGCCTGGGAGCCCCACAAGGACACTCTGGGCATGGGGGGTGGGCAGTGTCCGGGGTGGGGAGCGAGCCGGAGCAGCACGGGCCACGGCCGACAGTGCGGAGGCTGAGACCCCCGAGGACAGGGGTCACGCCTCGTCCACCTGTCTGCCCAGCGCCCAGCCCGCAACAAGCCGCCAGCAAGACGATCACGCGTGAGGGTGAACGGCGGGCTCAAGGTCGCCCCGCAAGGTCGCCCCCTCCCAGGAGCTCCATCCTGGACTCCTGCTTCTCTGAGAGGCCGTTCTCGATTTTGGTACAGCCCGGGGGCCATCCCAGGTTCCCGCCACCCCCAGAAGAGCAGAGCGCACTGACGCAGGAGTCACGCCCCCTCCTCTGGCCTCCCGTCTCCACGCGGTCCCCTCCGGAAGGCCTCGGAGGCTCAGAGAGGCAAAGGGACCTGTGGAAGTGCTCCAGTGCTGACAGCAGTTGATCCCCGTGGGCCGGGCCAGCAAGCATTCGCGCCCCCTGCCCCCTCGGCCCGGGACCCACCGTGCACGCACCCTCACCCAGGACTGCCCCACCCGCGGGGGCTCACCCGCCTCCATCGGCTCCTCTGCCCTTGTCTGGACACACCAGGGATATTCCGTCCTGCTTTGTGTTCCACAGTTCACAGGGATGAGCGAAGAGGTCATCAAACATCGAATGATTTAATAAACTGTGGACAAGTGAACCAACAGTGTGCTTTCTTGTCTCCAGCATTTTCCCACAGAAAGTAACACATTCTTGTTCACAACAACAAAAATCAAATACCAAGAAGCAGAAAGGATAACTGTGCTAGCAGTTTGGGGCTTTTATTTTCTAGGCATAGAATTTTCTTTAAAAAAAAAAAAAAAAGATACGGGCTTCCCTGGTGGCGCAGTGGTTGAGAGTCCGCCTGCCGATGCAGGGGACACGGGTTCGTGCCCCGGTCCGGGAAGATCCCACGTGCCGCGGAGCAGCTAGGCCCGTGAGCCATGGCCACTGAGCCTGTGCGTCCGGAGCCTGTGCTCCGCAACGGGAGAGGCCACAGCAGTGAGAGGCCCGCGTACCGCAAAAAAAAAAAAAAAAAAAAGATACATTCTTGCAATTATATTTAATCAAATCCCTTGATGAATCCTTCCTGAGAGAGAACCTCTTCTAGAAGGAAGCTGTGTCCAGTTTCAGGGCTGCACTGAAACCGGGGCTGCCCAGGAGAGTCCCCACCCAGCGCTGCATCTGGGTGTCTGACCCGCCCACGTTCACACGCCCAGGAGAATCGGGGGCTTCGTCCAGGGATGAGCACTTGGATGCCGGGCTGGCGAGCATCCCACCGCCTCTCCCGGGCCCTTCCCGGCCTGGACCTCCTGGCGGCTCCGAGACGCACGGCCAGCAGGATCCCGCTGCTCCTCCCGATTTCCTGCAGCAATTTAGTCCCAGGGAGCCCGAATTTGGGACCCATCCCCAGGGTCCTCCCCCTGAGCTTTGTTCATTCTGTTCCACATTCCCGTCAGTGCCACAGAGGAGAAGCCCGGGGACAAGCTGACGTTTGTTCGTTAGGACGTAACCCGGGTTTTCCTTCCTGCCCAGGTACTTATTGAATTCTTTTTATTGATCTCTAAAGTTGGAAGATTCCGCCAGAACGTATCTGGAAGCGCGGGCTCCTGATGAGCCGCCGGCTGAGCCGCCGTCAGCGGTCAGCTCGGGCCCCATCACTCCCGTAACATGTGGTTATTCCTTCCGCCCGCATGGCTCCGACTTCTCCCCAGAGGCCACCTGTAAACCCCAGGCTGACTGGAGCACAGCTCACCTCCCCCAAGCCCACCCCGGACCCGAACCGCACAGTAACCTCGCCCCAGGTCCGTTGTGGCGCCCCCTCTGCCCGTGGGTTTTCTTGCACCCCCTCCACCCTCTCAGCGCCCTGTACCCCCAGCCCAGCCCCTCCTCGGCCTCCACTCCTGCTTCCCAGCTGACATTCCCTTCCGTCACGCTGAAGGAGCCGTGCAGCTTTGGAATTTCTCCTTTTTGTTCTGTCCTAAATCACATTCGGACGCTGCCCTTCCCCTGGGTCTTCAGGACGTCGGCCCCCTTCCCCTGCTCTGTCGCATCTTTCGTAGGACCCTTCTTGCCCGGGCCTCTCCACCTCGGCAAGGAGGCCCCCCCCAGGGGTGCTTGGCCCTCTCCCCCGCTGCTGCTGGTCGAACCCCTCTAGGTGGCAGGCTGAAGGCAGCCCCCCCGCCGTTCACTCCAGGACTCTGCAAGCTTCCATCCAGGGCGGGTGGGCCTGGGCAGGGTCCCTCACAGCCCTGGTTTCCCTGACAAGCTGCAAAGGAAAATGTAACTCCCAGCACACACCACCTTGGGGACTCTCCCTCTGCCCAGTTAGGGGCCACCTAAGAGCGCCTCGGCCCTCACGTCCCCTCCAGCTTGGCTACTGCTGGAAGAGGTTTTGGGGTCTACACTCTGAATGTCTCAGTAAATCGCAAGCTGTCCAGAGCATCACTTCGGGGTTGGTACAAACCCTGAGTTTCCGGTGGGGCAGAGAGAGACCTCACTACGATTCTCCCTTGGGTGTGCCACAGCGGGCCAGCGTGGTATTCTGAAGCCCAGCTTCCTCAGCGGTGAAGCGGGTGATGATTCCGCCTGGATTCTGGGGTGGGTGACGAGGGACCTATGTTCCCTGTAATGGTGGGTTTTGACCCTTTCGGTGTCCCCTTTGGGAGGGTAGCACCCTGCTCTGTTGGGCAGGGACGACTTTAGTCTACTTGAAGCGAGCCTGGCTGTGGGGGATGCAGCCAGGGTGCCGAGGAGGGAGCCTGCCGCCCCGCCCAGGAGGCTGGGTGTGGTTCGGCACTGGAGCCCAACGACACTGCAGAGAGGGCCTGGGGAAGGGGCAGGAAGGGGGCCAAGGGCCCGAGGCCAGTCCCCGTGGAGGGCAAGACAGGGGAGCGCTGTGCAGGGAGGGCTCAGGCAGCTTCCTCCGTCCCCAGTAAATCTGCCGGATCACACACAGGACATGTGGTTAAATCTGAACTTCAGGTCAAGGACGCAAAGTCCAGAAACCCCAAAATACCTTACTTCTGACACCAACTACAAGTTCAGGGTCCTCAAGACCACCCTGCAGCTCTGCGGTTCACAGGAAGGACTCCCAGAGCCCAGGAAAACTACGATACGCGCAGTTAGAGTTTATTCCAGTGCAAGGGCCGGATGAAAACCGACCACGGGAAGAGGTCAGGGGCCAGAGGCCGGGTGCCAGCCTCTCCCCGTGGAGTCGTGGGGACAGCGCTTGCTTCTGCTAGCGGTGACTGTGGCCCCAGGGATGCTCCCCAGGGTCAGTCACGTGGACACGCTGACCACCTGCATGGCTGACCTCAGACTCCAGCCCCTCCAGAGGCAGAGCTGAGGTCACGTGGCCCAGGGCCCCCTGTGAATCACCCCACTAGCGTAGACCACTCTGTGTGGCCCAAGGACCCCTGGCAACAGAGATACTCTTGTCAGGCAGGACATTCCAAGGGCTCAGAGGTCACCTCCAAGGAGCTGGCAAGGGCCAGACCTTTTGGGCGACAACTTTAATCCTTCACCACACGAATGACAATATTTTGATACAATGTGTCCCAAATATTGCATGGGACATTCTTATACTGAAAAATTATTTGTCGTTTATCTGCAATTCCAATTTGCCTGGGGGTCCTGTGCGTTGACTGTCCCCAGGCACCCACAGCACAGCTCAGGGCACAGGAGTCGCCCCTGCAGACCCCGGCTAACGGCTGTGGACGGGCCAGCCCCACGGTGCACAGAAGCGGGTACGTCGAGGCCATTCCTGTAACACAGGCACCTCTGCCCATGCTCAAGCCAAGATTTGTGTGGATATGACTGTATAAACCAGGAACGGACGTGGGAGAGGACAGAGGAAAGACGTGACTACAGATGTCGCATAAAATACTTTAAAGGAGGTTGGAGAGACCACACAGCCAACACCACGAACCCGCCGCTGTGGCTCGACAAAACACCACCGTGATCAAACTTTAATATTCCGCCTTCCTTACCTCTGCTTTCGTTTCCTTTAAGAAATAAAATATTACAGATAGAGCTGAGACCTCCTGGGCCCCTCCCTCTCTCTACCTGCTCAGTCCTTCCCCAGAAGGAGCCTCACGCGAGGAGGACTTCAGTCAAAACCTTTCATGTTGACGCATGTGCCGGGGCATTCGCCATTAGGGTAATTTCCTTCATGTCAAAGATTCAGGGTATACGGATAACTTTCAGCGTTTTAACTTCACTGTGAGACATTCATAAATGGAATACTCATTCCCCGTTAAAATGATGATATGCAGCTCTGTCCTCAGGTGTGTGAGACGGTTTTGCTAACTGACAAGCTCAGGTGATTAAACAGGCAAGTCAGGACCCATCTACCTGTGTTTGTTGACATGCACACTTGTTTGTCCTCCAGAACAGGGGAGGAAGTTATCCCAGGCGTGGGGTCATGGTGCCTTATTCCCACTTCTTTTCCCTATTTCTGCATTCTAGGTTTATAAATTCAGTCATACTACTTTGGAGATGAAAAGTGAAGATTCCAGATTCTCCACGGCCCCGCTGGGAGAGGTTTCTGAGTGTCCAGCCGTTATTCTAAGCGCCCTGGAGGGAAACCCTCAGGCAGGGCTGCTTGGGCAGACGCTTCGCTGGGTCAGCTCAGTCTCAGCTCCTGGCAGACAGGGGACCGGCAATCCCAGCTCAGTTCCCAGAAGCACTCAGCGCGAGCCAGGTAGGGGGAATCAGGGCTGTGAGGCTGGGCCCTCATGGGCACGGGGGTGGGGGGCAGTCGGAGGGGGCTGGTCCCACCGTCCAGAGGGGCGGCTCTGCTGGGCTCCAGATCCTCTGAGCACGTGCAGAGGCCACACTGCCTGCACAGGCTCCCACCTCCCCCGGCGTGGCTGGGCCCAGGACAGAGCTGCTCGCCCAGGTAGGCCGGTGCTGCTGGCGGGGGTGGGAGGGGCCTCGCGGGCCTGCGGTCCAGGCGGGCACCCTGGCGACTGTCCTCACGGCCACCCCCACTCTCAGGTCCAAGCCACCGTCACTTCCTGCCAGCGACCTAGTATTGGAACTTCTGGCCCATCCCCCCCCCAGCCTCCCCCAGACCACCCAGAGGAGGCCAGGTCCCCCCCAGTGGCAGAGAGGTGATGGTGGCGGTGTACGTGAAAGTCATGGTCATGTCATCAGGTCGGGCGGCCATGCCTGGGCTGGTGAGCCCCGTGGAGGTGACGGGCCGATGGGGAGGGGTTGGTGGTGATGAGGGCAGGCTCTGAGCACCAAGGTGACAGTGTCCTGGATAAGGTGGGGGGCTGGTCACCAAGGCGACTGAGCCAGACGGGATCTCGGATGCCATCGGGGGGAGAGACCAGGGCACGCCAGACCCATTCTGCACTGGCTAGCTCTGCCTCTGACCACCAGGCAGGACTCAATACACCCTCAGACCGACATCCAGGAAGAAGCCCACACGGGGGTGGGGCCCCATGGCCTCCCCTGCCCAGCTTCCTGGGACACCGAGAGCGTGAACAGTGCACAAGGCATTGATGAGACATCTCCTCGCCCCTCGAACGGGCCTGAGCCAAGCTCCCACGAAGTTATTAACGGTGGGGAGGGAGGTGACATGTGGAGAACAAAGGCTTCTTTGTCTTCAGGTGTTGGATGCAGCATGATGAAAAGATGTCTGTTTCCCGGGGTTTAAAAACCACTGACACCTTAAATCAACCTGAACCAATCTCCTGTCATCCCAGGCACCACCTAAAGCAAATCCATCCACGTCCAGACACAGGCCCTCCACATCCTGCGGCTGCGAAGCTGTGTCCCGGCTGCTGTGTCACCAGGACGATGACTGTCTTCTTCATTTGCTTACTTTTGTTGTTTTTTCTCACCCTGAGTGCCAAGTGGGTGGGGAGGCCTCAGACCCGTGGTCGTCTGCCTCCTTCCCGGCTGCCTCCTGCCCCTGGCTGCCCCAAGCATGGATCTAGGGGCCAGCCTGGGGAGACGGGCCCGTCTGTGGCTGCCCACGTGCCAGGAAGCAGGTGTGCAGTCCATGGGCATGCCTGGGGCCACCATGGTCAGCGGGCTGTGATTTCTGAGCCTGTGGGGACAACGGCGGCTGTGGAGGTAGCTTGGTGGCCCCGAAGGCGCAGCTCAGGAAATGTCCTGGTGGCCCTCCCTCTGCTCCCAGGAATGCTCTTACCCCGGGTCAGAGAGAGACGGGCCTGGGCACCTTCACCCACGGTAGCTTCCACCTAATAATCACTTGGCAAATGAGGAAACAGAGGCACAGAGGAGCCATGTGCCTGCTCTCCGGCTGTAAGGGCTCCTGGGAGAGAGCAGTGTGGTAGTTAGCGCACTTGCTGTGTGCCCAGCGCTTTCCACGCATAACCTCTCTGGTCCTCACTACAGGTCCTTGGAGCTGGTCCCAGGACATGCCCACTTCACAGATGAGAAGAACAGGCTCAGGGAGCTCTAGTGATCAAGACAACATTTGGAGAAGTGGACAGAAGTGGACGGAGCCAGGATCCGAGCCCACAGTCTGTCTTCAGCGTCCACGCTCGCTCTAGCCACCATACCACCCGGCCAGCGGCCCGGAGCACCTGGGTCCTAAACCCAATCACTCACCCAGCAGAGCAGGGCAGGGGTGCACGGAGCCAGCAGGAGACGTGACTTGTCTTACTGGGGCATTGAGATTATTTGAAGATATGAAACTGGAAAATAGAGTAATTTGACTGGTACGTGATTCAGAACATCATGTTTAGATGGGAGCAAGCATGGCTGTATCAGGAACGCAGATAGATCTTAACATCTAAAAGAGATGTTGAGAAAACATCACTTATGTTGCACCTCTTCCACCAGCTGTGCTCCTTGACATGCTGGGGGCAGATGCAGCGTCATTATGTCTAATTAATAAGGGATGTGATGGAGAACCAGAGAGGGCGAGCTACAGGCCCAGGGCCACCCAGCAGCTAATAGGCAGACTGGGACCTTGAGTGCGTCTTGCCTGGCCCCGGGAGCAGGGTGCGGGGTGTCACACAGGGGCAAAGGCTGGGACGCAGGGACTGGGCCTCCCTCCTCTGACCCACAGCCTGTACAATGTGACCACTCACCTGGCTGGGCGGGGAGCACCTGGGCTTGACCCCCCCTAGCTCCGGTCAGTCGACTGGCTCATCCTGTCCCCTCTGTGTCTCAGGGGTCTGACCCCTGCCTAGCGGGCCTGCGGGAGGGCTGAGGGAGCAGAGGCATGGACAGCAGCTGGCCAGTGCCCAGGACAGCAGTAACCTGCTAGTCAGTCCTGTGCATCTCTCACTTATGCCCCCACTGATGTCCCACAAGATCTTTGCTTTTGACCAGAGCAGCCCTGGCAATGCCTTTCCCAGGCACGGACTCAGAGCCAGGTCACGGCCACCCTTACAAACCAAGGTGCTCACAGCTGTGGCTGTCCCCATCGTGAATCCTTCGTGTCAGCTATGGGCACATCCAGACTCCGGTCCTGCACCCACTGCTCGGTCCTCCCAGCCCGAAGGGAAGGTGCAGGAAATTGGTAACCGTGGGGCCAGCTTTGATCAACATTCTTCTCCCTTCTCCTCCCTCCCTCCCACCTTGATGACTGTGCTGTGCCCTCACATGGCTGCTCTGCCCGTCTCACCTAGAAACCCTTGGTCACACGTGAAGGGCAGCGTGTGAAGCCATGAGTGGTGAATGAAAGTTGGACAGATGAAGGGATGCATGGATAGAACAAGGATGAATGATGGATGGAGGGATGGATGGTTGGGGGATGGATGGATAGATGGGTGGTTGGATGGAAGAAGGAGGGATGATGGATGGGGGATGGATGGTTGGATGGACGGTTGGATGGAAGAAGGATGGATGATGGATGGGGGATGGACGGTTGGATGGATGGTTGGATGGAAGAAGGAGGGATGATGGATGGATAGATGGATGGTTGGATGGAAGAAGGATGGATGATGGGTGAGGGATGGATGGTTGGATGGACGGTTGGATGGAAGAAGGATGGATGATGGATGGGGGATGGACGGTTGGATGGATGGTTGGATGGAAGAAGGAGGGATGATGGATGGGGGATGGATGGTCAGATGGACGGTTGAATGGAAGAAGGATGAATGATGGATGGAGGGACGGATGGTTGGGGGATGGATGGATAGATGGGTGGTTGGATGGAAGAAGGAGGGATGATGGATGGGAGGTGGATGGATGAGGGATGGTGGGTGGGTGTATGGATGGTTGATGGATGGATGGACCAACAATGGACGATGGATGGGTAGATGGATGTAACGTGTGGGGGATGATGAGGAGAACAGGGTGATGGGAGAAGGCACTTCCCCTGCAGGACCCCCACCGGCTGGCCCTGTGCTGACCCACGAGGTCCTCACCCTGAAGTTACCTTTGTGGTTCTCCAGTGCCTCTCAGATGGTGAAGAGGAGTGTGCCCCTAAGTCGCAGAGCTGTATACTCAGGGTCACTTCTGAATCTCCACCCCAGCTGTGTCATCACAGAGAATCTCTGCCGCTTCCAGCTGGGGTGGAGGGACCTGAAGGAGTTTCCAGGCCCTCCTAGCACCCAGCCAGGACTTGGCACCCAGTAGGCATCCCTGGGAACGATTGTCTTCTTGATGGGTGCCTCCCTCCCTGTGTATCCAAGGGCAGATGGAGGCCGCAGAAGCAGCTGGCCCTATGCTTCATGACCTCAACTTTGTCCCCGAGACTCCTCTGCAAAGGAAACCCTGGGCAGAGCGCAGAGGGACACAGATCAAGCCTGAGAGCTAGGGGTGTGTGGACGCTGGGTGGTGCGGGTCGGCAAGTAAGGGAAAACAGGCTCTGCCCCCTCCCCAGCTGTGAAAGGGGGTCAGAGGCACTGCTCAGGGTCCCCTACCCTCCTGGGCCCCCAGAGGCGGCCTGACCTGATGGGTGAGCCCAGCCACGAGCCCTTTCAGTCCACTCCTTCCCGGCCATGTGATCTGGGGGTGCCCAGTCCCCCACCAGCAAAATGGGGAAATACCAGCGCCCACGATGCAGTCTTTCCTCCCACACAGAACCTGGCTCCCTCAGTGCCCAAGGCATCCGCTGTTGCAGGTACCATCGAGAAAAGCGAGGCCTGGAGAGGCCCCAGCCCCCTGCAGCGTGGACCCCGGAACTCAGGGGCCGAGGCTCCCAGCCCCCTGCCAGACGGCCCTCAGCCAGGCGCCTCCCGCAGGGCCCGGTGCGTTGAGTGAACAGTGTTGCTGCACCGGCACGGCTGACGCTCGCGCCCTTCCTCGCCGGCTGATCCTGGCGCATCCCTCCAGCTGCCCAGGTCCCAGCAGATGGGTGGGAGGATTCAGGGAGGTGAAGTGTGCAGGACACCAGCTCAGTGCGGCCTTCCTGGACGGACAGTGGGTGGAGAGCGGGGAGGAAGTGTTTGGATTCCCGCGCGGTGCCCCCGGCGCCCAGCACAGGCCTGGCTGTCGTAGGCACTCAATAAATGTTTGCTGAGCTGAACTGAAGGGGAAAATTGCCTTTCTTCTGCTGAGTGCAGCCCAGAGCCCTCTGATCGATAGCGGCCATCTCCTGCTTTATTAAGCGATCACACTGTTTGTGTTCGTTGCTGCCAGAGAAAAGAGCACACGAGCCTTCAGTTCCGGGGAGATCACAGTGATGTGTCCCTGCCCGTGGAGCCCGGCTGCGGGCAGGGGGCTGCCCACAGCGACGCAGGGAGGGTGCTCCGGCCACCGCTCTCTTGGGTCCAATCACTCTGCGGCCGGGAGGAGCTGACCCCTCACCAGGGGTCTCGTGTCATACTGCGTGATAGGCAGGAACAGAACAGCCTCCCGGCCTGCCTGTTAGCAGCCCCAATCTGGGGGTGGCAGATGCGGGCCGACACACACCGTCGGAAAAAAGCCGGCGGGGGGTGTGCAGCGCTCCACAGAGGAGGCCCCGGGCTGACGGGAGGGACAGCGGGCCACAGCAGCAGGGGTCCAGGAGGCAGGGGCAGGCCGCTCCTGCCCCACCATCACGCCAGAAGCCCCCGTGTGGGGACCGGGGAGCCTCGAGGACACCCGTGGGGCCTCAGCTCACAGGTCTGCGCCCCACAGACCGCGTGCTCCGGAGCACGGCCTGTGCCTCCCCAGCTTCTGCGGCTGTGCCAGGGGCCCCCGGAGAGCGGAGGCCCAGCTCCGGCTCCACCCGCCGGGGTACCCCGGCCCTGGACCCACTGTGCTGCTTCCAGGTGGCTCCGGACTGCAGGGCGCCTCCACTGCCACCCCAGCCCTGCAGGAGGGGACATCCCTCTGGGAACAGAGCTCCCTCCCCCTGTTTGATTGGTTCCCCCACCCCCGCCCCGCCTCTCCCGCCCCAGAGATTTATGCAAATCCCACTGCCGGCTTGTTCTTGAACGTCAAACGCAGGCGGATGAATGTCAGATTCGGTCTCAGTCTCAGTCAATAACAGCATTTGATGGGATAGTCTGTAATTTCTTCCCAAGCCAGAGGGAGCAGCTCTTCGAGTCCATCGCTCAACAAATACTTCCTCCCTCTCAACTGCCCTGCGTGCTCCATGTCCTCCTGCCTTGGTGACAGCTACGGGGCCCTCAGTCACCCACCCCACACCCCACTCGAATCTTCTGTGATGGCATCAATTCTGCTCCGTGAATTGGGGCCCCACCCTGATCAACAGTGGCCCCACTGCTGTCACCTCGTCACCTTCCCCTCCACCAACGTCATCAACAATGGCCCCCGATCCACCTCCCCTCCCATAGGGTCGCCATCCCACCATCACATCCATGCCCACCGTCAGCAGTGTGCGGGATACCCAGTGCCCAACCTTCCATCCTGGCTGACCTTCACAGAGAGGACCCAAGACCGCCAGCCACTGCAACTCAACCCAAAACAAACAACCGATTAGAAACCGGGCACAGAACGTACACATTTCTCCAAGGAAGATACACAAATAGCCAATAAGAATATGGAAAGAGATGCTCAGCATCGCTAATCACTAGGGGAAAGTGAATCAAAGCACAGTGAGATACCGCCTCACGCCCATCACAGAGGCTACTATAAAAAAATGTTTTTAAAAAGAAAACAACATGCGCTGGTAAGGATGTGGAGACACTGGAATCCTCGTTCACTGTGTTACTGGGAAGGTAAAACGGCGTGGCCACTGTGGAAAACAGCGTGGAGCTTCCTCAAAAATTTAAGCCTAGAATCACCATATGATCCAGCAATTCCACTTCTGGGTAAATATCCAGAAGAAGGGAGAGCAGGGTTTCAAAGGGCTGTTGTGCGTCGTATTCATAGCAGCACAATTCGTGATCGTATACGGCGGAAGCAGGCCAAATGCCCATTGACAGGTGGACGCATAAGCAAAGTGGATATTATTCAGCCTTAAAAGGGGAGGAAACTCTGACGCCTGTTACAACATGGACAAGCCTCGAGGACGTCACGCTGCGTGAAGCAAGCCAGTCGCCAAAGGACAAACAGTGCGTGATGCCACTTACGTGAGGCCCCTGGAGCCGCCAAACTCAGAGGCGCGGAGTAGAATGCTGGGGACGGGGCTGGGCCAGGGGGTGGGGAGTGAGTGTTAAGGGGGACAGAGTTTCAGTTGGCAGAGATGAAAAGAGCTGTGGGGAGGATGGTGGTGAGGGTTTTGCACAGCAATGTGACTATACTTCATATTATGTTAAGGATATTAATATTTAGGTGTATATCCAAGTGTATGCTTCAAAATGTTTAAGATGGGGGGCTTCCCTGGTGGCGCAGTGGTTGAGAGTCCGCCTGCCGACGCAGGGGACATGGGTTCGTGCCCCGGTCCGGGAAGATCCCACATGCCGCAGAGCAGCAGGGCCCGTGAGCCATGGCTGCTGGGCCTGCACGTCCGGAGCCTGTGCTCTACCACGGGAGAGGCCACAGCAGTGAGAGGCCCGCGTACCGCAAAAAAAAAAAAAAAAAGGTTAAGATGGTTAATTTTATGTCGCGTGTATTTTAGCACAAATTTTTTTTAGAGAGAGAGAACGAATCAGGCCATCCTGCCACACAGATGCATTCGTGGAGGTGACAAGGAAAAGCAAGTGAGCGTCAAAGTTCGGCAGGTAAGGACAGATGCTGGAGGACCCGGGAAAGGAGAGCCACGCCTCAGTCCTGAGTTCCTCCAAGGCTCCTCAGAGGCGGGCGGGAGGAGAGACCTGCTGAGCCCGTCTGCAAAGTTCCTGGCACAGCAACCTGGGGCCCCTGAGGGGAGCCCACCCAAGTCCTGCCTCCTGGTCAGCACACGTGCCACCCTGGATCTCAGCATCCAGAGCTCGCATCCCGCCAGCCAGGGACACGATGGTAAGGCAACGGGTGCCTTCAGTGAATCATCACACCCTGGACACGTGTGACACCGCAGAGCAGGGGTAGGGCAGCAGGGGCCGGCCCGGCCTCCTTCCCAGGCCCCTCTCTCCACAGGACAAGCCTCTGTCCTTGCCACCCTCCGGGCCTGGCTCTGCCTCCCCTGCTGGGGCAGTGTCAGGCCTTGGCCCTCTGTGGGACCCAGTACCCTCCCTTCCCCACCCCGCGTGTGCCCGGAGCAAAGTCCGCTGGATGCCTGTGGGATGCGAACCAATGAATGAACAGACGAAGGAAGATACACCCAAGCCAGGGATGGGAAGGCAGGGCAAGGGGCAGGCCTACGGACAGGAGGGGTCCGGACCCACAGGCTCCGTTCTGCCCTGGCCTGCACCCCCTGGGCACGAGCCCTTTGACCCCTGATCATCCGTCACAAGCGCATGTGTTACAAAGCATGAACTGAGCACCCCCGTGTGTGGGGCCTGTGCTGGGCCAGCCCAGGGGCTTGACGGATGCACGGGAGGGTGTGGCCAGCAGCACAGACTCTGGCCTCAGATGCAGCCGCCAGCTGTGTGACCCCGGCCGGCACCCACGCCTCTCTGAGCCTCAGTTTCCTCCTCTGTAAAATGGGGACAACAGCACCCATGTCACAGGGTCGAGGAGAGAATTGAAGTTGAGGGAAGGCCAGCTCCTGCTCGGCATCCGTGTCAGGGGCCCAGAGGGGCAGAGAGGAGCCCGGGGTGAAGGCAAGATGCCAGAATTCACGCAGAAGGGAAGCTGCTAAGCAAGAAATGAGAAGGCAAAGTAGAAGCCCACCCCCCACTGGTGGCGCGATAATGAGAAATTAAAAGGAAGAAGGGGGTGCGGGGCAAAACTAGTTGGGGGACGTCGGGTGGGGTATTTACGGAATTCTTCAGTAAAAGGCTGGGGAGGGTGAATATTTTTATGATTCAAAGTGTCTGGCTCCAAACAATCAAGGTTCATGGGACACGATGTATGCAAATTTATTTAAATGACTTGGGAGGGAGGGGAGGAGACTTGGGAGGCTCTGCACAGGTGGGGGGGGCGGGGGGGGGAGTGAGGCCTGCAGGCAACCAGAAGCTGCCGCTGGCCAGGGGTCACACCGGCCGAGAGAGCGAGTGGCCAGCCCACCCTCCGCCTCGACACGCACGTTCCCTGGATGAGGCCTCGTCTCAGTCCACAGAGTGACTGCCCGTGACCACCAGCAGGACGTGGGCAGAGGGAGCCTGGGTTCTGTGGTCAGCATAAAGGAGAGTCCTCTGGGAAGCCCCTGCCCTGTTTGTGCCCCCTTCCTTTCAAAACCCGCGTTGCCGGGCACTGTCCCCAGCCTCCCAGTCATGACTTTTGCTCGACCCCGAAGCCCTGGAAGGCAGAACCCCTGACTGTCCTGCCCCCTCCCCCCGTGGTCCCTGCGCCCAGGACAGTGCCTGCACATCACAGGGGCTCCATCTACGGAACGAATGAGGGAAGGAAGGAACCAACAGGAGAGGCCAGTCACTCACCTGGCTCCTCCCTGAATGAATGAGGGAAACATTCATTTAATCTCCAAAACAAGCAGGTGAAAGAGCTAATGATATGCCCACGTTAAAGGTGAGAAAACTGAGGCTCAGAGCCACACAGTAACTTACCGGGGTTTTGGTTCAGGGGGGCAGTGAGCTTGTTGGAAACAGCACCGGCTTTGGAGACAGACATGCCTGGGTCAAGTCCTCCCTCTTCAACCTGCTGGTTCTTGTCACTTACCTCCTTGGGGCCACTGTCCATCTGTAAGCGGTGCCATGTGACTGCTGTGGGTTGAACCGCGTCCCCACAGCGTTCAACGAAATTCCTGTGTTGAAGCCTAACCCCAGGATCTCAGAATGTGCTGCCTGTGTTTGGAGATGGGATCTTTAAAGAGATGATTAAGGTAAAGCAAGCTCACGTGGGCGGCCCTGGCCCAATCTGACCGGTGGCCCTCACAGGAAGAGGCCAGGACACAGACGCACACAGACGGATGACCACGTGAGGACATGGGGAGAAGACGGCCGTCTACACACCAAGGAGGGAGGCCTCAAGGGGAACGAGCCCTGCCAACACCTTGATCTGACTTTCAGCCTCCAGAGCCAGGAGACAATACGTTTCTGTGTTTAAGCTGCCCCACGTGGTATTTGTTATGGCAGCCTGAGCTGATCAATACACAGGGCTGTGGCTTATATTAAAGGAACAGACCAAGGAGCGAGGAGGGGTCAGGGTGGGCATGCAGTGGGAGGATGGAGCCAGGATACAAGCGTCTCTTGTCATCCATCCCCTTCTGTATTTAATTTAAAGTGAATTAATTTCAGTTGAAGGAGGCACATGTGGCTGGCACCCAGGACAGTGCAGCTTTTGGACCCCTCTGGTGACTGTTTGGAGAGGATGGCGTGGGGACAAGGGGGTGCAGCTGGGACCCATTAGGGTCTGCCCGTGACCATGGTGGGTGAGAGGGTGAGATTTCCCCCAGCAGGGCCATGATGGAGAAAGCCCCCACCTGCAGGCCATGTCCTCATAGCCAGAGGACACCCGATTTCCACAAACCCGAATGTAAAGATCTTGCCACTGAGGACTTGCAGAGTCATCAAGCCCCCCGCCAGGCCCACCACCCGGCCGAGAAAGGCCCAGCCCCGCCGGACACTCTTCCTTGCTGCCTGGTGCCCACTGGCTGTCCATGGCTGGCCCACCCAGAAGTGAGCAACAGGGGCAGAGAGCAGGGGCAGGGTGGGAGGAGAAAGGATTTCCAAGGCCGCTGTCACCTTGAACCCAGACAGGAGAGTCCAGCGCTCTCGGCGGCTGACAGCCCCAGCAGCAGCTGCAATTAGCACAGAGCCGTTGACATCTAAATAATATAACAGTTATCATAAAGAATATGCAGCCGTGATGAAGCTCAGGTTATTTATAAAAGGATTAATAATTGAGACGTGAGCCTGCTGACGGATGAGCGTTCAGCGGGGACACTGCCCAGCTCCCTGATCAGAATTTCTATGGGGAATAATGAGTCCCCTTAAGAAGACAAAGACCTTGAAGTTTCCTCTGCTGTTTACACACTAATTCCTGGCAATGAGGAAATTAATGTGGAGAGTCCGGCTGAGCTCCGGTGACACGGAAAGGCAGGAGATGCATCTGGCCCTGGTGTCCTGGCCCGGAGAGGCCCACATAGGACTCGTCAGTGGTTCTGGAACGCCATGGATTAAGTGAGTTATTAGACCAAAAGGTCAGACGCCATCCTGAGAATACAAGTTCACGAGTAACTCAGAGAGGGGGACCCATGGGCCCTTTGCCACAGGGGTCACGGCACGCTCCCAAGATAGAGGGGAAGCTTGACCGACGGGCCTGGTTTCCAGGGTCATGGTGGGCCATGGGGAGAGGAACCGGACTGGCTGGGGGGCCGCCCCTCTCCCTTCACCCACTGCTACCAATAGTGCTGGTAAACTGAGGGTTTACCTTTGCTTCCGAGGGCTGGTCCCAGGCCAGGGTCAGGCTGGAGCTCGGGCTGGCCCAAATCAAGGACCTCCCTGCCAGGCGTGTCTAGTTTCTGGAGGCCACTCTGCCTCAAAGGCCTCCCCGCTCCTCACCTCCCCCCGCCACCAGGACTCCGGGACCAGCTCACACTGTCTCAGTCTCCCGGGGCAGCCTTAACCAAGTTCCACGGACACTGAGGCGGCTTAAACCATGGACATCTATTGTCTCACGTTCCTGGATGCCAAGACACCTGAGATCAAGGTGTGGGGAGGGTTGGCGCCTTCCAAGCCCTCAAGGGAGAATGCGTTCCAGCCTCCTCCTCAGCTTCTGGTGGTACCGGCATCCTTGGCCTCCCTTGGCTTGAAGAAACATCACCCAATCTCTTCATGTTCACATGGCAAGCACGTCTATGTTCAAATTTCCCTTTTCCTAAGGACATCAGTCGTGTTGGGTTAGGGCCGACCCCAGTGTGACCTCGTCCTAACTAATTACTCCTGCAAAGACCCTATTTCCAAATACAGTCACATTCTGAGGTACTGGGGGTTCAAACTGCAACACAAATTTGAGGGGACACAATCCAGTCCAGGACACCCCGTGGGCAGGGCCCCCTAGTGCAGCCTGACCATCGCAAGGGCAGGATACAGCCCCAGCCAGACGCTGGCGGTCAGGGGGTTTGGGGAGGCCACCCATGCTGGACACCCAGGAGCTGTACGCCTTCTGCCCCCTGAGTGGGCATGGCCACCAGACAAAGAGAACACTTGGACCACCAACCGCAAGCCATCAGCTGTGGGGCGGTAGGGGAGGGGGGTTATTACTCATTCGTTTTTGTCTTTTTGCATATTGACTAGACGGGTAGATCCTCAGAACAGAGAGGGATCCTTGACACAGCCTGGCCCAAAATGCCACCCGAGCCATGACCCTGTCCTCCCCAACATGTCACCCAGCACTCTGGGGACATGAGACAGGGCACTGCCCATGGGGAGAGGTATGAGCATGTCAGAGACTGCTCTGTGCCTGGTGCCACTTTGTTCTTCATCAACCAGGGAGGCCTCATCCCCATTTTACAAACAAACAGGCCCAGAGAGGCCAAAGGCTGTGCCCAAGGTCACACAGCCGGCGGGGATAGGCTGTCACAGGACTCCAGGCTACGCCTGGCCAGCCCAGCCCACTGCTCACACTTAGCGATGCCCTTTCTCACCTAGGACCAAACTGGCCCTCCCTGAAGCGGCCTCGCCTCTGACCTTGGGTCATCTGTAAAATGGGGTCACGGGACCCACCTCCCTGGGCTGGTTCCATGATGCAGCACCTCACACAGCGCCCAGCAGTAGTGGCACTGGCCCCCCATCCCGGAACAGCCTTTCAGAGATCCTAAACCTGCCCTGAGAACCACAAACAAACCCGCGTCCCTACAGGGGACAGTCCCCACCCAGGAGCATTTATGGAGCTCCAACTGCATACCCAGCCCCTCTGCACTGTGCGTGCAGGCGACAGGCCCCTCCTTGTGCTGCACTTTCGTCCCCTCTGGTGGGGCTGCCAGCCTGGCTCCCAGGGCTCTACCTCCGCTCACAACATTTATAACCACATCCGAAAGCTGCAGCCTTCTGGAGCTAGCCTGCTTCGCGTCCCCACAGAGCGCCTGAATACTAATTGAAAAGTGATTAATTGTATTCACGGAGCTCCTCTCCTTGCGGGAGGCGGGGCCCCACTCTCCACACTCCCTAACTGGGCTTGGGGCAGGGCAGCGGGGGAGTCGTGGTTTTGTTTTTTTAAGGCTGAGCTGTTTCTAGTCTGATTTAATTTTCACAGGGAGAGCCTTAAACCACGAGCCTGGCTCAGCGATGGAGTCCAATCCCCCAACCTGGGAAAATCCCTGCCCCTCTCAGAACCCCCCTTTCCTCCCTCATAAGGTGGGGCTGTTGGAATCAGACTGTCTGGGTTCAAATCCCAGATCCCCATAATTGCTGTGATGAAGTTTGGTCCAGTCTTGCCCATGCCAGCTCTTTGCTATCCTCCTGGCCCCCTTGTTCCCTCCAATGTGCACACACATTCCCCCTATCTACCCACTGTCCCTTTCCCAGGATTCTGCTCAGAGGTCACCTCCTCCAGGCAGCCTCCCAGGGCCCCTCCTCTCTGCTCCAATAGCGCCATGGGCATCTCCCCACAACAGGTTGTTGTGGCTGCTGGTCACGCACTGGAGAGCGAGGCCAGCATCCTACTACCCCTGCCCCCCACAAACCCTGCACTGCACATGGCCAGAGACACCGGGTCTCTCAGTGAAGACTGGGTGCTCATGATGAAATGTCTTCCTGGATCCAGGTTGGAGGCCCGGGCCAGGACTGTTGGGTAGTGAGGCACAGACGGCTCCTTCCCGCAGGATTGTTAGAGAGACCCACCCGGAGAGAGTCTGACAGGTCAGTGAGGGGGTGGGGACCCGAGGGGACTGTGCGGACCAGGCCAGGGCAGGGCCAGTGCCTGGGTCAGACCTCATTCCCATGTGGGAGCTCAGAGGGACGGCTGGCCGCAGGCCGCGGGCTGTGATCGCTGACGGCCTGGCCACAGGGCACCCAAGGAGCAGCCGTCCCCATGGCACTGGCCCAAAGGCACTGGCCCATCTCTGCTGTGCTCTTGTCTCCAAAGTGTAGGGTAGGACTTCACCGAGCCCTGGTCACAAGTGCCCTGAAATCCTGCCAGAAACACAACTTTGAGGCGTTTTTCCTCATTTAAATTTTTCCTTGACATTTGCACACAGTGAACAAGGACAAAGAACCAGGGACGCAGCAAACTGAGCTGCAGGGTCTCCTTGTCCCAGGAGGCAAGAGAGGCCCCTGGACCACCCTGGCTACAAGAATGGAGATGGACACAACGGCAGGAGGTGACTGTCCCGGGCTGGCCACGCTTAAGGGCTCGACGCCGGGGTGATCCCACTATACAGAGAAGGAAACCGAGGCTCAGAAGGGAGACGTGTCCCCGCCAAGGGCACACAGCTGGGGACTTTCTCCATCTGGTTTGAATAACAGCACCCTGTCCTGCAGGGCCTGCCGTCCCGACGGGCGCCCTCACGTCTGATCCAAGTCCTGGAAATCCAGTCAATCAGTTCAACAGCCTTTCCCAGAGCACTGGACACCAGGAAGGCACAGGGCTCCACTCACCTGAGACTCTCCTGACACGGTCTCTTGCTGGGAAGGCGGTTAGCACGTTGCTCCGACGCAGGGGGAGGAGACTGGACTGCAGGGCCCCAGCACCAGGATCACCCACCCAGCCAAGCGGCCTCGGCCAGTTCCACAGCCCCGCGAGCCTCAGTTTCCCCACTGGTCGAAGGAGGACCACTGGCTCCAGGGCACTGAGCTGGTGAGACCAGGGAGCCAGGGCACAGAGCTCCCGGGAGAGGGAGGGCTGCCGCACAGGGCGGGGGCCTTTGGGAAACACCTTCCCAGAAACCGCTGTGTGTAACAGCGATGGTCTGGGTGCTGGAGGAGAGCGAGCCCCAGCGAGGGGTCCCTTAGCCAGCAGTGCACAGCGGAGCCTGTCAGCCGGGCCTCCCAGGGCCAGCCATCGCTGTGACCCTCTTGTAAGAGGGTCCAGGCTGTCGTGTATCCGCAGAGGTGGGGGCTTCTCCCAGGCTCCGCGACCAGGCCCACAGGGCACTCCCGCGGGAGCTCGTGCAGGGAAGGCTCTCTGCGCGGCCCTCCTGTTCTCAGCCTGGGCTTTGAGGAGGGAGCCAGGCCAGGCGGGAGCTCGTGCAGGGAAGGCTCTCTGCACGGCCCTCGTGTTCTCAGCCTGGGCTTTGAGGAGGCAGCCAGGCCAGGCTGGGGGAAGCACCTCCAGGCATCCACTCTTCGCTCGGGTCAGGGTGGCCGGACCACAGACCCATGAGCCTCAGCGCGGGCGGTGCTGGAAAGGCCCCCAGGCTGCAGCGCATCCCGGGCCCCGTCCCCTCTCAGATGCAGGCACCGCTGGGTCAGGCTCTGAGGAAGTAGAATGCAGATGCCCAGGCCTGGGGCCTGGCTCCGGACGCTGACTGCGTCGGGTGTGGGCAGCATGGGGACTTCCCTGGGCTCATCCTGAGCTTCTGTGTCCAGCCCGGATTTGCCTGTGCTTTGAGCAGTAACAGAAGGTTCTGGTCCTCTCTGAAGCCGGTGGCCCCTGGGGCACATCCTCGGGGCTCAACTGTCAAAGGACAAAGTTTCCGGGAGAGTGACCCTCAGGTGAGGAGTGGGGAAAGGGGGCGTCTTCAGTGCCAAGTGTGGACAAGCTGGTGGTATTTTACCAAGAAAGGGTAGTGCCTCTTGTTCTGGGAGCCGCACTGTCCCTGCCTGTGACCCACACGAGAAGGTGGGAGTGGGGAGGGCAGTGGGGGAGGGGGCAGGAGGAGGGACTCTTAGGACCTCGCGGTTGCTCTGAAGACTTCTTGGGCCGCTGGGTTTTGGACACAGGGACGTGATGTGACCCAGGTGCTGGCAGGACCCTGGGGGGGCGCTGTTGAGAACCGCCGTGTCAGGAGACCTGAGAGGCCGCGTGGACACGCGGGCGGGGCCGGACTCCCGTCTCCTCTGAAGACAGAGCGCACAGCAGCTTCCAACAGGCCGGCTACGGGGGCCGCCACCCGGCCCTCAGCTCTGAGCCTCTGCGGGGATCTCTGGAGCTCAGGCTCCTGTGACCGCCCAGGGCAGACGGTGGCAGCTGCACGTGGGGTTTCCGGACAGACCTGGTGGACGCAGACCCTGGGGGGCCAGGCTGGGCCCCGGGCGAGGGGGGCAGGGGCCGCGCAGGGGGTGGCACACAGGCCGGTGGGGGCAGGGGCCTGGCGCTGCCACGGGAGCCCAGGCCTCTGGTCACGGCTGACCCTGAGCCGGCCTGGGCACCACCCCGGCTGGGTCTGATGCTGCTCACAGGCAGGACAGAAGCTCAGACCGGGCCCCGAATCCGGAGCTCCCCACGCTGGCCCTTGGTGGGCCAGGGCCGGTCTTAGGAAGAGTGGCTCCCATGCTGGCAGGTCCTTCCCAAAGCTCCTTTCTGCACCGCCAGTTCCCAGGCTGTGCCGAGGTCGCTGAATGCTTACTTGTTGTCTTTCCCCTTCCTTCGATACAGTTATAGATTAATTAATTCTCAACAAGCAATATCTGACCTACATCAGCTCCTCTGTAAGACGGCAGAGCCAGAAGAAAGAGGCATTCGGCTATATAAAGACAAGGATCTATTTTAAAAGAGGCCTGTGTGCGGAGAGTCAGCTGTTCCGACGACATCCCTGTTACATAAGGCTTATTTAAAGGCACCACACACCCTCGCCCACGCTAGATTCATGGCTGGGGAGCTCTGAGCACGGGGTTAATCGCCCGATTCAGTCTGGACCCTCCAGAGGGGCTCTGACAGGAGAACGGTCTCCCTGGGGCAGACGGGGGCGGGGGGCACCCGCACCAAAGCCAGAGCGGCTGGCGTCGCCGGATTACACTCCCCCCGCCTCCCTGCCCATATCAAAGCCCTGGTCTCGCCACGTTTTGGTTGTGGGATCCTCGTCTCATTCATCTTGGTCTCCCTCAACACCAGAGAGAGCCCAGGTGGTCGGAGGCATCACTGCTGAAGAATTAGGCTGTGGTGTGGCGAGGAGAGCACCAGGCTCAGGAAAGGGCCACCCTGCTCAGCTGTGTGCCAGGCGCTGCCACCAGCTCGTAGGCGCATAATCCTCTTAATCACCGCGGCTGCCCTGTGAGGGAGGTTCCCCTGCAGAGGTGGCCGCCTCCTGGTACCCACGTCCCTGTGCCCCTCCCTCTGCGTGGCAGGACTCACCACAACCGCAAGGAGCGGAACGGGTAGAAGACGTGGGGCGTCATTTCCAAGATTAGTTTACAAAAGGCTGCGGTTTCCCTCTCTGGCTCTGTGGGGGAACCTGCTGCCCTGCTCCCTGGGGGAGGCCACCCTGCACAGAGGCTCCCGTGACAAGGGGCCGAGCCCGCCAACACCACGCGAGGGAGCCTGGATGCTGACACCGCCGCCACGGTCCAGCCCTCAGATGAGACCACACACCCGGCCCCCAGCTCGCCCGCAACCTCACGAGAGGCCCTGGCACCTGGGTTCCCGACCCGCAGACACCGGGAGAGGATAATTGCTGGCCGCTTAAGTCACCGTGCACAGGGGGGAGTTGTCACGCAGCAGTAGAGAACTGACATGCCGCCTCGCTGTAGGATTGGGAAGCTGACCCTCTGAGCCATCACTCACACGGCCAAACCCAGGTTCAAACTCCCATCCACCCGGCTCTGCACAGCACACAGATCTGGGACCCAAAATCAGGGGCAGTGGGCCAAGCTCTGGCCTGCTGCGCTCTGGGGGAAGCGGCAGAGGGCCAGTCCCCCAGGCCGAAGCAGAGGAGTCCGTCACGAGGGTCCGCCCGCTCCCACGGAGGCCCACCTGCCACCTCCTCCGCTACTCCCTGCGCCCCCCTCCCCTGTGCTTTTATCCCAAACTTTCCCTGTTTCAGGCTCTGTCCCTCCCACAGGGAGTCCCATCTGCTTCATCCTGAGGCAGGCCTGGCATACAAGCCGCCCTGTGAGCCCAGGAAGGGGCCTGTCCAGAGGCTTCCTGCAGAGAGCCACGTCTGACCCCAAGCTCTGAGGGCAGCGGTTGGAGGCCCTCTGGCTTTGCTGCCTCCCACTCCCCCTCCCCTCCCTCACTCTCCAAACCCCCCCTTGCTCTCAGCCACACCCACAGTTCCAGCAGAGACCCTCCCTGCCTGCCCGCGTCAGGCTGGGGCCACCGAGGCAGGGCCAGGGCCCCGCTCTACCCCACTGCAGGATGGAACACAGCTCTAGGCAGTCCTGCTCCTCCCCAAGCCTCAGTCTCCTCATCTGGAAAATGGGAGAAGCCAGAGCAGCAGCCAGACCTCGCTTCCGCAAAGCCCAGGAGGCCCCAGCCGAGGCCACGTGGGCCGTGCGGGTGAGGCCAGGCTTGGACCTGGATGACTGATACGGTGTGGACGGCCCTGCAGGGGGGTAGCAGGACGAGTGCACTGCACACGAGCTGTGGGGCACCGTGGTCCTTACCTGGAGACCCCGTCCGCGGGGCCCTGTCCCGGCTTCCTCAAAGGATGGGCCCGTGAGCTCGTGGCTGGTGCGCTCACCAGCCTCCTGGTGGCCGCGCTTAGCGGCCGTTTCCAGGCCGGGGCTGGGCCCCGGGTGCAACAGGGGACGGGCCTGCCCGGGGGCCTCCCATCCCCCTTCCCTGCCCCGCAGCTGGGCCATCCTCGCGCCTGCGCCTGAGTGTGGATGGCCCTCTGGGTCAGCAGGGGCACAGGGCCCGGCCATGGGGCGCTGCACGTGGAAGGGGGCCCTGGGGCCCGCCTGGTGGGAGGGATGTTGACGGGAGGCGGAAGCACCCCCCGCTCTGGCTGGCTCGGCACGCTGTCCGTCAGGAGTTCCGTGGAGCTGGCCAGGAGGGAGGGGGCGGGGGGCACGGGTCCGGGGGGCCAGACTTGGGTGGACGGGCACGCGGGAGGTGGCTTTGCAGTTTCAGTCATCCCGGAACAGCCGGCCCGGGCCCTCCTCTCGTCCGCACCAAGAATCCGGGGTCCCGGGGCTCCGGGCCCCCCACCCCAGGCACAGGTCTGGGGGCGATGCAGGGCTGGCAGAAAGCTCCCAGCCCCTGGGCTCCTGTCCAGCCTGAACTCACTGACCCCTCGCTCACTTCATCGTGTGCTTGTCCTCTGGGCAAGCGCCCTGCAGCCATCAGAAGGGAGACCTGCCCCCTGAAGCTCATGGTCTTCGGGGGGTGGGGGGGGCGACAGACCATGCAAACGAAATCAGCAAACGCACATGGGTCAGGGGAGGGGCAGCCTCTCTGAGCAGGAGGCTGTGGACCTCGGACCATTGGGGATGTAGCCCTTTGGGTCCCTCGGTCCCCCTGGGAAGTGACTTCTGAGCTAAGTTTTAAAGGAAATCCAGCCACTCAAAGGAGAAACAGCAATCCAGGCAGAGGAATAGCACAGGCCGCAGGGACGGGGCGGCAGAGGCCAGGCCTTCTCGGGAGATAAGGGGCCCGGGAACGTTTCTGAACCCGCCGGTGTGGACAGGGGTCTCCCAGTGGGAAGGGGTGTGAGCACCAGGTGACCCTAAACAACGCTGAGTCCCATCCACCCTCAGAAGGACGTTCCCTTTTCTTGACCCCCCATCTGCTGGATGTTTCCAGCTGGCACTCCAGCTGGGACGCTTCGGCTCTCAGAGCCCCAGACCAGAAGAAAATAACGCGGCTCCTCTCCCTATAGGTTTAGTTTCACAGTTTCCATTTATTTATGGAGACGGAAAAAAAAAAACAAGTCTTTCCATTTGTAGCCAGAATACAAGCACTCCAGGTAAAAGAAAAGTGTTTTAGGAACAAAGCGGGGTTATTTGCGTAGCTGTGAAGACTAGAAGGGCAGGTGTCCCCCCGCAACCTTGGGTTTCCCTCCAGAGCATCTGGGAAACCAGGAGTGAGTCCGGAGGTGCGGGCCCTCGAGCTGGGCCCTTTCCGAGGCCCAGCCCCAGGGACCCAGCATCCTTCCGGTGCAGGGAGCCGGCAGCGTGTGTGGGGAGAGGTGGGAGGACTCGCACACCCCGATCCTGCCGACCCTCCCTCTGCGCCCTTCCTAATGCAGCCCTAGGAATGTCCTCTCATCTCCCTGCCTCACCGTTAAGTTCCCAGGAACTTTCTCCTGGTCGTCTTATTATCCTTACGGCGACTATGCTTAGTGTCAGGTGGTGCTGTAGTTGGGTATTACACGCACTGTGCATATGAGAAAGGGACGGTCCAGGGGGGGTTATTCATTTACCCCAAGACACACAGTAAGGGAGCGGTAGGACCACAGTCTACAGCTCCAGACCGCTGCTCGGTCCAAGCCCCTCTCCAAGGCAAAGCCAGTCTCAGACGCCACACTGCGAATCCCAGCCTCTTAAAACCTGAGCTCCAGCAGCTTTAGAAACTGCCCACGCTCTCCCGTCTAAAAGGGCTGAGAGTTGGGAAAAAAACGTACCACTCGCCGGGTGCTGGGCCGCTACGAGCAGGTGATGTGCGCCCGGCATCCCCTGCAAGCCTCAGGCTCCACCCAGGCTTGTCCCGTGAAAATACTGCACGTTAACCAGATCCGCTGGCGACTCTGAGCCCCGAGGTCGAAAGAGCCCCCAGACAAGGCTGCAGAGGGCAGTGCCTGCCCCACAGGCCACCCCCCATAACCTCACTGATGGTGTGCTGTCGGGAAATGGCGGGAAAAATTGGGGAATTTGGTAGGACCGCCAGAATCAGCTAATATTACACCCTGCTATTATTACACCCCGCTATGGTTACACCCTGCTATTACTACACCCTGCTAATATTACAGGCTGCTTCCCCTACTGACCGGTAGTGCGGGCTCCGAGGGTGAGACTCAGGCCAGATGTGTTCAGCCCAGACCTGGACTCTCCCTCAGGCTGCCGGCCCCACAGTCCAAGCCAGGCTCTTGATAGAGTCTGGGCTCCTGGCCAGAGATCATTTCTGGCCTTGACGCCACTCAATGTTCCTTCAATGTATTATGCACCCCTGTGAATTGCAGAGCTAACTCTTCAAAGCTCTTAAACAGACACACACACACACCCTGACCTAGCAGTCAAGGTTTCCCTCCACTCTCTCCCCATCTCCACCACATCTGACCCCCCCCACCCCGCCCACTACAATCCTTCCCAGCTTCTCTCCCTGAACTCAGTCCACAAAGACTCAGGACTAGACACTCCAACATCTGGACTCATTTGGACTCTGCTGTGTGGCCATGGGGAAGTCACTTTGCTTCTCTGGACCAGACCTAAGTTCTGAGAATCCTAGAAACTCAGGGTTGGAAGGAACCTTGGGACTCTCCTGGGTCACCAACCATAGAATACATTGATCCTTCCATCAGCACCTAGTCCAGGAGGCCATGCATGGGGTGTGTGAATACCTCTGGGGATGCGGAGCCCACTACCTGAATGAAGTCAGAGGCTTAGCAGAGGTAACGGAGGTCCCGCATCTGTGACAGCGGTGATTCTGTGATTCCCTCCCTTCTCCCCTTTCCCTCTGCCCAGAGCGATATGCAAGGATTGGTGAGTTGCCAAAATACCGGATAAAATCAGGACGATGTGTAAGTGACGAGCGAATTGTTGATTGGCTCTTATCCTTTTTTTTTCTTTCTGACACTTCAATGATTTCAGTTATGACTTTTTCATAAAACAGTTCATAGATTGCAGGGGAACAAGTAACATTTAAATCTCCCGTTTAGCACATTACAATAATTTCCTTGGAAATGTATTAGGATATCACAGGTGCTCACACGATATGGCTTACTGCGGGTACTTAATCAGCAAATTAATGTCGAGGTTATTCCAAACTTTGGGGGAAAGTGCAAGCTTGACAAAGACGAATCCAGCCATTTCCAATAATGATTAGAGCAGCACAGGCAGGCTGCTGTGGAGGCATCTCTGGGAGCGCGAGCCCAGGGGGCAAGCGAGCCAGCTGTATTTCTAGAAATTTTCGTTAAAAGCAGGCGTTCCAAGGTCAGTCTTGCTGAGTTCAAACTCTCACTCCATCGTTAGTAGCCATGGGACCGTGAGCAAGTGACTGCTCCTCTCTGGACCCCAATCTCTTCATCTGTGAGATGGATAGATACTAGCATCTGTCTCACTGTGGGGATTGCATGAGTTAATGACACATGGCAAAGTGTGGGACCCCCCGTTTATTTAAGGTCAATAAATGTTAATTTTCACCATCCTCCTCATCACCACCATCACCATCATCATCACCATCATAATCACCACCATCATCATCACCATCACCATCATCAACATCATCATCTCCATTAACACCATCATCATCACCAACATCATCACCATCATCAACATCATCATCTCCAGCATCAGTATCAGCATCACCAGCATCACCAACATCACCAGCATCATCATCATCCCAGTGAGTCCTGACAGGGTCCCACCAACCCGTAGCGGCCTGACTTACCAGACCCTCACTGGCCTGGATTCAGGACTCAGCTCGCGTGCTCCCTCCTCAGGGAGGCTCCCAAGACCTCAGGCAGCACAGTCCTCCCATCAGCCGTCTCTAACCCGCTTCATGTATTCACAGCACCTCTCCGATGGCTGGTTTGGTGTCTACTTTCTTGCCTCTCTCTCCCAGGAGAGGGAGAATACCCAGGACCTAGAACACTGTACCACAGACAGTAGATGTTCAATCAAGATTTTGAATGAATTAATTAATGAAAGAATGAGTGGATGATTGAATTGCTAATCTGGGCTGAAGGTCTGCCTGCCTCCCTGCCCCCATCCTGCCTGGAGAAGAAGCAGGGAACCCCATGTCTCCGGAGCCCCAGCTCCCACACACTGTCACCTTCCTGCCTGCCTCAGGCACACCACTGCCCAAGCAGCTCATTTCCCAGATGAGGACAGAGTGGGGGTGATCCAGGGGGGCCAGGCTCCAGACCATCGCTGGTGAGCAGCAGAGCCAGGATGCAAACATGTTCTCCTGACTCCACACCTGCTCTTTCCTACCTGAGGGCCCTGCCCCGCCCTCCCCTAAACCCCAGAGCCAGAGCCACGCTCAGGCTGCGGCCCCTGCCCTGCCACCCACGCATGAGCCTGGGCCCTTTGCAAGCTTCCTCAGGCCTTCGGGAGCCCACCCCCTTCCCCTCAGGGGCTTCTCTGTGATTGCTCCCCATTCCAGGGATTCCCCAGGAGAAGAGGGGGGGACAGGATCCTGCCCACCCGGGGGCAGCATTGGTCCACCTCCTCCGGCTGACCCCCCCCCCTTCCTGTGCCCAGCCCGCAGCCCTCCGTCTCCTTGTCTGCTCCCACCTGCGCGGGCTCTGCCGACAGGGCTACGTCCTTGTCCCCTGGTTGTCACCCAGCACGGAGCCTGCACACAGCAGGTCATAACTGAATCTCAAATGGCAGGGCTCAAGGGGACCCTCCCTCGGGCCTGCTGAGCCCGTCGCCAGCACACTCTGCAGAGGCAGGGCTGGCCTCCTTCTGGGGCCTGGGATACAGGATAAAGGCTTCTGGGGATCTCTGCACCCTGAGGTTGTGACCGCCTGCTCACGGACAGTGGCCCACATGGGATTAAGGGCCGGCTCAGAACTCTAAGCTGAGAGATACAGCTGGGCCCCCTGCATGCCGCACAGGAAGGGCGGATGTCCAGGGCCCATCCCGTGCTTACCCTCCAGGGGCACAGGCCCTCAGGGGACTGGTGGCGGTGAGCTGGGGGGCCCCCATCCTCAGAGGGTTTAACTTGGTGACTCGGGAGAAGGATTCAACCCTCTGGTGGGGGGCGGTGGGCTGGGGCGCTTTCACAGTCCCTCCCACTCGTGGGGTCTGACGGCTCAGGGCTGTGGAGGCCGAGTAGGGCTGCCCAAGTCCCACAGCATGGGGGCAGGGTGGGTCCTTCCACTGGCTCAGGCTGCCCCTGCCTGGCCCGGGCTTCCGTCTGTTCCTCTCCTCTGCCGGCTGTTCAGTTCCCCCAGGGCTGGCGCAGGCCCGCTGCATCTCCCCAGGGAGGCTGGGGGTCAGTCGGAAGGTAGGAAGCCTTGTTTATCAAAGCCTCCTGGAGAGCATGGGGAGGGGAACATTTTTAGCAAGTAAATAATACCATTGATGGAGGAAAAATATACCAAAGTGGGGATGGAGACCCAGGAAACAAGAGACAGCTGGGCTGGTGCCCAGAAAGGCCGCCAGACACACGGGGGCTGCTTCAGGCCCCTCCAAGGGGGCATCTCCAGAAAGGGGGTGAACCTGGAGCTTAGCAAGCGGTCAGAAGCAGAGGCTGCCTGAGCCGGAACGCAGCAGCCATCGGCAAGGGAGCCCCGGAGCAGCCCCTGCACGGGGAGCAGCCTGGAGGTTCCCCCCTCCCTGCCCCCCTGCGTCCACCTTGTCGTTCATTCACGAGGTCATTCAGTGGGGGAATTCAGCAAAGCGCTCACCACTCAACAACTGCTCGCACAGATGCCCTGCTGGAGTGGATGCAGGGTGGTATTCTGTGCCAGCGTCTGAGGAAAGGACCCAGGAATGCCCAACGGTGCCCAAGCCCAGGCCCTCCCCTGACGAGGGCTCCCCGAGGATCTGGGATGGGTGCACCCTGGAGCCAGGACAGCAAAAGGCTCATCGGGCTTAGATGGGTTTGTGCGGGGGCCCCCATCCAGCTCAGGACATGTAGCTGATCTCTGGGCCCCGTTGGAGGCCAAAGTCCCCTCCCTGTGCCCCAGCCCCACAGGCCGGGGCCAGATGAGCCCCGAAGGTCTGGAGAGCAGCCACAGAACCCGCGGCCCCTCCGCGTGCAGACCCCGCCCACTGGAAGACAAGGCTCCTCCTCCTCCTCTTTGGATGGGGGGCGGGGGGTGCGTAGTGAGATCGGAGGGGAAGGCGTCCCCCGGGGCCTCAGTGTCCCTGTTCTAAGCCCTCGGTGACTCAGATTGTGAGCCCAGCTGCGGGGAGAAGCACAAGGTCCACCCAAGGACGCGTCCTTCTGAAGGGTGCTCAGAGCTGGCTGGCAGGTCAGCTGCTCCCGTGAGAGGAGAGCAAGGGGCAGGGCAGCAAGTGGCCTCTCTGAGCGAGGGATCGCGGACCTGCTCCCTGGAGAGGCAGCCTCGCTGGACCCGAGGGTGGCCAGCAGCGTGGGCTTTGCGCGAGCCCCACGGCGCTCCCCGAAGACGCTGGAGGCTGACGCTGGGGCGCGGGCATGAGCCCGCTGGCTGGGGGCGGAGAGGCCCAAAGCGGGTTCCCAGGTGGGGCTCCTCTCGCTCTCCATCAGGTCCACCACACCCTGTGCTGATCTCCTCCCAGGGGGGCCTCCCCAGGGCAGGAGCCGGGGCCCCCGGGCCGCCCCAACCTTGTTCCTGGAGGGGTGACAAGGCCAAACCCCCGGGGAGACCGACTTGTGGGCTCAGGACCCACCCACCGGAGCAATCGCCGAAGACCCGAGAGGAAGCTGGACATCCTCCTCTGGACGCCTGGCTGCGGTCAGCTCAGGGCAGTGGGAGCGCTGGGCACAGAGAGCCACACGTCTGCGCTAAGCAGGTAACTGTGTGTACACTCGCGGGCGCGCACACCCACACTCACACACGGACACATCTGTGCACACGCGCACATGTGCACACACACTTGTTCACACACGTATGCAAGCACATTCACGCGTGCTCACGCACACACACACACACACACACACACACACACACAGGTAGGCCCCCATAGGCCAAGCTCAGGGCCCTGGTCCTGGGGAGAAAGTTGGCCCCCTGTCCTCCCCTCCTTGCTGAGCCGCACTGGCCCCGGCCCGCACCGGCCTGGGCTGGGAGGGCGCGGGCCTCGGATGCCGCTGCAGTCAGCAGGCGCCCCGCGCTCACACAGGGCAGCAGACGCCGGCAGCCTGCTGACCCGCCATTCACCCCGCTCACCAGCCTGGATCCCAGATGGGTTGGCTGCCGACCTGGGGCCCACCTGGCCTTTCTCTCCGGACACCGCCTGCTGTCAAATGCCCCCATTAGCAGAATGATGCCCACTCAGAGGCCCAGGGCACAGCGTTTGCCCCAGGCTCCTGGGCGCAGGGTGAGGGCACCACGACGCAGGCACTCACATCTTCACTTTCCCGGCCGCAGTCGGAGGAAACCAAAATGAATGTCCAGTGGCAGGCCTGGCGCCAGCCCAGAGCAGGGCCTTGGCACACAGGACGAACCCCCTCGCTTCTCCCCAGGGCAGCATCACCCCTGGGCCCCCGCGGCCTCGGGTCTGAGAGCCAGTCCAGCCGAGGGCCACACGCTCAGCAAGGGACAGCTCGCCTTTGAACTCTGAGCCACATACTCTGCCTCCAGGGCAGCCCAGAACAGACTGTCCCCCGCCCAGGCCTTTGACATCATCGTCGCCCAGAGAAGGCCACGAGGGCAGGGCTCAGGTCAGCGCCTGGGGCTGAGTGGGCCTCCAGGCCGCGGGCACTCAGGCCAACGCCAGGGCATGCTCAGTGGTGACAGGATGCTGGGGCATGGGACCCCCGTGACCTCATCTTTGCTGACCATGCCAGCCACCCCAAACCAGGGCGGCCCCTCACCCCCAGGCTGTTGTCTCTCCTTCCACATCTTCTCAGGTTAAGCCTCTGCAGACCACCACCCCCAACTCCTCCCTTCCCAGTCTGCACTCGCTGGTCCGGCAGTCTAAGCTGTCCTTTGACTTTGAGAAGAGTTGGCGGGCTCTTGTCAGCGTGCTGACTGACAGGAGATCTCACAGAGGAGGGGACATTTGAGCTGGGTTTTGAAGGATGGGGAGGAGTTCACCAGCTGATCAAAGGGCAGGTGAGGTGCATTTTAGGCGGACACAGAGGTGTGGAGTATTCGGGGAGGGGAGAGGGATCAGTACGTCTCATGTGGAGACTCAGGGATGGGAGATGCCGGAGGTGACTGAACTCTGCAGGCCTCAAGGGCTAGACTGGGGACTCCGCCCAGCATGTGCACGTCAGAGGGCCTCAGGGGGCCTTGAGAAGGCTGGGGGGAGGGGCAGGGTCACCTGGCCACCAGTACGTGATGGGGCTGGGCCCAGACTTGTGGGGCGAGGTGAAGCCAGGGCCCAGCCAGGGCCATGGTGGCGGGGGTGGGGGGGGTGGGGGGGACAGCAAGGGATGAGAGGGCCATTCAGGAAGGCAAAAATAAATGCAATCCTTATTTTGGTGCCTTTTCTAGATTCCAAGTCACTTTGTTAACTTAAGAACATAAAAATGTATAATGCATGGCTCGACTTGTTCATAAAATCACCATGTTGTGGTCTATTTAGAGAAGACAGCCTGAGGGAGGGAGCCGGCACGGGGGCGGGCAGAGGATTCCTTCAAAGACGCGTTCAACTTACTTTGTTCGGGTCTTCTGCCGCCCAGGCGATCTGTCCATCTGGCGTTGCTCCAGCATGTCAGCGGTCAGAGGTGGGAGGTCAGCCCAGCAGGGAGCCAGAGCCCCTGGTCCTGTCAGCAGCCCCAGACACACAGTGCTCCTTCCTGGAGGCCCTGGGGCGAGACACAGGTCTCGAGTAGACAGATGCGAAGTTGTCCCGCGAGGGGGCTCATCTCCCTTCCACAGGTGCTGGCACACACGTGGGACAGGACAGGCTCCTCCACCCCCACCCGCCGCCCCCCACCGAGCCCCAGGTCCCTGGTGGCCTTGGTGCCTATGGCAGGCTGCGGGTGGCAGGCTCTAAAGAAGCAGAAGGAGCCCACCCTGGGCCTCTGCTCGGTTTCTCCACCTGAAACCCACCCCCTCGGGGCTCCTTGCCCTGCGTCCTCCCCGGTCCTGCACCAGCCCCTTGGGTCCTTTCCTGGGGTTTTTGTCTGATCTCCATAGGGGCTCTGCCGGCACACAGGGCTCACCTCAGAGAGGGACCCGTGCGTGTTTGTCGAGTGACTTAACAATGGACCCAGGGAGCTTGGCCCAAAGCCCTAGGCGGGACGGCAGGCCCTAGGGGTCGGGCTCTTCAGTGCTCCCCGGGCTCTGAAGCAGAGAAGCGGGGATGGGGACCTGCAGGGGAGCGTGTGGGAGGAGAAGCAAATCTGAGTCTGGTTGCAGCCCCTGAAGAAGGAATCAGGCACGGAGGCAGACACACAGGGAGCCGCCTTCCCAGGGCCACTGCAGCAGGGTCCCGGTTCCCTGTCGGGAACACCCCAAGATGCTCTGCTGCCGTTTCCACAAAACCACAGCCCCACCCGTTCCCACGCTGAGGAGCTGCCTGTGTGTCGGGGAAATGAGAAAGTCACTTTCTACTGACCGTTATTTTGTTCTGATTTTTTTTTTTTTTTTTTTTTGGCTGTAATTCAGTGGAATCTTGCCTGCATGGCCCATGGACAGGGGTGAGCTGACCTCTGTGACCCCAGCCCCCAATGTACCAGCGCGGCTCCATGGACACCAGTGAGGGTGCACCTGCCTCGGCCTCTCAGGGCCCCGGGGCTCCCAGAGGAAGGGCCCACCCACCCCTGGACCCCTGGGACTCCGCCAGTCTTGCAAAGACCAAGCCAGACCCCAGGCCCGTCAGCTGCCCAGAAGAGTTGAGGGTTAGTAAGCAGAAAAGCCGCAAACACCTTGGTATTCTGCTGGGTGTCTCGCCAGCCTGTAGATCAATTATTTCTGGTTTATGGACAAATTACCCAAGATGTTGCTGGAGCCCTTGATATCCCATTGGTTTGTCTCTGCCTCTCCCGCCCGGGGACCAGCATCAGAAGCCTGGCGTGCCGTGATGAATGGTGCTGGCCAAGGCAGGAAGCAGCTGATGCTCCCGCCAGGTGAGGGTCCATTCTGCTGTCTCAGGGCCCCTGGGGGACGTGGGGCGGTGCTGCAGGTACCATAGGGGCACTGCTGGGTGAGAGGGCTTGGGCCCTGCCTCTGCCTGGTCTCCGACTCTCCTGAGCTGTGTGGTCCCCGGCAAGTGTCATAACCTCTCTGGGCCACTAACTGTGCCTACTCCACTGCCTCACTGGCTTGGGGTGAGAATCAGTGTGAAAATCAGGCACCATGGGTAAACATGACCAATGGCGCAGGCTCCCCATGGGCCGTGCTATTTGATCCAGGACCTTCCATGCTTGCACTCATCTGTCTCCTCCTCAGGCAGCTCCTCGAGGTGGGGGACTGGCTCTACTTCACCCCAGTGCCCGGGTACAGGCAGCTGGCGTCGTGGACTCAGGCCACATGTCTGAGCCTCGCTTTCCCTAGGCGTCAGGTGGGATGGAGACGGGGGGGCATCCTTGGGCTCACGACCCCACGCCCCTGGTCCACCGTGGTCACCCCACAGCAGGGCCACACAAGCCAAGGCACCGACGCGCCACACAGCCGGCTCTGGCGCCAGTGCCCACCTTCAGGGAGCCGCCCCACAGGATGCAGCCTGTTTGCCTACCTGGAGCTGGGGGCTGCCCTGTCTGCCAGGGGCTCCTTGTCACTAGCGCCCAGTGGCTGGTTCCTGGTGCACAGTAAGCCTCTGTTAACATGGGTTCCTCCCCCTTCTCGGCTCTCCCCTTGGCCTCTGCCCTCCTCTCCTTCCCTGTGAAAGTCACATGGCTTCCCGGCACTTTTCAGTGACTCTGGCAGCAGGACAGGAGAACGGCAGCCACCTGGCCCAGGAGGGGAGCGAGGGTGGCTCCGGGCCTTCAGGGACTGGCCACTGCTTGTGGTCGCCCAGCTGCCAATTGGGAGGGAGACCTGGAGCTGAACCCACTTTTTCCACAGATGAAGGAGACCCCAAGGGCAATTGTGGAAGAGACCAGACTCCTCCTTCCGCGTCTCCAGCCCTGGCCCCTGCCTCCTTATTTTACAACATGACCAAACTGCCCCATTATTTAATAAAACTGTCAGAACCACTGATTTGTGCAATGTACCTGGCTCTCTTTTTCTCTCTCTCTTTTCTTTCCAGATTCAATAAACCCTGAAGTTGTTCCAAGAAGACAGGAGAGTGATGGGAAGCATCAATTACATGTGAGATAATGGGGCCATGCAAGCAGGTAGCCCTGCACCAGCAGCTCCTCAGCCCAGCCGGGAAAAGCCCCCCTAGAAAAGGTCGGGCAGCTGCTCGGGGCAGGGAAAGCAGCCTTGGGCAAGGGCACAGCTCACAGGGAGCCCCCAAGGGGTGGGAGGAGCTGTGTAGGGTGGGCACAATCACGGAAGACTTCCTGGAGGAGGAGACACCAAAACCATGTCTTGAAGCATGAATAGGAGTTTGCCCATGGAAAAGGGATGCAAGGGGATTGCACCCCAAAGGAACACTGAGTGTGCAGGGCTGTGTGCAGGAGAGCAAGGGCTGTGGGAGAACGCTGGGGCAGCAGAGTGTGCGACATCTGGGCCAGAGCCTGTCCGGGCCCTGGATGCCGAGGCGAGGTCCTCGCTGTCCATATTGGGGTCACTCATAGGCCACAGGAATCTCAGGAGGGAGGCTGCCCTTAGCCACAAGCACTGGGCCTAGGGAAGGGTCAGTGCCCCAGCCCACGAAGGGGGAGGCAGGATGGGGGTCCCAGGTACCACTCCACAGCCCCGGCCTTCCTCCCCACCTGCAGGGCTGTCTGGGTTGCCGCGCACTGCAGGCCCACTGCATGCCTTGTGGATCCTGTCCCACAGCAGCTGCCGGCCTACCTTATGGTGAGGGCTTGAAAGGGTGATTTCCCCGGATTACGCGGGGGGGCCCCACTTGTAATCACAAAGGCCCTTTAAGGGATGGGGTGGGGGACAGGAGTGCAGAGTGATGATGAATCGGGGACGGGACTGATGCCCCACAAGCCCAGGGATGCAGGGCCTCCCCAAGCTGGAACAGGCGAGGAAACATTGTCCCCCGGAACCTGTGAAGAAACCAGCTCTGCCAGCACCTGGATTTCAGCCCCTAAAATCCACTCATCTGGGGATTCCTGGCCTCCAGAGCTGTAAGAAATGAAGAGGTGTTGTTTTTAGTCACAAGTTGGTAGCAATTTGTTACAGCAGAAACAAGACAACTAACACCATGTGTTTGCTCTAACCTCAAACCTCGACTGTGTTCTTCTTGAAAGTCTCAGTTCCCATCATAAAATCCTCCAGCTGCAGGATTTGGGGAGAGACTCCTGTCCCACTGACCTGGGGACCCAGGGGCCAGGACCCCTCACTACCACCCTGAAGGACTCACGGTCCTGTCGAGGCCTCTGTGGCGGCGCTACTGGCAATGACTAGGCGCTTCACGCTGAACATTAAAGATACTTTACACGAGAGATTTGATACGGAACATTAAGAACCATTGAGATCACTCATATCAATTGAAGATATAATAACTGAGCGCCATAAAGATCACTGAGGAGCTGGTGAAGCTGAGGGAGAGACATGAAGAGAGATGAACGGGCCTCTCCTCCTTCTCCCACTACCCACCCACCCCCGCCAAAGGTGCTCCCTAGGGCTTCCCTCGGCGACAGAGACCTCAGCAGGGGGAGGGGCCGAGGGCTCCTGTCTCTGAGGGGCCTGGGCGGAGCCAGAAGATTCTGTGCACCTCCTGGTGTTCTTGGTCAAATATTCAGCTAAGGGGTGGAGCAACGGGGCCAAGGAGATTAGAAATCTGAACTCGTGGGGCCCAGGACACTTCATTCTGTCTCAGTGCTGTGCTCTGAGCCCTGACCCTGGTCACACTGACCCCTGTTTCCCCCCAGGCAGGTCTTGAGCCCAGAGGTGGAGACTCGCCCAGACCCCCACCCCATTCATTCGCTCATCCCCTCCCTGCGATCCTGTGTGTGGCTCTGCACACCTCTGGGAGGCTCCCTGCCCTGGTGCCGAGGTCAAGGTCACACAGGCCAAGTACGGGGGCTCAGCTGGGACCCCCCGAGGGGCCCCATTCCTGCTTGTCCCCCTCACCTGGCTCAGAAGAGCTGACTGGGAAGGGAGGGGCACAAGTCATCTATCTGACTTTGAAACCCTTGTCTGCTCCTTTGCTGTGTGACACAGGGCAAGCCACTTAACATCTCTGAACCTGGCTGGCCCAGCTGCAATGGGATGATGATGCCAGACTCCTGGGTGTGAGGGTCATTGGAGAGGACACAGGTAACCCCCGGCAAGTCCCTGGAACATGCGGCCCTCGTGATGTGGGACTTCCCAGCTCCTGGGGGTCTGTGTGTGAGTCCAGCAGTGGCAATGGTGCTGGGTGAACGGCGGGTGCTGCGGCCACCCTGCCTGAAACAAGTCCTCATGAATCTGCCCTATTCCCCTCAAGCTGACACCCAGCCAGGCTGCCTACGCTGTCCCATATAGTTCATTTACAAGCTGGTCTGTTACCTGACTCATAACCGATCCCCGAGGGATCAATGCATTCACAGGGCGTCACATACATAACACCTGGTGTGTAATTGCATTCAGTCTCCCTGGCGTCTCACTGCACCGTGCGCTCCCCTCGGGAGCCGTGGCCACCGCCCCCTCAACCGCCGGCTCGGGGCAGAAGCACAGAGCAGGTGCCTCCCGGCCGCAACGCACGAGAGTGAAGTGTGATCTTAGGAGGACTTCCGTGGTCCTCAGCAGGGCTGGGTCACTCCAGTCTCCGGGGGGGCCTCGCACTCTCTTTTGATCCCCACGTGGCAGGGCCTCTGGGGCCCCCTCTGCCAGTGTCCCAGGCCTTGGGGCACAGCGAGCTCTGACCAGCTCCAGTGACAGGCGCTCCCCCTCTGCGGCCCAGCCCATTGCAGGCAGTGCTGGCAGAAAAGGGCCACATTTATCGAGTACCTTCCGAGACTCTCTAATGTCATCTGCTCAACACTTTTAAAGAAAGGGATTATTTTCCCATTTTACAGATAAGGAAGCTAAAGTTGAGAAACTGACTCTCCGAGGTTGGAGTGTCAGAGAAACGGCAGAGCTGGATCTGAGCCTGTGCCAGGACCCCAAGCCGGGCTCCGACCGTCTGCACTGAGATGAATCTGACCCTCCTCCCGCAGGGGGTCAGCAGGCCAAGGGCCGAGGGTGGACCCCCAGCAAAGCAAGACTGCGAGGTTTTCACTGGGCTTGTGTGCAATGGGGGTGCCATTCCATCGCACACAATGGCGGGAAGAAACCCCAGTGACTGGGCAAGAGCCTGCCCCATGGCCGGCTGTGGCCACGTCCTGGGGGTGCTCTCCTGCCCCTGGGGCCCATGGGGTCAGCTGATCTCCCAGCCCAGTGGCCCCGACACCCCAGCTGACCTCATTTGGGGCGGCTCCAGTGAGGCCAGCGGCGGCAAGCGGGACGCCCTCCCTACCCCGATCTTTCCGGAAACCTGCGGGGCTGACCTCCCAGTGCCAGGCTCAGCACGGCTCCCTCTCGCTCGTCCCCACCCCCTTTCTCGCACCTCTGCTATTGACTCTCCTGCTCACAGACGTGGCACTGTGATGGAAATGGCATCTCGGCTTCTGCACGGGTCCATATATCCCAAAATAGCGAAAGTCCCCATTGTGTGAGGATCTTTCAGCAGAGGCGTCTCCACAGGTACCTACTGTATGGATACGTCGACATGAATCCGCTCGGAGCCCCGGGAAGCTGCTCATCCCCCGAGTGCCCGGATGGCAGGGGTGGAGAGTGAGCGGGGGCAGAGGCTGGTTCTGGGCCACAGGCGGGTGACTAGCCCCCTGCCCCACCCGTGTGTGAGGGTCAGACAACGTTTGTCATCTGTGAAAGGCCACACAGACGTCCCTCACCCACACCCCGCGTCACGAATGAGAAACAGGCCCAGACAGGCAGTGAACTAACTATCCAGGGCCCCCCGGCGGGCCGGGCCTGAGTCAGGACACCACACAACCAGGCTCTGAGCGGCCGTCATCACACACACACGCGTGCACACAGCCGTGTACACACAGAGACACACCCGGAGGGAGCTGGCATGTTCAGGCGGGTGGCCATGGGGTCACGGCCTCTCAGGCCCTGCTGGCCTCACCAGCAGGGTCACCACCTGGCCATCTGGGCACTTGGGGAGGCTACGCTCCCCCATCCCTCCCCAGCGGGCAGGGCGTGGGTGTTCGAGCCCAGTGAATGGCACAGGGTGGGTGAGGGGCTCTGGGAAGTCTCCCCCTGCCCCACCAGGATGCCTGGCAGGCCCCCAGGGAGGCAGTGGCAGGTGTCCTCAGGCGGGCAGTGGCCCAATGGGAAAGGATCCAACCCTGGGTCCAGCGCTGCCCAGCGGCCAGCACTGGGCAAGTCTGCAGCCTTGCCTGGTCCCTCCGAGCCTCAGTGGCCCATCTGCAAAGCGGGGCAGGGGTGACGCCCACCTGCACCCCGAGTTGGCCCATGCCTGGCTCGCAGCGGCCCCCAGGACAGAGCCCAGAGCTGAGAGGCCCCCTGGAGGTGAGGGTGGGAGGGCGAGAAGAGGAGGGAGCATCTCCCGGGGCAGCTGCGACTGTGCGTCAGGATGGGAAGGGCTCTCCAGGCAGGACGACATGGGGCAGCGTGGGCACAGAGATGGGGAGGGAAGGCCCATCTCACAGGTGGGGAAACTGAGGCCCAGAGAGGAGGAGAGGTTCGCTCAGGAGCATGGCCCTCGGAGCCGGAAGGGGCTCCTGCCACCTCCCTCCGGGTGGCAATTCCAGAGCAGGGCCGGGCAGGCAGGGCCTCAGCCTTCCTGGCCGGCCCCATCCTGAGATCCCATCAGAGCCATGACAGCAGAACCTTCTCTGGGGAGACACGTTTTGTGGAAACTTCCAGTCCCAGGGCATGGGCAGTCTGAAAGGGACACAGGGACACAGAGCCAGAGCCCCAAGGGCCGGCGGCTCGGAGCGCAGCCTCTGCACTGTAGCCGTTCATTATCCTTCTGCAGTTGATGAGAATGATGGCGAGAACAATTAGTCTCAGAATTACCAGGAGAAGAGAACGTTAAGAGGAAAATAAATTAAAGAGAAATCCATTCAAGCTGTAATTGTCATACAGTGTATCATAGTCAATCGAATCGCAAATACAAGATTATCCCTTGTCAATTGATTTCAGCAAGTAAACAATTTGGTATTTAAATTGGAAATTCATGGGGGAGGGGAGAGGGGATTTGGTTAAAGGAAGAACAAAAACTTCAGGCCAAAGTCGGCTCTGGGTCTCTGATGCCTGGTGGCCTGGTGACTCTGGGCTGGAGGGAGGTGACAGGTTCCTGCCCTGCCTGCAGTTCAGGCGTCACCTCCTCTGGAAGCCATCCTAGCCCCCAGCCAGCCCGCATAGCCACCTGCTCTGGGTCACCTTTGTTTCTGGGTACTTCCACCCCCCCCCATGCCGCCTGCAGCGTGCTGGGGCTTCTCTGTTACATGTATGAATCTCCCTCCACACTAGGGGCTTCTGGTGGGCAGGGGTCCTGGCTTACTTCCCGGGCCAAGGCCAGGTGAGAAGCAGGTGCTTAGAACATGCGGCTGTCGAGAGAATAAATGGGTGGGTGGATGGTTGAAGGGACGGATGGGGAATGGATGGGTGGATGAATGGGGGTGGGGGGATGGGTGGATAGGTAGGGGGATGGGTAGATGGGGGATGGAATGATGGATAGATGGATGGATGGGTGCAGGGTGGCTAGAGAGATGCTTGAACGGATTAGAAAGACTGCTGGATGTTTCTGAGCTACTGAGGACAAGTGGCCACTTCTCTGCAAGAACCTCTGTACATGAGACCCCAGAGCCTTCCTTACCTTCCGGCCAAGAAACCATTTTCAAGGCAAAGCAATGTCTGGTGCCTAGAGGATTTCCTGGTCCCCCATCACCCTGAAGCAGCCAGCCTCGAGCACGGTGGAGAGGCCCCGGCAAGGCCCCTCCAGGAATAGCACCCATGAGGTGGGGTGACGTCCTGCAGGACGGGGTGTGCCGGAGCGCCCTCTCCCATGGCAGAGCCTATGGAGGTCGTGCCTCTGAAAGTTACTTCCCCCAGCGAGTCACACCATTTCCATCCCAGGGACCCAAACTAGCGCCTCCCTGTTAGCAGCCGGGAGGACTGTTTCCACGGGCGGGCACAGCACTGGCTCTGCGGCAGTGGGGCTGAGATGGCCACCTGTCTCAGGTGGGAGCAGTTTGTGTTGCCGTGGTGTCCAGTGGAGGACAGCACAGCCCCATTCAGGCAGGCATCTCCACACCCTGACCCTGCAGAAGGAAGGCTGGATCCCGCACAGTGAAAGAAGATGGGAGTGAAGGGGGAATTGGAGGAAGTCGGACTTTGCAGAAATGGCCACCTTGCCACTCTTCCCAAGAGGTGAAGCCTCTCTCCCGCCCCTTGAACCTGGGCAGGCTCACCATTGCTCCCTGCAGACGCAAGAGAACAGTGGAGGTGATGCTATGTGACTTCTGAGGCAGGGTCTCAGAAAGGGATGCCATTTCTGCCCAGCTTTTGCTCTGGGACTGAGCATGAAGAAGCCCGGGCCACAGGGAGGGGCTGTGTGCGGGTGTCAGGCCCGCAGCCCCAGCTCGGGGGCAGCCAACAGCCAGCATGACCAGCAGGCCTGTGGCTGAGCGAGCCTGCGGGTGACTCCAGCCCAGGACCAGAGACCAGCTGTCCCCGCAGGGCCCCGTCATGACTGCAGGTTTGGTGCCATTGCTGGGGGGCGTTTTGTTACACGGCCATAAGAACCGCCACAGGGACTTGCTGGGTCTCCTCCCTCTGCTGTCTATTTAATGAATTCCCTCCATGTTTTCTACTCCCCAAGCCCCATCCCAATATCACACGGGCTGCATTACAGGGGGTCATGTTTGTTATTTAGTCCGTAAACTGCAGGATATTGTGATGGCTTGGCGACGGCTCTAGAAAATATCTTAAGAGCGACAGTGCACGGATGGAACCTGGAGTACCTTCCCTTAGGGAGAGGGAAGGCGTTTTTGTTTTGTTTTGTTTTGTCTTCTGTTTTGTTTGGTTGTTTGCCTGAGTTGTATCCTGTTACGTGGAGGCGTTATTGAAATTGTATATATTTTACAAGGTACACCCTGAGCGGAAAGGCTCCTTGCACGTGGCCCCCACCCGAGGCTGGCTCAGCTGGGGGCTCTTGCAGATCAGTGGCTCATGGTCCAAGGTGCCCTGAAGTGCCGAGTCCAGCTCCTGGGCAGAGGGTCCCCGTGGCAGGGCCCTCGGGGGCTCCTGCAGCAAGGAGGGTGCAGGTATAGCCAGCGCGGGACGGAATCTGAGCCCCAGCCCTCTGCAGGCCTGGCTCCTGTCAGCCTCCTGGTGGAGGATTCATCAGCCCATTTTACAGATGGGAAACCGAGGCTCACAGGGAGGGAGCTGTAAGCGACCCTGGGCTGTGCGACTCCAGCACCCAGGCTGCATGCCGAGATGGCTGGGGGTGGTGGGGGGTGAGGTCGAGACCTGGATGGATGAGAAATGGGAGAGAAGGGATGTGGGTCCTTGAGATGCGACCCCCCCCGTTGCACAAACACCTCTTGTCCACCCACTCGGTGCCAAAGCCGTGTTCTTTCCATCACCCCACTCTCCCCAAAAGGTAAGTTCAGTGTGACCAACCTCTGGGTTCCCATAACTCACGTCTGGCCTGGAGACATGGAGACCGGTTCCGAGTTCGGCTCTGCTGCAACATGCTGTGTGACTTAGGGAAGCCCGGTCCCTCTCTGTGCCTTCCCAGGAGAAGGAGGGACAGAGTGGGGGTCCTTCCACCCAGACCTGCTGGTTCCAGGAGGTGCACCATGGATACTGCTGGTCACGTCAACCCCGGCCCGTCCTGTGCTGCCACCAGATGGGCGCCTGCTGGGCGGGCCTCTTGCTGCCGCTGCAGCTCTCGACCTCGCGGCTGCTCCAGACAGCAGAAGCTCAAGGTCACTGTGACACGTCACTCTCGGGTGGGGATTCTCAGAATCCGGCCGGGCATCAGCACTGCCCCGGGCGCCCTCCTCCTGGCCCCGTGCTGCCCTCGGCCTGCCCACCTGAACTCCTCACCTTGAAACACCTGCTCTCACCAGCGCCAGCGAGCAGTGCTGACCGGGCAGCACGGGGTGCTGGGGCCCGTGCAGGCACAGGGAGGGGCCAACCCCCAGACGCCCCAAGGTCAGGCAGCTGGGAGGGAGCCGTGGCACAGCCCGGCCTTGTTCTCCCAGCAGCCAAGCTCCCTCCCCACGCTGCAGGCAAGCACGTCCTCTGGGCTCAATTTCCTCGCCTGTAAAATGGGGCCACAACTCCAGCCCAGGGACCTCAACTCGCGGGACCCCGAGCCAATGTCTGCTGCTCAGGCTTCCTGGCCAGGTGGGAGACAACTGAACCGGTGATCTCCTGCCCCCGCAAACCCATATCGAGTCTTGCCCTGCCCCTGGCCGAGCCCCTCCCCTCAGAAGCCCACCCCCAGCCTGGCCGGACGTGCTGCAGCTGGCGCCGTGTCCCCAGCTGCCCCCCAAGCCTCCCGAGGGCCCGGGGGCCTCACACCTGCAGCCGGGAGGCGTGAAATCCAATTTGCGGCCGACGCCTCCTGCAGACGCCCCGGGCCTGGGCAGCCGGCGGCCGCCGCAGCGTCGCCGAGGAAGCGGCCGCAGCCTGGGGTCTGCCCCGCTCCACTTGCCGCTGCGCTGCCCGCACCTCAGTGGTGTCGCATTTCGCAGGCCCTGGGCAAGAGAGTGTCGGGAAACTCAGAGCTTCGCAGAATCATGGAAACTGAAGCAGTCTTTGGGACAAAGCAGCCTGGGTCCGGAATGCCTCAGAGGTTCCTCAGCAGAAGACTGGGGCTGGGGAGGGACCGGCAGCGCTGGAGGGCGGAGGGACCGCTGAGCGGGAAGCAGACCTGCAGACCTTTCTGGAATGTTGAGGCCGTGGACTCCGCCTGCCCTGGGGGTCTGGTGTGCGGCCCTCACCCTCACGAGGCCCTGAGCACTACGGGGCCTGGGAAGGGCAATGCTGACCCCAGTCCTGTAATGAGGGGGGTCGGTCTGCCTCCCTGGCACCCGCTCTGCACAGCGCACAGCGGGCGGGGCTGCTTCCTGCCCTCCCCCCCGCAGGGGCCAGGCGGCTCCCAGTGGCCTCTCTGGCTCCGGCCCCTCCTGTTTAGGGATGCCTCCCCCACGCCCTCACTCCCGCAGGAGAGGGAGATCCTGAGAGCAGCCCGGGCCAGGCTCTCCCCACCCAGGCGCCCCTTCTCCGTACCCACCCCTCGGCCGGGCACCCGGAAGCAGAGAAGCTATGATATCACGTCGGGAGCAGCGGGGCCCCAGAGCTGAGTCCAACCCCCGCCTGCGGCTCAGGGTGGGGAGCTGTGTGCTACTCCTTGGGGAGCAAGTGGCAGGACCACGGCTGCGCTGGCCTCCCATGGGGTGGCGGGATCCTCCCCAGGGGAGCCCTCAGGCGGGGCGGGGGGTGGGGTGCTGGGCGGGGCATCACCAGCTGGGCCTGGGCCACAGGCCGGTCCCCAGCCTCCCCCATCTCACGCCCATATCGCCACCTCACGCGTACGCGCACTCACACTCACAAACCCATGCCACCCTTACCCCCCAGCGCGGCCCAGGCTCCATCTCTGGGGTCCCAGAGCCGGAAAGCTGCCGCCCACCGACAGGTGACAGATGGTGACAAGTGCCACCGCGGCTGGCTACGACCGACAGCAGTTTACTAGGGCTCTCAGCCAGGGCCGGCACACAGGCAGGGCGGTGGCACATGGCAAGAGGCAGGAAGGTGCAAAGCTCTGCGGTCCATCCACGCAGGCCAGGTGACAGCATCAACCTGCAAAGCGAGAGGCTCCACGAGCTCCGGCGAGGAAGCCGAGGCTCAGGTGCAGCGACGACGGGCAGGGAGGAGGCCAGGGAGCCCGCAGTGGGCGAGGGGCCATGCGGGCTCCAACAGGCCACCCGCCTTGGGGGGCCGAGCGCTCTCCCACGGCAGGGCTGTCAGAGCAGGGGCCTCGCCTCCCTGCTCTGCTGGGCGGGAGGCTAGGTCATAAGGCAGCAGAGACTTGCCCTGGGGAGGGTGGGCCCTGATGACCAGTCTCCATTTCACAGATGAGAAAGTAGAGGTCCTAGGGGGCGAGCCGCCGGCCCTAAGCCTCAGGCTCACCCTGGACCCCCTTTCCCGCACCCCAATCCACGGGTGAGTCCGGCAGGCTCCCCTCTCCCGGCGACGCCCCCACCTCGGCGCACGCCCTTCCCTCCCCCGTTTCTCTCCCGCCCCGGCTCCCCGCAGCCTCCTCCAACAGCAGAGCTGCTCAGGGCACCGCTGTCCGGGTCAGAGCCCAGCCCCCAGGGACCCGGGGACCCTGGCTCGCCCGCCAGCCCGCTGGGCTCCGCTGCGGCTCTGGCCAGTCTCATCCCACCTCAAGGCGTTTGCACGCTGCTCCCTCGGCCTGGAAAGCTTTTCCCGGGGATGCCCACTGGCTCCTCAAATGGCACGCTCTTAACGAGGCCCCAGAGCACCCTGCTGAAAGTTACAACCAGCCTCACCCCAGGCCCGAGGTCAGGAGCCTGGACGCCAGTTCTGTGCTCCCCACATCCGGGGCCCAGTGGGCTCTGTGATGGCTGAGGTGAAGATGCCAGTGGGCCCCCGGCTCATCGGCAGAGGCCCTGAGGAAGCAGGATCCCCACCTGGGCGTCCCCGGCTGGTGGAGGTGTGCTCCCTCCCCTTCCTCCCCGCAAGCACCCCTGCCCCCAGCCAGGGTCGAGGGCCCAGCAGCAAAGCTGAGGACCCCAAGGAGAATCAGCCCCCAGCTGCTCGTCTGTGGGCTCCCTCACCTGCTGGGGAAGCTTGCCCGCGCCCTCCCCCCAAGGGGATGCTGAGTCCCAGAGAGGGGCGGGCAGTCCCGCGGGGAGCAGCGATCGCTCCCCACGCTCCACCGGACGCGGGCCCGCGAGAGTGACCACCTGGCACCTTGCAGAAGCTGCACCTGCCTCGGCCCCACCCCAGAGAGGCCCTGCCTGTACCTGGCCTGTCTCCTCTAAAGGCCTCACCTGCCATTCTTGTAACCCCATCCTTACCTCCACGCCTGTCACCTCCTCCTGAGCGGGGCGGGGGGCAGGGGGGTGGGACCCTGTCCTGAGAGCCGCTGCAGGCCACGCCCTCTAAGCTCAGTCTCCTCCTTGGTGAGATGGGGCGACAGTCAGCTGGCACCCCCTCTCCGCCCCAGCTGGCTTTGTGGCTCCAGGGAACTCTGCGCAACTCACAGCCCTTCCCGGAGGTCTGGGCACGGAAGCCTGTGCCGACCCCACCCCAGCCCTCTGCGGGGGCACCTGCAGCTGCATGAATGACCTCATGCAAGGTGGGGGTCTCAGAGGAGGGCAAGTGGGGGGCTCCTCCAGAAGCAGTCCCCCCCCCAAGTGCCCCGCCCCCCGCTCGCTCCTCTGCGGGCTGAGCCTCGGCCGTAGGGCACTTAAACGACCACTTAAACAACGATGCTGTGCAGGAGACCTCTGGACCCCGACAGACGGGCGGCAGCCGCTGGCAGGATTTGGAAGGCGCTGGGGGCGGGGAAGGCGAGGCCTAAAGGGTGAGCCGCAGGCACCAGCACCTGCCTGGGCTGGGGGTCCGAGGGGCCTCTAGGAAGGGCAGCAACGGGGCCACCGTGTCTGGAGACAGGCTCTCAGGGCCTTGGGGCTGGAGAATGGCCGTCTTTCCAGGCTTTGCACAATCTTGCCCACCCCACTAGTCAGGGTCCCCTGCACCACCATCCCTTTGCTAGGGACCCCCCCATGGTGGCCCCTCCCCCGTGGCCTGCCTCCCAGCCCTGTTTCTGTTTCTGCCCCACGTTGTCCACCAACCCTCAGAGGACCCTCACCCGGGGCCACCTCTTCCCATCACTCCCCTCCTCTGCAGACCCTCCCCGCCCTGGGCCCTGTGTCCACCCACGGCCCCTGTGTTCCCAGGACACAGCCTCGGCCAGGTGGCCCTGGGATCGAACCCTCGCCTTTCTCAGCTGCGTGTCCTGTGAGCCGCTAACTCCTCTGGCGGTTCCCATGCCTTTAAAACAGGCAGGTGTTTGCATGGGCCCTTTCGAGTTGATGTTTATTCTCCTCTCTGGCAGCAAGGATACCCCGAGCAGCCCTGTGCCACACGCTGGCTGGACACACAGACTCCCAGGCGGATGCAGTGGCCAGGGGAATGGTCAGTGAACCCTCACAAAGAAAGTGCCCAGAGAACGGGCCTGGGCAGTCTGGCTGGGGTGGAGGACCTGGGAGGACGTGGCCGCCCGTGACCTGCGGGGCCGCTGTCCGGGGCACTGAGAGTCGGACGGAGGGCAGCACGGGAGCTGGCCCCAGACAGTCAATATCGACACAATGATGGTGGGGACTTCGCTGGGCTCTGGGCCCGGGAAGAACGGAGGTGTCCTCCCCAGTGGCTGACCAGGGACAGGGACGGCCTCTCCGCCTGGCCAAGGGTGTGGAGCCTGGGCCCAGCACAGGCTGTGCTAGCCACAGGTGGGCTGTCTGGGGAAACCCCTCTCTGTGCCCGCCCCCCGGGCCCTCCGTGCGGTGGGCACACGGCACCTCCCGTTCCTGCCCCGGCCCCACCTCCTCAGTCCCCCTGTCCTCGTGGTGGCCGCCACCACAGGGGCCATAGGGCATCACACCCCACCACCCCAGCCATGACTGTGCTCAGCTCCAAACACACTCAGTGAGAGTGAGAGGCCTTCTTGGGGTGCAGACACCACACAGAGACTGGGCTTGGCTCACCAGGATCCTGAGGGGAGTGGTACCTATCCCTCAGGTCACTGTCAATGTCCCTCAGACACGTCATTTTCTCATTCACTCACCACACCGCCAATGGCACGCCCACTCCCTTGGTGATGGGCAAACTCAGTTGCTAGGGGACCCAAGCCCAGACCCTGGGGAGTCATCCTCCACTGATGGGCCGGACAGGCCCCGGGGCTGGCACACTGACCATTGCCTCCTGGACCGAGGCTGCGTGTGGGTCAGTCCTGCCCTGGGAGGGGGACCCTGAGGGCAGCAAGGTCTCGAGGGCCAGGCAGGGGAGCGCCCAGCACAGACACTGTCTGCGGCTTCTCCCTGGTGACACTCTCTGAATAGCTTATTAGAAATTAATATTTAATTCTCTTCTGTGGGTTTAGCTTAATTATGCAATTTATATTGCAATTACTGAGAAGCACCCGGAAGCAAAACCGCTTGCTTTGAGTAGGAAACAGTCGGGGGGCGGGGGGCCAAGCACAGCTGACGCTCAGAACTCCCGCTTGGTAGGCTTCGCCCCAGGGGCTCCCCCTGGCCTCCCCGAAGTCCTGGTTCTGCGTGAAGCCCTCTTTCCTCCTTCCGGGTGTCTGCCCTGCAAGTGGGGCCTGGAGCCCCGTCTGAGGGGGTGTCCTTGAAGGCAGGACCCTGCCTGCTGGCTTCTGCGTGCTTCTGGAAAAGCAGGAGGAGGAAAGCGGCCAGGTGCTCACCTGCCTTGCTGGGCTCTGACCGGGGCCCCTGGAGGAGCCCCCCATGTCCTCACAGCACTGCGTCGGGGAGGGACTGTCCCACCTCACGGGTCTGATAGCAAAGCTCCATTGAGTCGGTGACATGTCCCCGTCGCCCAGGAGGTGGCGGCAGGCGGGGACTCAGACCCAGGACCATCCCACCGCACAGACGAGGTCTGTCCCCTGCACTCGGCTTCGGGCGGGGTGTCCTCCTGCCCTGCCATGGTGGGGAGGCACCCCCCGCTAAGCCCCTCCCTGCTGCCTGTGTCCTGGGGAAGAGCAAAGGGCCGGGGCTGCGGGAGCTCGTGCCTCCTGCTGTCTGGTGAGTGGGGGTCACAGGGGACACGGGACTGGATGCCCGGGAGGGCAGACCCTGAGCCCCGAGGCCGAGGTGCGCATGGGGGCTGGGACCGGCTTCACGCTTCCCCCTGCCTCGGATGAGCCCCCGTGAGCCTCAGGTGACATCCGTCAGGTGCGCATGCCGGCCCCCACTCCTGTCCTGCTGTCACTGAGGGCCCTGTGCCCCGGGACAGCCCTGGGCTGCTGTGTGTCTTCACTGGTCACTGCAGGGGCAAAGTGACCCACCAGACAGGGGCTGACGCAGAGCCAGAAGCCACAGCGCCAAACCTGAGGCCAATGCCAGCTGGGGAGTGGAGGGGGTGAAGGAGAGGTGGATGGCAAGGCCGGGGGCTGCCCCAGGGACAGAGGGCCATGGCCACTCCTCCGGGAGCTGGGCCCGCAGGAGGCTGGGAGGCTGATGCCTGGAGGCTGGGGTCTGAGCGACGTTACCGGGCCTGGGTTTGAGGAGTAAGAAGGGGAACTCGAACCCCTGTTTCTGGGGTGTCTGTGGTAGGGGCAGGTCAGTGGCCAGTCTGAGGACAGTTCCTAGGAGAGGGGGCAGGGGAGGGAGGAATGCACGTTGATTGTGCGCCAGCTGTGTGCACAGGGCACCCGTGGCCTCACCCAAGCCTTCCAAACACCCCGACAGGCCTCAGTGTCCCACGCCCACTGGGGAGGAATCGGGGCTCCACGCACGGCCTCCCCAGTGCCGCGAAGAGGGCTCCAGCCGGGTCATCGGACTCCAGAGCCACCCCACCAGCTCCAGGCTCCACAGGTCTGCAGCAGGGAGCTGGCCGACCCAACCGCTGTGGCCCCTTGGGGACCTGGGCAGCTGTGCCCTCTGCCATCCCAGGCTGGGACTTGTAAGGCTCCATGCCCGCCCCGTCTCCCAGCCACTGGCAAACAGCACCGCGTCCACCAGCCTCTTCCGAGCTCCTCACACGAGCAAGCTGCCTTCTGTGCTGGCCGCCAGCACTTTCATGCTTTTTTTTTTTTTTTTTTTTGCGGTACGCGGGCCTCTCACTGCTGTGGCCTCTCCCGTTGCGGAGCACAGGCTCCGGACGCACAGGCTCAGCGGCCATGGCTCACAGGTCTAGCTGCTCCATGGCATGTGGGATCTTCCCAGACCGGGGCACGAACCCGTGTCCCCTGCATCGGCAGGCGGACTCCCAACCACTGCGCCACCAGGGAAGCCCCATGCTTTTATTTTTTTCCACCTTTTTCCTGGTGCAGCCCGATCCCTACGGGCCGGCTGGGTCGGGGTGCCCCTCATGTTGCCATCTGCCCAGCCATGAGGGCAGTGCCCAGGGCTGGGGCAACCACATGCAAAGGGAAGGGGAGCCCGCCGGGACCGCTCGCCGCTCCTGACAAGTGGCCCCAGGAAGCCTCCTGAACATGGTCACGCAGTCCAGCCGGGCCTGGCTCTTGCCTCAGCGCTCCACCCACGGCAACACTGTGCCTTCACCTGGGCCCTGCCCTCGGCCCAAAGGGCCTCCGTGCCTGACGGGGGAGCCGCTACCCACCTTGCTCCAGAGCCACCTCCTCAAGGAAGCCCTCCCGGCACAGCTGCCCCTCTCCCGGCCTCCACTCTTCTCCTGGCAGTTCAGCACCTCAAGGGCCTGCCTCTGCCCCGGCTGCGAGCTGCTCAGAGCGGGGCTGGGTCTGACTTCCACCCGGGGCCGACCGGGAGGGGCTAGGGTGCTTCTAGCCCTACAGACAGAGGCCTACTGACGTCTGGGCTGCTGGGAGTGGTGCGTGCGTGTCCTGCCCGAGGTGACAGGGAGGACAAGGCACGGGCCTGCTGGCGAGGGGCCACTGGGTACCTCAGGGAGAAAAAGCCAGCTGCGCCTCGTCTCCATAAACGCGGGCAGGCTCACGGTAACAGTGATACCACTGTGATAGCAACGGCAGTGGCGAGAGGAGACAGCCCCGTCGCGGAGGGCAGGGCCGCTCTGGGCCAGGCGCCCGGCAGGCCTTTGCCACCGATGCCGCAGGGACTCCCAGGGCAGTGCTGATGACCCCATTTCCGAGATGAGGCGGCCAAGGCTCAGGTCGGGGCCGTGGCGAAGGCCGCAGTCCCCTCCACTCCTCCCTCTGCCTCCGGCCCGGCTCGCCTGGCTCTGCCCATCTGCCCGCTGACCCGGGGCTCTGGGAGGCGGGTGCTGGACCCCGGGGGAGATTTCCATGCGTGAGACCCTAGGGAGCCACACGACCTTCAGGGAGCCTCCCGGCACCCCCGGCAGGCGTGCTTACGGGCTGGGGCAGGACAGGCAGCGCTGCCCAAAGTCACCAGACCCCAGGTGACCAGGCCCCCTTTGGCAGGCTCAGCACAGAGCAGCCATCTAAGCCGCCTTCACGAGCACAGCCCAACGACGGCGCCGCTGACCGCCCAGGCCGCGTCGACTGTGTGCAGACCCCGCCCCACAGACCTCAGGGTCACACAGACCCAAGCTGGGACCCGGCACCACAGCCCCTCCCTGTGACCTTGGGCGGCCGCCTAGCCTTCTTGGCGGCGCTCCCCTGGCAGTTCCAACCCCAGAAGGCTCGCCCCTCTACACTGCCCCCTTCTGGGTAAGTCCCTTCATCTCTCTCCATGTCAGTTTTCTCATCTGGAAAATGGGGACACACCAACACCTCCTTCATGGGGCTGTGGTGAGGATTAAGCGAGGTCCTCTGGTGTAAACTCCTACTGAGCGCTCGATGAATGCAAAATACACGTATGGAGCACAGCCCTCTCCTGCCCCGCCCGGATGACACACTCGGGTCCTAACACTGCAGCCCCTGGGGAGGGGGAGCGGGCAGCTCAAGAGGGGGTGCTGTCCCTCCCTCCTGACCTCACACACGTGCACACACACGCAGACACGTACATGCAGATGCACACAGACACACACACACACACAGCTGCAGACGCACACATGCACGGAGAAGCCTGGAGGTGAAGATCCCACCACTTGCTTCCCAAGTGGAAGTCGATGGCTCTGGGTCGATATTTCACGGCTTTCAGAAAACATTAAAAACCTGATTTGCTCTGAGCCTCTTACATTTTTGTGCCCGTGAAAAATGCTCCATTGACTGCTGCCCAGATACTGTAACGTTCTATTTGCTGAGGCCCAGCCTCGTGACTCGAGCAGGGAGCCACCGAGGACAGGCCCCCCTTGCCCTGGGGCCCCTGCTCCCTCCCCCAACCCCTCCCCATGTCCTGAACCAGGCCCGGGGACCCAGAGAGCTCACGTCCCACACAGACACACAGACAGGTCCACGGTGAATGGAAAGAGGTCCTGAGGGTGCAGATGCTGCGATCGTGGGCGTCCAGGAGGACAGAGGAGTGGGGAGGCTCCGCAGATTCCAAGGACTCACCTCCTTCTACAGGTTCCACCAGCTCCTTCCCTGTAGGAGCCGCGGCCGAGACCCGGGCAATCCTGCTGCTGGCCAGCTGCACCAGTGTACAGGTGACCCGGCTCCCCTGCGGCCTGGCCCCACTGCCCTCACATCCCTGAGGAATGGCAGCCGGGGACACGGCAGTACCCTGGGCAGTGCCGGGCACTCAGAGTCACCATAACTTCTTCTTTCTGACGTCAGGAACCGAGTCCCCGAGAGCCGAGCCTGACCCCAAACCTTCATCTACAGGATCTGCACAAAGCGGCCAGGCCTGGTGGTGCTTCTGGAGACAGCTGCCCCTTCCTAAATGGAAACGGGGTCCCATAGAGCGGTCAGGACTGGAGGCCAGGAGCTGGGCTTAATCAGGATGGGCACGCCGGCTTCTGCTGTGTTCTCCCAGATGCTCACCAGGGCTGAGGAAGCCCAACCCTGACCACAGACTCGGTCTGCACCTTGGTCACAGGCTGAGCCCTGGCCCCGGTCACACTCTGAGCCCCGACACTGGTCACACTCTGAGCCCTGGCCCTGGTCACACTCTGAGCCCTGGCCCTGGTCACAGGCTGAGCCCCGACCCTGGTCACACTCTGAGCCCCGACCCTGGTCCCACTCTGAGCCCCGACCCTGGTCACACTCTGAGCCCCGACCCTGGTCCCACTCTCAGCCCTGGCCCTGGTCACACTCTGAGCCCCGACCCTGGTCACACTCTGAGCCCTGACCCTGGTCACACTCTGAGCCCTGACCCTGGTCACACTCTGAGCCCTGAGCCTGGTCACACTCTGAACCCCTACCCTGGTCACACTCTGAGCCCTGACCCTGGTCCCACTCTGAGCCCTGGCCCTGGTCACACTCTGAGCCCCGACCCTGGTCACACTCTGAGCCCCGACCCTGGTCACACTCTGAGCCCTGACCCTGGTCCCACTCTGAGCCCTGACCCTGGTCACACTCTCAGCCCTGATCCTGGTCACACTCTGAGCCCTGGCCCTGGTCACACTCTGAGCCCTGACCCTGGTCCCACTCTCAGCCCTGATCCTGGTCACACTCTGAGCCCTGGCCCTGGTCCCACTCTCAGCCCTGGCCCTGGTCCCAGGTGAGCCTTCATGCTGGCTGTCCACTGAGTACAGGGACTCCGGGTAAGCGAGGCTGCTGGGCGCCATCCTTCCTCGCTCTGCTGAGCTCCCTGTACTGACCCGCCCCTCAGGCCCCTGTGAGCACCAGGCAGAAGTGGGCTTGCAAACCTCGGCAGCTGGGAAGAGCTGAGCCCGGGGGGGTCACGGCCCTGAGAGCCGGGCAGGGGTGCTGGGGCGTGGCCCGGATAGTGCGGGTGGGGATGTGAGGTGGGGCTGCATCTCCCCTCGGAGCTGCAGAAACAGGCACGTGCGAGGCTGTAGGCGCAGGGAGCCTGAGCCCCCCCCTCAGGGGCCGCTTTTCTCTGCAGAAATAACCCCCCCTGCATGTGAATAGAGCCTTTTCCTTCCTCAAAGCGCTGCTTATATTTAGCCATTTTCCGCCTTTGTCCTCAGAGCAACTCGGCAGCAGGGAGAGAGGCAGACGCCGCAGCCCCATTGCGCTGTGGAAACCGGGCCCAGAGCCGGTGGGCCTCCAGGTCCCACAGGAGCCCCTGCCGCCTGGCCCAGTGGGTAGTCAGTGGTCACAGAGAGCCCTGGGGGTGTCCAGACGGGATCTCTTCCAGCTCGGCGGACACTCCAGAGATGAGGTGTCTCTGTGTGGGCTCAGGGCTCCCCTGGTCCCACGGCACCCAGAGACACCCACAGACCCCCACCCAGACAGCCTGGGGCCTGGCTGTAGGAGCAGGAACTCCTGGCTTGTCCTGCCGGGCTCTGAGCTGCTAGGAGCCGGGGACCCCTCCTGCCCTCTGTACCCGCTTAGCTCACTCATTGGGCTAAAGCGCACCTGCCTTGGAGACCTGGCCGGAGGAGCCGGGGGACATGTCACTGCTCCTGGGCCCTGGCTGGGGGCCGCCTGGGCTCGGGGTAAGACAACAGTCAATCCCGCACAGGACAGCCACGGAACCTCACCCAGACACCAGGCATCACAGCAGGAACACCCACGTCCTACCCGCAGTCCTGCCCACTCCCACCACCCAAGCAGCTCCAAGCACCAGGAGTTCTCCTTGCAGGGCCGAGACTTTAGCAGCAGAACCTCCGTGTGTCCTGCTTAATGTTCGTGTCCAGAAGTCCTGCAGCAGAGGGTGGACGGGCTGACCAGGGCCACGTAGGGGCCACGTAACGTCTGGGTCACGCGTCGCACGTCTTTGGGGAGATCCAAGACCTTCTGAATCCAGGGCTGCAGGGATCCTGCCCATCTTAGGAGGTGGGGAGGACCCATCAAGGTCACGGATGGGCAATGCCCATTCACAGTAGGCTGACGGTAAATGGGAGTCTCCCTTCCCCAGGCCCCACCTCCTGAAGCTCAGCGCAGACCGGAAGTTGGCTCCTTGGCCTCCTGGCGGCGCCCCAGCCCCACCTTGGGGACAGTGTCATCTAATCAGAAGCAGCCCAGCGAGGACGAGACTCTGGACAGCATGGCAGCCAGGGTTCGCTACCCCGACTTTGCATCTCAGCCTCACCAGGGCGGCTCCTTTCATGACAGGGGCCCTTCTAGGAGAAGTCTGACACGTGTGGCATGTCCTCTGCGAGGGCTGCCGACTGCAGTGACTTCCGTGGGGCTGCTGCAGCGCCTCGCCTTCTGCCCCCCACCCCAGAGGCTGTCACAGGCTACGGCGGGGATCACGGGGGACGGGGACAGGGAACACCCGAGGGTAGCCACGGAGCTCAGTGGCTTGCCTGCTCCTCCCCAAGACCCTGGCCTGGCCCCTGCCATGCCCCAGAGCTGGGCCCAGGCGCTGCACACCCGGACGCCCCAGAGCTGGGCCCAGGCACTGCACACCCGGACGCCCCAGAGCCGGGCCCAGGCGCCGCACACCCGGACGCCCCAGAGCTGGGCCCAGGCGCCGCACACCCGGACGCCCCAGAGGAGGCACACTGGGCAAGATGAAGGCCAGCGCCCCAAGGCACCTGACCCTCCTCTGCCCCCTCCCTGAAGCCGGAAGTGTCCTTCTAAAGGGCCAGTGCACGAGCAGGTGGCCTGGGCATGGAAGCCAGCCTCCCAGATGCCCACGGTCAGCCCCCTGGACTCACTTAGGGGCCCATCGCAGCAAGTGGCACTGACCCTGTTTGAGCAGCAGAACGAGGGTGGCGTCTGCCGGGCTCTCCAGAAGCCCTCACTCTGGCGGAAGCTTAGAACAAGATCCTCCAGCCCCTGTTGGGCCCTCAGATGATGCAGCCCGGCCGACATCCATCTGCACTTCCAGAGATACCCTGAGGGGAACCACCCAGCTGAGCCACCGCCCAATTCCTGACCCACATAAACTGTGACAGTACACGTCTGCTGCTGCTTTAGGCCCTGAATTTTAAGCTAATTGGTTACACGCAGCAGGTAACACAGACACCCACTCAACACGCTGCGGGGCTCTGGCGGTCCATCAAGGCACCACACGTGTTCTGTCCCAGACCAGCTGCTCGAGGTCCTGCCCGGAGCCCAAGCCCTGGAGGACCCCCACCCCATCCCGTCCAGGTCTCAGCACCCCCTCTTCCCCAGGAGCCCGTGAAGCTCCCTGACAACTCTCCCCACGAGGGGCTGCTCCCTGCCACCTCCCCGGGCTCCCGGCACAGGCCCGCTGCACGACCCGACACGCTCTGCTCACGACTGCCCCAGGGGCCTTGCCAGCCGCGACCTTCTGGAGGTCAGTGCCTGCACAGAGGGGAGCTGCAGGAGCGCCTCTGCCGCAAGGCTGTGAGTCCCAGGAGCACAGGGCTCCCCTCTGCCTTGCTCACCAGTGGTCACCAGGGCCCAGCCTGTACCTGACATAGAGGAGGATGAATGGATGGATAAGTGCACGGGTGGATGGATGGACGGATGGACGGACAGATGGATCAAAAATGGGTGGATGGGTGGATGGATGGATAAATGGACTTATCAAGGATGGGAGGATGGGTAAGAGGAGGACAGATGGACGGTGTGGGGGCAGGAGGGGCACTTACCACAGTGGCATCACTTTCGGGTGGAGGTGGCGACTATGAGGACGGTGACTCCAGCCAGCAGGACGTAGCACCTGATCTTGGGTCTCTGCAGCTGGGGGAGAGAGAGAGGTTGCTGTCGTGTCTTGTCCCCACCCAGCGCCTCCCATCCTAGGGGACAGTGGGCCTCTGACTTGCAAGGGGCTCTGCCCTGATCTCGCACATATTCATTCAAGATCTGCTCCGGACTGGCCCTGGAGCCAGGACCACAGGGAAGGAGGCAGGAGAGCAGTGGGATTCCCGCAGTTCCAGCGGCAGCCGGGCTGGGGGTCGGCTCCTGGTTTGCTGTCCTCGAGCCAGGATCTTGGCCACATCCCTGCTTGGGACCTTGGATTCTTCTGGAAGCATAGGGTGATGCATGGACTCCACAGGGACACTTGAAACTTAACGAAGATGATGCGTGCGAAGTGCAGAGCCTGGGGTCTGGCAAGTACCAGACGTGGCGTCCTCACCAGACACTCTCCTTATCCTGTATACCGTTATGGTTACTATAAAGGTAACAACCTCTGGGCCCACCAGAAGGCCTCAGGGATGGGAAGACACACAGATCTGGGCTGGGAAACTCACCAGGGAGGGTTGAGAGGCTTCAGAAGAAAGTGCTGCCTCATCTAGGTCCTGGGTGGAGGGGGCGTGACTCCCCAGACCGGCCAGGAGGTAGGAGGTAAGGGACCGAGGGAGAGCCTGGAGAAAAGCGAGAGCTTAAAATGATCTGGTAGGTCACCAAGTGTCCGTGGGATGGGGAAGGGGAAGGGAGATGGGCAGGCCTTCAGATCACAGAGAGGTTTGGGCAGCACCCCTGAGAGAGCACAGTGAGGAACTGTAAGCAGGGGAGTGACATGTTCTAGAGAGTTAGTGAAGAGGCCACTTAGGAAGAAAATAGGAGGCTGGGTAGGAAAGTGGAGGAGAAACAGGAAGGCTGACCCCTGGAAGGACAGGGACCTAGTGCAGAAACGGGAGACCAGAGGGGACAGAGGCAAGACCGGGAGGGGAATCCTCAGAAGCTGGCTGTGACGGGATATTGGAGAGAAGGGAAATAGGTCAAGAATGAGTCCCCAGGGGCTTCCCTGGTGGCGCAGGGGTTGAGAGTCCACCTGCCGATGCAGGGGACACGGGTTCGTGCCCCAGTCCGGGAAGATCCCACATGCTGCGGAGTGGCTGGGCCCGTGAGCCATGGCCGCTGAGCCTGTGCGTCCGGAGCCTGTGCTCCGCAACGGGAGAGGCCACAGCAGTGAGAGGCCCGCGTACCGCAAAAAAAAAAAAAAAGAATGAGTCCCCAGGCAGCTCATCTGAGTCATTAGGTGGAAGTTGAGGCTGGTCATTCTTTCATCCGTTCATTATTCCACTCACTCATTCACCCACCTACTCGCCAGTCCACACACCCATCCGTCCCTCCATCCATCCATTCGCCCTTCTTCCACCCACTTTCTCAAGGGGCTCTAGGCTCTAGAGTGAGGGGTGACAGTGGGGCATCTACTCAGCTGTGGGGAAGGGAAGAGACCAGCAGGGACAGGGCAGTGGGCGGTAGTTCCTGGAGTAGGCGGAACTGAACTCTGGTTGGGGGGCCAGTGTCCTCCCGAAACAATGAGTTTTGGGGTGAGGATTGAGTCTAGGGCGGTGTCTCAGATCTGCCGGGCATTGGATGGATGGATGGCCCCCATCTCAGCTGCCTTGGTGTCTCTCCATTTTGGGAGGGACCCACACACCAGCCTGAAGACCAGCCATCATCAGAACGGCCCTGCCTCCTAGGCCTGGGAACAAGTATTGTCACTGTGTTCTGGGCCAGGATGCTGGTCTCAGAGAGGTTACGCGACCTGCTCCAGTCTTCACAGGTGGTGTGGGGCAGATCTGAGCTTCAGGCCTCTCTGCCCCTCTTCCCAGCTACTGTCACAAGTCACACTGCTGCCCAGACATGCCAGCTGGGAGGGGCTGGGAGGGACCAGAGTGAATCAGACACAGCCCTCAGGGAGCGCACAGCTTGGGGTGGGCAGGAGGCCGGAAACCCACAGCCCTCCTGGCAGGGAGAGGGCCCAGAGGGAAAGGTGCCCCGAGCCAGGGGCCCTGCAGGACCCTGGACAGCACCCATGCCCACAGTCCCCGTGCAGCAGGACAGCCACCCCTTCCCGAAACCTTGTGACGAGCCCCACGTCCCACTCGGGTTGCGTGCACTCAGACCCTCGCCCGGCACTGGCGGGTGGGTCCTGTCGACGCGCGTCTGCAGATGAGGGGGTGGCTCAGACAGCCTCCAGCTCGGGAACTGCAATCAGGATTCGACCCCGGCGACTGGCTGCAGAGCCTGTGCGTAACACTCCACACCCCTCACAGAAGGGCCGATGCAGTCCGGCAAGGTGTGCCTGAGGGTACTCAGCCCCCCCAGCACACCCAGGCCCCCAACGAAGACCGACGAGGACACGTGCAGGAATCTGGGTGCCCGTGAGGAACACAGCCGCGGGGGTCAGGCAGGGCAGGCTTCAAACCCCGTCCTCGTGTCACAGCCTGACCACGTGACCTGGGCTACATCACTGGCCTCTCAGCCTCCGGGTGGTCTCACCAGGGTCACTGTCCCAGCTCTCCCATCGGTGCGGCGCAGGCAGAGCCCAGTGGCATGGCCGGCACTGGCCGAGCGCTCCCCAGCTGCCGGGGGGGGGGGGGAGGGAGGAGGGGGCGGGCCTGTGCCCACCCAGCCCGGCCCAGATCAACCTTCCGGGGACCCTCAAGTTGGCCTCACACTGGACAGCGGCCGAGCGCCTGCTCGGGCATGACCTGCACCAGGCCTGTCCCTCCCTGGTCCCCCCTCGTCCACCCTCCACACCCCACCCCACCCCCGCCGGGATGAGCAGAGGAGGTGAAGGGAGGCAGGGAAGCACAGCAGCAGCCAGGGGACCCGGCTGGGCGGAGCGTGACCCCAAGAGAAGCAGGAGAGGTCACCTGCGGGGAAGCGGGAGGCGCGTGACGTCCCAGGGCCCTCTGAGCCCACACCCAGCCTCCACCAAGCCCAGCCCCTTCCCGTCCCTTCTCTTCCCCCCAGCAAACCACATGGGGCCTCTCCACCGACTTCAAGCGGAAGAGGCGGGTGGGCGGTGACAGGCGGGCCCAGGGGCCACCAGATGCTTGGGCGAGGACATACGGCAGAGGCAGAAGCAGGCTTTGATGCTGTGCTCTGCCCCACAGCCCCCGGGTCCCCTCCCGACACAGGGCAGAGGCCCCCAGCCTCTGCTCAGCCCCCACGCCTGCAGCCTCGCCCACCGGTAGGGAGCTCCCGTGCCGAGGATCCAGCTCCTGCGGGGCTGGGCTGCCCAGAGCTGCAGGCCTCATCCCAACTGAGTGCCAGCAGCAGGGTGGGGAGTAGGCAGCAGCCCAGGCCCCTCAGCCGGAGGCCGCACCTCGCCCCCCCAGGCGCAACCACTGAGACGGGAGCCCCTCCCCGAGCTCTGGGGAGCAGGCAGCTGCCCTGGACACCACCTCGACTGACGGGTTGACCTTTCCAGCTCCCGATTAAAGGGTATTGACCACATCCATGGCCCTCCAGGAAAGCGTAGAGGAGACTTCCGACGGGGGCAGGATGAGTTGTCCTGTTCATATGCTGCGCTTGATAAGGGAGAGGGTCTGGAAAGGCCCTCGAGGCGCTAGAGTGGGCACGGCTCATTTGCATGGCGCTTGGGCCATTTATAAAGGCAGGAGGGTCTCCAAGCTGGTGGGGGGCGCCCTCGTCCACATCAAGCTCTCATGACCCCAGCTGGGCTCCACCCTGGCCCCCTGCTGTGGAGGACACCAGGCCACAGACCTGGGATGTCATTGTTACAGGCTGAACTGTGTTCCCCAAAAAGACGTGCTGACGTCTTAAACCCAGGACCTCAGAATGGGACCTTATTTGGAGATGGGGCCTTTACAGAGGCCATCAAGTTAAAGAGAGGTCATCTGACCGGCATCCCTGTAAGAAGGGGAAATTTGCACACAGCTTCACAGGGAGAACACTGTGTGAACATGCGCATGGCTGTCTACAAGCCCAGGAGGGGCAGAGTCTTCCTCACAGCCGCAGAAGCAGCCAGCGTGTCTTGGCTACTCTAAACAGTGCTGCAATGAACATAGGGGTGCACGTATCATCTCGAACCACGTTTTACTCCAGAAATGTGCCCAGGAGTGGGACTGCAAGATCATATGGTAGCCCTATTTTTAGTTTTTTAAGGAACCTCCATGCTGTTCTCCATAGTGGCTGTATCTATTCACATTCCCACCAACAGTGCACAAGGGTTCCCTTTTCTCCACACCCTCTCCAGCATTTATTGTTTGTAGATTTTTTGATGATGGTCACTCTGACCGGTGGGAGGTGCTACCTCATCGTAGTTTTGATTGGCATTTCTCTAATAATTAGTGATGTTGAGCATTTTTCATGTGCGTCTTGGCCAACTGTATGTCTTCTTTGGAGAAATGTCTATTTAGGTCTTCTGCCCATTTTTGGATGGGGTTGTTTGTTTTTTGATATTGAGTCGCATGAGCTGTTTGTAAATTTTGGCGTTTAATCCCTTGTCGGTTACATCATTCACAAATATTTTCTCCCATTCTGAGGGTTGCCTTTTCGTCTTGTTTATGGTTTCCTTTGCTGTGCAAAAGCTTTTGAGTTTAATTAGGTCCCATTTGTTTATATTTGTTTTTATTTCTATTACTCTAGGAGACGGATGGAAAAAGATATTGCTTTGATTTATGTCAAAGAGTGTTCTGCCTATGTTTTCCTCTGTTTACAAAAGCCAAGACATGGAAGCAACCTAAATGCCCATTGACAGATGAATGGATAAAGAAGATGTCTTATATATATACAATGGGATATTACTCAGCCACTAAGAAGAATGAAATAATGCCATTTGCAGCAACATGGAAATTATCTGGAAATTATCATACTAAGTGAAGTAAGTCAGAAGAGAAAGACAACATCATATGATATCACTTATATATGGAATCTTAAAAAAATGGGGCTTCCCTGGTGGCTCACTGGTTAAGAATCTGCCTGCAATGCAGGAGACATGGGTTCGAGCCCTGGTCCGGGAAGATCCCACATGCCACGGAGCAACTAAGCCCGTGCGCCACAACTACTAAGCCTGCGCTCTGGAGCCCGGGAGCCACAACTACTGAGCCCACGTGCCACAACTACAAAAGCCCCCATGCCTAGAGTCCATGCTCCGCGACAAGAGAAGCCACCGCAATGAGAAGCCAGCACACCACAACGAAGAGTAGCTCCCGCTCACCGCAACTAGAGAAAGTCCGCGTGCAGCAACGAAGACCCAATGCAGCCAAAAATAAATAAATAATTTTTAAAAAAATAGTAAAAAATTTTAAAAAGATACAAACTTATTTACAAAACAGAAACAGACTCACAGATGTAGAGAAGGAACTTCTAGTTACAAGGGGGAAGGGTGGAGGGAGGGATAGATTGGGAGTTTAGGATTGACATGTATGCACTGCTATATTTAAAATAGATAAGCAACAAGGACGTACTGTATAGCACAGGGAACTCTGCTCAATATTCTGTAATAACCTAAATGGGAAAAGAATTTGAAAAAGAATAGATACATGTACATATATAACTGCATCACTGCTGTACACTTGAAATTAACACAACATTGTTCATCAACTATACTCCAATATAAAATAAAAATTAAAAAAAGAAGTCAAAAAAAAAGGCAGCCAGCCGCGCCGACACCTTGATCCTGGACTTCTGGCCTCCAGAACCGTGAGACAACAAATGTCCACCATTTCAGCCACCCAGTCTGTGGTGTCGGTTACAGCAGCCTGAGCTGACTAACAGACCAGGCTCTGGTCCATCTCCTCCGCTGACCCTGGGGAGCAGCGATGCCCCTGGGTGCCAGGGGCCTTCTGACAAAGAGCTCGTGGGTCCAGCGGAGTCTCGGGCCTCGTCCAGGCCAGCCCTGGGCGCCCCCACAACAGCACAGCTGCTACTCACCTCAGCCCTGCTCATCCACTGCCCTCGCTGCCCTGGGTGCCCTCGGACCCTGCTTCTGACCTCCCAGGAACTGGGTGCAGGACGCGAGGGCCCAGAGACCAGTAAGACTGAGGGTCCATCAAGGCCGTCACGTCCTACAGTGGAGGAGGTGGCCTCACCAAGGATGCTGTCAGGGCTGCGGACGCCTCCGGAGGTGGTGAGCACCTGCGCTGGGCGTGTCTGGGCAGCAAGGACCACAGGTCACTGTCTGGGAGCAATGCTGGTGGGTGGCCCAGAGTCTCCCAGCCCTCTGTCCAGGTCCTGTCCCCACAGGACCATCACGAGGGCCCCAGGGAACAGGCTCCACGCAGAGGCTCCCAAGACACAAAGCAGCCCCGCCCTGGTGGCTGCCCGCCTCAATCCCCGTGGAGAGGTGCTGGGTCCTACACACTGACCACCACCCTCAGGACAGCCCTGCGAGGGGCCCGAGCACACCCATTTCAGAGGTGCAAACACTGAGGCTTGGGAAGTGCAGCTCGCCCACAGCCCCTCAGGGGACAAAGCTGTTCAGAGACCACACAGAGGGAAAGGGCGGAAGAGGACCCCAGGGGACAGGGCGGGTGAAGCCAGTAGGGGGACCTCAGCCCTGCCTCCCCACCCAGGAGGGGATCTCCCGCCTGCCTCCCGCCTCTCTCCGCACACTCCGGGTGTCCCCGCTGTCAGCCGTCAGCTGATTAATCACTTACACGGCAGCCCCACGCTGAAGGAGGCTGATGGGGGCTGGCGGTGGGGAGCCAATTAACCTGAATTACGCTCTTGACTGGGGCCCAATTAGAGTCAGCTGCATGGGGTCAGAAGCAGTCCTGGTGCAGTAATTGTTGAATTAATTCCCTGGCTGGGAAGAGCTGCACCTTCCCAGCCCCAGCACAGGATGCCGGCTGGCTTCCCGCCACTTCAGTGAGGCTGCGGCCTCCCCCTGGCCTGGCCTGGCCTGGCCCACTCCCGCTGTGAGAAGGGGTGGCTATGTGATGGTTTGGGAAGGGGGCTTGCTCGGCACGTCCCAGCCCTGCAGGGCCTTCCCACATGTCCCTCCCTCTGCCTCTGCAGCTCTTCACTCAGAGAACTCCTCCTCGCTCTTTAAAACCCAACTCCAACATCACTGCCTCCAGGATGGCCTCCCAGGTGCTCCCTGGCTGCAACGGGAGCTGTCTCTGGGGTCCCTGGCCCCGCTTCCCTCTGCACCAAACTTGCCTCCTTCCCTCTACACCTGTTGAAGGTGACCATGACCCTCAGGAGGATTGCTGCCCCGAGCTCAGCAGGACTCAGTGGAAGCAAGTTGCCCAAGAGGAGCAAAGCAGCCGCCCCAGCCATGGGGTCCGGGGAGGGGCTCTGCACACACGGCCCTCAGGCCTCCACAGGCTCGTGCCCGCAGTGAGGAAGGGCGGACGCCGGCTGGTCAGTCCAATGCGCTCACCCACGTGCTGTCCTCTGCCTGTTCCCCCGTCCCCTAGAATGAGGGCCCAGGGTGTGCACCTCAGCAAAGATAGCAAGTGCGAGGCACAGGGGCTGGAGGTTGTTGGAGGTGATCCTGGCTGAGCAGGGCAAGGAGGTGACCCCCGGTGCCTGCAGGGGCCCGGCCACAGTGAGAAGCAAGATGCTGGCTCCCAGAACACCGGACAAGCAGGGCGTCTGAGGCAGCGGAGGGCAGGAGGACGCCGGCTTAAAGTGCTGACACCCGCCCCCAGGCTCCTCCCAGGGACAAGGGCTGTTCTCTGGAGGAATTCTCTGAGACCCTGGGCTCTGGGACTCCAGGCCCAGTGAGGGGAGCAGAAGCTGGGGGTCAGAGCAGGGCTCGGGGTAGAGTCAGCAGCGCCGGCCCTGAGCCCCGCAGGGAGAGCTTTCTCCAAAGACCCAGCCGGCCCAGGGAAGCCGCGACCCCAGTAAAGTTCACGATGGCTCACACTTCTCGAAGCCCCTTCCAGCCAGCATGTTAGCGCCCCAGCCCTAAGTACACGCAGACATCAGGGACCCCAGATAGTTGCAGGGTACCCATTGCAAAGGACAGAAAACAAAACAAACACAGAAACTCAAAGACAGAGTCAGTGCAGGTCACAGAAGGGAACTTCCGACAAGTAACACAGTCCTGGGAAGCAAAGCAAGCAGTGGCAGCAGAGTCCCCCGGGACAGGCCCCAGGGGAGGGGCCCGGGGGGTGGGTGTGAGAGGCCCCTCCAGGCCCGCCCCCTACACCCGCCTGCTGCACCTGCACCCCAAGATGGCGCCAGTGGAGTGGCCGAAGGAGAGGCCCCAGCCCCGCAGCTCTGCGCTGGGGATGGGCCTGGTGGGAGTGGGGTGCGGAGGCCCTGGAGCAGCTCTGGGGTGGGACGTGCAGGCCCGGCGCTCCACCCCTCCCTGCCCCCTCTGGCCCCACTGGTTGCCCGGCCTGGACTGCCCCCGCCAACTGCTCTTGGACTCCTCAGCCATAGCAAAGTCGTGGCCACGGCAGGCAGGGCAGGAAGTGACCTAGTGACCATGGCTGCATAGTGCACGCTGCACGGGCCCACGCGTCCCCCAGACACACCAGAGGGGAAGCAACTCACCCATACCCGTGGCAGGACCTCAGCCTGTCCTGGCAGCCCCCCTCCCCGCCCCCTCTTCTACGCATCCCCCCCCTCCCCCGCCCAGAGACTGGCCTGCGCCTCGCTCCTCTGTCACACCAGCCACTCTGAGCTGCTTCGGGCAGTCACCTCCCCTCTCTGAGCCCCAGTTTCCTCATGTGACAACGGGGTACAATGACACCCCTCCCCATGGATTCTCTGAAGGTGGATGCCCCTCCTGGACCCGGCACGGCTCATTTCTCTGTCCCTTCAGCCTCCAGTTCGAGGGCAGCCCTGTCACAGGTGTCCCAGGCCAGCAGGGCCCGCATACAGTAGGTGCTCACGGAAGCGCGAGCCTCTTCCGGGGCCCAGGGCTGGAGGCCGGAGGCCCAACTTGTGCTGAGCCATCAGGCCAGCCCTCTGGCAACTTCTGCACTCGCTGTGCTGTGACGAGTGGGCCAGATGGGCTCGGGCCCTGGAATCCCCTGTCTCCAGCAGATAGGGGCTCTGTTGCCGTGACGAGTGGGGCAGATGGGCTCGGGCCCTGGAATCCCCTGTCTCCAGCAGATAGGAGCTCTGTTGGGGAGGACGGAGGGAGGGGCGGGGTGGGAGGGGTGAGGGCATTTGAGCATCAGGTGCCAGCTTGGGACTCAGTGGGACCAACACCCACTCTACTCCCTCCCCCGCCCCGGCTGCCACCACCTGCAGGGACCCTGGGGGCTGGTCCCCGAGGCCCTGGGGAGCAGGAAGCCAGAGAAGGGCGGTGATGACTCACCCAGGGGCTCCCAGAGAGGGGGACTCCTGGGGCCACGTGGTCTCTGTTGTCCTGTCTCGACCCCTCTCCCCACCAGCCCCTTCCCTCTGACCCTTGGGCGCCCTCGTCCCCTCCTCAGAAGCCATTGGGCTTTCACCCCCTTCCCCAGAAGCCGCTTCTCAAACAAATGTATTCAGAATACATGACATTTCAGAAACATCTATTTGTATATATTTAGACTCCATTTCAAAAGAATTATTCAAAATCGGAGCCATTTGGATGGATGGGTGTGGAACGGATTGTTTCTTAAGTGTTAGCATCAAAAATACCATGTTTTCTAAGTGGATTACAAATGCTGTAATTATTGAAATGGGCACATTCAGCTGGGGGAAAATTTCAGAATTATGACTTGATTTAGGGATTCTGTGCCCTAAGACAGGGCCTCGGGGCACGCACCCCGAGGCTGGAGCCCGAGGGCGGCTGAGAGATCTGGCTCGTCTGCTGCTCCATTGGGAAGCTGAGGCCCCCTAGGCCAAGCAGGTCCTGCACCGGCCGCAGGCCTTTCCCTCCAGGGCCTGAACTGTCTTTGTCCACTCTCCAGCTGGCTCAAGTCCTGACCAGAAGGCTGGGTCCAGTACCCCCGGGGCCGGAGCCCCACCCCATGCCCGCCCCGCTCCTTGATCGGGACAGGCGAGCTGGTCTGCCCTCCCCTCCCCGACCATGACTTCCGGTTGCAGGGCGTGGCTGGGCCAGGCCTGGCACCCCACCCTGGGCAGTGTTGCCGGTGGGGACAGAGGAGGGCCGGGAGCAGGACCCCAGGCACCGGCTGTAAAATGGGCCAGGTGACCGACCTCGGGGGTGCCCAGGGGCACAGCACCTGCCACATGGCAGACCCAGAGCAGGCTCCCAACTGGTCAGCAGCTCAAACAGAAGGTCTTGCTGGTGAGTCAAGCCCAGCCTGCGTCCTCCTGCCGGTGGAGGCCACGCTGCCGGTCAGCTCGGCTGAGACGCAAAGTCGGCTGAACCAAGCCAGCGGTCTGGGCCGGGCTCTTCCTGCCACGTTGGTGGGGGGGATCCACTGGTGGGACCTCCTCCAGGTACAAGGGCACTCAGTAACAGCTAGAAGGCCCCACGTAGGCTCCCCGGCCCAGCAGTGCCACCGGGGGCTACACAGGAAGTGACGGGCACTCACGGCCACACGGTCCCCGCAGCGAGTGTGAACCGGAGATGCTCCTGAGGCCGCCCCCAGTCAGGCGCTGGGTCGGCAGTCGGGGCACAGCCAACAGCAGAGCCTCCTGGGCCCGGGGAGGCCCGAGGAGTGAAAGGCGAGGCAGCCTCCCCGCCGGCAGCTCCCACCTGTGTAATACGTGTGCACACGCGTGTGCGTGATGATCCGATCGCTGGAAGCATCATAACTGTTATGTTGTCAGCAGTGTTTCCCTTGGAGGTGGGGTTCTGGGGAACTTCCTGTTTGATTTTTGGTTTTGTGTTTTGGCTGCAATGAGCTTCTGTAACAAAGTTCCTGCTCCTCTAGCCGTCCCCCCACCCCACCCACCGAGAGGCCCACAGGAGAGGCAGGAGGAGGAACCTGTGGGGCGGCAGCATCCAGGCTGAAACTCATGCCCCAAAGAGGTCACAGCCCCCGGCCCTCAGCCCTGACCCCCATTCCCTCGTTTCTGCACTGAGCCTCCCCTGGGCACCTTCCCTGTGCCAGATGGCCTTCTGGACACATCAGGCATGAGCAATCCCACCAGATTACCTCTCCCCAGTCTCCGAGCACAGTCCAGGCAGGAGGGCAGTACGTGCCAAGGCCCTGAGGCAGGGGACACTTGGTGTCCCTGGACCGAGGGGGCAGCGCTGGCGTGGGCTGAGCGGGGTAGTGGCCTCCACACGCACTATCCCTCCGCCTGGGTGCTCGTCCCCAGATATCACGCGACCCAGCCCACCTCCCGCAGGTCTCTGCCCATTTGTCACCCTGTCAGCTGTCCCTTGCTGACCATCCTATCTAAGAGGGCACCTCCTGCTCTATGCACTGCCAGCCCTCCCCGACTCATCTCTCTGCTGGTCCTCCCAGGAGCCGAGCTGGATGTCTCCTTCACTCCTGGTCGTGTCTGCTTCCCGTCACGGCAGCGTCAGCTCCATCAGGGCAGGGTCTTTGTCACTATCGTTCCCTGAGCCCTGGGAACAGCGGCTGGCACATGGTAGGGGCTTGTATTTTTGCGGGCTGCGCTGGTGACCAATACCACACAGGGAATCCACAGGCCTCACACGAGTTGCTTCATCTAAAAGGGCCCGGCATGAGGGCGGCTCCCTGGGAACGGGCAGGTCTCCGGTCTCTGCCACCCCGCGCTAGGTGGGCGACCTGGCCCCTCTGAGCCTCAGTTTTCTCATCTACAAAACGCGATAATGAACGGGTCTCGTGGACTCAAAGGCGGTGACGCAATGGTCCCTCGTGACTTCACGCTGTGGACATGCGTGCTTTCATGCTTGTCAGTGAACAGCCCCCGCCTCTAGGGGATCACCCTGGGTATGGCTGCTCCCGGGGTGAAAGCCCAGGGCCCCCGCGGTGTACGCCGGGCAGGGGCAAGACGCTCTGCACCCTGGGGGTCAGACGCTTCTCTCGGGCGGCGCGCGTGATGAGGCTGCACTCGTGCTCGTCCGTGCTGGGCTGCAGCCTCCACACCTGCCCCTGGCAGCTTTTCAACACATCCTACTTAGAGCGAGTGTCAGAGCGGGGTTGGAGGGCGGGCCTGTTAGAGACAAACCTCTGTTTGCTTCTCCCCATCCCTCCCATCCTGCCCCACGTGCCTGGGCCTCCGAGGTTCTCACTGAGGGCGGCGGCGTGCCTGCCCCGTCCAAGGAAGCCCATCTATTTTACCTAATGACGTGATTACGCCCCACCTCCGCCAGCGATTTCTCCAGGAGAAGGAGCCTCTTTGTCTCCTTCAGGCACCAGGACTCTGGCCTCTGGTACCCCCACCCCTTCCCAGCTGCATGGGACATGCACAGGCTCCCCAGACCCCGGGGCCCTCTATGCATGGCTTCCCCGGGCCCCCAGGTCACCCCCCGTCACCACCATGCCAGGCAATTCCGTCCCCTCTGCCCCCGCTCCTTCCGCCACCACCAGCCGAGCGCCCGCACTGGGTGAGGACCCGTGGACCCCAGCCAGCGGCTCGCCACCGTCCAGCAGGGGGACGCCCAAGCAGGTACTGAGAGGCAGAGGATGGAGAGAGGGCCCCACGCTCCCGCTCTGCCTGTGTGCTGCCCCCGCACGTCTGCCAGTTCCTCCCAGGACCCCCTTTCCCCGCTCCACCCCAGCCTGCAACAGAACCCTCCCCTGCCAGCAGTGGCCAGAGGCTGCCACACCCCCCGCCCCTGTCCCCAGAAGCATGCCCTGCATGGCTGGTCCCTGTCCAGTCCCTGTGCCGAGTGTGAATTCTCAGAAACCCCACAGCCTGCCCCTGCTCTTGGGACTCCCTGTCCCTGTGAACCCAAAGATGTGAGCCGAGGGAGAGATGCGCAGGGCAGGCTGTGAACCTGCAGCCCCAGCACCTCCTCCAGGGAGGCCCCCAGGGTTCTACTCTCCTGTGTGGGCACAGGTCTGCTGGTGGAGAGCCCCTGAATGTGAACCCAACCGTACCACTTCCTAGCTCAGTGACCTTGGCCGGTCCTCGAACACTGAGCCTGTCTCCTCTTCCCAAATGGGGTTGAGCACGGCCACTGCCCAGGCTGCTGGGAGGATTAAGAGATCTCGGGAGTGCTGAGCCCAGAGCCTGGGGCTGAACAACCAGGAAATGAGAAGCATTTGTCTCAGTGAGACGCCTCCTCCCTGGCCTTCTCCTCCTCAACATCATCATCAACATCACAGACAAGGGACCACAATCTACCCCCGCCCCAGACAAGGAGAGGAGCAGGGAAACAGAGGGGTCACCCCCCTCCCCCGGGCCCACCATGTCAGGCAGTGCTGACCGCGAGACCCCACCCCCAGCCTGCTCTTGACAGTTAGAGGCACACTCTTTGGGAGCCTTTCCTTTGGGTTCAGGCAAAAAGGACCCACCTTGGGAACACCGAAGTCTGTGGGGAGGTGTCCCCATGGGAGGGACAGGGAGGCATCTGATTCCCCTAGGCAGAGTGTCACCCCTTCTCCCCACCTCCCAGGAGGAGGCCCTGCAGCTTCCACAGCTGTTTTCAGCCCCCGATTCCTGGCCTGGGCACTTGCCAGCTTGCCCTGGGTGGGTCCTGGAGGAATCAGTGTCCAGTGCAGGTCACATCCTCCAGACCCAAGCTCAGCGAGGAAGCTCATGGTGCTGGGCTGACCTGGCGATCCTGGGGCCCCTCCCACTGCAGGACCCTGGAAGGGGTACTCTTTGAGTCCCATCTGAGGGGGTGATCTCCCAGGAACTCCCTCCTTCAGAAAGCAACCCCAGAGCGTTGGGCTGGAGAATCAGGAAGCAGGGCTGAGATGTCAGCAGCCGGCAGGGGGGACCACCCAGGGGCCACGCTGCCAACCTCCTGCAGAAAGGGAGGCCAGGATCCACAGATGTGGTTACAACACCGTAGCGGCCCTGGCGGCTGGAAGAGCAGAAATAAATGCTCTCTGGATGAGAAGTCCCCCAGTGCCAACTCAGTGAAGCCACAGACTCGTAATCTAACATCATCAAACCAGGAGGAAGGCAGGCAGGTCAAGAAATAGATTAGACACAACCAGAGACTGTAAGCACTGAGGGAGACGCAAGGATAAAACGTCTAAAGAATGGAAGATACGGCCATCAAGAGGCACAAGGGACTATTAAGAATGAACAGAAGATCTGAAAAAGATATGAACTTCTAGAAATGAAAAACACAATTTTTTTTTTTGCGGTACGTGGGCCTCTCACTGCTGTGGCCTCTCCCGTTGTGGAGCACAGGCTCCGGACGCGCAGGCTCAGCGGCCATGGCTCACGGGCCCAGCCGCTCCGCAGCATGTGGGATCCTCCTGGACCGGGGCATGAACCCTGCATCGGCAGGCGGACTCTCAACCACTGCGCCACCAGGGAAGCCCCTGAAAAACACGATTTTTGAAGTGAAAGACTTAGTTGACTAGTTAAGCAGAAGATGTGACCCAGCTGTAAACTTAGAGGCATACCCGAGTGAATCAGCCATTATCCCACAAGACAGACGGGGACTGAAAACACAAAAGAGATGGTAAAAGCGACGGGACAGAAGGTGGGGTTTCTCATATACGTCCAGGCAGTGTTCCAGAACGGCAGGGAATGTGGGAAGCAAGAGGACAGGCACTATGTAAGGGGTGACAGCTGCACTTTTCTAGGACTTATACACACAGGCATCCACTGATCCAAAAGCACACAGAGCAGAAGAAAAACAAACCCACATCTGGACAGACCTTGGGAAACTGCAGAACTGTAAATACAGAAACAAGATTTTCCACTGGCTGGGGGAAAAAGACAGATCCCGATAAAACTAAGGCAGGTGGACGAACAGCAGACTCCTCGGCAGCAACGATGGAAGCCGGGTGGCACTGGAGGGAAATCTCACTCACACCAGAAATCTGGACCGAGCAACACCTCATGTGAAAGACAACATGGGCAAAACGGCGTTAAAGACAAACAGAATCCGTCCATGTGATCACCAAGAGACCTGTCCCCAAGGGTGACATCCAGAAAGGAGGAAGAGCCCAGAAGATCTGAGATAAAGGAATGACTGGTGACCAAGGACATGACACCGCTGAGTCGTAATCAGCACGGGCTGCAAAAATCACACCATCCCAGGCGTGAGGTCCTTAAAAAAACGGAGAACTAAGGATGGGGGTGAGAACAGCACGTGAGCTGAAGGCAGTGACCTGAGCTCAAGTGCTAAGAGGCCCACGTGTCCATCAGGAAGGGAGAGAGGGTGATGATGTCTGCCTTTAGACTCTGTGGCAAAATTTCAAGGGAAACAAATGAAAGGTTGAAATAAAGTGTATGAAAAATTGAACTAACTTTTAAAAACGATGGATTAAAGAGACACGACTAAACCCGTTTAGATTAGAATCCTGGACGTCAAAGAACGTTACTGGAATAATCAGTGACACCTGAATGGGATCTGTGATTCAAGAGAGTATTTGATGAGCGTTAATTTGCTCGTTTGCTGGTTACACAGGAGAGCGTCCTGGCCCTCGGTAATTACCTGCTGAGGTATTAAGGAGTGACGGGCATCGTGGCCGTTAAGTGATTCTCAGGACAAAGAACTGCCAATGACTGGGGAGTACGGCTAAAGGATACAGGAACTCTGGGTCCTGGCTCTGCAACTTTTATGTAAATTTGAACTCTTTTTCAAAACAAAAAGTTTAAAACTCTAGTACTAAAAAGTAAAGCAGCTTTCAAAAATAAAGATAAGTATAAATCAGAAAGTAAGATGAGATAAACAAGAGCTAATATATCAACAATGGCTAAAGCTCAGCCAGGGAAAGAACGAGAGCGTCACAATGGATTTGCAAATCCAGCTCAATGCTGGAGACATTTCAAAAGCATAAAGGCACAGAAATATCGAAAATCAAAGAATAGGAAAATATATAGTGAAAGCATTAATCAAAAGAAAGCTGGAATAGACCAATTGAGAGCAGACAAAATGGGTTTTAAGATACAAAGCACCAGGACTTCCCTGGTGGCACAGTGGTTAAGAATCCACCTGCCAATGCAGGGGACGCGGGTTCGATCCCTGGCCCAGGAAGATCCCACATGCCGCAGAGCAACTCAGCCCATGCGCCACAACTACTGAGCCTGCGCTCTAGAGCCCGTGAGCCACAACTACTGAAGCCTGTGCGCCTAGAGCCCGTGCTCCCCAACAAGAGAAGCCACCGCAAGGAGAAGCCCACGCAGCGCAACAAAGAGTAGCTAGCCCCTGCTCGCCGCAACTAGAGAAAGCCCGTGCACAGCAACGAAGACCCAACGCAGCCAAAAATAAATAAATAAGATGAAAAGCACCATGTGGGATAGAAAAGGTCACTTCATAATACTAAGAGTTTCAGTTTACCGAGATTACACGCCCATTCTACACTCTTATGCAACCTAGAAAAAACAGGCACAGAACATATAAAGCAAACATTTCTAGAGCTACAGGGAGAAATTCCCACATCGAGCAAATGAGGTACAAGATTTCAACAGATTTCTCAATTTATGATAGGTCAGGCAGACCACAAAAGCTAAAGACAGAGAAGATCTGCATTAGCAAGTTAACAAGCTTGGTTTAGTGGACACTGGTAGAACTTTCCATGTCTGTGTATTTAAAGAATGCACATTCTTCTCAAGTACGGAATAGTTACAGAACTGGAAAGTTCTAAGCCATAAAGCAAGTCTTAGCAAGTCTCACATAAAAGAAATCCTCTAAACAAAATGCGACTGTTAGAAGGTAACAAAAAAGAGTAAATTTTAAATCCCCATGCATTTAGAAATTTTACCATTCATTTCTAAATAACTCATGGGTCAAAGAAAAAATCATAATAGACGTAATATTTTAAATTAAATGATCATGGACATATGATATATCACATGTTGCAGGGGCGTAGTAAACGTGGCCCTTTAAGGGAGATTTATAGACTCGAAATGCTGATGTTAGAAAAAGAGAAAGGCTGAAATTTCATGGGCTGAGCATCCAGCTTTAGACATTCGGAGGAGGAAGAACTACCGTACGACTCAGAGACAGAAGGCGAGGAGATGACGAAAAGTAGAAAGCAATCGAAAATCGAAACTAGCACAAAATAGAACAACAAAGCCAAAGACACTAATTAAAATGACAAACCTCTGGAAAGATTGATCAAGGCAAAAAGGAACTGGACAGATAAAGTAGGAATGGAAAAGGTACAGACCTCAGATGAATGGGACACTGTGCAGTAATAAACAAGATTATTAGCACCCAGAGCCGCCACATCTGAAAACCTAGACAAGTGGATAGATTCCTAAAAACAGGTGACTTACCAGAACAGAATCTAGAATAAAAAAGAACCTGGGGCTTCCCTGGCGGCGCAGTGGTTGAGAGTCCGCCTGCCGATGCAGGGGACACGGGTTCGTGCCCCGGTCCGGGAAGATCCCACATGCCGCGGAGCAGCTGGGCCGGTGAGCCATGGCCGCTGAGCCTGCGCGTCCGGAGCCTGTGCTCCGCAACGGGAGAGGCCACAGCAGTGAGAGGCCCGCGTGCTGCATAAAAAAAAAAAAAAAAGGACCTGAATGATTTGTGTGTGCTATGAGAACTTGTAATATAGAACAGAGGATGTGAGAGAATACATCCCTAACTCATTCTATGAGGCTGATATAAACTTGTTATCGAAATCAGACAAGATCAGGAAAGTAAGGACATGTAGAGGCCAATAGAAGCAAAAATCCTAAATAAAATAGTACCTTCAGTGAAGGCTCTTCAAATTAGAGCCTTCAGTGAAAGTGAATCATCATCATTATTTACTATCACTATTTACTCTGGCACGAGTGTGAGGAAAGCTACACGTGCCATGCACCACATTAACAGATTAAAAGAAAAAAAACAAATAATCGTCTTAACAGATGTATATATATACAATGTAACTGAACACCTATCCAATACTTTTTTAAAAAAAAGTCTTATCAAGCTCCTAGCAAATTTCCTTCACCTGACAAAGAGTACAATAAATCTAAAATGAACATTCTTAACGGGGTAAGGTTGGAAGCATTTCTTTTAAAATTAGGAGCCAAACAAGGATGCCCACGGTCCCTCCTTCTAAGTCAGGACTCACCAGGGCTCCCTGCCCACACAGTGATCAGGAAAGCAAAATTACAGGCATAGGTATAGGGATAGAAGAAATAAAGCTGTTACGATCAGTAATAACAGGATTATCTTCAAAGGAAACCTAACAGAATTCTTAGGCAAAGTATGAGAAATAATGAGACCTTAACATCTGGCTGAATATAGACTCAGTTCACAGAAATCACACGTATTTCTATATACCGGCACCATGCTGGTACACGTACTGTTTATAGAAACAAATAAACAAATACATGTTTAGGACTACATCTTTAAAAATGTATGAGATATATATGGAGACAATCGTTTAAAATGTATTTTAAAACACTTTAAAAGACATAAATATAATAGAGAGATACATTGTGTTCACAGATAGGAAGTCCCAATATCACAAGGATATCAATTCTTACCCACTTGAGCCATAGATTCAATGCAATTCCAATAAACATGCTAACAGGGCTGTTTATGGAACCTGATGAGGTGATTCTAAAATACATACGGGAGAGCAAAGGGCCAAGGAGACCCCAGCTGCGGCTAGAAGTAATAAGGGTGGGTCCACCTGCCAGACAGCGTCATTTAGCACAAAGGCGGAGTGAGGAACACAGGGAAGAGATGTGTGGGGAGAGGGCTTGGCAGGAAGAGGAGGGACCATGCGTGGAAGCTGCCGTGGGACGGGGAGCAGGGCGGTGGACGAGGAGGGTCTACAGACACGGTGAGGGGGACTGAACACCCGAGCAGGAATGTAAGAGGCAAAGCCGGGAGAAAACAAATGAGAACATCTCCCGGACTTGGGATGGGGGCGCCTACAGTGTGCAGGGACCCCCGGCGCTGTCGGGAGACCCCACGTTGGGGGCGGGCAGTGACGCTGGCAGCAGGACCAGACGCCCAGAGCAGCGGCGTCCAGGCTAGAACACCCGCGCACGTGTGTGTACCTTCCACAAATCGCCAAGGAGGTAAAACAAACAATCCAAGTGTTTAAATGGGCAAAAGGCATGAAGACCTTTCACAGCAAAGGAAACATAAATGTAAACGTGTGAAAAATTCCAACCGCATTAGTGATCAGGGAAATGCAAATAAGGACCACAATTACATCCTTATTTTACTCCCAGCAGACCGGCCAAGAGCAGGGAATCTGACGATACCACATACCGGACGGGCAGAGCCCACAAATCACTGTGGGGAGTGTGACGATCGACACCCCCTTTGGAAGACAACTTAGTCTCATCAGGTCAGGTTGAACCGTCCATGTGCCCCACTCCTAGGTCTCAACCCAGAGAAACCCTTCCCTGCCAGGAGCGGACTCGGGGCACACGCTCTCCCTGCCCCCCCTCCCCCTCCCCAGCCGCGTCCCAAAGTCCCGGCTTCAGTCGAGGGAGGCAGCCTGACCAGACCCCCAACCTAGGGTCAGGCAGGCGGGGTTTCAGTCAAGCATAACTGGGAAGGCCCCGTAGCCATGCTGAGCCCTGGGCCTATCTTCCACATGGGGACAGGGCGACCCCGGCTCACCGGAGATCGCAAGTGAGCTGACACCTGCACACGACAAGGCTGGTGACCTTGAACCCAAAGCGCGTGGTTCACGCTCTTCTTGCCAGGCGTTTCTGCTGATGTGTGGCAGGTCCCACTGCATGCCAGCATGCCCTGGGTGCCTGGGCACAGAACGAGCCAGGAGGTCACAAAGGCTGCTGCCCAACGTGGCCGCAAAGCCCACGTGTGCCTGAGAGCACCCCACCCATGCAGCTCTCCTCCTTGACAAGCAGGGCGCTAGTCCTGGCCTAAGGCACCCACAAAGCCCGAGCCTGGGTGGCCAGGGGCAGAGGCGGGAGACGGGCAGCCCCAGAGGCCCGGGACCCCACCCAGACCAGAGGCGGAGGCTGAGACCTGACAGGGGTCAGGAGAGGGCTTCAGAGGGTGAGGATGCAGGGGTGCAAGAGGGACGGAAGCTCCCCAGGCACAGAAGTACGAGGACAGCCTGGAGGAAGCCCCCTGGATGAGCTCCAAACCCCATGGACCCGGGGCCTTAGGCCAGGCCACCTCCTCCCTCAGGGGTGGAGAGCAGGCCCAGGGGGTGAGAGGAGAGAAGGTCCAAACCCAGCAGGTCACTGAGGTCAGTGTGTGTGGTGGGGGGACTGGGGTCCCTCCCTGAGTCCAGGGAATGGAGGAGTGGGTGGCAATTCCCCAGACCCCCAAGGAGGGCAGGGCCTGGGCAGAGGCCACGAGAGGAGGGGACAAAGGCAGACGGGGTGGAGAGGGCTTGCTGGAGGTAGGGGTGTGATTCTGAGCAGGGGGCAGTCTCTACCCTCATTCCAAAGTGCACGGCCCGTCTCTCAGCACCTCTCCCCCCTCCCTCTTCCCCGCAGGACCGTGCACAGCAGTCCCATTGGCCCCGGGTCTGGCCTGTGAAGTGCCTGGTGAGTGCAGCAGGTCACTCGCTGCTCCCAAGCACACACCCAAAGCTACTGTGAGGTTTTTCCACTGCTCTGGCCTCTGCTGTGAGCCTGGCAATGTCTGAGGGGGGCTGTCCATCAGTCTGGGTCCCAGAGTCAAAGCACAGGGGCAAAGGCACCTCCAGCCCACTGTGGGCACGTAACACGAGCAAGAACCAAACCCAGCCTTGGGCTCATTTGTTACTGCAGCCAAACAGCCTGAGCTGACTGATACAAGGAGGAACAGGATGAGCTCCGTTTAACAGAGGGATGCGAAATCCTGCCGCTAACCTGCGTGTGATCCTCGGTGGCCCTTGAGGCCTCTCTGGCCTCTCGCTCCCTCCTCCAAAGCCAACGGCAAGGCTCTGGTGACCATTAACACAGGGGACCCAGTGCCAAGGCCGGCAGCTCGGTGGGATGTACGTGCTAGTACTTAACGCCGGCAGGCCCTGAGTTAACAAACACCACTTGGAACCCCTCACGCTCACAGCCACGTGCTACTCTCTTATTCTCACATCTATTCTCCTGCCAGTAGCAAGAGCATTTTGAGGGAAAGTGCAAATCTGGGGGACATGGAGAGCTCCTCACCAGGCTAAAAATGGTGCTGTAACGAGGCCTCCCTCCCCCAGAGCAGAGCAAGTTGAAACTCCTCAAGGTGCTAATGTTCCGAGTGTGGGGACACCAAGGTGTAGCCCCCGATCCCTTTCCCGGCAGACAGCAGTGGACGCTGGACCAGCGGAAAGGGACACAGAGCGTCCGCGTGGCAGAAGCCTTGCTTGCGGGGACAGCATCAGGGACAGCTTAACAATCCCCGGACCGAAGCTGTCCCCTTGCTTCTGTTTTCCCTTCTGAGCCTTTTCATCTGCCCTGTTGGCAACATCATTAATGAGGCATCAACAGATGTTCCTGAAGCAGCAGTGAGGTACCGGGGGGTGGGGGGGTGGGTAGTGGGGACCACGGAGTCACCGATGTGTGAGGGAGGCAAGGACATGGCTGGACGGGGCCACCGGTGCAGGGAGGTTAGCCTAACCCCCGCCCCGCTTCTGCGATGTGCACTCAACTCCTACCCTGGGGCTGCAGGGAGGCTCACCTGGGAAACAGGTAAAGCCTCGCAAAGGGGAGGGACGATGCTTAGTGATATCCTTCCCCTCCCGGGACCCCCGCAGAGTGACAAGGGTGAATCGCTGCCCCCCTAGGCCTGGGGTCTGAGCCAGGCGAAGGAGGGCACATCCTGAAAGATGACCCAGTGTCCAGCCGCCCCTGCCCCTGTCCGTGGTGCTGACGCTCCTTCCGTGGTCCATTTACAGGCTGGAAACACCAAGGCCCATGAACACACAGAAGGCAAGTGATGGGGTCAAGCCCACGTTGTTTGGAACCGGGTCCAGACTTCCCACGCCCACCTCGGTCGGACCCCTGTTCTCCAGACTGTGACCCGGTCACGGGGACGCATCCAATGGCGCCCGCTTGGGGCTGCTCAGAGCTTGCGGTTCCCACCAGTTGGGGCTGAAAAGGAGAAGCCAACCCCCAAAAAACCACAATAAAGAAGGAGAGCTGGGCCCCCCGTTTCTGAGGGACAAGGAGGCTGGGGCAGCAGAAAGTGGGGAGCACCGGTTCTGCCCTCCTCGCCACAGCCCATGCCTCCGGGACCGCGTTCCAGGCAGCTGCAGTCCTTGCAGTTAGGGTGTGGCACACACCTGCCCACCCCGGGCGGGCTGCCTCTCAGCCCTGCCTTCTGAAAGCATCAGTCGGCCCGGAGCGCTCCCGCCCTGGAGACAGGCCCGCGATTCGCTGGAGGGGTTGCATCCTTCAGTCTCCCAGCAGCCGCGTTCCGCCCCTCCACATTCTTCTATCTGCAGAGCACGCACTTTGAGGGAGAGCTTGTTTGGTGTCTGGGCGGTTTGTTTGGTTTACTTTTGTTGTTTCCGCCTCTCTGCTGTCAAGAGGTAAACACTCTACTTGTCCTCCGGGGGGGCCAGTTAATAATGCTTCGGCAGCAGGTGCAGGAGGACGGCCAGGACCCGGGCACCGGGGTTTTCTTCTGGGCTGTGCCCCCGACCAGCTGTGTGACCCAGGCTAAGTCTCTGAGCCTCTCTGGGCCTCTTCTCCTTGCATACAGATTGGGGCTGGAACTCTGCCCAACCCTGAACTTTGAGGTGGTGCTGGCGGTGACAGTGCTCAGTGCAAGAAGGGTCATCTGCATAGGCTGGGCTCCTAACAGACAGTTAGTTACCTGCACGGCTTCACTTAATCCCCCAACCCCGGGCAAAGGATATTTCCAGACACGAAAAGGATGGCTCAGAGATAACACGCAGTTTCGTCAAAGTCGCACAGCAAGTTAACTAATGCAGCCAGTACTCAGGCTGGGGCATTTCTAAGCTCTGCTCCTTCCCAGGCCGGGAGCTCATCAGAACCAGACAGCCCTGCAGGCACCCTTGTTAGTTACTGTGATCACTGCCACCATCACTCCCACATGCAGGCACCCCAGGGGCGGCCTCAGCACCAAGTCCCCATCCTGGCTCCTCCTTGAACTGGGGGCCCCCTAACCTCCCCACACCTCAGTTGTTTCATCTGTACGATGGGCATGCTGCCCCCTGCCCTGCCCCCTGCGTACCTCCTTGAACTGGGGGCCCCCTAACCTCCGCACACCTCAGTTGTCTCATCTGTACGATGGGCATGCTGCCCCCTGCCCTGCCCCCTAGTTGGACAGGTGTGCGGCTCGGCTGGGTGAGGTTGGACTCACAGAGGTGGGGCACGAGCCCCCTCCGTCCTGCCCTGCGCCTCCCGCCCCGGAGGACACATCTGATCCCTCACACAGACGAGGAGCCCAGGCCAGAGGCAGCCCCTCCCAGGGCAGGTGGCATTTTAGGGAGACTGGATGGGGCAGGCGGTGCTGACTCAGGGGGAATGGACTCAGTGGCAGGACAGGTTTGGAAGCCGGACAACCAGGGCGCCTGCCCAGCCACTGCTGGGTGTGACCTCGCTCATGCAACATTGCAGGAATGGCAGCAGTGACACGAACAACAAGGCTGGTGACAGGACAGTGGGTGGGGGACATGAGGGCCTCAGGCCACCCCACTGCAGCTGCCCACCCACCCCTCAGACCCGAGGCTGGACCAGGGTGGCGGGGCTGGGCTAAGAGCTGAGCCTCTTCCAGAAACAGAAATCGATCTCACGCAAACACTCCTGGCTCCTCATTGCAAAAGGCCTACACAGTTCTGTCTCCCTTTCCCCTTCTTTCTTGGCGGCAAGCGCATGAGAGCCGTGGGCCCGGGCCTGTGGGCCTGGCAGCGCTGAGGTTCTCAATAAAACCAAATCTATATCTGTTTGCAGAAGGCAGGGCCCAGCCAACTGGATTCCGCTGGGTTCCAAGCCTCAGGGCTGCAGCTGGCTTCCCCGGCGCCCCATGTATTCCGAGTCCTGGCACAGGGGCCACCCCCTCACCCCAGCCTCCCCCCCCCCACCAGCGCCCACACACCGCCCCTCTCCAGACCCCACCTCCACCAGCTCGAGGCGACAGACACAGCAAATACTCCCCGAGCTTGCAGAGAGCACAGCCCCGTCTGTGCACAGTGGTGGGGTGGGAGCTGTCCCGTGGACCGCTGCACCCTGTCTCCCTCTGGCCGTCCTCCCACTTCCAGTGCAACACCTGCCGCTCCCGACTTCCTGGCTCTGTCCAAAATCCCGAGGTGCGCGGGAAAGCCTGGGCATCAGAGACTGGATTTGAACGCTGGCTCCGCCCCTCACCAGCTGCATGATTTGGGGCAAGTGCTGGTCTTTCTTAAGTTTCAGTCCCACGTCCACAAAATGGGCAACAGTGGGCTGTTTGTCATGAGAGCAGGACAGGGACCGGACACGCTCTGGGGCCCCTCGGGTGCTGTAGCCCTGCCCCCCATGCCCCCCACCAACCGCACGCCTGGTGGGAAGCTCCCAGCAGGCACAGCAGGCCCTCTGGCAGGTCCTGGACACTCACCCTACGCTCGGCCCTGTGCCAACAGCCATAATGACGAGAGTGGCAGATGTGTCCACCTGGGGAGCTGGAGGCTGGAGGGGGGTCGGGGGAGGCTGGAGGGCCCCAAGGCATAATGAAGACAGTGGGCTGGGGGCTCTGCTGCACAGAGGAAGGTGTGGGGTCCTGCAGGGGTGCAGTCTGAATGGAGCACAGAGTGTGTGCTGCGGTGTGGGGGGGGTGAGAGGGTGCCGCGAGGTCACAGGAGAACAATGGTCCCCCAAGAGTGAGGACCACGTGTCGTCCTCCCTGTGCTCCCTGCCCCCACCTGCCTGCATCGCTCTCCTGACAGCAGGGGCTCTAAGGAAGGCCCATAGGTCAAGTCACAGCTGCCCTAAGGCAGGCACGCTGTCAGCACCGACAGGAGAGGTGACAGTGGAGGGAGTGTGGAGAGCGGAGCTCTTAGGTACAGAGGCCTCCGGGGACTGGAGGGCAAGGACACGAGTTAGAACATGAGCCCCACCTTGGGGAGGGCTCTGAAGAAGATATGAGCATCGCAAAGACAGAGATCACTTTTCTTCTCCATTCTCCCAGGGCCTCGTACCATGCCTACTGTGGAGGACGCTCTCTTATCACCATAATCACCACCACAGCAGGATTCACCACCACCACCACTGCCACCACCACCACCATCATCACCACAGCCACCACCACCATCACCACCACCACACCATCGTCAGAACAAGTCACTGTGCTAAGTGCTTCCCATGTACCCGCTGAGGCAGCCCTGTCTGCATGTTACAGAAAAGGGAAATGAGGAGCAGAGCGGTTCGGCAACACACTCAGAGTCACCCACAGGCAGTCACTGCAGAGCTGGGATTAGAACCCAGTCTGTGTGACTCCAGGGACCGTCCTCATCTGTTAAATAAACAGCAGTGGCTGCCCCTACTCAGCACAGCTTCTGAAGAAGGGAATTCTTGATGTGAATCGGACAAGATGCTGGGCTCACTCTGGTCCTCCAGATCACTGTTTCTCTGGGCCACTCACTGGTACTGGAAGGAAAAGAGGTTCATTTGCATGCAATTTGCATACAGCTGCTGAAAATGAGCCCAGATTCCTACCACTTCAAAACTGCATTGTTTCTGCCTTGAAAGGGACCTTCCCACGCACACAGCCATCCCCCAGTCACCCCGCGGTGGGGTGGTGTCCCCTCGTCACCTCTCTGGAGCGGTCAATTCCCCACTCCCAGTCCAGCCCCCACTCAGGGGTGACCTGAGCCTGAGAACCTCCGTCCTCTGGAGTAGCCAGGAGCTCCCACGGCCCTCGCAGCTAAAGCCTGCGGAGCAGGGCGGGGGTGGGGGCAGGCGGGGGCATAGGTCCTGCAAGGGAGATTCTGAAGTGGGCCACCCGGCATGCGCAGCAGTTCCCTGTGAAAATTGGACCCGGTACCCTGGACAGCCGGCCCGGTCAGTCTTACCACCAGGACTGGGCCGGATGCCAGGCGCTGCCTCAGGAGGCTCTCCCCTCCTCCAGACCACCATCTTCCCACGGGACCCCCGGCCCGCCCCCCAATCTGCCTGCCCTGTGTCCAGGTTCGGGAAGGCCAGGCAGCTCCTCTGCTGCCTCGGTGCTCCGAAGCTCAGTCTGGGACTAGCAGACCAGGAGGAAGCCGTGCTAGGAGGGCCGCTCGGAAGCTCGCCCCCCAGGTGGGTGTTCAGGGGTACTGTGGACAAGGCCTGGGCTCTCTGCGGACCCGCCCAGGAGAGGGGCCCATCTGATCAGTGGCCAGGTGACGTGAGGTGCGGCCAGACGCCCCTCCCGCCGCGGGGTGAGCAGCTCAGGGCCTGACGGCCTGGCCTGGGGCGTGCAGCTCTTCCTCTGCCCCGTGCCCGGCTCCCTCACGGGCCCCCCACAGGCCAGCGGCCTCCCGGAGAAGCCCTTCTGCCCACCTGATGCCCCATCTTGGAAGCGGACCACTCCCACCTTCATGCTCCAGACGCTGCCTGGATGGCGAGCAAGGAGAACACATGCCTGCACACAGGCACATATGACACGTGTGCACATACATAAACTTCGTGCACAGCACCGCAACACACCTGAGCACGTGCACGCGCACACACATCATGTACACACATGTGCAGACGCACACATGCATGCACACGCGCACACACGTGCACTTCCCGCCACCAGGCCTGCCCATGCCTGTGTCCCCGCATGCTGTGAGCGGGGGTGGCCGCGTGTCCCTGAGTCTAGGGCAAGTCTTCACCATCCAGCCTCACAGGTCTCATCTGTGCAGGGGGTGAGACTCTTCTCACCTCAGGGGCTCAGAGGCACCCCTCGGGGGGCAGGGACTTCCAGCTTTAAGACTGCCCCTCAGAGCCAGTCCCCCCTCCTTTGGAGGCCTTTCCACATTCACCTGGGCCGTGTTGATTTATCCTCTGTCCTCCTCTGGCCCACGGGCCTGGTATTTCATTAGCCATCTCTCTGGCAGTTCCTCCTGGGCCTCAGGACACCCCTGACCCTTGTCTCCAGAACAGGAATGTGTGTCAGGCTGGACCCCCGCACCCACAGGGAGTGCCACTCGTGTGATCAGCGTAGCAGGAAGAACACAGGGCGACCCTGCACTCACTCCCAAGGGCAGGCCCATCTCCCCTGAGCAGAGACTTCTTTACGGATCAAGAAAGGGTGAGAGGGCCTCTGCTGGGAGGGGCTTTCCTGCCCAGCCTTGCTGCGAGTGGTCCGCAGGCTGTAGTCGCTCACCCTGGGCCCAGGGCAGCCGGAGCACGGCCCCAGGACCCGCACCACCTCCCTGCTGCCTGCAGGCTCTGCAGGCCCCACCAGGTCCAGTCCCCAGGCCAGCCAGAGAGCAGGCAGGTCGGCCCACGTCCGCCGCTTAGAGGAGTGGGGACACCCGCAGAGGCACACTGAAACTGGGCCAAGGCAGCGCCCACCTGACCTGAAGCTGCTGCGAGTCGCCAAGGACACTGGGGCAGGTGGAGCACACAGCGGGGTGCAGGGCCCCCCCCAGTCCCTCTGTCCTATGCCCGTGACCTCTGCCCGTCTACCCAGGTATGGTGAGCCCAGTCACCAGCAGATTGACTTAAATCTTCGCCTGGGGTTACTTTTCTGCAGGCGATCACTCAGAGCAGGGCTGCGGAGCGCACAGAGCCACGGGGTACGGGAAGGGGCACGGCTTGGGGCCCAGCCCGAGGCCCGGGTGCACACGGGGTCCCCCTCCCCGCCCCCCGCGGCCCCACCAGCTGTCCCTCCCGGCGCCTGGAACCCAATTCACATTTACATTTCCCAGCAGATGGTGGGGAGAATTTATAACAATCTTATCATGAAAATAAGATTCTCCGGTGTTCTCTGCACCCAGGGACTCAGGCCTTGGCAAATCCAATTGCTGCTTATCTACCCTGCTCGGCTCCAAATTAAAAGGCACCTCCCCTCCCCCACAAGCTGCCCAGCGTGGCCCTCAGCCTGGCCAGGGCAGCAGGTCCCAGGCCCAAAACAGCCTGGACGAGGCCTCCCAGGCTCTCAGATGACAACATCCTGTCACTGGGAACAGGATGAAGGGCTCTGGCCAGAGAATCCCTCCTCGCCCTCCCTGGAGGCTCGGGGCCTGGGCCAGGCCACCAGCTGGGCTCTTCGCGAGTCCTGCCCTTGACTGGACTTGGATTAGCTCAGAAGCCCAAGCTCCCCAAGACAGCATCTGACCCCGGCCTGGCCCACTGGAGACCTTGCCTCCTCCTGCACCTCCTAATCTCCCCGGCCCTGCCTTCCGGGTGCCTCTGCACAGGTGCGGGCGGTACACAGACCGTGCAGTGCGTTGACAGAGCACAGGCTGCACGCTGAGCACCGCCCCGGGGGCCGGGGGCAGCCAGAGCCCTGCCTTGTGGAGGTTCCCTGCCCAGGAAGACAAGGACTTACAGGGGGCGTTGGCACGTGTGGGGATGGGAGGGCGAGAGGCAGCAGGGGAAGCCTCTCTGTTAAGCACAAGTGTGAGTAAAGACCTACACTGGGGAGCAGTTAGGATGTGGAAAGGATGCCAGAGAGTGGGAAGAAAGGAGGCCGACCTTGTCCCTGGCACCTGCGGGCATTCACTGCTTTCTTCTTCCGCCGCGGCCTGAGGACAGTTGCACAGCTCCCCACGCAGGGCCTCAGGGTGGGCGTTCAAAGTTCAGCCTCATCCCTCATCCTCGTCCTCGAGGCAGCTCCAATGGAGGGTGGGGGGGCATTACTTCCCCCAAAGCCGGTGGTTTGTCCGGGCTTCCTGCTAAACTACCAGCTCCAAAAGGTAGGCCACGGGACGCAGCGCGGTCCACTTGTGTCGTGATAGGATGACCAGGTCTGTGTCCATGAGACAGACAGGACCACGATGATCCTTTCCCGTACGTATGTCACCTTTGATTTGACCTCGAGTTATGTATTTAGGAATTTCCCCTTTTCCCGTTCTCCGGGGAGGTTTGTGTAAGACTGGATCTCTGCCCTGACAGTTGGGTAGAACGCACATAAAAGACCAATCGGGCTTAGTGTTTCCATGGGGAGAAAGTCTTTCCGACCCATTCTATTTCTTTAATGGCTACAGAACCATTGATCTATTTATTCTTGAGTCAATGTTGGCAAACCGTACTTTTCTAGGAATCTGTCCATTTTTTCCAAACAACAAGTTACCAAACTTGTCGGCATAAGACCGTTCATAGAATTCTCTTATTACTTTGGAATTTCTGCTCTTTCAACGCTGGATCAATCTTACTAGTGGTTTGTCTATTTTCACCATCTTTCCAAAGAACCATCTCTTGGCTTCCTGCAGACGCTGTTATAACTTAATAAATTCTGCTTAGTCTCTATAATCTTCTTCCTTCTAATTTCTCAGGGTTCATTCTGTAGTCCTTTTACCCTTATTTATTGTCTTTTTAATATCTTAATTCATTAATTTTCAGCCTTTCTTCTTCTGTTGTATAAGTATTTAAGGCTGTTCATTTCCTTTGAAGTACCTCACAGATTTTGATATGTAGTATTTTCATCATTATTCAATTATGTCTGTTTTACATACCTATTAATGATCTCTTCATCGACCTCCCAGTCAGTTAGGACTGTTTTAAATATTTCCCAACATACAAGGAATTTCTCTTTATTTTTGTGCATTTTCTAATAATTGTAGTGTCTTACCCACTACTGATTCTCTGAAGTTTGGTGACACTTGCTCTATGACCTAAGTCATGGTCAAAATCTGCAGCCGTCCCAGGCACCCTGGAGAGGACCGTTATCTGCTGTTTGAGGGTCCAGTAAGTCAAGTGCTGATTATTACTGAAACCTGCTCTATATTCACTAATTCCTAGTCTCTGTGCCCATGTTGACACCTTCTTCTCTCGTGACGGAGTCCCTTTGCAGGTGGGAAGTTCTGGCTTTGTTTATCTATTTAGAGCTCTTTTATTAGGTATATAGAAATGTAAGATGTTTCATCTTCCTGAGGAGCTGAGCCGATCATGCAGTGGTCTGTGCCGTCCTGTTTAATATATTTACTTATATGATTAATCCTGGTGGTATTCATGTACATATTTGTCTTCGCGTCCATTTTGTCCAAAGCTGACCTTACCACTCACACCCTCCCTGACTCTCTGACCGATGTGTCTTTCTTTACAGCTTCATTCTCACCTTCTGGTCCTTATGTGTTACTGGATCACTTGTATTTTTTTCCCTACAATCTGATGATCCTTGACATTTAATAAGCTCTTCTAATCCGTCCACATTAATTTGTTTACTGGACACGATTTCAAAAGCTTGCCTCAGGTTTTCTATTTGTCCAAGTTTTTTCTTCTGTATTATTTTAGTTTCTCTCTTTTTTTTCCTATTTTATTCAGTAAAGACTTTTTGTCCGCTTACTTGCATTCTTACTCCTTTCTTCCTGGTGTGGAAGTTATAGACTCCTACAATACTCTTCCAGAGGTTACGACTGCCTTCAATTTTATTGTATTTTCCACTGGTGTCTTGTGCGTGTAGGTCTGTGAGACGCTATCACACATGCAGAGCCCTGTACCGCTGTGGTGACCAGATACAGAGCTGCTCAGAGCTGCTCCAATACCTCGGGGGGCCCTCGTGCTGTCCTAGAGTTGCACCCACCCAGCCCACCTCCCGGTCCCGTTTCTAGCTCCACAATCTCGTCCCTTAGAGGATGTCAGACCCACGGAATCACCCAGCATGGGCTCTACAAGACAGGCTCCTCCACTCAGCAAAATGCCCTCGGAACCCCCCCCTTGTTCACCCTCTTTATTGATGAGGAGTATTTCTTGGCGTGGACGCACCACAGTTTAACCATTTACCCACAGAAGGCATCTGGGTTATTTCCAACTTGGGGCTGTTACAGATAAAGATGCTGTGAATACCTGTGTACAGGTTTTTGTGTAAACATGACTTTTTATTTCTCTAGGATAAATGTGCAGGAGTGCAATTGTTGGGAAGTATCGTAAGTGAATGTTTAACTTTTTAAGAAACTACCACAGTGTTTTCCAGAGCAGCTGTATCATTTTGCATTCCCGCCAGCAGTGTATGAATGGTCCACTTTCTCTGTATCTCTTATTTTAGCCATTCTAGCAGGCGTGCGGTGGTTTCTCATTATGGTTTTAATTTGCATTTCTCTAATGGTTAGTGATGTTGAACATCTTTTCAGATGCTTATTTTCTATCCATACATCTTCTTTGGTGAAGGGCCTGCTCAAATCTTTTGCCCATTTTCTAATTCAAGTATATTTTTTCTTATTGTTGGAATTAGAGATCTCTTTATATATTCAGGATACAAGTCCTCTGCCAGATATGTGATCTACAAACATTATCTCCCAGTAAGTAGTTTGTCTTTTTATCCTCTTAACAGGGTCGTTTGAAGAGCGTAAGTCTTTAATTTCAATGAAGGAATCCTTGAGTTTTTACCATGTATTGTTATTAACAGACACCAAAATTAATGAATATTTAATTTCTCTGAAAATGGGCTCAGACTAATTTAATCACTATCATTGTCCCATTGTTGTTCTGCCCTTTCTCAAAACTTAACTGCACAAATAAGACATTACAGTCAGAAAACACTGCTTAATATGAAATGATGTCATTATCTCACACAGTCCTTTGTTGGATCTGCCCCACATTTACCAGCTCCTTGGTTCACTTTCCTTGTCACAGACCTTCCTTTGAAGATTACTCTCCATCCTCGAGTCCATCCTTCAGAAGCTCCTTTAGTGAAAGTCTGTTGGCGGTAAACTCTCAAGTTTTCACTCGTCTTTGCTCTCCAGAGATGGTTTTGCGGGCGGCGTGATTCCAGGCTGACAGTCCCTTCTCTCGGCCTTGCTGGGTATCACTCCACCGTCCCCAGCCTCCACGGTTGCTGCTGTGACTGAGCTGGGAGAGGAGCCGTCACTCTGCCCCTCCTCGCGAGCCTCCTTCCCGCTCTGGGGCCGCGGTTTCCAGGAGGCATGGAGCTGCCAGGTGTCAGGTGCCTCCTGTGTCTGCGGGATGGTGGGTGGTCGGGGTGGGGCCTCCTCACGCACTGCCTTTCCTCATTCAATTCTCTTCTCCTGGGACCCCGCCTCGACCTGTGCTGAATTGCTGGTATACCCTCCGCACCCCTTCACCCGTCGCCCTTTCCGTTTCCTTAGCTCTCCCTGGCACACGGTCGCTTCCCCAGCTAAACCTCCCAGGTTGCTCCTCTCACATCCGGGCCAAACGTGTTGCCCGGTCCCCCGCCAAGTCCTTTGCTCTGAAAGTTATCACTGATCTTTCCAGACTCATTGGGTCCCTTTTGATCATCTCTTATTATTACTCATCTCTGTGCTTTCATCTTATTTTTAAAATATTTCTTAGAAACTATCTTATGTCAGGTATCTGATTAATTCCTTGGGGGTCTGCAGGAGTCAGCAGCGGCTGCCCTGACGAGTAACACAGACTCGGTGGTTCAAACAACAGAAACTCACCCCGACCCCGTCCTGGAGGCCAGAAGTCAGATACCCCGGGGCCTGCAGGTCTCCTCCTCCTGCTGAGGCCGGCCTCCCTGGCGTGTGGACAGCCCTCCCCTCCCGTGTCCTCACGCGGCCGTCCCTCTGTGCCCATGCGTCCTGATCTCCTCTTCTTATAAGGACACGAGTCACGTTGAATCCGAGGTCACCCCAGAGACCTCGCCTTACCTCAATCACCTCTGAAGGCCCCGACTCCAAACACAGTCACCCGCTCAGGTCCTGGGGTGAGGACTTCAACATCTGAACTTTAGGGGGACAGAATTTAGCCTGCATCGGGCCCAAAGCTGTGGTCTTGTTATTCCTGCAACTGCCGGCCCTCCCTCCTCCTCTGCCCACCGAGGCTGCCCACTGCACACTAAGTGACCTCTGCCTGTGGGTTCACGTGGCTCTTCTTCTGAGGGTCCCCCAAAGGCCTACGGGACTCTCCCCGAAAGGACCGTCTGCCAGGATCTCGGCTGCCTCCCGTCCAGCGCTTCTGCCTGGGGTGGCGAGGGGCTGGCGGTGCGGGGACAAGTTGGGTTATTTTGCTTCCCCCTGCAAGCCCTCAAAGCATTTACAGTCCTGGTTTTTTCCACGTGAAGCTGTCTCCTAGCAGGGGAGCTGCATGGGCTGCTGAACCCGCAGTGTACCACGAGGGATCTGCCCAACTCCTTGCCTGCGGCTCCCCCAAGCCGGGGACCTGGCCTTACTCACTTGGGGTCACATGGACGGGCTCACGCACTTGGTAAAGCAGCACGCCGAAGGGACCGGGCATGAACTGGAAATCCTGAAACCGGGCTCCAAGAGGCCCCCAGCTCTCTCCATGACTCCGGCCATCACCCCTGTGCCCCCAAGGCCACCTGGCCTCAGATTTGCCATGGTGACCTGGGGTCTCTTCAGGATCTGAGGAAAGCTGTCCTGGCCGCCCTCCAGCCTGTCTCACTGGAACACAGAGGTCTTGCAGTCAAGCAGAGCAAGACACAGAAACATGGCCTGCCATGGTGGCTGACGCCTTCTAGACGCCCCGCGTCAGAACCCTTCGGTCTTCACACCTATGGGCTGCTCTGTGCACAGGACGCTGCTGCCCTTCCCCCTCTCCTTAAAACCCCCGGGCACCTGTCACCCAGCCTCCACGGGGTCTCCTCCTCTCCCTGCTGCCCTGTCCCCGGGCTCCCACACGGGGTCCTCAGAGTCCCCCTGGCCCCCGGGCCCCGCACAGGACAGCAATGCTGCCCGCCCTCACCACCCTCCCGGTGGCCCTCCTCTCCCCCATCTCCCTGTCCAGGCCCACCATCTGCCTGGTCACCCGGCCCAGAGTCTGGGCAGAAGGCACAGAAGGTGCTGGAACCCCCCCGGGAGGGTCAGATGTCTCCCCGCTGCCTCACCTCACATGCTCCTCCCTCAAAGCTCGGCTTCTGACCAGCTCCTGTCTAAGCCAAGACCCAGCCTCCTCCTTAACGGATCTTCAGGCCACCCCGACCCCAGACCCTTGGTTCCCCTTCCCGCAGGAACACCCCTGCACTCGAGGCCAGGCAGGGCCCCCGTCCCCCTGCCTGCCACCCAGGCTCCCTCGTGCACCTGCAGACCGATGGCCCAACAGGCAGGCACCCCATCCCAGTCGTGCCCTGCCTGGCCCTCAGCGGGCAGAGAGCACACTGGCCCTTGGACGCAGTCAGACCTCTACTCAGCCTGGGCTGCTGTGTCCTCAGCACTCAGTGCAGGGCCCAGAGCAGGTGTCTAATAGGGATTATGGGACTGGCCAGGGTCAGAGTTCAGCACAGGACCAGGGTCAGAGTCCAGCACGGGACCAGGGTCAGGGCTCAGCATGTGACCAGGATCAGGGCTCCGAGTGTGACCAGGGTCAGGGCTAGGTTGGGATCCGAGTAGGTGTTGACCAGGGTTAGTGGGTAACCTTGGAGAGCAGTGTTCATTGCCTATAGAGAGGTATGTGTCCACCGCAGTGGGCCTCTTAGTGGACAAGCAGGGTCCGTGCCTTTCACCTGGAATGAAGCCCTAGGAAGACGCCAGACATGGCACTGAAATGCACTCTGGCTTTGTAGGGCTGAAGGAAAGGCCGCCGTGGAGAACACAGGTGTCCTCCAGACCGCGGGGGAAGAGGAGGCTGGAAGGGCGCCGGCCACGCTGCAGAGGGCTGGGTGGGCAGCTAAGGAGTTTGCGCTCCCTTTTGTGGACAAGAGTTGCTGACATGCTGCTGGCCCCACGGTAAACAGAGAAACCAGGAAAAGTCCCTCCCACTGTGTGTGTTCCACCCTGGTCTCTGCTCCCCTCAGTGCCAGGCTGCCTGGGAGCCCTGGGACCAGCACGCTGTCCAGTTCACGCCAGGACCTCAGCCTCTTGCTTCCGGAAGAGGCTTTCATCACGAGTCTGGAGAAGGAGGCCAAGGGGAAGCTGGAGGTGGCACAGCCCCAGGGCCACGAGGACCCCAACAGCCACCCGAACTGTGCGCTGAGCCCCTGTGCCCTGCCTGGCGGGGCCAGGAGCTGGGGCCAGCCCCGAGGGACCCCACAGGGCTAGGAGTCACAGGTGAGGCGGATCTGACACCGGCGGGGGGCATCAGGGCTGCCTGCCGGCCAAGGGCAGAGGCAGAGCCCAGGCGCAGACAGACGGGCTCCATCTCACTTCCTGTCAGCATCACCCTCCTTATCATCACTGCCTTTTTTTGTTGTTATTTTATGCTTATATGAGAAAAATATCTTTTTCCAAGAAAAGTCGACAGGTATAAAATGGCATCCCACCCCATCCAGTACCAACGAACATATGTTCACATACATATATACACCCCACACCGCAGGCATAAAATTGAGAGAAATAACCGCAGGCCCACAGGGCGTGGTTCCCTCCGGGCGGAATCAAGAGGATGCAGGGGTCCAGCCCCCTCAGTCCGTACGCCCACGCAGCAGGCGGGCTTCCAGGAGTCACTCCAGGGCACACGCCGGGGGCTTTCTGGGTGCCCAGCAGAGCCACACTCCAGGGCCCACACCCGAGGCAGTGGTTTGGGGGAGCTGTGCTCTGCGTGCTTCTTCCCGCAGCTCCGCTCACCCACTGCCCGCCGAGAGGCGCCCCGTTCTGCACTCCACAGCACTCGCCCCGACGGTCGGTCGGAGCACAGGATGGGAGCGGAGGGAGCTCGGTCCGCCCACCGGCGTCACCCCTGAGTAGACCTCAGCCCAGCCCTCCGTTCGCGTCACAGGCCCACGGACAATGGCAGGACGGAAGGGGCAACCACAGGCTAAGTCCCGCATCCTCTCGGGCTCCATCGAGGCCCCATCTCTGCCCCTCAGAGGGGCAGGACTGGAGTCCCTGCTCTGCGCGCGGCCCACGGGGTCTGGACCCTAGATCTCCTCCTCCACCTTCAGGATCATCCCCGAGAAGACCTCCTGGCCTGTGTGGCTGCCTTGGGGGCTGCCCTGGGAGCCTCCAGCTGGCCTGCAGGCTGCTCCGCCCCCAGGGCAGCCATCTGGGACTGCGGGCGAGGCGCCCCGGGGCGGGAGGGCCTGCACCAGCCTCTCCAGGGTCCGGTTGAGGGCCTCGACGCCGTCGGCCAGCCGCTGGCTCTGCTCGGCCAGCCGCTGCAGCAGCAGGTTCTGCTGGGCCATCAGCGCACTCTGCTGCTGGGACCAGGAGCTGAGCAGGGCGCCCTGCTGCCGCTGCGAGTCCAGCAGCCGCCGTTCCACGTCCGAGGCCTCAGGCCCTGTGGGCTTCCCGGGGGGCTGGGGTGCTGCCGAGGAGGGCGGCGAGGGCCGGGAGGCCCCGGGGAATGTGGCCGCGGGGGGTGCCGAGGCCGGGGAGGCGGGCGGGGAGGGTGAGGAGGGGGACGCAGGGAGGGCTCCTCGGGGGTCCAGGGGATCGGCTTCAGGCAGGCTCGGCCCATCCAGCGTCCGCAGGGGTAGCCATAGGCAGCCGGGGGCCTCGTCCTCGTCGGCTGGCAGAGGGAGACAGGAAACGTGAGCCTTCGCCAGCCAGGACCGGGGCAATGCCAGGGAGCTCCACCTGCACGAGGCCCTCTGCCCACGCAGCTATTTAGGTCTCGCGGGGCCCCTCTGCAGTGGGCAGCAGCGCCCTCGCTAGGACACCAAGACTCAGAGGGTGAAAGACGTCCTCCAGTAACGTCAAGGTAAAACTTCAACCTGGCAGCTCCAAAGCCAAGGTGCCACCACCATGCTGCCATCTGTCTGTCCATCCACCCACCCACCCAAGCTGGCCATTATCTACCGCCCCTCCTGTCTGCCCATCTGTCTACCTACACATATGCACCCACTCATCCATCCCCTCATCTATCCGCCCATCTGTCTGCTCATCAAGCACCCATCCGTCCCTCCATCTGTCCACCTCCTTCCTTCCTTTCATCCTTCTTCCTTACAGCCATCCATCCATCCATCCACGTGTTCATCTCTCAGCCATCCATCCTCAAAGCACCCGTCCATCATCCACCCTTCCATCCATCCATCCTTCCATCATCCGTCCATCAACCACCCATCCTCGATCCGTCCATCCATCCACCCACTTGTGTATATACCCTTCCAATCCTTCAGTCCCTCCATCCCTCCATCCATCTACCCATCCATCCGTCCACCAAGCGGACATCCCATAAACATGAGCAGCTGTATATAAAGGCAGAGCTACCCCAGGGTCGCAGGAAAAGCCAAGACCTGGACTCCTACATACTGGGCTCCAGAATCAGCTCTTCCTCTTGACAGCCATGTGACCTTGGGAAAACCCTTCTGTCCTCTGGGTCTCAAATCCCTAGTCTGCAAATGAGAGGCCCAGCTGAAGGCTAACCTTCCAGGTGGCTGGGTGTGGAGGGTGAGTCAACCGCGGTCCCAGGGAAAAGCCCTGGGCCTGAGCCCCAGGTTGTGGTGTCCTGCCTTGCTGACACCTGCCGACACGCTGCGTGGCAGTGGGCAAGAGCATGAGGAATTACTGCGGGGGGGCGACTCCGGGCTGTCCCTCCTGGATCTGAGCCCCTCTCACCTCACCTATGGCACAGGGGGTCCTGCTTTGCGATGGAAAAGGGGCGACGACAGCACCACCGCAGAGGCCTGGGCGCACACGCTCCCTGGCGCCAGGGGGATTCTGAGCCTGGTGTGTCCGCGGGCACAGTGACCGCCCGTCCGCCTCCTGCTCTTCCTTTTCCTCCTCCTCCTCACTGTCACGTCCTCCTTCTGGGCTCCAGGCATCTGCGGTCCGGGCACTTGCTGACCCTTCTGAGCCCAGAGGCTCACGGGCGGAGCCACCCTGCCGGCGTGCTGTTTCCCTCCCGCGAGGAGGCTTCCTGGGGCTGAGGGCCCGCAGCAGGCACTGGCCCGCTCGGAGAGTTCCCGTTGGAGAGGCCGGGCCCTGGGCTTCCGACAAGTCCGCCTTGCTTGTCAATTGCAGTCTGCACCTTCTATTCTGGGAGGCCCTGGAAGGACCCAGCCAGGTGGAGAGGTCCGGGTGCAGGTCTGGCTGCCCTCGGCATGCTGAAAGGTTGGGGCCCGTGGCTGGGGCAGAGAGCCCCGAGTTGGCACCGGCAGACACGACCTCCAGCCCTGCCTCCGCCCCGTCCTGCAGATACATGCCGTCGCCCCCCCTTGGCGTGGTGTTCTCCAGCTGTCACGTGTGGCCTGCGCGTGTCGCCCTGACTTAGGCGTCTAGTGGCCACTGACAGAGAAAAGGGGAGGCCAGCAGTGGGGCCAGCCTCCACCCCACGACGCACTCTCGTGGAGTCCAGCAGCCTCCCGTCCCGCGTGCGCTCTGCCCACTGGGCTCCCTGAGGGACGGGAAGCCTGGGAAGGGAGCGCAGCTGCTAGGAGGGGCCGCTCTTTCCCACGCTTCGCCCCACCCACAGCCCTGCCTGGTCCAGACCGTCACCCTGTGCCCTCTCCTCCCCGCTAAGGCAACTGGAGTCCCTTGCCCAGCACAGCCCTGACTTCCCAAAGCCCCCAGGGAACAGGACGTCATCCATCATCTCTCCCCGGCCCCCTCCCTGCTCCCGCCGGCACGGCCCCCACGCAGCTGTCCGCACCCCGGCCTGGGGCGTCGCGAGCTCGCCCGGGCAGCCCCTTCCTTGGCCTCTGTCCCCTCTGCCAGGACAACTCCTGCTCAGCGCTACCCCAGGAAGCCCTCCCTGCCTCGGCTGGCCCAGGGCCCTCGCGTCACTGGACTGGACTGTCCACCCCGACCTCCCCTAGGACGCACGCTCCAGGAGAGATGCGCTCTGTGGGCTCCACCCCTGCGAGTCGGGGCGCAGCACGGAGCGGAGGGCCAGTGAGTGACAGCGAGCAAGCGGAGGGCGGCTGCGGGCCCCCCCTCCCTGCTGGACCCAGGTCCAAGCCTGCCTGGCCCAGTCAGGGGCTCACGCGGTGGCTGCAGGTCAGCACGGCAGCCCGGCATTGGTCCCCAAGGCTACCCTAAGCCCATCTCAAGCAAATCAGGGTCAGATATTTGTCCTCACTCCCTCTGAGCCGGCCAACTCGTCCCAAGCAGAGAGGGCCCCACCAGCTCCAGCCGGGGGCCAGGCCAGGGGCAGACACGGCCACACCCGGCCCAGCGGCCGGAAGGCCAGGCGGCCCTCTCCGTGGTCCGCGCCCTCCAGGAAGGCAGCAGACACCGACAGACCCATCCTGCCCTTCTGAGAATAAGGGAGAAGCCGCAGAGCTTCCTGCAGGGGCAGCTGGGGTGCCGCACACCCTGGGAACAGGGAGACACAGCAACGTCGGCACCCACTGCAGCGAGACCCAGCTGGTGGGCACTGCTCCTGGCCGCCCCTCACCCCTGCCCTCTCACTTCACTGCTGAGCGGTGGGCAGAAGCCCCGGCCGCGCTCTCGGCGGCGCGGTTGGGGGAGGGGGTGGTGCAGACTAGGGGGAGGCGGGACCTCCCACCCTGGGCATGCGGCCCGCAACCCCTTCCTCTCCCCTCCCCCATAGCAGCCCGCCTGGGCGCAGAGAAGACCCTGCGGGCCTGCCCCTCCCGGGCGCGGGCAGGGGCCGGAGGGGCGGCGGGCTGTCCCCTCACACTGACTTACTTGGTGCCGGCTGGCTCCGGCCAGGAGCTCGCTGGCCGCCTCTGCGTGCGAGGACGCAGCCTCAAGGCCGGCTTCAATACTATCTGCAAATCAAGACAACAGAAGCAATTATAGAGTGGAGAACCTGAGGTCGCCCAGGGCCGTGCGGACGGGGCGTGGACGGCATCTGCCCCCCCCGGTGATCACTCCAGGCACAAGCGGGGAGTCCAGCCTCCAGAGAACAGAGGCTGCAGCGAGGGGGCACCGGTCGGCCCCCTGGCGTGGGCGCTGGCCGGCCTGAGCTGTCCGGACAGAGAGCCCAGGAGTGCCTGTCCCCTGGAGCCACGGCAGCCCACTCGGGAAAGAGTGAGGCCCGGCTCTGCAATGACTGCACGCTCACAGTCACCGTGAAGACGGCGAGACGGCCTGGGAACACCCTCCTCCGCACTCGGCCCTGGACGTCAGCAAGTGCACTAAGCGGCCGGTCCTGACAACACTGAGGGGCTGAGTGCGGACCAGGACTTCAGGCAGGGGCCGGCTGGGCGCGTCCACGCAGCCCCCCAGAGGTGCCAGCCCCACAGCACACCTGAGCCGCCCTGACGAGGCCCGGGGCCGCCCTTGCACACCAGGAGACTCCCCTCCGCGATGCCCTTGGTAAAAAGGCAGCATCACAGAAAACAGGGGCCAGATCCATCCTTGCCCCGCTGTGGCTGCACAGCCCAGCTGGAGGGCACGCAGGGCAGGGGTGAGTCAGGACCGCGGTGCTTGACCCCAGCAGGAACCGGGTTTGCACCCAGCTGAGAACCAGGGCGATTCTCTATGCTGTTTTCTCTCCTCCCAAAGGGAAGGACCGCCCAGACGATCAGGGAGTGGGCACGGCCCTCAGCAGGGACCAGGCGCAGAGGTGCATCAAGTACATTCTTGTAGGAAAACAGGACAAGCCTCCAAATTCATGCATTTTGGTGAGTACTCCAGAGGCGGAAACGGCTAAACGCCCACGTCTCCCTGGAGAGCTGCGCTCCCGGGCGCCACCCAGGCCCAGGCAGGGACCGTTCCCATAAACGCAGGTGCCGCCCAGGCACCAAGTCCCCTGGGCCCCGGGCTGAGCAGGGGGCGTCTTCCCTGCCTGTGGTGCCCTCCCTGAAGCCTGAGTCCGGCCGCTCCATGGGGAGCCCCATCAGGAGGGGCACAGGCAGGGCCACAGGCCCCCGGGCTCCCCCCCAGTCCCCGCGGCAGGTGCTCGGCGGGGGCTGCCCTGGAGGCCTCTGCTCTGGGGGTCTCCGGGGCACCCAGACTCTGGGTCAGGCCCCCCGGGACCAAAGAGAAGCCCCTCAGCACCACTCCCCCAAACATGGACAGAGCTACAGGCACGCCGGGGGCGGGTGGCCTGCACTCTGCCAGCCAGCCGTCCGCAGCCCTGCAGCCGGACCCTGCCCAAGCCCCAGGCCAGAACTGACCCAGAGGCAGGAGCCAGTGGGGCTGGGCCTCGAGCCACCCCCAAACCAGGCGTGGCAGCCACTCCCCTGCTTGGTCTCAGCCCACCGGAGCGGAGAGTGGGTGTCCTGCCCCTACCCCTCTCTCTCACTCATTCAGCAAACCTCTCTGAGTCAGCACTGTGCCAGCCGATGCCAAGAGGAGCTCGCTGCCAGCGTACCGTCCCGACGGAGGAGAGCCGGGAGCCACGGGGCGCGGGAGAGGGGCCGCCGGCCCACCAGAGCAGGCAGGGGCGTCTGCGCCAGGCTGGGCCTCGTGACCGAGGAGCGTGCCGAGCGCCGCACCCGGGGGCCACCAGGAGAAACACAGCCACCAAGCTCCTGCCTTGATCCGGGGCTGGGAACTCGCGGGACGGGTCTCAACACCCAGGGCCACACCCGTGCCACCTGCTGCCAGCCCCCCTCGGCCCTTAGAGTGTGCCCACCCTGCAGCACCCCAAAACCAGGTCTGGCTCTGCCTGTGGGGGAGCAGGTGGCCTCCCGAACTAGGCCCCTCCCCACGGTCCAGCCCAGGGCACGGCCGTGTCCTGGGTCTGCGTGCATCTCTGATCCGCCCAGCCCTGCTTGGTGCAGACCCCCACTAGAAGGTCTGCTGGGGCCTCTGCTGAGGGCGTCTGTGGCCCCTGCTCGTCCCCACGAGGCTGAATCCTGCCGCCCACGCTGCAGCCCTCAGGAGGGAGCTGGTCCTGCTTCTGCCATCGTCTCCAAAGTCCTTCCAGCAGCTCCCCAGGAAGGGGTGAGGCAAGGGTCCGGTGGAGCTCAGCTTGGAGCTGTGGGTGGAGCCATTACGCGCAGACAGAAGGCAGCCCAGCGAAGGGCACCCCTGACGGACACTGAGAGGCGCCTCGAGGAGGAGGAGGAAAACGGGTGCAGGGAGGAGATGCTGAGGCGCCCCGGAGGGCCCGGCCCGCCCTCCACACCAGGCTCAGAAACTTCTGCAAAGCTGGCCCCGGCGGTGGGCCCTGGGAGGCTGCGAGCCCCAGACACTGCCCTGGCCTGTTCTGGGGGCTGAGTGACCCAGGGAGAAGGGACCCCACTCCGAGAGCCCAAGAGGGCGTCAGGAGGTGAGCTCACCTGCCCTGCCTGCACCACGCCCAAAACAGGGCACGGCAGGGGCAGGGAGGTGAGCTAAGCCGGGCCAGTGATGGAGGAAACGGTGCCGGCCTCCCACGAGCACCCGAGCGATTCACTTTCCGAGGTCTCGGAGGCCCCGCGGAGGCCCTGTCATGTGGGGCGACCCCAGATGGACCTGGCTCTGAGCCTCAGCTCCTTCACGCCCAGGACTGGCCTGGAGCCTCGGTCTCCCCAGCAGACGCACAGGGGCCTCAGCTCTCCCCGTGGTTCTTGCTCGAAGCTCCGTGCAGGCTGTTGAGGGTCCACTTACTCGGCAGGGCCTCGGCGGGCTGGCCCTCGCCGGCGGGGCCGGGGGCCGTGAAGGTCTCAGCCACCATGCGCTCGACGGGCGTGAGGACGGGGCCGGGGGCCCGGGGGCGCTCGGCCAGCTTCCTGCGCACCACCCCTCGCAGGTCCCGCCACTTGTGCTTGACGTCGCCCAGGTCGCGGCGGCAGTAGCCCAGCGCGTTCACCGCCTGCAGGATGCGGCTCCACACGCGGTGCTTCCGGGCGGGTGGGCCCCGCAGAGCCCCGAACAGCAGCGGGTAGTGGCGCGTCACCCTCTGCACCAGCACCTCGGTCTCCTGCGGGCTGAAGTTGGGCTTCCGCGTCTTGGTGCGTGAGTGGGAGCCCGGCCGCAGGGGCGCACAGCCCGGCCCGGGCAGCAGGGCCACCACGGCCGGCTCGGGGCTGGAGCTGCGCCGGCACACGGCCTTGCCGCTGCTGGACCCTGGAAAGGCACCAGAGGCTCAGGGCGGGCGGAGGCCAACAGGCGCCTGGCAGCAGATGGGACGGGCCGTGGAGAGCAGAGCCCCCGACCCCGGCTCGTGGCCCTGGGTCTCCACTGCACCCCGTAGAGGGGACGGTGGCCCCAGGCCGACAACCGTCATCGCAGGGACACCCATAACAGCACGCAGCACGCAGCGGGGGCCCGTCTGGGCCCAGGTGCCCATCCCCTCTGCCGGGCCCCAACCAGGGTCACAGCAGGTGAGTCCTCGCCACCTCCCCGCCCGGGACACAGCCCCTCCCGATCAGTGATGGGGCTCAGTGACCATCCGGGTGACACCTGGGTGTCCATCTGGAGCGTAAAAGCCTCCTGCACACCCAGACGAGACGGCAGCCAGAGCGAGGTGAGGGAGGACGTGGAGACAGACGGGGCCCTGGGGAGACGGGCGGCCCCGCCAGAGCAGGGTCCTGCGGGAACCCAGGCTCTGCAGCTGAGCGAGGGGCCTGAGGCGGCGCAGCCCGACTCTCTCCAGTCGCTTTGTTCCTGGGGGTGCAGCACACCCCGAGGAAGGCAGCCGGGCCGCCCGCTGGGGAGCAGGGCATGCATGGGCCTCAGCACCTCGCCGGCGCCCAGGCCTGAGAGGCGGGAGGCTACTCAGAGCCAGGGGACCCCAGTGAGGCAACGACTCGGCAGGGGAAAGGGTGAGGGTGGGGGGCAGCCCTGGGCCGTGGCTGGGTGCTGACTGCTGGCCGAGTGGCTCGGGGTGCCCCGAGCCGCCTTGCTCTTCCAGGCCAGGGGCTGTGAGTACCCCCTCCCCGACCTCCCCGCTGCCCAGGGCAGCCGGGCACTCAGGGCAGCAGCAGGAAAGCCTTAAGGCCACAGCAGGTGGCAGGCCAGGCTGGGTGGGGCCGAGGCCCTCACGTTGGGGAGACTGGGAAACAGCAGGGACGTCAGCTCCCCCCTCACAGCCCTGTAACCCACCACGTACGTTTCCTGGGAAGCGGCTCCCGGCTGCACACCCCCAGCAGTCTCCGTGGGGGGACCCACTGCAGCCCATCCCCCGCCCAGGACAGCTTGTCCTCCCCCTGGGGAGTCCCTGGCTGGGGAGGAAGGCCCGGGGCGGGGGGGCGGGGGCAGGCAGGCCAGGGCTCTTCCAAGAGCAGAACGGGTGGGCCAGCCTCTTGCGTGAAACTCCTCAGGCCCGGCCTTCCCGAGGGGCTGGGGGCGACCTGAGGAGGTGGGGAGGGAATGCGGCAGACGCCCAGACCTCCAAACCTGCCCGGGCCTTGCCGTCTGCCCGCGCCTGGGGGAACGGGCAGGTGGCTGGGTGGATGGCATGGGTACCCACCGATGGCCTCTCCTTGCTCTGACACCATGGAGGCCAAGTCCTTGATGATCTGGTTCACATCCAACAGGTCACTCTGTGGAAACAAGATGGCAGCCATTAGGTCAAGGGCACGGCCACCAAGAGTGCTAAGTGAGAGGCAAGGACCAGAACAAGCCCAGGGTCACCCCGCAAGTCAGAGACATTGCTGGGATCTGAAACACTGTCTCCTGACCCCGAGGCCAAACCCCATGCTGAGGATCCCAGGGCTGCGCGCTCCCTTGCCGTGTACAGAGGACCCTGGAAGGCTGCAGTCTAGTCTAGTGCAGGGCTGTGGCCCCAGCACTGTCCTGCAGGCCTGACTAAAGGGGGAAGGAGGCTGAGAGCAGAGGGCACAGTCTGCACCTCCCACAGGCCTGTCAGTCCTGCAGGCACCTCACTCCTCATTCCCTCCTGGGGGGGCTCCTTGACAGAGGGTCCACTTTTCCTTCTCTGTACACTCGGCACCTAGCGTGGGCCAGCACACGTGGGTGGGTGGTGGGTGGATGGATGGATGGACGATGGATGGACGGTGGTGGGTGGGTGGATGGACGGTAGCCCCACTGCTGTCTAAAGAATGAGTAACTTTGTGAAGCTAGTGAATGGGGTAAGAAGCAGAACTGAGCCCAGGAAACTCTGGGGTACCTCCCGCCCTGCATGTCACGCTGGCCTCTTGCATCTTCCGTGCCGCCCACCTCTATCCTAACTCCACTTTGCCCAGCAACAGTACCAGTGATGCTGGTGAGGGGTGTGGCCACACCACTCACGGACCACCTGCCTGGGGTTGTGCCAGGGGCACCTCACACATGGCACCTTCACACCTGGCAGCACCTGTGAAGGTGGGTCACAGCACCCACCTGACAATGGAGGTTGCGGGGCCCGGAAAGGTGTGTGCCCTCCCGGGCCTCACAGGAAGGGGGAGGGCTGGGATGGGCACCGATGCCCGCTGACTTGAAGCCCTCTCCCTGCAGGAGACGGCTCCTCCACCGGCCAGCCAGGTGACCCTGCGCAAAGCCATTCACCTCGGAGCCAGGTTCCCCCACCTACCACTGGGCAAATCCAAACCTCCTCCTCCCTCAGTGCCCAGCGCCTGGCCAGGGTAGAGCCAGAGGGAAGGTTCCTTCACGCCCGTGAGACGGCGGGGAGCGTTCACAGCCCGCCCCTGCCCCTGCCACCCTGCAGCTCACGCGGAGCCTGGACTGACTTCCACGAGGCTCATTTCACCCCACTGCAAAATATTACCAGGAGACTCATCCCCTTTTTAGGAGTGCTCTGGGAGATGAAGCAATTAGCCTGATCTTAAACCAACACGTACTATCAACTGCAATTCCACCACGGGGCTCACACACGGCGGAGGCGGCGGCTCTGCTGGGACGGGGCCCACGGCCGGGAAGGTGGTGGTGAGCGTGGGGCCTCGAGTGGCCTTGGCCTGGGCCCATTTCCGGGATCCGCATCCCCACGGCCCTCCCTGGCTGAGGCCACTGGGGGGGAGGCCAAGCTTAGGCGCCACCCTAAGGTCCAGACCTCAAGGTCACACGCGACAGCCGCGGTATCAGCCAGGCCTCAGGCAGACAGACACACCTCTTCACACTTCCAGGTTCCCGTCCCAAGGCCACCAGACCACCAACCTTGACCTCGGCCCCTGAGCTTGCCCGGTGGGCCGCGGACAGAAGTCTCTCTCGCACAAGGCTGGCCTGGGGGCCCTGAGCCTGACCGTGGGTGCACTTGGACTCGGGGGCTCAGAGGAGCTTTTCTAGGGCACACAGCCTCCCATGCTGTGTGAGGGCACCGCTGGTACCCCCACTTCACAGACGGGGAAATCGTCACCAGAGGTTAAGGGACTTGCCCCGGGACACGCAGCTGGGGAATACCGGCACCCGCGTTCACGCCTGCCCGGCCCCCCTTCCCTGGGTCACCGCCGGGAGCGGGGCAGCCCCGGCAGTCGGGACACCTGATCAGCACCCAGGGGTGGCGGGTGCTCCCAGGGATGTCTGGTGCCACAGCCACTGGCACCGGCAGACTTAACGTGCACGCGCTGGACCCCTTCCCGTGGGCACAGGGATGGAGCCTCGCAAGGGAGAGGACAGGGAGGGGGTGGCTGAGCAGGGGCCTGGGAGCGAGCCCACCGCCCCTGGAGCACGAGCAGCCGTGCGTCGCCGCGGCCTGGCCTCGGCGGGACACACGGCTGCTGCAGCAGCACTGACCCCGAGAACCCAGGACAGCCCGGGTGGAACACGGGGTCCCCGGTCCGGCTCACGTTCTGGGCTTCAGGAGAGGCCCCCACAGAGATGCAGCAGCCAACGCAAGCCCCCAAATGCTGCAAACACGCAGGCGCAGGGGCTGCCGACCAGCTCTGCACACGGCCGTCTCCACCAGGGCCTTGTCTCCTCCCCACGCGACCTTTCTGTAGCGAGCAGCCCTCCGAACACGGTCGGGGCTGTGGCCAAGGACGCCGGCCCGGAGCGGCAATGACCCGGTCCGCTGGCGTGAGCTGAGACGCACCCAGAGCGCCGGGCGCACAGGCCAGCAGCACCGAGGAGGCTGAGCCTCACGCAGGCGACCCGCCCGGACTGCGCTCCAAGGGCACCCGCATCTCATCCTCCAGAAACTCATCATCACGGCTGCCTCCTGGGAGGTCTCCACTCGCTGGGGTCTGGGGAGTCGATGTAACCTTTGACACGGACACCCTCCTTCATTCCCAGCCTCCCTCTTTTTAAGACGCCTGAGACTCCGGCCGCTGACCGTCGCCACCGCTCGGCTGGCGTTGAGGAGCGCCTCCAGCCCCACGTCTTCTGCAGACTGTCCTGGGGCCCTGCTTCGCCCTCAGACCCATGACCCTCCGAGCTGTTCGGCGATGAATAAACCCTTGCTTGGAAGAGACCCTCAGTCTGGGCTCCTGGCGACGCTCCGTGCTCCAGGGACGGCTTTCTGCAGAGACCCTTCCCCACGTGACGCAGACCTGACTCGCCCAGGACGAGGCTGGGCCCGGACCCCTAATTCCCTCTCTGCCTCACACAAGATGAACCGAACCACTCATCCCGCGACCCGCTGGGGCAGGAGGCGTGCTGGCCAAGTGTCAGCCCAGCTCCTTTCCATGGCCTGCGCCCCCCGCGGATGCCCCAGCCCAGCCCCTCCGGCTCGGCGCACTCCCTTGCAGACGAGAAGCCAGTCCCGACTCCCAGGTGTTTGCACGTCATACAGCACAGCGTCCTCCTCGCTCAAGAGCCCCCCACTCCCTGGAACAATCCTTCTGAATAAAGATCTTACCCACTCAAAAAAGAAGGAAGCCGCGTGGGGGGGATGAGGGGCGAGGGTGTCCAGGGCCACCCGCTCCAGCGGGTCTCCACCAGCTTGGTGGCCAAGGGAGTGAGGATGGGAGCAGGGGACACTGCCCCAGCACCAGGCTGACCCCCGACCTCGGGCCACCGTGAGGGGCTCAGCAGGGTGCGCCCCCCCCCCCCACCACGCAGAACCAGACGGACCACGGGAAAAGGGTGGCAGGCGAGCCTGGGGCCACAGACCCCTCCTGGACTCCCAGGCAGAAGCCTCCTATGTGACCTCAGAGAACGGACCAGACTGGCTCCGAGGGGCTGCTCAGAGCATGGGGACCCCAGGATCCCAGCTCCCAGCCAGATGAGCCTGTGGGCACACAGCCTCCAGCCCCCCTGCAAGGTCTGGGGCAGGGAGCCCCACGCGCACGTCCCTAGTAATGTGGAGCAGGTGTGACCCTGGCTGCCCGGGGTCTGCGGTCCCCACCCCAGCCCCAGGCCTCTGGCCGGTGGAGGAGTTTGTGGGCTAGCACCTCCTCCTCGTCCAGGATCACTCACGGGTGCTGGGACGTGCTGGCTGGGGGTAGACCTGATGACGGGCCAGGAGAGGGAGGGGTCCAGGGGAGGGGGCAGCACACAGAGCGGCAGTATCTGGGCACAGGCGACCGGCACGGATGGCTGTCCCTCCGGTCACCGTGCTGGGCACCTGAGCAGGCCTGGGCTCCCGATGGAGGATGCCAAGGGCAAATGAGGGGGCTGTGCCAGAGATCTGGGCCCCACCAGGAGCTGGGGTAGGAGCCGAGCTCCAGGCAGAAGTCCAGGACTCAGTCCCCGGGGTGTGACCTCAAGGCCTGGCTGGTCACAGGGGCCATGCTGGGAGCCCAGAAGCCCCCCAGGGCTGCCCTAGGATGGAGCCCCCGGGGCAGCCCCAGCCACGACGCACGAGGGCGGCACTGGGAGCCATGTGCCCAGGCGTGGGCACCAGAGAGCGGGAGAGACTATAAAGCACCTTAACTTAGTAAATGTTTAAAGCAGGCAATTATTTTCCTGATGGCTTCTAAAACTAGAACTCATTAAAAGCTCTCACGGAATCTTCTCTCTTTTTACTGGCGCTGAGGAATAACAACCTTGCATAGGACATAATAAAACGTCGTGTGTGTGTGTGTGTGTGTGTGTGTGTGTGTGTGTGTGTCCTCCACCTTTAAGAGCAAAAGGAAAGAAAATGCCGCTGCACTTTTCTCTATCACGCAATCTCTTCTCGTAATTAGGATCTTGGCAACCATCCACCTACAGAGACGCGGTCCCAGTTCACGGAATAGCCAGACTTTATTTATCGATTTATTCCCATGTTTATAGCTAGATATTGGCCAGATCAACAACCCCCCACCCTCTGGCCGCACAATGCCAGCTACGGGCAGGGTGGCTGAGGCCCCACACGCTCTGCTCAGCCTGGAGGCCCTTCCTGGCCCCTCTCTACCCCAGCCTGCTCCCTCCTCGGCCTGCCAGGTAGCCATGGCAACAGAGCAGCTGGTGAGCACAGAGCTCTGCACCTGGGTCAGGTGACACGGCAGCTCAGGAGGGGAACAGGTAGCGCCAGGCCTCACAGGTGAGATCAGGTGAGCTGGGCTTGGCACAAGGAGCCGGTGAAGACATGGCAGCACAGGCCGCGGGCAGAGCTGGCTGGGAGGCAACAGGTGAGTCGGCCAGACCCATGCCTGGCAAGCCCGTTCCATGCTGGCAGTGGCTGGGGGCACGTGCCCGTCTCATTCGAACTCCTCCCGACCCCCTGGGGAGACCAGGCACCGCCCTGCCCTCCAGACAGGAGGAGCCCACCTCAACCAGAGTTCAGAGACCGGCCATGGGCAGGCGGAGCTGGGCCTCGTGGGCTGGCTCCTGGGCTCCGCCAACCCCTCGTGGGGCGATCTCAGTGCCCTGCTGCAACCTCCTCATCTGGGGAAGGTGTCAGAGCATCACGGTCGGGATAGCCCCGCTCTCGAGTCAGGCGGCTGGGCTCCAGTCCCGGCTCTGCCACACGCAAGCCGTGCGGCCTGTGGCCCGGCCAGGTGACGACTCCGCCAAGGCTCCACCTCATCTCTGGTCAAGCTGGAGCGCCGCGCTGCTCACGTTCACAGGGCTTTTGTGTGGGCTGACGAGAAGCTGCGTGTAAATAAAGGCAGCAGAGCCCTTTTATTAAAACACAAATCTTCTGCGGAGTCCCAACACGTACAACTTTTCACCCATTCACCTGCCATCCACTCAACCCTGTCCATCTACCCACCCATCCCCCACCCATGCCCCTACCATCCATCTATCTACCCACCCCTCCATCCCCCATCCCCCTGATTGTTCCAGAGAGAGTCACTGAGTGCCCAGACAGTGTCGTGCACCCTCTGGGGCGCCAGGACTAAAACAGACGAAAATCCCTGCCTCCATGGGGCTTACGTTCTCCTGGAAGAAGAGAAATAATAACGAGGTAAGTAATTAAGTGCTTTGTTAGACAATGCAGAGGACAACTGAAATTTTAGACAGGCAACATCTAAGTCAAAACCTGAAAATAAAAGGAAACAAGTTGCTGGAGTGTCTGGAGGAACAAGGGTCCAGGCTCGGGACGGGGGTGGGGCTGGAGGGACGCACTGGCCCGGTCCTGGCACTGCGACCTCGGCCGCACTCAGGGAGGAGGGACAGGGCAGCCCACTTCGGGGGCAACGAGGAGCCCAGGTCTGGGAGGTGGGACCAAACTGCCCCCAGGCTGGAGAGGGCCGCCCCACCGAGAACCTGGGAGGACGTGGGCCCAGAGCTGGCCAGGGGGCAGCAGGAGCACGGGGGTGTGGAGGCACCCCTGGCAGAGGCGAGGGGCAGCCGTGCAGGGACAAAGCAGGGGTCACCCGTTAGCACTTGGGCAGCAGGGAGGGCCCTGAGGGTCCATGAAGACCACCGGCCGCAGCTATAGGGACAGCAGGCAAGCCACTGGCCAGAGGGAGACTGGGGCTCTGAGGGCGGCCTTGTCTCCAGAAGAGGAAGCTCTGGAGGCCTTGCCTCCGCCCTCTGGGAGGATGGGCTCCCGGGAAAGGGGCCCCGGCGGAGGGCTGGGCACTTGAGGGAGTGTGGTGGGGACCTGCAGGCACCCCTCCTGCCCCTCGGGGGAGGCCTCGCCCTGTCTCCCAGCCCCCAGCTCAGCCTGCAGCCCCAGGGGTCACCACAGTGGCACCCAGGGATGCCCCACATTCCAGTCCGCCAAGCACCCCGCAGCCCATTATCTGAGAGTCCCCCATTTCTGATCACCCCACAGGACTAAGAAACAGGCTCAGAGAGGGGACCTGAGGCTGGAAGGGATGCGAGGCGGGGCCCGCTGGGAGAGCCGGCTCTCCCCAGGCTGGCCACAGCCTTGCTGTGTGTCTGAAGGGACCCCAGCCCTTCTTTCGGGACCCCACATGCTCAGTTACAGAAGGCACAGGGTGGAGGGTTCACGGCCACTGAGAATGGGCAGTGGGCACCCAGCCCTGCAGGCCAGACTCCAGAGGAGGGAGGGCCGAGGCCCTGGAGGACGCAGGGCTCTGGCACAGCTGCAGGTGGAGATACAGGCCGTCGAGGGGCAGAGGACAGGCCTGGGGACAGAGCTGCCGCTGGCCGACAGTGGGGAGGGGCAGCAGCTCCTGGACACTACTTCACCGGGAGCCCAGACACCTCCTGACGCCCACCGATCCCGCCGCTGCCTGCCCACTCCCAGCCTCACGCCGCTGCCTGAACCCACGTACAGCTCACACTCCATAACGAGATGGACGTTCCCTCTCCTCTCTGCTCCAAACAGGGCCACTGGCCAGGAGGCTGCGAGCCGCCACCTCTGCCCCAGTAGCACCCCTCCCCGACCCTCGGGGTCCTGGGAGGTTTGGGGCCCCTGAGGCCTGACCCACCTGGAACCAGTGTCAGGGAGGTGCCCTCAGTTGGGAAGCCAGAGACCAGCCGCCTCCAAAGCAGGGCGGGGGGAAGGAGCCCGAGAGGGGAGCCAAGGGCTGGCAGGGGGTGCATGGTGCCGCAGGTGCCCTCTCGTCGGAGGGACCCGCCCCGCAGACCAGGCTCCTGTATGCTCGGAGCTCCCCTCGGCCTGGCACGGCCCTCCTGATGCGCCCCACCTGGGTGCGGCCAGGGCTCAGACCACCTGGGTCCCAGCCGTGTGGCGTGCCTGTGGGGAAGCGGGTACCGACATCTTGGCTCCACGGGATCACGTGCCAGGGACACGCGTGCCCTGGGCTGGCGCGGCTCCCCTTCGTGATGAGCCACTCTGCCCTCTGGAGCCACGAGGTGCCCCCCTATCCAGAGGGGTCTCCTGCACTCTGGGAGCCCGCAGGCCAAGCACAGCCGTCCTTCGGGCAGGGAGCCAGCTACTGGAACACCAGGCACGCAGCTCTCCATCGCCAGGACCGCCTCTAGAGCTCCAGGCAGAGGGCAGAGTGGGGGGGGGGGGCGGCAGCCAGCAATACCCGGATCTGGGAAGGGGCTTCCGGGCGGCAGGAGCCACAGGAGCAGCAGGTGAGGCACATTCTGGGCATCACAGGAGCCCAGGGGTGGGGAGGGGTGTGTGTGCGGGGTAACAGGGAAGAGAGCAGTGGGGGCCATCTCATCGTGCCCACAAATGGGGAGCCCCCAAAGGGTCTTAAAGGACATTCTGTGCTGCCAGAGGACGGGCTGCCCGAGGAGGTTGGGTGGAGGTCTTTACGGCGCCCCCAGGGCAGGATGCCCTCACTCAATACCTAACTGAGCAGGTCCAGGGGCCACTGAGCCAGGGAAGGGCCCAGAACCACTGCGGGAGGCCCTGGCAGCCCTCAGTCTCCTGCCCACTCACCACCTGATCCCTGGCCAGCAAGCCAAGGTGCCGGTCGCCCCTGACAGCCCTCCATGGGCCATCTGAAATGGCAGGGCCCCGAGAAGGAGGCTCCTCCCTGACCCACCCATTTCACAGATGAAATGACCGAGGCGAGAGGCAGGCCCAAGGTCACCCAGCCAGTTAGTGGAGACTTGGGTCTAAAGCCAGGAAAAGGCACCCCAGGCTGGCATTTTATTTTGTCCCATAAGGTGACTCGGGGAGGGGGAGGAGAGCAGGGACAGAGACACTGAGTGGACCCATCAGCTCCACACCCTCCGCGCCAGGCTGCTCGGCGCCCAGCAGCCACCCCGGAAATGCCCATCATGGACCAGAAAGCAGAAAGAGAAGATTATGAAGGAATCGGATGTGATTAACCTGTTGTCGTGACTTTAATTCCACCTTCTGGGCCTCCGTTTCCCCATCCGTCCATACCCCCTACCCCCCACCTAACAGGTAAGTCCTTCAAGGCAGAACAGGGCCTCAAAGGAGCTCCCTGGGACCACAAGTCTCACTCCAGTAACACTGTGAACGCATAAACCCATGCAAGTCCAAAAGCCCCCCTGGAATGTGGGGGGCAGTAGGGGGGTACGGTAAGGAGTTTCCACACGGAACCAGTCTGCAGCCTGCCAAGGTGAGAAATGCCACGTGTGTCTTCCTGAGGCTGTTCCCACAGTCCCCTTCCCAGAGCACCGGCCCACTCACCACAGCCCAGCCCCCGACAGGCCATGCAGATCTGGACAAACAAGCCCCAAGAAACCTAAGCAGCGGGGTTCTGGCCGTCTCTGCTGCCGAGACTGATCGGCACCTTCCCAACAAGTCCTGTTAGAGATGTGCTGTCACCAGGACAGATGCAAACCTGGGGGAGGGCTTTTTAAACGCTAATGACAATTTTCCTTTGTCTTTCCCACCTCCAAAGACCCTGAAGTGGGGGAGGGAGGGTTGCAGGGAGGGAGGAAGGGATGCAGGAAGGTGTGGTGCCCAAGACCAGTGATGCTGACTCCCCGTCCCACGCCATCACCCTCTGGCCAGCACCTGCTTCGTACCCACATCACCCACACTGCAGATGAGGAAACAAGCTAGTCAGTGAGGCTGGCCTCAGGCCCCGCCCACGGCCCCCCAGGAAGCTCCAGCCTGGCTCTGAGGGCCACAGACAAGACATTGAATTCAGGCTGGCCCTGCATCAACCGAGGTCCTGGTCGGCCCAGAGCCCCACTCCTCTCCCACCAGCCCGTGCCCCTCCATCTTGGCTAAATGACAGCAGTGGCCTCCACATGGGGCCCCCTCACCCCCGGTAAAGCCCACCCCCTGCCTGTACTCACCACTCGCACGAGGAGGGGCTGGCGGTACCTGGGCCCTCTGCTCCCCCGAACCCCGGCTGGGGGCCTCTGCGTGAGCACAGAGCTGTGCATCTGGCCCCTACCTCAACCTGGCGGCCACGAGAGGCTGCCCAAAGCACTGGCTGACCCCCTGAGCAAACCCCACAACCTCCTGGGGCTTTGCCCTCAGAGCGGAGGGCCCACCTGCTCAGGAGCTCCCAGCATTTCCTGGGGGGCAGCCCTCACCCCACTCACATCCTCAGGCCCTGGGCCCTGCTGGGGAGCCTGCACCTCTGCTCCCTATGTGCCGGACCAAGGCCAAGTCCGTCCGTCCTAAGCAGCCGCTTCATTCCACCTCACACAGGCGGTGCAGACCCCCGGGTGTGCCCGAGGGGCTGTCGGGGGCTCCCCCTAAGAGGGCTTCAGCTCTCGAGCTGCAGGAAGAAGCGGGTCCCTCTCTGCTCAGGCCTGCCGGCACCTGGAGCTGTCAGGGCGATGGCTCCTAATTTGTTCTCAGCTCCTCTGGGAAAGCAGGTCTCACTGTGCCAACGGCAGGATAAAAACATCTCTGTGTGTCTGGTCCTTTCTGGACCATCTCGGCAAGAGGAAGAGGGCTGCCTTCCGAGACACGGCCCCCGTGTGGCCGCCTTCCTCTCTGGGCAGCGAGGTCTGGTGGGGGGAGGCGGTCCACTGAGGCAGGTCCTCTGTCGGGTGCTGAAGAAACAAGCATTCCTCCACCAGGCCAAAGTGTGGGGGTGGGCAGAAGGAGGGGGGTCGAACCCCGCCTCTCAGGGGGGCGTCCACCTCCTTCAAGAGTGTAGGACCTGCTCATTGCAGACACGGTAACAGGGCCTGGGCCAGTGACTCAGTTTACCAACTTGCCCAAGTCTCTGTTTTTCTAAAAGAATCTGCTTTTAGGGAAATTTTGTTCCAGAAACCCAGCTCCTGAGAGCTTCGGGGCAGGCAGGCCCCCCAACTCCTCTGCCGGCAGGCAAAACCAAGGCCCAGAGGGAGGAGGGGACACACACTCAGAGGCTCAGGGCCCACCACCAAGAGAACCAGGCGGCCCAACGGCTACATTCTACATGCACTTCCCACATCAGGAGGCCCCCTCGCACACTCACTGGCACACCTGCCCCTGCACCTGCACATCCACCCACATACTGGCACACCCACTCAGGCACCTGCTCCCACAGGTCCATCTCAGGGAACTGCACACCTCTGGCAGTTGTCACAGGTCATCCATGGCCAGCAAAACATCTGGCAGCATGTATTACACACATGCAAACTTGAGAAGAACAAAGAACTAGCAGCCCCCCACACCCCATGGTCGGACACTGACAACACCACCGCCACCTGCTGGCAGCCACCCCAAATTACAGGTTCAGTTCTCTCAGCAGTTCACTCAACCACTCAAAAACTATCCACTGGAACTAACTGGGCGCTGAATGGCCTCATCAGAGCGAAATGGCTTCCTGGAAACCTAAGCGTGCAGTGAAGGAAGCAGCCACGGAGACTGGCACGTGCCACCACGTGGCCAGAGGGCTGAGTCCACTAGGAAAACACGGGGGGCAGGGCGATGAGACACAGGGTGAGACGCTGTTGGGTTCCCTGGACTCCCTCTCTCCACCGGGCGGCCCAGGTGGCCAAGCTCAGGCAATGCCCTGGGAGCCCAGGTCCAGCCCCTCTGGGCTCGGGCAGGCCTCAGTCTGCTGGTCACAGAGCAGTGGCACCACCAAAGGGCCGGCCCAGTCTCCACTGCTGGAGCACCGAGAGCCGCCACGGCAGCCGGGGACACCCATGGGCACACACACATGCACGCACGCGTGCGCACGCCAGCCCGCACCTCGATCTGCAGGATGGCCTCCTCACGCAGCCGGATGGCCTCCAGGTCCTCCTCGGTGATCTCTGGAAGCAGCGCCTGCCCCTGGGCCTGCCACACGCCGTCACCCCCGTTAAAGATCTTCTCGTCCTCGGACAGCTCAGCAAATGGGGCCTGGGGACTCTGCCGAGACACAGACCAAGGTTACCCGCCCGCACAGCCCGCTGCCACCAGGCCGAGCTCTCGGCAGGCACCCAGGAGCCCCCAGCCTGCAGCCCTGAAGGGGCGGGGGGGCGGGCTCCACCCTGTCACTCGAGGGACGTCCCCACAGGGTCCCGGGTGCTGGGGCTGCCGTAGATGGTGGGCAGACACTGGGCCCTGTGGCCGTCCCAGGCCTGGCTGCGGGGAGCACTCGGCAGGACCCCACAGCCCCCCAGAGCCAGGGCCACACAGAAGACCCTGCAGAGCACAGCCGCCACGTTCCCAGCTCTCGAGGGGTCACAAGCCTCTTCATGAGCCCCCAGGAAATGTCCCTACAAGCACACAAACCCCAGCTATTCGTGGGGGGGCTGTGGCCCCCCTGGGAAGCCCATCCCAGAGCTGGTTACAGACCAAGTGCAGCTGCCGGGCAGGGGCCGTGGAAACCGAAGCATGGACGTCACCCAGTAGGGCACAGACCCGCCCCAGCTGGGACCAGATCACGGGGAAGGAAAGCCTGAGGGGGGTTTTCAAGTTGTCTTATCCTTTACTGATTCCTTTAATTCACCAAATTTTCGAATGCAATAAACTAGCAGCTTCTCCCTTTAATGAATTCTATCTGTCCCCTGAGGGAACAACCTGGGTACAAGTGAGCTGACATCCACCCCTGAGGTGCCAGTCCCGAGTGGGGAGTGGGGTGCCAGTGGGGGGCCGCGCCTACCCAATCCCCACAGAGATGAGACAGCAGGAGCCAGGGATACCCCTCCTCCCAGAGCCACGGCTTCACACGAACAATGCTTCCAATTTACCTGCAAATTTTCAGCAGCAAAGCCTACTGACCTGCACCCCACGGCACCCCCCCAGGAAGACAGATAACGGCACACGCACTCCCCCCAGCCCCGCTCCCCCAGGCCTGTCGTGATGACCAGAGCAAGAGGAGAAGGCACAGAGGACGGGCAGAGCCCCGGGAGGGCAGCCTGCCCACCAGTGCCCCTCACCTCCCACGTGTGTCGAAGCTCCTTGGAGCCGCTGTCTCTGACGCTCCCAACATCCTTGCAGGGAGCAGCCAGGAGCCCACTTTACAGATGAGGCCGCAGAGGCCGAGAGGCCAAGCAACCCAGAAGAGCCGGGAAGTGGAGCAGGGCTCCGGGCTCCCACCTGGCACAGGGAGCTCCAGGGCGAGAACCACAGACCAGGAGAGAGGACGGTGCCGGCACAATGCTGACCACACGCCCTCCTCCCGGCCCGGGGACACACTGCCCTGGAGGCAGAGGTCAGTGCTGGGCGCACAGACAGACGAGGGGGACGGCTGCCGCTCTTCTTGAGCCCCTCCTACAGGTGTCTGGGCAGCGGGGACGGGGCTGAAACACAGGACTGCCGTCGCCCACGGAACGGCCCTCTGTCACATCCCCAGGACACTTGGCGTCGGTCACCTTGGAAGGAGGCTGCAGACGCTGCCACTTGCCTATTTTCTGTTTCTCCTTTGTTACAGGCCCCTGATGTCTGCCTGCAATGAAGACCACCTTCCCATGCCCTGTGCAGCTCAGGGTCACATGGCAGTCCTGGCCACACTGACGCCAGAGAAGTGACTCTGGGTGTGTGTGGGGGGGGCGGGCGGGTACTCCAGGGGTCCACTCGGCTCCACAGGACGGTCTCTGTGCCTGTCCTCCCAGCAGACCCTGCTCCCTGCGGGCCCTGCCACACCGCCTACAGGAGGCCCCGCGGGTCAGCAGGAAGAGAACACAGTCTAGTGTCCACATTCTTTCCTGCACTTTGGGGCCCACGATGGCCACCGCAGGCCTGGCCTGCGGTGCAGTGGAGCGGATGAACACTGCCCACACATACTCATCTGGGCACCAAAAGCAGCAAATGGCACAAAAAAGAACCTTGGGGCACTTGGACAAACGCCAGTACAGGCGGGCGCAAGGCACTGGAAAGCCACGTGTGACTGCGCCTAGGAAAGGGGACACACCGGATGCCACCCTTTCCATTGCTCGAGCCCCCACAGGGTGGGCACGCTCCCCTCGGTCACAGGGGGACGCGTCTGCACACACCCCGTCCTCCTCCCAAAGCTGGCACTCTCCCTACAGACCACATCGATACACGCAGCACCTCGTCCCCACCGTCAGCAGAGGCCTTTGAATAAATAAATACGTGGATACGTGAACACAGAATAAAAGATCCACAAATTCTGCTGACGGGCGCTCCTCGTCCAAGGCGGCAGTCACCACCTCCCTTCCCGGTGTGGGCGGGAGGAAGTGAGCAGTGCCAGGCGGGCAGCAGCGGGGTGCGGGCTGGCCCCGCGCCAGGCCGCGCGCCTCCACCGCCCCCCTTCTGCGCTTCCCAGGCCCCGCCTAGGCTGCAAAGCCCAGTCAGGTTCCGGCCCAGCACTGGCACCGTCGGGCCAGCGGCACACTCTCAGGGCCTCAGCGTTCTCCTCCACAGAACGGGAAGAGTGACCCGCGCCCAAGGCCTGTGGCCTGTGTTCACCACACAGCAGCTGTGCTGTCTGCACCCCCTGTCCCGTCCCTTCCCCGTGCTGCCCAGCACACCCCTCACTCCCAGCAGGAGCCGCGGCATCTGGTCCCCCTCGCTGATCCCATGCCCTCAGTCCAAGGCGGGGAGGGACCGAGAAAGCTCAGCTCTGCCGCTTACTAGCTGTGTGATACTGCCGAGGTCCTTACCTTCTCCAACCTCAGCCTTCGCTTCCCTAAGACGGGGCCGATACCGCCTACGTCCCAGAGTCACATAAAGAAGTGACTGGGATGCAGGAGAGGCACTGACCAGCGAGCACACGTGAAAACGAGATGCCAGTGGAAAGCCCAGGTCAGGTGCCACGCAGGGCCGGCCGTCCCCGGGCAAGTGAGTTACAGGGCACAGGACACGCGTGCCTGCGGGGGACCCCAACAGTGCACCCCTCCCAGCAGCAGCTGCTCCAGAACAGGACACCCAGCCCTGAGCTGCACTGACGCCGGCCCCCCACCCACCTGACTCCATTGGCCTGGGGCACCGCCTGGACAGGGGCTTCTAAAGGCCTCCCTGGCAAACCTAACAGCCCCCGTGGGAAGAGCCCTGGCCCGCGCACCCAGGGGCACGCCCACTGCAGCTCTGCTGTAAAGCACAACGTGACCAGCAGGGGGTGGGCAGGAGCACGGGGGCGCAGCCTGCAGTGAGCACCACGGACCAGCTGAAAGTGAGTCAGACACTATGGTGCAGAAGTGACACGACGGGTGTCGCGTGAAGCCTCCTGGAGTCTGGGTTTCCGTGGAAGCTCCAGAAAGCCGAAGCAAAGGGTGCCGGCCTCCCTGCAGGCGTGGGTACGGCGCCTGGCCTCCACAGGTATCGGCCGCCTTCCCCAAGCGGCTCAGGACAAGGGAGCAGGGAGGGAGAGAGGGCTGATCCCGCCGCGGCCCCCCTCCTGTAAGGATCAGAAAGCACCCTTTATTCTCCTCACAAAGCCTCAATGTGGGTCTTGAGCTCTGAAGCCAGGATTAGGATGTGCTGGCAGGGTGGGCGCTGGGGCCGCAGCGCAAGGGATAGCCGTGTGATGGCTTTCCAGCTTGCGGGGCAGCCAACAAAGGCGGCTTTCTCTTTGCTCCAAGGCCCAGGGCTTGGGTTCCGTTCCGACACGTCCATTAGAAGCCCACAGTCCAACGAGACTGCTGGGGGGCGGGCCCAGCGGTTTCCCGTGAGAAGAGATGGAGCCCGATGGGGGTTCAGGGAGGCCAGGAGGGCGCGTGGCGGGGGCTCAGCGTGGCCCCCCACCCAGGGCCAGTGAGCAGCGACCCAGGGCTCTCAGGGGCTCTGGGAAATGGGCCACTGTCTCGCCAATTCCGGCCCAGGGCTCTGCATGGGAAGCCCGTGACCTCGGCGGGAGGGCAAGCGTCAGAACGACAGAACGAGAGCTGGTCGCACACTTGGGAAACACAGCTTCTGCGTAGTAGCCCGAGGCTGGTCATCCACTTCTCCAAACAGCAAAAGGCTGTGTGTGTGAGCTGACGGAAGGCTGGAGGCTCAGTAAAGCCCAGGACACAGAACAGGCGTGACTGTCGCCATCCTTCCCTGGCCCCATATTAAATAAAGGCGCTGGGGCCCAGGGGCAGGGCCAGCCCGCCCTGCGCCTGGCGGGGACCGCAACTAGGGTACTTCCCAGCAGACGTGGAGGTGAGGTGGTCTTTATTGCTGCTGCTGGGAGCACGGGGCTCTGGTGAACCCACACCGAGCTGGCGACGGCAATGCAGACTTCGGAGTGTTCCCAGCGCTGGACAGGCACAGCCCTGCCTTGGGACAGAGGCCAGCCCAGAAGCACCTGGCGGCTGCCCACTGCCTAGGCCTGGGTAGGAGACTGACTCAGGACCCAGCTGAGGCTGCGGCCGACAACAGCCAAGAAGGCTGACTCCAGAGAAGCCAACCTGCCCCTGCTCACAGCCACACCCAGCACTCAGCTCAGAGGAGAGCCAGCAGGCAGCGGCCACCCCTGCTCCTGCCAGGACCAGGACCACCGGTCCGCAGATGACAGCCCGGAAGTCCGGATCATCAATGCGGCCACACCCCCGGGCTGAATCCTGCAGTGTATCATCTCATCAACTACAGCTTCCAAAATTCCTGGAAATAATCTAATCTTTCATAACTTCTCAGAAGCACTGTTGACCACTGTCTTCCTCTTTAAGAAAAACTCTACTGAAATAGGACATCAGTAGTTGAATGCACAAATCACAAGTGTAGATCGGTCTGTGAACTGTAACAAAAGGAAGACTTCCGGGTCAAGATACGGACATTCCAGCCTCCTCCTCATCATGCTGTCCCCTACCAAGGGTAGGGGCTTCTAACTCTGCCCGTTGGTTTGGTCCGGTTTTGACCTCTATCCTCTTTGGGCTCAGCGTGTGTCCGAGGTGTCACCGGGGCCTTGCTGGCCACAGCACAACCCTTCTGCTGCCACAGTCTCCCATTTACGGACTCAGCACAAATGCTGTCCATCCCACCGCAGGCTGGCTCTCTCCCAGGTGTCTGCTGCTGTATGTCACGTGTGCTCAGCGTTCTTCTATGTGACTTTTCACTGGGTATACATTTAAGGTGGAGCTGCAAGGCCACAGACAGGACGTTTCACTCCCCAGTTGTGTTCAGCTACCAGAGCGGGGGCACCACTCACACTCCCGTCTACTGCACAAGGTCTCCGGCTGCCCCACAGCCCTGCCAGCACTCGGCGCGCTCCTGCATTTTCATTAGTTCTTTTTAGTCGTGTTGGTGGGGGTGAGGTGTGCAGAGATGCAGCATCGTGGGTTAACTCTGCCTGCTTCTAATGACACGTGCTGAGCACACACCCATGTGCTTACCAGCCATGCTGACGTCCCTTTTGAACGTGCATGCCCCAGGGTGTTTGCCCTTTTATGTTTCTGAATTGAGTTGTTTGTCTTTTTCCTACTGATTTGTAAGAGATCTTTACACATTATGAAGTCCTTTCAGATACGTGATGTGCAAATGCCTTCTCTCACTCTGTGGGTCACCTCTTCGCTCTCTGAGGGTTGTACAGACTGTAACAAAGTCAAGTTTATCACTTTTTCTTTATAGTAAGTACATTTTCATCTGTGTGGGAGGAAGACAGCCTCCTATGGTAGCCTCTAGAAGCTTCACTGCCTTACCACTCACATTTAGATGTGTGATCCAGGGAAGTGTTCTGAGCCTGGGTGAACCGGGGTGAAGGATCTGTTGTGCCAGCAGTGCTCCAGCCCCCTCCCAGCCACAGAGCGATGGCCCTGGGCCCGCAGCACTTCCTGGCTGAGAGGGTACTCACAGCCTGAGCTGGCTTGTCGCCTCGTGTGGACATCCTGCCCTTCGCTCCTCAGTCACTCTGACACCAAGATGCAGTGGGCGGGGTGTTCGGACCTGTACTTGCCGTGTGCTCAACAGGACCTTTCCCAGCTCAACCATCAGCCAATCAGCATCAAGTCCTGTGCAAATCCTGTGCCTCCCACTGCGTGGCAGTGCACCTCCCACAAACCAGGTAATCACGTATGTGTGAGTCTGCATCTATATGCGACTCTGATCCCACTGGTCTGTTTGCTTAGCCTTCAACAAATACCACACTGTTCCAATTTCTATTGCTTTATATTGTGTTCTGATACCTGGGAATGTAAACCCTCAGTTCTGTTCTTCAAAACTGTCTTCATTATTCGGGGGTCTTTATATTTCCATATAGATTTTATGATCAGTTTGACAATTTACACACGCGTCATATACAAACACATATACAAAACCTGCTAGGATTTTTATTTGGATTGTATTGAACCTACAGAACCACTTGGTGAGAACTGACATCTTTATACATCAAAGTTTCCAATCTACAAATATGGTGTACCCCTCCATTATTTAATCTTCTGTAATTTCTCTCAGTAATGTTTTATAGTTTTCTATATAGAAGCTTCAACAACTGGTCATGGATGTCTTCCTGGTTTGGATGCTATTATAAATGCTGCCACTCTTTAAGTATCATTTCCAAATTGTCTTTTGCCGGCACACACAATGTTTTCTTGCACACTGACATGATAACAGAAATCCTGTTACATTCACTTACGAACTCTCAAGTTTCATCAGATTCATTCACATTTTCTAGTTACACAATCATGTTGTCTGTGAAGGGGTTTTAAACCTTCCCAATTTTAAACCTTTTATTTCTTTTTCATCTCTTATTGCACTGGATATGCCCTCAGTGCAATGGAGAATAGAAGCAATAATACTGGACACCATGTCTCCTCCTCACTCTCAGGAGAAAAGATTTTAATATCTCACCAGCGAGTGTGCTGCTGTTAGACTTTTGCAGGTACCCTTTATCAGATTAAAGGCATTCCTATCTACTCCTAGTTTGCGGAAAGTTTTGAGTCCCCCTAAGTGGGTGCTGAATTTTACCAAATGCTCTTCCGTGTCTATTGAGATGATCAAATAGATTTTCTTTCTTACTGAATTAACATGGTAAATTACTCTGATTATTTCTGAATGTAAACCAACCTTGCATCCCTAGAATAAATCCTACTTTATAATGATGTATTACCTTTATATCTATTGCTAGACTTAGCTTATTAACATTTTGGTTAGGATTTTTGCTTCTATGCTCGTGAGACAGCACGTTATTTTCCATTTACTAGCCTCATAAAGCAAGGTGGGACGTATACCCTCTTTTTATATTCTATATAAGAGTTTGTGTAAACTGGTATTATTTATTCCTCAAATATTTGGGAGAATTCATCAGTAAAGCCATCTAGTCTGAAGTTTTATTGCTGGGATGCTTGTTAATTATGGATTTCATTTCTTTAATAAATACTGGACTTTCCAGATTTTTTACACATCCTGGGAGGTCACATTTTTCTTTAAAAACTTGTACTTCATGTAAGTTGTCAAATTTATGGGTATGAAGTCGCTAACAGTATCTTATTACTTTTTTTTTTAGTTTTTAGAAGCTATAATGATATAGCCATTTTCATTACTGATGCTAGTAATTTGTATTTTCTCTCTGTATCTTGATTAACCTTGTAGGATTTAACAATTTTATTAATCATTCTAAAGAACCAATCTTTGGCTTTGTTGAATTTGTCTATCGTACATCTATTTTATTTTTCACTGGTTTCTGCTTTTTCCTATATATTTTCTTTGGATTTAATTTTTTGTTGTTTTTCTAGCCATTTGAGATTGAGAATTAGATCACTAACTTTCACACGTGCTTCTTTTCTAATATATGTGTTTAAAGTTATAAACTTCCCTCTAAGCACTGCTTTAGTTGCAACCCATAAGCTTTAATTTCTTGCATTTTCATTTTTGTTCAGTTCAAGATTATTTCTAATTTCTACTAGGGTTTCTTCTTTGATCCATGGGTTATTTCAAATTATATTATTTAAATTCTCAACCCCTGGTGTTGAGAATTTTGTTACCAGATTCTAGTTTAATTGCACTCTGGTTAGAGAACATATTCAGTATTATGTCCGTCATTTAGAATCTGCTGAGACTTGCTTTACCACGCAGCATATGCATTGTGTGTATATTCTCTTCGTGTCATAAATATCAAGTAGGTCAGTGTATTAATCAGTGGTATTGCTTGAATATTCTGTATCCTTCCTGAATTTTTTCCGCTTATTTTATTAGCCATTTAGAGTGGTGTGTCATAATTTCCGACTGTGGTCGTGGGTTTACTAGCTTTCCTTTTACTACTATCAGTTTCGCTTTATATTTCTATTTTTGAGGGTATATTGTTAGGTACATATAAATTTAAAATTATGTCTTCCATTTGAATTAACTTTTTATCCTTACAAAATATACCTCTGTATGCCCACTAAGAATTCTTCATGTGAAGTCTACTTATTCTGATATTAATATGGCTATACCAGCTTTCTTTAGCTTTTGGTTGCACAGTATATTTTTTTCCATATTTTTACTTTCAACATTTTTCTGGATTTATATTTAAGGTTTGACTCTTCTGAGCACTACACAGCTTTTTTCTTTTAACCAAGTCTGACCATCTGTGCCTTTTAATTGGAAGGGTTAGTCCATTTTAGCTTAGCATAAGTGGTATAAATCAACCATCTTACAATTTATTTCCTATTTTTTCCTGTTTTGTGTTGATTTCTTTTTTTTTTTTGCTTTTAAATTAAGCATTTGTTTTCTTATTTCATAGGTACCTCTCTATTTATGTTACACTGTCTATTCTTGTATTGTCCTTTTAGTATTACCCACAATGCAATATGCATCCTTGGATTATTACAGCCTACCTTACGTTGGTATTTTTGTCTCTTCTCTGATGACGCAAGGACATTACAGTACCTTAACACCATTTACCTCCTTTATGTCCTCCGTGCTGTTGTTGTGCAAGTATTTCCATTTGCCCCATATCTTAAGCCTCACAAGTCATTATTATTATTACTCAACAGTCAACATGGATTTAGGTGTATCCACATTTTATTGTTTTCAGTGCCCATAATTCCTTCCTCCATTACTATGCTTCCATCTGGGATTATCTTCCTTCTTCTACTTTTAGAGAGTTCTGCTGATGAATTCTCTCAGTTTTTGTTTCTCTAAATATGTTTTCATTTCACCTTTCCTTCTGAAAAATATTTTCACCAGATGTAGAATTCCAGGTTGGTAGTTATTTTCTTTCAACTGTCCTCTGGTTTCCACTGTTTCTTTTAAAACGTCCAGTGTAAGTCTCACTGCTTTTTTAAAAATAATGTGACTTTTTCCTGGGCATCTAAGATTTTTTTTCTGGCTTTAATCTGCTTTTAAGATTTTATTTTTGTCTTTGGTTTTCAAGTTTTTATTACGATGTGACTAAGCGTAGCTTTAAGAAACAGGATAACTTTATCCTATTCATCATAGAGCTTCTTCAATCTGTGGCTTGAAGTATTTGGACAGTTTTGGAAAATTCTCAGCCATTACCTCTTCAAATATTGTTTCTGTCCATTCTCTCTCTCCCCCGTTCATCTAGGACTCCAATTACACCCTTTACTGGATTTTCTATCATTCCTACTCACAGGAGGGTTGGTCTAATACAAGTTGGTCCTGTACAGTAGGTAGAACTGTCAGCAAGCACTTCCCTGTATCAAGCCCATGCCAGGGACCTGAGGGTAAAATGTCAATTTCTTTTTCTATTTTAAGGATATTTAATTCATTATTTTATTTTATTTTATTTATTTTACCTACATTTTTATTGAAGTCTAGTTGATTTACAATATTGTGTTAACTTCTGCTGTACAGCAAAGTGATTCAGTTATACATGTATACATTATTTTTTATATTCTTTTCCATTACGGTTTATCATACGATACTGACTACAGTTCTCTGTGCCATACAGTAGGACCTTGGTCCTCCCCGCCCTTCCCTGGAGCCCCAGTGGCACCGGATTCTAAGCTGTCCTCTAACACCCCTGGCCAGGTAAATACTCAGCACCCACCTGCTGCTTGCCAACCCTCTGTGCTGTGGGAAGCAGTGCTCTGGACTTTTCTGCAATTCTCTGTTGGATAAAGTACAAGAAAAGGGAGACGGGAAGAACAGAAAAGGTGGGGAAAAGAGAAGAAACAGTCAGATAAACACAAAGCACTGGATGATGACACAGCAAAGCACACCTTCAGCTGCCCCAGGACTCTAACTGGGAGCCTGGCTGGGCTTGGGGGCTGATCGGCTAGATGGCTTCCTCCCACATCCTCGGGCGGGTGTGGAAGGATGGGTGATACCTGTTCTCCCACCTCCCACGGGGCTGTCATGAGGACCCTCTTAGGCAGCGCTCCAGAGGTAAACATCCCTCGCTTGCACGCATGCTGTGGTCCCACCAGCCAGATCCTGGCGATTATCCAACGTCTGCAAGGTGGCCCTTCCTCTGCTTTGGGGGGTGGGACTGTACCAGGCCGACCCAGAGTGGGTGCTCAGGGGACCTGCAGGGGCCTCACCTTTTGCACCACTCCATAGCTCTGGATGGCGTCTGAAAGCTGAGTTTTCAGACGGTCCAGCTGAAGACGCTCCTGCTGCAAAGAGTGGGGGGCGGCTTCAACAGGCTGCCGAGGCCTCATCTTGCCCCCGCGGCCCCTCCATCCCTGGGCACTTCAGTTCACTATGCTCCTGTGCCCCTCCCGTCCCTCCTGGCAGCACCTGCACCACAGCGTCCCCGTCCATCCATCTCCAGCCTCACGGCCGTCACCACCCCCTCTGCCATTAGAACTGGGTTCATCAGCCGGTGCCGTCATCTCCATCACCTCAAACACCAGCAAGGGCTCCACGGGCTCAGCCAGCATCACCGTGAACACCATCTCCACCCAAACCACAGGCATCATCAATACTGACCTCGGGGCCAGCCGCTCTAACGTGATATGCCTGTCCTGTCCCCAAAACAAACTACTCGGGTGAGAGGTGTTACAATCCCCACCTAGCAGCTCAGGAGATCTTGGGCACAAGTTCTAAGTGGCCTGTTCCAGGTCACACAGGCGGTGAGGCTGCATCTCAGCCCCAGCATCAGAACTGCAGCCGGCAAACCATCCATCCTGCCCCCAGCACCTCAGCCCTCACAAACGGCCTCTGTCCTCCTGCTGGAATGGGACCTCATCTCTCGTTCGTCTCTGCACCCCAGCGTCAAGGATGAAACCCGGCACAGAGCCAGCACTCAAGGCATACTGACAAACGAGGGAATGGGCAAGCAAGCCCTGGACCCTGACACCGCCAGGCCATCAGGAGCCACAGCCCCTCCTCTCTCACCACACAGCACTAGCACCAATGGAGCCACGCCAGTCCCAGGGTCCTTGGACCAGGACGCGGACACAGGCTCCTGGTCCCCTCCTGCCCCCAGCACCTCCTGTCAGCTCCCAGGAGAGCCCTGGACACTCCCCAGACCCTGCGTCTCAAGTCCCAGAACCCAGCCCTCACTGCCACCATGCACCCCATGCAAGCCCATGGGTGAAAAGGAGCCACGGGGCACCAGCAGGCCAGGCGCGTTTCGGGAGACCAGCTCTCCAACACCTGCCCTTCCAGGGCACTTGGCAGTGTCTGGGCCTCACAGCTCTGTGGAGTCTGTTCCAGTGTCCAGGTAAGGCTCTTATAATTGGCACCATATGTATGCCCCAAGACAGACCTAAGGGCCCAAGGGGCTATTTAGTGCTTTTGAGCAAAACATCTCCAGCTCTGCAGCCCACGTGCTCCAGCACCAGCTCCAGGTGACGGGCTCAGCCTTCTTCCCTGCGAGAGCAGTGACCCACGCTGCCCCCCTGGACGAGACGTCCTCCCGCAGGCCCGCACTTGTGTTCTCCCAGCATCTGACAGAGTAGGTGTGCAATAAATGTTTGTTGGTTCTCAGATGGAGGGATGGGTGGGTAGATGGCTGGGTAAGTCAGTGGACAGGCAGGTAAATGGATGGAGGGACAGATGGACAGACGGGGGGCTGGTGGGTGGGTGGATGGAAAGAAGGAAGGATATATTAGGCTAAAAGTGAGCCCTCTGAACTCCCAAGGGGGTCAACTCTGCTTTCCAGCCCTCGTGACATACACAGAGCCGGGGACATGCGTCACAAGGCCACACGTGAACAGGCCCATGAACACCAAGGCCTCAGAACCGCTGCGGACGCTGCCCTGTGCTGCGTGAACCCTGGGCGAAGGCCAGGACCAGGCGCCCGCCTCTGGTCCCGACGACCAGGCTGTGATTGTTATATCGCATGCAGAGCAGTGCCCGCCACTCCCAGCAAAGCTCTGAGTGCTTCCTCCACCTGAGACCTCGGGTGCACCCTGCCCGCGCCATGCAGGGACACCTGACCCCTGATCCTAGGACGTTTTTTTAAGTGTATTTTTTTTTTTTTTTAATCAAAGTGTAACTCAAGTTTTCGAGCTGGGTCTACTTTATGAGGTAAAAATCCAACTATCTTAAGTGCACAGTTCACCTTAAGTGTAAGCTTCAGTTGTACAACCAGCACCAGCACCTGGTTTTAGAACATTTCCATCACCCCCAAAGCCCTCTGTGTCCTCCTGAGACCAGTCCCCACGTCTGCTTTCTGTCTCCAAAGGGACCTCCGGGCACCTGGGACGAACAGAACACACACGTGCTCCTCTCACCCCGCGGGAGCTCTGTGCTCGCCCAGGCTGAGCAGCATCAGCGGTCCACGCCTGCCCACTGCTGGACGGCGCCCGCGGGGCTCACCACGGGGCCTGAGTCTTCCTCACCAGAGGCAGGGCCTCTCTGCGAGGGGCCACACTTCAGCTTTTAGGATTTGGAGGTGGGTCTCTGCTGTTGTAGCTGCTGGCAGCCCTGGGCCACATGTAAACGAATGGGCAACAAACAAGCTTCACTGAAGAAAACAGGCCCCTGCTCTGTAAGCCGCGAGGGCTTAACAACACTGCATGCTCTGGGCTCCCCCAACCTCTGGGGGAGCAGGTAGGGTGTGGATAACAGACAGCCGGCCAGGGCTGGAGGGCACGTGAGAGGCCAGTGGGGAGGGGCAGCGGGGACATGGGGGCTGTGAAGGGGCCGTGGTCTGGGATGCAGTGGCCGTGACCACGCTGAGGAGGCCGACGGTGAGTGCAGTGGCAGGAAGGGCACACGTAGAGGTGGCAGGTGGGTGAGGGGCACGTAGAGCAGGGCAAGGGGACAGGGCACTCTTGCCCAGGAGGCCGGGAGCCCACGGCACCTGCACCGCTGCCCGGCCCGCGGCCCAGTGAACAGAGGAACGCGCGACCTCTGCCCCGAGCAGCCGCGTGGCCAGCATCTGTCTCCCCACCCCCGCCCCGGGCCCTGGCCCCCTCCGGCCCCCAGCGAACGTACCCGGGAGCAGCCCCGCAGGAGCTCAGCCATCTGCTTCAGGGCACTGGTGCTGGCTGCGATCGCGTGGTTGGTCTGCTGCTGCACCGTGTGCCTGGAGTGGGTGTGGAGGGGAGAGAAGACCAGGGGGCGGGCAGCAGAAAGGGGGGATGACACAGAAGGGCAGCACGGCAGGTGGCGGGCTCGCGGAGGGACGGGAAAGTGCACAGGAAAGGAGGAGTCGTGCAGGGGAAAAAGGTAACAGACGGGAAGGACGTAAAGATAGGCCCAGGGAGGGACGGACACGGGAGGGGGCAGGCGAGGCGGGGGAGGGGGGAAATAACATGACACGGTGAACTCAGGTCAGCGTCACCAGGCCCCTCACCTCCCAGCCCCCATGGACCCCATACCCAAGCCACGGGCTCGGTAGCTGCACCCCCGGGGCCCCAGCCATGAGCCCTCCCTGTGGAAAGGCCACTGTGGGTCGGCACCGGTCGGGGCCCAGGAAGCACGGTGGCCGCACAGGTGGCCCTGGGACCACTGCTGAGGAAAGCCCAGCCCTCCCCCAGGCCTCTGGGGGCCCCGGTGAGACTCCCACCTCCAGACCCAGGAACAGGGGGAGGCCGGGCCCAGGGCCTCTCCCAGCCCCTCACTTTATGATTCTGAGTGTGACCTTGAAGGTGCTGAAAAGACCAGCCCCTCACCGCCTGGGGCTGACCACTGCCCCTGTGGATGGAGTGACACAGGGCAGACCGTGTCCTCAGGCCTCCTGCGGGCTCACAGGCCCAAGTGAGGGAAGGGCCCTGGCCTGGCTGTGGGGCGCAGACACCAGAGACCCTCCCGACCTTCAAGCTGCAGCGCAGATGCCCCTTTGCCCCCTGTGGGACCCCAACGTGGCAGCAGCGGGCGTGGGCACCAGGCCACCCCGGGCTGAACCTGGGAAGCTCCGGACAGGCCACCCACGGAGCTGGGTGCCGTCTGCCGAGGTGGATGCCCCGGGAGGCACGGGCAGGCCCCAGGCCCCGACGCTGGCCCCTGGGTCACACGGAGCTGCGGCATGCGGAAAGGGGGATGGGGGTGGCATAGGAAGGAGACTCTGCACCAGCCTAAGGGGGCGTGGGCCGAGGACGCGGTGCAGGGACCCTTTCCTCCCAGGTCGCCCGGAGGCCACAGGAAACAGCAGGGACACACGCCGCGTTTCCCCTCGGGATTTGGTCACGTGGTCGCTGGCGCCACAGAGCCCTCCCTCCTTGTCACACCTCCCACCCAGATAAGGAAATATTATGAATCCCAAATGCCAATAAATTTGACAGCTAAGATGAAAAAGAAAAATTCCTTGAAAGACAAGAATTATCAAAGCTGACTCAGGAAGAAACAGAAAACCTAAACAGCTCTACACCTACTGAAGGAATTAAATTTGTTCTCGAAAACATTCCTACAGATACAGACGACTTCACCATCAAATATTTAAAGAAGTAATATCAATACTATAGAGTCCTTCAGAAAACAGACAAGGAGGGACCCTTACATTTTACGCGGCCAGCATTACCCTGATACCAAAACCTAAACAAAGAATCTAAAAGCAAAGAGCAGCAAAAGTCACATGACAGAGCAGCAAAAATCCTGCACAAAATATGAGAAACTTGAATCCAACCACATACAGAAAGTCTAACATCGTCCAAGGAACGCAAGGTTGGTCTGACATCCAGAATCAATTAACGTAATCCTCATACTAACAGAACAAATTTAAAAGGGAGAAAATCATCTCAATAAACTATGCAGAAAAAGCATCCGACAAAATTCAACAAGAATTCATGACAAAAGCTCTAAGAAAACTAGAAAAGAGAAGGGAAGGTGATCAACTTGATGAAGAGAGACTGTAAAGACAAAGCAGCCTCCTGTCACTGCCAGGACAGGCGGGCGGCTCCCCCTGAACGGGCACTGGCACAGGCGTACACTTCCAGGACTGCCTACCTCCACGTGGAACTTTATAGGTTTATGACATTCTAACTATAAAAGGACACGGTTACAACACTGTAACGGGACGAAAGAGGTAAGCAGCACAGAGATTTAAAACAAAGAAGTGGAAGAGTCTCTGTCACAGACGACAGGTTCATTTACGTAGAAAAATCCTAGGGAATATGGAATCTAACGAGGGCACAGGGCACAGGTGATAAACAGAATCAGCTGTATTTCCATGTAGCGGAACCAAAAATGGGAAATGAAATTTAAGCAACGATACCTCTTACAACAGTATAAAAATATAGGGACTTCCCTGGTGGTGCAGTGGTTAAGAATTCACCTGTCAATGCAGGAGACATGGGTTCGATCCCTGGTCCAGGAAGATCCCACATGCCACAGAGCAACTAAGCCCATTAGCTACAACTACTGAGCCTGTGCTCTGGAGCCCGCGAGACATTAACTACTGAGCCCGCGTGCCACAACTACTGAAGCCTACGCACCTAGAGCCTGGGCTCCACAACAAAAGAAGCCACTGCAGTGAGAAGCCTGCACACCACAATGAAGAGTAGCCCCCGCTCGGGGCAACTAGAGAAAGCCTGCGCGCAGCAACGAAGACCCAACACAGCCAAAAATAAATTAATTAATTAATTAATTTTAAAATATATACATATGAAATCATTACCATAAATTTAACAAAATACATGCAAGACCAGTGCACTAAAACCTACAAGGAACTTCTGGGAAAAAAACACCTGTAAATGAGACGAAAGCCGACCATGTTCATGGCCAGGAAGACTCAGGATCCCTGTGAGGCCAGTTCTCTTTAAACGGGTCTGCAGAGTCACTGTGACCCCATATAAAATTAGAGCAAGCTTCAAACATCAGAAAAGGACAAGCTGACTCTAAAATTTATGTTGAAATACAACCAATCGGAAGTAGCCAAGACAATTTCAGAAAAGATGAGCAGAGCTGGAGGACGTCCAGCAGGGAGGTGCGGCCGCAGGGCAGGCTTCCTGCCCGGGGCTCCTGGAAGGACCGTCCATTCATTCAGCTACTCTTGCCGGGGGGGGCCAGCAGTGCCCTGGGCTGACACCGATGAGCCTCACCTTCACTCCCCGGACACCTCGGCCAGTCTGGGAGCCGTGCTGGGGGGCGGGACAGAGCCACTCACGGTGGCTCACAGAAATGACAAAGCCCACGCCTGTCTCACGCAAGATGAGAAAAACAGGTTCAACCTTGTGAGGTTCTCGTGAAGCTATATTTATTCAATTTGAAAGATTGTTCTTTCTCCTGAGATCAGGTCCTGCCTACTTCAGGAGTACTGAAATATCTTTATTTTTTAATATGATGGCAATAGTGGATGGTAGCGTACTTTTTTTTTTTTAATGTCCTTACTTGGCAAAATACAAAAGCTGGTGACTGTCAATGTGGAGAAAATATAGACTTGACAACTCCATGCTGTCTCAAGTCATTTAAAAATGCTAACGGCGGGCTTCCCTGGTGGCGCAGTGGTTGAGAGTCCGCCTGCCGATGCAGGGGACGCGGGTTCGTGCCCCGGTCCGGGAAGATCCCACATGCCGTGGAGCGGCTGGGCCCGTGAGCCATGGGCGCTGAGCCTGCGCGTCCAGAGCCTGTGCTCCGCAACGGGAGAGGCCACAGCAGTGAGAGGCCCGTGTACCGCAAAGAAAAAAAGAAAAATGCTAACGGTCCAGGAGGTGCACAAATTCCCCCCACATATGTGGCCATGGAAGGCTCTGGAAGGCCAGGACACACAGGCTAGGGAGCCTGGTCAGCCCCACCTGGAGGAGGGGCAGAGGGCTGGGGTTCCTGAGGGGTGGAGCGGGGCAGGAAGGCACTCAGCGAGCTGTGGACCTGGAAGCTGAGGCTGCAGGGGCGGGTGGGGAGCAGCTGGGGCCCGGGGAAGGGCCCGCTCCCCTCTCCAGACCCACATCGGTGATGGCATCCTCCAGCCCCCAGACCAGGCAGCCCAGGAAACGCGCTCAAGGGTCAGGGCTCTGAGAAGGCCACCTGTCTGACCCTGGGGACCGCACTCCGGGAGCCCAACCCAGAAACAGGCAGCAGCACAGAGACAGACTGCACGTTCCTGATGCTGAAGACGGACCAGCCCGAGAGCGGTCCCGCATCTCAGCTGAACAACCACACAGAGCTGACAGCGCCATCTGTGCCTCTGAAAGGCACATCTTCAGTGTGCGACGGGGGCACGCATAGCCCCAGCCCTAAGTGTGTCCCTAAGGACATCAGTGACTGAAACGCGACTCCACGGAACGCCTGTGGGCCTGAGAAGAGGCTGGCAGGAGGCCACCCGAGTGCCCACGAGCACGCACTGCTTCCACCATCAGGAAACAATACATGCTACTTTCAAAAAGAAACGTAAAGAATAACTTAAAGCAGAATCGCACACAAAATCTGCCGAAGGCCCTCTGTTGCCTTGCTCTGCACCCCGAGACTTGGCAGGGGTGGTCCCAGACTGCTTGGGTGGACGGAGAGAAGGAAGGAGGGGTGGGGGGACGGACGGACGAGTGGGTGGCTGGGTTCTGGCCTGTCCACTGAGAGAGGTGCAGCCTGAGCCACACGTCCAGCCCCTCCCGGGGCCTCAGAGTCTTCCTCCATGAAGGGGAACAGCCTTACCTGCCCCCTTCCTTCCCAGGGTACTTGCGGGATGCAAGGAGCCGAGGGCAGGGCTGAGCCCCGCCAGCAGGAAGCCCCACCTGCTGCCACAAGCTAATTCCAAAGCATCAGGAATCATCAGGGCAGAGAACGCTAAACCCACTGGTGACTGGCCCAGACCTCGGAGGTGCAGCCGGAGCTCTGGTGTGTGGCAGACACGTGAGGGGACAGTCAGTGAAGCAAAAAGTGTGCAAGAGACGCATGTCCCGCCACCTGAGTGCACACCTGTACACAGGTGTGTCTACATGGGTGTCACACATCTGTGTTGGGGGTGGCCCCACGTGAGCCCAGCCAGCTGTCGGGCTGGTGTGTAGATGGGCCGGCATGCGAGTGGGTGCAGGGCACATGCGTGTACACCCACACGCACCACACGCACACTCACAGGCTGTCCCGCAGCTCCTGCGTGCCACTTGGCGTCCCCAGGGACCGGAGGCTCTGCTCCAAGAAGGCCACTGCCGAGAGAAGGGGGCAGGAGTCAGGGGCAGCGGGGCTCCACCACGCAGTCCCCACCCTCCAGGATGCGCCCCCAGCCTGCCTCTGTGCAGGGACGTGGGTGCCGAGACCCCACAGCAGGGCCCCAGGGCAGCCCTCTCCCCAGCTGTCCAGAGACAGAGGCCCTGAGTGGGGCTCAGGGACCCTGGGGAGCTGCCCCAGTGGGCCTCGCCCTGGCTCTGGGGAGGGAGGGGATTCTCTCCCCCGCTGGTCAGCGCTCTCTGACCTGGGAGAGCTCAGAGTTCAGGGCAAACGCGAGCTCCCACCCACGAGGGTACAGGGAGCCCGGGCCACCCTGTGCCCATGCCCCCGTGTCCTGAGGGAGTGGAGGACAAGCCCTGTCCTCGTGGGCTGTGGCTCTCGCCCTGACCCCTAGCCTCGGTGACCTGTGAGGGGGCGGCCCTGCCAGTCTGAGGGAGGCTCTGACACGCTCCTCCCCAGGGGGCCCATCCAGGTCCCAGGTGTGCGACGGGGGAGGGAGGAACGGGCCCAAGAGGGCACCTGCCGAGGACACAGCCCAGCCTGAGCCCAAAGCACTGGGCTCATGCCCTGCCCCCACCTCGCTGTCCTGCGTCGGCAGGGCCTGGGCCACAGGGCACCCTAGTGCGGGAGGCCACCACCCCGAACCTCCCGCAGTGCACTCCGCGGCCCGGACCAGGGCAGGGTGAGGCCAGGGCACTGACTCACCATTGGAGTTGATTCGGAAGACGCTGGCCGACGTCTCCTGGAACAGTTCCTGGAGGTCACTCAGGTCCATCTCGGTGGCTGTGAGGAGACAGGAGGGGGAGGTCACATCTTCACTGCGCAGCCTGAAGGCGGATCCCTGGGTGGATCCCAGGGCCACCATGCTTGGGCAGAGCCACCCCCTCCCAGCTGTGTCCCCTCGGGGTCCAGCAGAGCCTCAGAGACAGAACAGGAGCCGCAATGCTCAGTGGGGGCCGAAGAGAAGGGCAAAGGGGGCAGCTCCTCGGGCCAAGCCCCCACTGCTGGGCACAGCCCAGGGCAACGGCAGCCTCAGAAACTGCGGAAGTCAGAAAACCCCGCAATGACATCTTTAAGCACTGAAAAGAAAGGAAAAAAAAATCAGTCAACCAGAACTCTGTACCCAGTGGAGATATATTTCAAAACTAGAGGCAAAATAAAGACTGATTCTCAGACAGAAAAAAGCTGAGAGAAGCTCTTTCAGCCAGAGATGCAGAACAGGAAATGTTGAAAGCAGCTCAGGAGGGCAAAGGACGCTTGGATCGGCCGGAGGAGCTGAAGACCGCAGTGGGCGAGCGTGCGGGCAAGCGAAGACGTCCTGTCTCGCTCTTGACCTAGTTCAGAGTCAGATCATCGGAGCCAAACGAGCACCAATGGCGTTAGACGTGACGTATGTGCGGGGTGCAGGGGCGCAGACGGGAGTCCTGTAAGGAGCTCACACACCAGGAGGAGGCGAGGCTGTTCCTCGAGGGAAGGCCACGGACGCTAAAGACGCTGGTTACACACTCCAAGCAAAGCCATTCAAAACCAGAACACCCCTAAGCCAACAGCGGAGGGAACACAGAGCACTGCACCCCACTCGGTCACTCCAAAGAAAGAAGGCACAGCGGAGGTAACACAGAGCACTGCACCACGCTCGGTCACGCCAGAGAAAGAAGGCAGAGAGAAGAAGGACGAGGGGTCACAGGGAAACAAAGGAAGCAACTATCGACGTGGCAGATTTACCCCAAACACACACGTTTTGACACAAGAGAGAACCCATCTAAGGCAGGGTCATGCATCACAGCCCACGCATGACCAGTAAAGACCACGCTGGAGTGTGGATTCAGAACATCTCTGTCATCACCGGAAGCTCAGGGTGAACTGCTGCCACCACTCAATCCACAGCAGAGATGTCAGATGGGACAAAAGCAAACTCGACGGCATGCCGAACACGAGAAACCCAGCTCACGTGTAAAATCAGATACAGCTTATAAAGTAAAGGATTGGAAAGTGCATCCATGTAACAGTAATCATGAGACAGCTGGAGGGGCCACGACTGACATCAGACAGAGTAGCACTCAGGACGATGGGTCCAACCAGAGACCAAAAGGACGTGGTTACAATGGTATCGGGGACGAGCGACAAAGACAAATGACCTAAATATGCACCTCGTATCACTGTGTGAAAATACACGAAGTAGAAACTGGCAAAACTGAGACTCGCCGACACCCCACTCTCAGGAGTTCCCAGTACGAGCAGACAGAAGATCCGCTGTCTGTCAGTGCTCTCCAGCAACTTGACCGGAATGAGCATCGCAGGACGCGCCACCCAGCAGCAGCGGAACGCACATCCTTGTCAGACACACAAGCAACTCGCAGAGGATGCCGATACCTCAGGCCATAAAGCAAGTCTCGATTGTCGATAATAGTTGAAATTACGCACAGTATAGTCTCTGACCACAACAGGACTAGGAACCAATAACAGAAAGAGATCTGGAAATAGACACTTATTTGAAAAACAACATATTTCCAAATAACCATTAGGAAAGAAAAAAATCACAAAGGAAATTAGAAAATATTTTAAACTGAATGAAAACATAATACAAATGTGTGTAAGTAAAGCAATGTGCTGAGGATAATTTGTAGCAATAAATACTTACATTAGAAAAGGATAAAAGTCCCAAGTCAATGATCTAACAGAAACAAATCAACCCCAAAGTAGAAAGGAAATAATAAAGGTCAGCAGAAATCAGTTAAATCGAAGTGGGTAAATAGAGAAAACTGATGAAGTAAAAATCTGGCTCTTTGAAACTATCAACAAAATTGATAGACTTGCAGCCAGACTAGTTGAGAACAAAACAGAAAAGAAACAAATTAGCAACATCAGGAAGGAAGGAGGAGCTCTCACTACAGGTCCTACAGGCATTCAGATGACACGAGGGGAACTTTAGGAACAACTCGTGCCAGCAACTCTGACAACTTGGACAAAACAGGCAAGTCCCTTGAAAGACACAAAACAGTGAAGCTCACTCGAGAAGGACCGCAGCAAGGGTGGCACAGACTGTTAGAGAGACTGTGGGTGACAATCCTCCCACAGAGAAAGAAAGGCCGTCTCAGATGGTGGCCACATACTTAAGGGAAGAATAATACCAATTCTACAGAAAGCCTTTCGGAAAACAGGAGGAAATGATTCCCCACTCATTTCAATACTGGCCTCATAGTTTCCGTAATCAGACAGTGTGGGCTGTATAAGCAGAGACACAGATTGAAAGAAACATGAAAACAGAGGTGCGCAGCTCATTCCATGTTCAACCAACAGTGCGGTAGCTGGGTATCTACAGAACCTCGACCCCAAATCCACCACACTCAAAAATGAACTCAACGTGGACCACAGGTTCAATACAGGTGTCTGGCAGGTCCCTTGCCTTGTCTCCAGAATCAAGGTTGAGCAGATGCACGCGACAGGCCAGCAGCCCAGGAAGAGATGGACGTGGGTGTGAGCAGACGCTGCACCAAAGAAGAAGGATGAACGGACAGACAGCACAGGACAAGCCCCTGGTGCAGAGACCGGGCTGCGTCGCAGCGAGGCCCTTCTCCCGCCAGCTCTGTGTGGCTGAAGCCAGCATGACTGCCAGCAGGGACGCCAAGCAGAGGGCTTCTCACAGCTGCCCTGGGGCCTGAAAACGTACAACCGCTGTGGACGATGGCTCGGCAGTTTCTTACAAAGTTAAACTTACACTCACGCTGGACCAGCAATTCGACTCTCAGGTATTTATCCAAACCCGCCAAGAAAGCGAGGACGTGTTTCCACACAGATGTTCACACGCCCTTTTACTGCGCCAAAAGCCGGCAACGAGGAGCCCGCCCACCACGTGGACGGACACAAACCGTAGAGCGGCCCCTCCCGAGCAACAGAAGGACAAGCTATGACACACCCCACACCCACGGCCAGTCCTCGAACATACTAGGACAGGGGAGGAAGCCGGAGCCGAAGGAGAGCAGCCCGCAGACCTCACACAGGCTGGGAGGGAGAGCAGAGCTGGGCCGGCATCTGGAGGGGAGCAGGGGCCACCCACTGCAGCCCCGGCTCTAGGCCAGCCCAGCCCCAGGGCAGCACGGAGATGTGACACTCGTGCAGCGGGGACCCAGCGCAGGTACTGGGCGCCCTCACCCTCCTCCGGCTCCACAGCTGCTGCCACGATGGCCTCACACAGCAGTTCTGCGGCCCGTGTGCCGCCCAGACGGCACCTATTATTACCGCCCCAGCGCTCTCTGGGCTGCCAGACAGCAGGCCTGCGCTGACCTCGCCCTCCCTGACCCGCTGTGCCTGACTGCAGCCTCTGTGGAGAAGTCAGGCCCCGCAGAGCGATGCTCCCCTGGAAAGCCCGGGAAGGGCTCTGCCTGGGAGGCCCGAGGTAACTGGGGTAACAGGGTCTCAGGTCCCCACCTGCCCATCCTGAAGCTGCAGGGCCAGCCCAGCCCGAGCCAAGGCCTCGTCTGGACACTGAACCAGAAACAGAGAGAGAAAAGCAAGTGCGTGTGGGACGAGCAGGGTAAGCGCTGCCCTGGAGACCCTGTGTTTCAGCTTCACATGTGACACTGCCAGGAGAAGAGGTCTTTCTCATTGTAGGTCACAGCCCAAAGGCTGGAACTAGGTGCCCTTGAGAAGACAGCTGCATCTTGTCTGTGCCTGGCTCTGCTCTGCGACGGGTGAGGGAGGGGACGAGCACCACCGAGGAGGAAGCCAAGCCCCTGAATGCCTGGGGTTTAGACGCTGTCACGTGCACGACGGCCGGCTGCGCGAGCACGTGAGTGAAGGAGCAGAGGATGAAGGACAGGAAGGATCCAGAGATCGTGGAGGGAGGACTGAGGGGAGGGACAGCGGCCTTCAGTGGCCACGAGCTTCCTGCCGGCTGAGCTGGGCGATGAACTCACCTCTGGGCAGCTCGGGGCTGAGGCCCTCAGAGGGCAGAGCCTGGCAGGAGAAGGTCTTGGCCACAACCTGCTCCACAGGCGTGAGGGCCAGGGCCTGGGGCTTGGCAGGGCCGGGGCCAGGGGCCACTCCACGCAGGTCGCCCAGCTTGCGCCGCACGACGGCACGCAGGTCCCGCCACTTGTGCTTGAGGTCCACGATGTCGCGGCGGCAGTAGCCCAGCGCGTTCACGGCCTGCAGGATGCGGCTCCACACGCGGTACCTCCGGGTGGGCTCGGCCCTCAGCAGCCCGGTGCCAAACAGCAGCTGGTGGTGCTTGCTGACCTTGGCCACCAGCACCTCCGTCTCCTGCGGACAGAAGTTGGGCTTCCTCTTCTTGGCCCGGGAGGCCCTGGGCCCCGCCACCCGGCCATGGGCCCTTGCAGCCAAGTCCTTCCTCGGGCCGGCAGGCGGCGAGGTGCGCTCCGGTGTCCCGCTGCCGTCCGTGGCGACCCCTGGCCCTGGAAAGGCACCAAAAGGCGGGTGTTTAAGGCCCCGGCCAGTGGAGTGGCAGATACGGTGGAGGCTCCCGGGGAGCCTCTTCAGATCCAGAACATTGCTGCCAGCTCCCACCCACCGGCCCCCTCCCTGCTGGGTTGCCCAGAGGCCTGGGTCCAAGTCCTGGCCCTGCAGCTGCCTGGCTGGGCGCCATGCGGCAAGGACCTCACTTCCGGGCCATGGTGCCCATCTACCTCCAAAAAGGGCCACCCGGCCCTACCTGCCTCCAGAAGCTGATGTCAGGGGCAAAGGAGTGAGAAGGTTGGGACAGCTGTCTCCTGTCCGCAGGGAGAAGGCCCTCTGGGGCCAGGGCCAGCCTGGGGACAGCACTCACCACTGACACGCCAGACACCCTGGCCAAGAACCCACCCCTTGGGGCACCACTGACCCCTGCCTTCCTGCCCAGCTGCATGAGTCCTGCCCTCGGCTTCCCCTCCCACGCAGCGTCCTCCTGAAGCACACACCGAGGACCCGACACTCGCCTGCCAGCCCCCTCTGCAAGGAGGATGCAGGCTCTGGGGCCAAGAGACCAAGGGGTCACGGGAGCCGGTCCAGCCCCTCACTCTGTCCTGCAGGGTCAACCTCGTCCCTGAAGCCCACAGGGCCCTGACAGCCTGGCAACATCCCTCCTGCCACTGGTGCAGCCCCACCACGCCATCAGCTGGCCCTGGGAAGGGACGTGCTGGTGGGGGTGAGGGTGGAGACGGGCCAGGCCCCCGCTTTTAGTGTTTGTCTGTTTTTAATATTTATTTATTTATTTGGTTGCACCAGGTCCTAGTTGCAGCACGTGGGCTCCTTAGTTGCAGCTTGCCAGCTCCTTAGTTGCAGCATGCGAACCCTTAGTTGCCGCATGTATGTGGGATCTAGTTCCCTGACCAGGGATCGAACCCAGGTCCCCTGCATTGTGAGCAAGGAGTCTTATCCACTGTGCCACCAGGGAAGCACCCACAGCCTGAGCCCCTGGAAGCCCATGCCCCGCCTGACCCTGCCTCCTCAGTGCTCATCATCTCTGGGTGGCCTTCCCTGGCCACCCAGACCCAGCATCCCAGCGGAAGTACCTCGCTTCCTGGCCCTTGGGCCTCTGGGTGTACCGGCCAGCCCCAGATCACCTTCCCCGTCCTTGCCCACACAGGGGTCCTGCAGGCTGCTCTCTGGCGACGGGCAGGGGAAAGGACGGATTCCGTACTCAGTCCAACATTTAGTGCACTCTACAGACAGCAAGGGACAGTCTCGGTTATGCCCCGCCTGCCTGCAGAGTGGCTCAGGGTGCCGCTGGTAGAACGAGGCTCTCACGCAGCACAGCAGGTGTGCCAGGCCCTCCAAGCATCCATGTTGACAGCTCCACTCACTCAGACCCACCTCCTCCAGGAAGCCCTCCCTGACTGCCACACCCTCCAGAACGCCCCGTTTGCTGAAAGAGAGCAATCAGTTCAGAACTTTAAATTTTCCAAATCTTTCTCCACACCCAGGTTCTTCTGAAAGGTAATTCCAAACCAGTACGAAACTCCTTAGAGCAGAGCCTCAGATGTGGCCCACAGACCAGGCCAGGCCTTTGACAGGTGTTATCTGTGTGCAACAAACAACGCGGCAAAAACGGAGAATAAGGCCTTGGGAACGTCTGTGGCAATTTGAAATCGCCGCAACACCAGCACAGGACCATACTGCTGTATTTCATGAAAGCACTGTTCCTGGTGTACTGGAAGTGAAAATAAAAACGGGTTCCCCTGACACTCGGCTGCCGAGCTGAGGAGCAACTGTGGGGTTTCCTCTTCGATAATTTTCATTCATTCAGAAACACTTCCTGCACAGGTCTGCCAAAATTCCTGAGCCCTAAGATGCACGTCGTGAAGACACTCAGACACCTCTCTGAGCAAGCTGCCTTCTGTCCGCGGCACCTTGGGGCCCACGGAGGCGGTGGTGCCGGGCAGAGGCTACACACCAGAGCCCGTGAGGCTGCGTGGGCCCTGCTCCGCCTGGCTCTACGAGGAGGGCACTTGCCAGAAGCCTGCTCCAGGGGAGACATCTGAGCACGTCGACAGTCTGGCAAAGTCCTGGGGACTGGCAGTCCCAGCCCGTCTCAGCGCTGAGCTCCTACAGCGGCAGCTCCTTCGCAGAAAAGGCCTCCACGTTGGGTGTATCTGCGGGTCTGAGGGTCCAGGACAGGGCCCATCTCGCACGAGGTCAGGGCCTAACCTCCCCTCTTCCCCAGGGGCTTCCTGGGGAGCCTCCAGGCAGGGCCTCCTCCTCAGGCACCCACCCAGCCTCCCCTGCAGGCAGACACTCCCCAGGCCCGGGAACCCTGGCCCCAGTGACGGCTGCCCAGACAGCACTGTGTAGGGTGGAGATGCAGCCGCCCAGGTCCCGGGCGATGCGGTCACCCTTCTGCTTCGTGGGGAGCAGGGAGACCGCAGGCCCGGCTGGCAGGCCAGGTGCCACTCGATGCCCAAGCCTCGCTGGCATCCGGTCACCAGGAGTCCAGACCCTGCCCACCTCCCCCTGGTTGCTCCACAAGGTTCCCAGACACCATGGAGGGGCCAGTCTGATCTGCCCTCCGGAGTCACGTGAACTTTGAACTTTGGGGGGTGGGGGGGGAACTGGGACAATTTACACGTAAATGCAGACAATTAAAAAGGAAACAATAAAGATCATTTGCAACCACACATCCCTAGGTAAACACTGTCCACACTCGGGCTGAGGTCTCGCGCAACTAGAAGACTGTGGACGGGGCTTTGCCTGTTTCATTCCCCATGTCCGTCCACCATCCCACCGGGCCGTGGATGGGTCGTCGGCACTCTCCAACAACTGATCCCCACGGCGGCCGCCTCTCTTCACTGTCTCCCCAGGCTGAGGGGTGGCGGCATTTCTGAACTCTGTCTCCTACCCCCATGTAGGTAGGACAGACACCTCTGCCTGTACCCCTGATTATTCCCTAACAGACAAGAGGCGTGGCTGGGCCGAGAGGGAAGGCAGCGGGGTCTGGAGGCAGGGAGCCGTGTGCCCTCCCCTCCGGGGGAGCCCGCCCCCCCACAGCCTGGCCACGGGAGAATGGCCAAGTTCGCTTCCAGCGCTCCAGGCACCGGCGAGGCCGAGCGCCTTCTCCCGTGCTGCGAGCCGTCGCGATCTCGTCACAGATCTGGCCCACCCGCACGAAGACGCGGCGGCGGCCCCTTCTGTTTGTGTGAGCTTGCGTGTTAGTCGCGCCCCACTTGGCTTTCTGCTGCACTTGCGATGGGATTTCACCGTAGGGGCCCGCTCTGAGCTCGCCATAGTTAACTTCAGGGCCCCCGAGTGAGCCGCAACACACGGCGCTTGGCACACAGCAGGTACTGGTGACGGCAGCTGCTCCCACACCTGGGGTCTCCGCAGGGCCCCACCGTTCTGGCTGGGAGGCCCAGCCCTGCCTCCCTGGGAGCCTTCCTGGTCACCCCCGGAATCACACCAGCATCCCAGAAGCAGCCGTGGTCTCAACAGCTGTCAACAAATCAGGAAGATGCAGACCCTTCTCTGACAGAAATGCAATTAACTTAGAAATCATTTTTAAAAGACAATTAGAAAGAAATACGTATGTTTGGAAATGACGAACTATAATTCTAAATAAATCCTGGATCAAAGAAGAAATCATAATGGACATAAAATATTTACAACTAAACACTAACAAAAAAATACTATATATTTTTAAATGTGTGAGATTCGACTAAAACAGTGATTATTTGGACATTTATAATCTTAAATACTTTTATTAGAAAAGAATAAAAACTAAATTTGAATGAGGTAAACATCCAGCTTAGGAGTCAGAAAAATAAAACAGCGTCAACTCAAAGAAAGGAGGAGGAAAATAGCAAAAACATGGGCAGAAATCCATCAAATTTTAAAACTAGCATATGATAGAGATCAAGAAAGTCAAGTCAGCTCTTTGGAGAGGCTCATAACACTGCCAAGGGTCTGGCAATATTGTTTACGAAAGAAGAAAACGGGAAGGTACAAATAAACAACATTAGGAAGAAAAAAGAGAATGTGATCCAGGTACCACAGACGTTACCAAAACAACAGGAACAGAGCTTCACCGGGTTAACTTGCTCAGTCTCCACCACGACAGGAGGGAAGCCTTTCCTGGTCCATTTTCAGGTGGTCGGGGCACAGCTGGAACGCGGCAGAGCAGGGGGTCGGAACCAGAGCAGCTACCCTCCGAGCTATGCCCTTGACCAAACAATAATGCTGCCCGGGTCCCACTGGACAGTGACACGCTACCACGCACGATGTCATTTCAATCAATTTGAACATTTAGACGAAGCAGACACATGTCCAGAAAAATACAACAAACTGACCCAAGAAGAAACAGAGAGCCTGGACAGCCTTCACAGATGGAGAGAGTAATGGGCAGTCCAAAGCAGTCCACAAAGAAAACTCCAGGCCCGCGTGGCAGTTTTACAGCAAAATCCCAGATGCCTGTGAGGAACACAGAGTCCTCTTCGTCCCAAAACTCACACAGAACATAAGCACCATTTCTACTCAACCCTGAACTAGAGCATCGGGCCGGCTCCAGACGGCAGGAAAAATAAGTAAAAGATAAAAGCATTGAAATAGAAGAGGAAAATACTGTTGTTATTCATAAATGACACTATCTATACAGAAAACCCAAGATTCTACAAATTATTACAATTAATAAAAAGAATTTAGCAAAATGGCAGGACAAAGTCAGTGGGCAAAAGTCAATTACACTCCACAGGGAGAACCTGGCGTCCTCAAGAAATAAAGTTCAGGAGGAAAAAAGAAAAACTAAGATAGAGGAGAATCTAGAGATTTGGAAAGACTTAAAAGGCGCATCATCGACTACAACGCGTGGATCTCGTAAGGACCCCGTGGAAACGCATGTCTCTGTGGTGCTCCGGAACCCAGCGGTGGGCAGGAAGCCACGGCTGCAACTGTACGACACTTGGTCATGGAAAAGAGACACACGCTGAAATACTCACACAGGAGATGTGCTGACGTCTCGGGCTTCCTTCTCAATGCCCTGGGCAGAGGGGTCATGAGGGCAGAGGTGAGGCTGGACCAGCCACGGGGGATGCCCCTCACCCTGAAACCCAGTGGACGGGTGCTGGGTTCATGATATCACTGCGTCTACTGTTCTGTTTGAAGTATCTCACATTTAGAAAGTTAAAAAATAGGATGTAAAAATTAAATAAAACCTCTGGACTTTCCTTCTTAAAACAACCAGTCGTGTGTGCGTGCACCAGCAACCATGACTTGGAACGTGTAATTTATACCATTTATAATGGACCAATTATAAAAGCAGCAAAAAACATGTTGTCATTTTGTTAAGTTTAATGGAAGATATGTAAGATCTTTATGGAGAAAATTATAAACCTTTATTGAAAGAGGTTAAAGACCCAATAAACAGAAAGACCTACACGTTCATGGGCTGGAAGACTGGTGATGACAGAGATTCCGATTCTCACACGTTAACACAGCGGAAGCAAAGCAATCGCAGGCCAAGTCTGACGCAGGGATTCTATAATCCATTCAGCAGCAAAAGGCCAAAATACCCAAGACATTTCTAAGGAAAAACAAGTAGAGCAACTTGCCCTAAAAAATATCAAAGTTACAACAACTGCATGAAAATTAGGGTAGAACTTTGCACAGGAATAGAAAACTTGACCAGGAGAACCTGTAAGGGAAACTGTGCTCATCACAGAGCTGGCACTGCAGGTCTGCAGAAAGGGATGGAATTTTCAGTCAAGGGCCCAGGGACCATCTGTTATACGGAGAAAAGTGCTATTGCACTCCACCCTCCCCTCCCCACCTCTCACCATAAACAAAAATCAATTCCAGGTGATTGCAAGACTTAAATATGAAAAACAAATTATATAAGCTTTAGAGGAAGTAAAGGCAAAATCATTATCACCGTATCATAGAATTTATTAAACAGAAAACGCACACCATGACAGGGATGATTGATAAACTCAGCTACGTCGTGATTAAGAACCTGCTTTCCTCAGCAGCACCATAATGAAAAGCCAGCCCAGTGGACAAAGGTTTCACCTCCAGAAACCTTGTACATCGACAAGAACAAGACAAACTCAAAGGAAAAATACACGAAAGAGTTACCCAGAGAGCCCCAAATGCCCAGTGATCCCACGAAAACCTGATCAATCCCATGAGTTACCAGAGAAATGTGAATTACAACCAGAAGACCCCATTCCACGCCCACAGACGGGCAAACAGTTAAGGCCGCCACCGCCCGGTGCTGAAGGGATGGGAAGCAGGGGCAGGTCAGCACAACCACCGGTCACCGAGCTGGCCACCCCTGGCCACCCCCTCGCTTGGGCCGTCCCGACAGCGCCAGCGTCCAAGGGTCCTCAGCACCACCACGCAACAGGGCCCAAAACAGGTGCCCTAACAGCCCCTCGCCCATGGACCAGGAACGCCTGCCACGGCCACGCACATGACCCAGCGCCACAGCGAAGGGAGATGGAAGGGCAGCCACGTGAACGGCAGTGACTCAGGGGCAAAACAGCAAAACCAGCAAACTGCAGAATAATTCAACCGTACAGAGTCCCAAAACACGCAGACTCGCAAGGTCTGTGTGAGACTATGACATGTAGCAGCAAAACCACAAGCAAGAGCCAGGAAGCCGCAACCCACAGCCCAGGGGTGACGGGAAGGAACTGGGATCCAGGGGAGGCACCTGGGAGTCCACGTCGCCAAGCCTTAAACCGTCACATTTAAAGTCCCCATGCACACTCACTCACACTCACTGAGTCGCACATCTGCCTGGCACCCCCAAGGACACGAAATCAGTTACGTAAGCCACACGTCCTGCCGAAAACCCCCTTGGCCCAGGGAAGGGAGCCAGCGAGTGAGCAGACTGTGCGGTCAGCCTGTGGGGTGAGGGCTCGGCACCCGGAAACCTAGAAGCGGATCCCGCCCGGTGTAGCTCAGGACAGTGTCCAGCACCGCGCGGGCCTCGCTTCCCGCACTGCACACTGCACGCTAACACCTGCTCCACAGTCACCCACTCAGCCATCTGCCAAGCACCCGCAGACCACCGCAGAATGACCGCAGACACCCAAGTCCACCCCGCAGCAGAGCAGCCTCCCTACTCTGCTCTCTCCTGGTGCCAACTCAGCCCAACGCCAACGGCGCCATCCCAGCCCAGGGCCAGGGCCACCCCTGGTCCCGGGTCACAGGCAGCGCCGGCCAGAACAGAACCCATCTACAGCCACCAACACAGCACAGTGGAGACCCGCCCACACTGCCCACTGCTGTCCTTACCTAGGGGCTGATAGCCTTGTGTGGAGGGCCCCCCAAAAGGGCCGTGGCTCCCCAGGCCGCCGCTGCCAGCGATGGATCCGTAGGACATCTTCTCACAGAAGGCAGGGCCGCCGCCTTCCTGCAGAGCTGGAAGAAACCAAACCTGGGCAGGGAGGGAGGAAAGAGGGTTTAGCGCTGGGATTCAGGATGCACTCTGGCCCCGCCCACCCTGCCTAGGAGTCAGACTCTGCTGCACCCTCACCTTGCAAGTCAACAAATAATGTGTAAATGTTGAAAAAAATCAAGCAGTAGCGACACGAGTGTGTTATTCAGAGGAAAGCATCAAAGATCTACTAGAAGAATCCAAAGCAGCTGACTCGGGACAGGAAGGAGGGCAGCTAGGGGTGACTTTTCTCTGAATTAACCATGTGGCGCTCCTTTACTCCATAAACTTCATGGATGGATAACGTAAAAATATTAAAGCTTAATTTGCAAAATTCCAGTAAGATCATCCTCCAGAAAGATCAGTGTGGAAACAAGAGCTGCGGCTGCAGGGGTGTCTGCCTTGAGCAGACAAGATCCAGGTGGGGGCCCAGCATCTCCTCCGATCTCTGGAAGGCCGCCCCATCATTGTCCTGTGCGGCCATGCAGACCCCAGGCAGGCACAGGGACCCAAGAGGACTCGGCCCAGTTCCACAGGTGCACCCGTGCACCTACTGTGCACCAGGCAATGTGTCCAACGTGGTCAAGGGGGCCTGGCCCTGGGGACCTGAGCATCGAGTGGGCGACAAGGGATCCAACAGCAGCTTTCAGAGACCCTGGGGGCACAGCAGAGCCACAGACCGGCGGGTCCCCAGGGCAGCAGCTCAAGCAGGATCTGAGCCGGGAGCAGAGAGCAGGTGGCCAAGCCGCAGAGCCACGGTTTGAAGGGAGGGGCAGGGCAGCCCGGGGAAGACAGGAGGGACAGCAAGTGTAAGGCGGTCCCACGGCCACCTGGGGGACTGGCGGAGGCTGCGGGGCGGCACTAGGGACCCTCCAACCCAAAGGCCCACCGTGCGCCCAGCCACAGACGGGCAACTGGAAGGGACTGCGGGGCCCAGCCAACAGCACCTGTTGCTTGAGAGGCAAAAACAATCCAAGGGACTGCCACAGATGTCCAGGCAGGTGAGGGGTCGTGGCAGTCCTGGTCTGAGAAGGGCAAGTCCCCAGCCTGCCATCTCATCTAACCTGCAGTCTCACACGGCCTCTGCCTTTGCTCAGGAACTGGGAGATGGAGGCCATCCCACCGCTGGGCCACAAAGACTCAGCCCAGCCCGAGGACACTGGTCTGGGAACACGAAACGCCACCGGGCAGGACTCTGGGCCTCAAGGCCCTGGGGACCCGGAGCCCAGCGGGCCCGTCCCCGGTGGCTCGCAGCCACCCACCCCCACCCCCAGGCTCCCCACGTGCCAGGCTGCACCCTCAGCTTCCTCCCCGCCGCTCCCGCCCATCCACCCGCAGCCAGTTCACGCCCCGACTTCTGCACCAAGGTGTCCCCCAGCAAGGGCAGGCAGCAGGCAGCAAGGACCCAAACAAAGAAGAGGGAGGGAGCCGCTGGCAACCCAGAGGGCGGGCGGAAGCTGCAGCCGGGCCAGGCCAGAGGGCCGGGCGGATGCTGCTGGGCTGTGGTGTCCCAGGGCAGCCCCAGGCTGCCTCCAAACTGCTGGGCAGAGGCCAAGGGAGCAATGCCCGCTCCCCGGGAGGCCTCCTACCAAGCGGCTTCCACCGCCCACCAGGGCTGCCAGCCTCCTCCAGCCTCGTGCCCCTGGCTCATGTTGGCGCCAGGCTGTGCCCTGGACGTCAGCCCCCTGCCCCGCAGCAGCCTGAAGGGAGCCGTCTGTCCTCAGACTGCCCAGATCCTGTCCCCCAGGCACCAGAGGAAGTGCGGGTGCCAGGGGACGCCCCCAGCAATGCAGCCCTGCCTGCAGGACAAAGCCCCCAGGCCCGGGGGAGGAGCGGCCCGCCAGCAGGATGCCAGGGGACACGGGGCTAGAGGGGCACCCGGACACGGCTCAGGCTGGGGGCCAACAAGCCGAGCTCCAGGGCCAGCGCTGAGGCTGTGGTAGGGCCGTCTCTGCCCCGGATGGGCTCCCACGCAGGGCGTGACCTCCGCCTGCAGCTCTCTCCTGCCGGCCTGGGTCTCTCAGAGGCCGGGGCCCCCGAAGACCAGGGTCGACCTTCCCAGTAGCAGACAAGGAACGGTACTGTCTAGACGGGGGTGCCACAGAATGGGCCCTGCCCCCCTCACTAAGCTGAAGGGACCCCCCTCCCCAAGGATGGAGAGCCGGTCCTCCCAAGCTGGGGCCTGCACAAGTCACTTCACCCCCCTGGTCCTGCTTTCTCATCTGTAATAGGGGGCAGCACGCCCGCCCTTAGCAGATTAGGGTGAGGCGTCAATCGGTGACCTTCAGGAGCTCACCTGTGAGCCTGTGCCCCGTGGTGACATGGGGCCACATGTGGCACTGGACAGCAGCGGCGCTGAGTGAGGGCCAGGCCTGGGGGCCGGAGAAGCGAGAGCAGCACGGCTGTCCCTCCTTCCTCCTGCCCTCAGCCTACCGAAGGCCTGAGCCCACCAGGAGCCGCAAGATGCGCCCAAAACCCAGAGCAGGAGGAGGGCACGGGGACCCCGCAGCCCCCTGGAGGTACGAGCTGACCTCTGCCCGATGGCTGCGCCTCGCCCTGCACCTCGCTCCTGCTGGAGCCTCTGTGAGGCCCTCCCGGCCGACGTGATGGGCCTGACAGCAGCAGCAGGTGTCCTCCCCGCTGGAGGGTCCACTCCCGGGCCTGCCCCACACCCACCTGCAGGGGAGCTGCTGGGGCAGACCTGCCCCGATTCTGCTCTGCGCTCTGCTCCACCCTGGGCCCAGTGGCATGGCTCCGGGTCCTGACCTGCATTGCTTAGAGACCGCAGAGCTGCCCCGGCGAGGGCGAGGGCGAGGTAGGAGGCAACACTGATGCCCAGTCCCGCCCACGCCACTCCAGGCAGAGGCGGAGCAGCCCAGGCTGCTGCCCACTGAGGGCCAGGAGGACATGGTGAGTCGGCCCGCACACGGCAGCCCTCAAGCTAGACCCACACTTCCCCCCACTGACCACCCCCCATGGGCCCACCGAAGGGGCTTCCGATGGGGGGCACTGGGGAAGCCAAAGCAGCTCGCAGACCCCGGGAGGAAGGCAAGGACATCACCCAAGACCAGGCTGCCCGGCACCAGGCCCCGCATCTGGAGTGTCCTGCAGGGAAGACATCTGGGACCTGTCTGGGGTCATGGGGGCCTTGGAGGATGACAGGCGTCTACCGTGGGCCCAGGGGAGGGGGTGGAGGTCCCTGTGCCAGGCATCCCCTGATCTAGCTCAAACCCCCAATTTTTTTTTTAACATCTTTATTGGAGTATAATTGCTTTACAATGGTGTGTTAGTTTCTGCTGTATAACAAAGTGAGTCAGCTACACGTATACATGCATCCCCATATCTCCTCCCTCTTGCATTTCCCCCCCACCCTCCCTATCCCACCCCTGTAGGCGTTCACAAAGCACCGAGCTGATCTCCCCGTGCCATGCTGCTGCTTCCCACTAGCTATCTATTTTACGTTTGGTAGTGTGTATATGTCCATGCCACTCTCTCACTTCGTCCCGGCTTACCCTTCCACCTCCCCGTGTCCTCAAGTTCATTCTCTATGTCTCCGTCTTTATTCCTGTCCTGCCCCTAGGTTCTTCAGAACCATTTTTTTTTTTAGATTCCATATATATGTGTTAGCATACAGTATTTGTTTTTCTCTTTCTGACTTACTTCACTCTGTATGACAGTCTTTAGGTCCATCCACCTCACTACAAATAACTCATTTTCATTTCTTTTTATGGCTGAGTAATATTCCATTGTATACATGTGCCACATCTTCTTTATCCATTCATCTGTTGATGGACACCTAGGTTGCTTCCATGTCCTGGTTGTTGTAAACAGTGCTGCAATGAACATTGTGGTACATGACTCTTTTTGAATTACGGTTTTCTCAGGGTATATGCCCAGTAGTGGGTTTGCTGAGTCATATGGTTGTTCTATTTGTAGTTTTTTAGGAACCTCCATACCGTTCTCCATAGTGGCTGTATCAATTTACATTCCTCCCTTTTCTCCACACCCTCTTCAGCATTTACTGTTTGTAGATTTTTTGATGATGGCCATTCTGACTGGTGTGAGGTGACACCTCACTGTAGTTTTGATTTTCATTTCTCTAATGGTTAGTGATGTTGAGCATCCTTTCATGTGTTTGTTGGCAATCTGTGTATCTTCTTTGGAAAAATGTCTATTTAGGTGTTCTGCCCATTTTTGGATTGGGCTGTTTGTTTTTTTGATATTGAGCTGCATGAGCTGCTCCTATATTTTGGAGATTAATCCTTTGTCAGTTGCTTCGTTTGCAAATATTTTCTCCCATTCTGAAGGTTGTCTTTTCGTCTTGTTAATGGTTTCCTTTGTTGTGCAAAAGCTTTTAAGTTTCATTAGGTCCCATTTGTTTACTTTTGTTTTTATTTCCATTTCTCTAGGAGGTGGGTCAAAAAGGATCTTGCTGTGATTTATGTCACAGAGTGTTCTGCCTGTGTTTTCCTCTAAGAGTTTGATAGTTTCTGGCCTTACATTTAGGTCTTTAATCCATTTTGAGCTTATTTTTGTGTATGGTGTTAGGGAGTGATCTAATCTCATACTTTTACACGTACCTGTCCAGTTTTCCCAGCACCACTTATTGAAGAGGCTGTCCTTTCTCCACTGTACATTCCTGCCTCCTTTATCAAAGATAAGGTGACCATATGTGTGTGGGTTTATCTCTGGGCTTCCTATCCTGTTCCATTGATCTCTATTTCTGTTTTTATGCCAGTACCATACTATCTTGATTACTTTTGTAGCTTTGTAGTATAGTCTGAAGTCCGGGAGCCTGATTCCTCCAGCTCCATCTTTCTTTCTCAAGATTGCTTTGGCTATTCGGGGTCTTTTGTGTTTCCATACAAATTGTGAACTTTTTTGTTCTAGTTCTTTGGAAAATGCCACTGGTAGTTTGATAGGGATTGCAGTGAATCTGTAGATTGCTTTGGGATGTATAGTCATTGTCACAGTGTTGATTCTTCCGATCCAAGAACATGGTATATCTCTCCATCTGTTTGTATCATCTTTTATTTCTTTCATCAGTGTCTTATAGTTTTCTGCATACAGGTCTTTTGTCTCCTTAGCAAAGTTTATTCCTAGGTATTTTATTCTTTTTGTTGCAGTGGTAAATGGGAGTGTTTCCTTAATTTCTCTTTCAGATTTTTCATCATTAGTGTATAGGAATGCAAGAGATTTCTGTGCATTAATTTCATATCCTGCTACTTTACCAAATTCATTGATTAGCTCTAGTAGTTTTCTGGTAGCATCTTTAGGATTCTTTACGTATAGTATCGTGTCATCTCAAACAATGACAGTTTTACTTCTTTTCTGATTTGGATTCCTTTTCTTTCTTTTTCTTCTCTGACTGCTGTGGCTATAACTTCCAAAACTATGTTGAATGATAGCATTGAGAGTGGGCAACCTTGTCTTGTTCCTGATCTTAGCGGAAATGGTTTCAGTTTTTCACCATTGAGAATGATGCTGGCTGTCGGTCAAACCCCAATTTTTAAGAAGAGAAACTGAACTCAGGGAGGGAAACCGACTCACCCAAGTCACAGAGACAGACGGGGTCTAGGACAAGCCCCCCAGCACCCCGCCCCATGGCTGCAGTCCTCCCACCCGCCCTCCCCAGTACTCTCTGCCCTGGGTACTGCGGTCCCACTGTGGTCCCACAGCTGGGGAGGAAGAAAAGAGCAACTCCCGCACCTGCCTGGTACCCCGCCAGCACCCTCCCTGCCCACTGGAGCTGGCAGGCGGCGTGTGAATGCAGTCTGCACTGCCCACAGACGGTGCAGAGAGAGATGTGAGTGGGTACACGGAGCCGCACAAGGACCAGTCGTTCACACAGCTGTGAGTGTGATGTTCATCTTCTTCCCAGCCTTGTCCCCTAAGACGGGGTAACGCCCCAGAGCAACGGACACACCCAGCACGCAGATTTTGGTTACAAAGTACCATTCTTCACAAAAAGGAATTAAGACTGCTTGGAGAAATGGTTGATTCCAGGACTGGGCAGAGAAAGTAAAAGATAAGCCTAGAATATTCTGTTACACAAAAGAGTACGGAAGTGCTCAAAGCAAGGTGGGGCTGTCCCCAAAGGACACAGGAACCAGCCTGCAAGGCTTCCACTGGCCAAATCTGGGACAACCTGAGCATGAAAATAGACAATAGCGGAACTTCCCTGGTGGCGCAGTCGTTAAGAATCCGCCTGCCAATGCAGGGGACACGGGTTCGAGCCCTGGTCCGGGAAGATCTCACATGCCGTGGAGCAACTAAGCCCGTGCGCCTCAACTACTGAGCCTGCGCTCTAGAGCCCACAAGCCACAGCTACTGAAGCCCACGTGCCTAGAGCCAGTGCTCACAACAAGAGAAGCTACCACAATGAGGAGCCTGCGCACCGCAACGAAGAGTAGCCCCTGCTCGCCACAGCTAAAAGAATGCCCACACACAGCAATGAAAACCCAATGCAGCCAATAAATAAATAAATTGAAAAAAAAAAAAAAGAATCCGCCTGCCAATGCAGCAGATATGGGTTCGAGCCCTAGTCTGGGAAGATCCCACATGCCATGGAGCAACTAAGCCTGTGTGCCACAACTACTGAGCCTGTGCTCTAGAGCCTGCAAGCCACAACTACTGAGCCCATGTGCCACAGCTACTGAAGCCCATGTGCCTAGAGCCCATGCTCCGCAACAAGAGAAGCCACCGCAATGAGAAGCCCGTGCACTGCAACAAAGAGCAGCCCCTCCTCGCTGCAACTAGAGAAAAGCCCGCACGCAGCAACGAAGACCCGATGCAGCCAAAAAATAATTAATTTTTAAAAAATAGACAATGGTAATAAAAGATAACTTTTATTTATTATAGCCTTATAATAAAGAAGTAAAACAGAAATCCATGAGTCCACATGGTTATAAACAAATAAACAAGTGAAAAAAAGGAAAAAGCTCTTTCTTAGAGCATATACTGACAACTGGGGAAGGAATGATGGAATGAGCAACATTGTGACCATAATTGATTCAGGCAAGAATGTCCAGTGGACCTTAGAGCTGGTGGGTGAAAGTCCCACGAGTAACAGGATATTCACATAGTCTCAAAGTATCTTCCCCAAGAAACTTACTAATTAAAAATGGAAAAAGAATAACCTTGTAGAGGAGAAACCTGGCAGACTAGTCACCTTAACCCAAGGACCTACATCACACCATCGGGGACATATCAGACGTCATGTGCCTCCTGCTGCCACACGCGCTGAGGAGGACCCGGCAGCGCCTTCCAGGTCCGCCTGCCAAGAACAAACAATTGTGGAGACATCAGACACACCCAGCTGAGCGAAAGCCTGCAAAACAACTGACCTGCAGTCTTCACCAATGTCAGTTTCGGGAAACAAAGACAGAGGAACTAACCGTCCAGGTTCAAGGAGGCTAAAGGGACGTCACTCCCCAAAACCAACACACAATCCTGGATTTCATTTTGCTAAGACGAGTTACTGGGATCCCTCACAAGGTCTGTCCCGTGAACACCAGTAAGACCCTTAGGCTAGAGTACTGGCTGGTTAATGTCCTGATTTTGATAACCGACCTGCAGTTACGTAAGAGATCATGTATTTGGGGATCGAGGAGCATCACATCTGCAGCTCACCGAGCGGTTCAGAAGAACACACGACGTTCACACGAACATGAAGAGGGAAGGAGATGAAGCAAATACGGGGAAACGGTAACACATGGGGAATCTGGTGGAAAGGTAGGCTTTCTGTTAATCTGGTAACTTTTCTTTAAAACTAGAATTACTATGTCCAAGAGTTTTAAGTTCAAAATAAAATGAAAATTCTACTAGAGTTTTTTTTTAATAAATTTAAGAAAGATGCAAGATCTGTGTACTGAAAACTAAAATAAAAAAAATTATTAAAAGTAAAGGAAACATAAAACAAATGAGGGGCCACGCCGTGTTCGTGGGCTGGGCACCAAGACTGCACAGCTACACAATCAGCTGTAACACACTTCACTGGCAGTAACTTGCACACATATCCGACACAGCTTCTAAAACCAAGAAGTTCCTCCCACTTCAAAAATAATTAGACAAGTCTTGGAGAAAAAGGAAAAGATATCCACTAAAATGAAGAAATTTCTTTAAAAAAAGTGAAAACACTACATGTGAAAACCAACAAAACACATTTAAAGCAGTGATCAGACGAAAAGTCATAACCCTTAACATTTCATGAAAAACAAAAAGGAAACAAATGGACTTCATTCTTAGCTCAAAAGGTTGGAAAAGAGCAAAAAAAAAAAGTCAAAAGTAACCACAAGGAAGGAAACAATATATATAAAAGTTAATAATATTAATGAGGTATAAAACAGAAAAACAATAGACCTAATTTATAAATCAAAATCCTGGTTTCTAAAAAGTACTAACAAAAAAGACAACTAATAGCTAACTTAGTCAGGAAAAGAGGGAAGAAGCCACAAATGCACAATATAAGAAATGAAAAAGGAGGCAAATCACTGAAACAAAAATGTTAAGGAATCATTAAGGCTCTACTTTCAAATCTCTATACGAATAAATCATAAAACATGGACAAGATGGATAATATCTTAGGAAAACGAAGTTCACCAAAAAAAAAAAAAAAAGCTACCCACTGGAGACAGAGAGCTCTAACAGACAAATTTGGATAAACGAAATAGAAAGTTATCATAAAAACCACCCAACAGAAAATACCAGGACCAGATGGTTTTGTGGGGGGTTGGGGGGAGGGGGGATGATTCCACCACATTTCCAAAGCCACATATTTCCCGAGCTCCATAAATTATTCCAGTGTGTGGACGATGCAGGAGAACCTCCTGATTCTTTTATGAAACATGTACAACATTGATACGGAAACCTGATGAACGCAGTCCAAAAAATGGGAAAGTTACGAACCAGTACTGGCTATGAATATTGATGCCAAAACACTAAATAAGATACTAAGAAACAAAATTCAAACCTGATTTGCTTATTTTTCTAGGAATGTGGGGCACGTTCGACATTAGGAACCCATTAACGTGACACCACGTTAACAGACAGAAGGGAAAGGCTTATGAGTTTCTCCACAGGTGCCAAAAACAGACGCATCAACAAAACTCCTGATGAAAACAATCAAAAATCTTTCTTAAAATGCTAAACACCCTTTAATCCTAAAACAAGCATCTGTTTAAAGGGAAAGCACTGGAAGCAATTCCCAGGGATGCAGGAGAGGGCAGAGGTTCCCTGCGTGCGCAGCACCACCCAGCACTGCTCCGGAGGCGTCGGCAACACAGGTCAACAGGCGAGACCAACGGGACGTGGGAAACAGAAGTGGGACCAGTGCCAACGGCATGACGGTGACTGGGAAACCCTGAGACAAGGTTCAAATTCCAAGAAGTAAAGACTTGGGCAAAGCAGCAGAACATAAAACTCACATACAGAAAGCAACCGTCTTCACATACACACACCCAGTTAGAGGACAGAATCATAAGGAAAACCCGTCACCAGAGTAACACATCAAGGAATGAAGCTAACGTGAAATGGGAAATACCTCTGAGCGGAAGCTTTAAAACACTCCAGAAGACGGAAGGCCAAGAGGATCGCATGGAAAGCCATCCTTGTCCTTGAACAGGATGACCCTATTCACAAAAACATCCCTTCTTCCACTCCAATAAAAATACCAACCAGCATCTTTATAGAGCCAGACAGGCCGAGGGAGTTCATGTAAGAAAACGCTACACAAACAAGCAGGTAAAAAGCACTGCTTCCCCCAGACTTAAAAATCCCAGAGAAAGAAGTGCTGATGCTGCTGCGACACAGATGAATCCTGGAAACGCTGCACTGAAGAGCCGGACACGGAGGTCACACGCGCACGATCCCACGTCTGTGAAATGCCCAGGACAGGCAGGTCCACGGAAACAGGACACAGGCAGGTGGTTGCTAGAGGCTTGGGTGGGTGGGTGGGGGGCAGGGGAGTGACTGCTAACGGGTGTGGGGCTTCATCTAGGGTGATGAGACGTCCTGGGCTTTGATGGCAGTGACGGATGTACAACTCTGCGTAGATACTGAAAACCACTGGACCGTACGTGTCAGAAGGGTGAACTGTAGGGTACGTGAGTTATATCTCAACAAAGCTATCATAACAAATGCTAGAAAGTCTCTATAATTAAAACCAGGCAGGAAAACACAAACAAACCAATGGAATAAGAAAGGAAGTCTAAAATTAGAGCCGCACAAGTATGGATGTTTAGGATAAAATAAATGCAGCACCTCAAATCAAAGGAGAACTTTTTAATAAATGGTGCTGGGACATCTGGCTATCTACGTGGGAAAAAAAGTGGTTCATGCCTAACACAATAAAAAGAACATATGCTAAAGGGATCACGGCTATCCAAGTAAAGGATAAAACAAAGTATCTGAGAAAAGAAGAGCTCCTCTTCAACCTGTACGCAGGGCAAGTTTCCTAAGTAGGACTCAGAATCAGATGCTGTGAACGAAGAGACTGGCACACGTGACCACTGCCTCGTGGACGCTCCCCTCACCCGGTCTCCTCCTCCACGACTGCCCGACCACAGCACCCGCCCCCCAAGGGGTACAGGGGTAAGGGAGCTGTGTGTGCAAAAGGCCGCAGAACCAATGCTCCCGTCCGTCCCTGCTGTTTCCTGCCCCAGCACCCGGGGGTCAAAGGGACACATGCTCACCAAGGCCACGCGGCCTCTTCCGGGTCCTAGCCAAGCCCTGCACCTGCTTCTGGATCCTTCCTCTGCTCCTCCAGGCCACCTCCCCATCCCGACTGCAGCAATGCCCCAGCACTCCCCTGCCTCGCCAGTCTGCTGAGACCCCAAGCTCTCTGCGACGCCTCTCCGTGTGTCTCCCCCCAGAAAAAAGATGGGGGTAGGGCAGGCCCCCAGGACTGGGCAGGGGGCACGCGGACCAGGCTGGGAGCTGAGCACAACTCCCTGGGGAAGAAAACCATCTGGTCTTTGAAGGAGCCGCAGGGCGCAGACCCAGGGCCACGGGAGCTGGCTCAGGCCAGGCACAGGCACCTTCAAAGGACAGCTGGGCGGTCTTAAAGGCCCTGCGAGCCAATGCCTGTCCCGGCGGAGTTCACACACACGGGAGAGGGGACAAACACCCCACCCACGAGGGAGGCTGTGACAGCCTGATTCTGCCCCAATGCCTCACCCCCAGCTTGCCTGAGAAACCAGGACACAGGCACTGAAGACAAGTCAGCCCGGCCATCCCCAGGAAGGAGGCCCAGGGCGGCCTCAGGCCTCCTGCCTGCACCATCCGTCGGCCACAACCCCCAGGACCTGCCCCAGGCCACTGCGGGAGCCGGGGTTGTGAGAGGTGGGGAGCCCCGAGAGCTGGGGACCCCAAGACCACCACACCGCAGAGGAGCACTGACCCCAGCTCAGAGGAGATGACCCCCCGACCATGCCAGGATGTGCCCGGACCCAGGCTCCTGACCACAGGCTGGGCAAGGGGAGGCTAGGCAGAGCCAAGGACAGGCCTGGCAGAGAACCACGCCAGGGACCCACCAGCTACCTGCTGGGCCGGGGCTCCAGAGCCCAAGAACCTGGCCTGAGCCCGTGGCTGTCGGAGCCCAGCAGGGACCGAGACCCCTCCTGGCAAGGACAGAGACGCAAGAATGTGAGACAGAGGGAGGCCTCGACATAGATGGGAAAGGAGGGAGGAACACAACCCCACGTGATGAAAAAGCAAAACGGAAGAGCCCCCTTGGCCTCCTCTGAATGTGCGAAGGCGCGGGTCTTCTCGAGATGTTAGTTACAAAATTCAGGGAAATTAAACCTAAAGTTCATTCGCTGGGGACTCTGGCTTCCAAGCACATCACTTTAGAAGTGGGAAATCCGTGAATTTCAGGCCCCTGGAGGGTTCTCGCAAATGAAAACCATTTGAAATGGGGGAGAGACACTGAGATTCAGACAGAACCAGTGGGGCAGGGAGAGGCCAGGCAGCGGAGGGAGGGACCCAGCCAGCCCCACCTCAGTGCCCTGCCCTCAGTGGGGGGGGGACCCTACGAAGAAAGTCCCCACGGCTCGCCCCCCCCACATCAGACTCTTCAGCTAGACAAACCCACGCAGGACAGAACGTGCAGGGGCCCAGCGCCTGGCAGAGCCACACACCCAGCCCCCTGACCCCAGGGAGGCGCCGGGCTCAGTGAGAAGACGAAACCCAACGTCACATCACAGCACAGCAGGAGTGGTCCCCCACCCGAGAGCGCACCCCCAAGCAGCCGGGGTCCACTGCGGAGGGATTGGGGCTGGTGGCCCTGGGGGTGCAGAGGCAAACCGATCTGCAGAAGGCACCACGCCCTGCACCCCAAGAGCTCTGCTCCAGGAGCCAGACAGGAAGCACTCGGAAGCCAGAAACATTACAAAATAAAAGCCAGAAAGCTAGAACAACCAAAATAGCAGCAATGAACAATTAAATGCATCCCGTTAGGTGTCTAAACAGGGTGTGATGAAGCGACCTTAAATAGGGTTAAATACATCCCGTTAGGCGTCTAAACAGGGTGTGATGAAGCGACCTTAAATAGGGTTAAATACATCCCGTTAGGCGTCTAAACAGGGTGTGATGAAGCGACCTTAAATAGGGTTAAATACATCCCGTTAGGCGTCTAAACAGGGTGTGATGAAGCGACTTTAAATAGGGTTAAATACATCCCGTTAGGCGTCTAAACAGGGTGTGATGAATCGACCTTAAATAGGGTTAAATACATCCGTTAGGCGTCTAAACAGGGTGTGATGAAGCGACCTTAAATAGGGTTAAATACATCCCGTTAGGCGTCTAAACAGGGTGTGATGAAGCGACTTTAAATAGGGTTAAATACATCCCGTTAGGCGTCTAAACAGGGTGTGATGAAGCGACCTTAAATAGGGTTAAATACATCCGTTAGGCGTCTAAACAGGGTGTGATGAAGCGACCTTAAATAGGGTTACATACATCCGTTAGGCGTCTAAGCAGGGTGTGATGAAGCGACCTTAAATAGGGTTAAATACATCCGTTAGGCGTCTAAGCAGGGTGTGATGAAGCGACCTTAAATAGGGTTAAATACATCCCGTTAGGCGTCTAAGCAGGGTGTGATGAAGCGACCTTAAATAGGGTTAAATACATCCCGTTAGGCGTCTAAGCAGGGTGTGATGAAGCGACCTTAAATAGGGTTACATACATCCCGTTAGGCGTCTAAGCAGGGTGTGATGAAGCGACCTTAAATAGTGCTAAAAGTATACATTCAGTCGTGGGCGGAAAATGCTCACACGTGGCGCCAAGGTGAAAAATGATGCTACAAACACAAGACACACAGTTACCCTGAGGAGTGCATGTCCTGGCCACAGGGACGGAGGGACCGCCACTCAGGAGAACCGCTCAGCAGATTCTTATAAAGACACATCTACCTCCGCCAGGGTCACCCCACTCCTGGGCACCTGGTCATCATCACCCACCCTGAAAGTAGCCCAGACGCACACCAACAGGAGAGGGACACGCCGAGACCCTCCATCTGCTCAGGCTGCTGACGTGAGCTACACACGCAGGGCTCGCAGAATCCTCGTGTCGAGCAAGAGAAGCCAGAACAGAGGCCCCCCATTGCCCCCGCCCCCGGTGATCGCGTTCATGCGACAGTGGGAAGAGGCACGAGGAACCTCCAGGGATCACATCCCAGACCCACGGCACACGTGCACGGACCAAAGACTGGAAGGAAACGCATCACCAGGGCCTTGAAAACACGGTGAGGTGGGGAGGCAGCCACCACAGAGGAACACGCGGTGCCAGACCCCGTCCACGTGAGACGTCAGAACACACAAATCCACAGAGACAGGACGTGGCCCGGGCTGCCAGGGGGAATCAGAAGTGGGAATGGGGAGTGACCGCCATGGGTACGGGGTTCCTGTGCAGGTGTGGAAAAGTTCTGGAATTAGACCTTGGTAATGGTTGCACAACATTGCAAATGGGTTAAAAATCACTAAACTGTACTCTGGTAACGGGTGAGCTGTACGGTGTGTGAATCACATCCCATGGCGATTACCAAGCTGCTCAGAGCGCGGTGGCTGGTGGCGGGTCACCGGAGGCTGCGGGCAGATACGCTGCACTCGGGACCCAGGGCGTGCTCGGGGTGTGAGCCAGGGGCCCCCGAAGCTCTTAGCCAGGCATACACGTCACTTTTACAATCAGGAAAAATACACGTGGTCACTTAACCCAGCAAGCAAACATGCTAGCGCTGATGGGCTGGACGCACAGGCCAGCGGTGGCACTCCACCAGGCCAGGGCTGCATTTTGGCCATGGTCCCCGGGGTGGACCAGTGCACAGCAGGTCCTCAGGTAGTTTGCTGGCTGATGGACCCACGGCACGCCAACAACCCACACGGGCCACCTGGTGCCCTGGGAGCTGCCCGGGGAAACCATCTGAGACAGCCCACACCCGCAGAGCACACGGCCGGGAGTGACCGACGCATCCACGTCCTGCCCGGCCAGCCTCGGCAAGTGGACACACCCCATTTGGTTTAGGATCATTCTGTTAACTTATGCAGCTTGGTGAAGGCTGAAGACCCAACCAGTCCACTGAGGAGACTTCATCCCCGGCCAGAGCCTAGCCCAGGAGGGATCCAGCCTGACCCCTGATTCGGTCGCAGTTGGGTCGGGCCAGGGCACATGGTGACCCCTGACCCTGGCCACACACCAGCCCGCACCCTGGGATACCCTGGCCCCTCACCTCCCAGCTAAGAGACCATGGATGAGAATGCAGCCTCCTGCCTCCCTGCACCGGCAACAAGGAGACAGCTGCCACAGACCCACTTCTCCAGTGGCTGAGGAGTCAATGAGTTAAGACACGTAAGCGCTTCAAAAGCACCAGGCGTGTTCGGCGCTCCATCCGTGTGCTAGCCATGCGCCACCACCCCAACAGGGGACCCTGAGGCACAGAGCCTGGCTCGGGCCGCCTCTCCCCACACACGCACCTGGGCCAGACCCCAAGGGCCCCTCGCACGGGTGCCTGTGTGCGCAAAGGCAGAGGAGGGGCCAGGGGCTGCAGTGGCATGCGGTGGAGTGTTGCTATAGCAACTTGGACTCCTCGTCAAACAGAGCGCCAGCCAGGCGCCCCAGGCACCCCGAGAATGATGCCCAGAATGGCCACGGAGAAGCAGGATTGCTGACAGCACCAAAGGGTGGTTGGGATGCCAGCCACTCATGCCCTTCTCCCATCCCACCTGCCACACCACCCCTCCCCCACCCCCACGCCCCTCCCCGAAAAGGCCACGGGAGGCCCGGCTTCAGGGCCTAGCTCTGCCCACCGCCCTGCTGCCTGCCCGTCAGCCAGGCCCTCTCCCAGGATGGTGGCAGCCAAGGAGCAAGAAGACTGTGCCTGAGTCACGAGGGCGGGGCCCACAGCACAGCTGCGCACGGCCAGGACCCACGCTCCCCTTCAGACCCCAAGACTCCCCGGGCCGTGGGGTGGAGAAGGATCACGGCCTGAAGCCGGAGCTGGAGGGCCCGTCCTCCCGGGCGCGGCCCACGCACGCGGGAAGCCAGCCCACTTCAGCAGGCAGCCCGGCTCTCCAGGGACAGGCTACCCAGCGGGCCCTGGACTCACAGCCCGTGGTCACCACTTAACTGTGGGGAAGGAACCTTCGTTGTCACACTCCATGGACAGGAAACTGAGGCTCAGAGAGGTGAGGAACTTGCCCAGGAAGCCCAGCTGATCCGAGGCCAAGGTGGGAACCAGACCCAGGTCTGTCTCTGGGCAAAGCCAGTGCTGTCCCCACCCCACATGGCCACGGCCCCGCCAGAGCGGCGGCAGCAGCAGGCCGCAGCTCAGGCCACACCGGGCTCACAGTCCAGCTCTCCCAACAGGGGCCAGCGAGGCAAGCACGGCCACGGTCATCCGACGAGACAGCAGAAGCCCCAGGACTCTCCCCCGGCCCTTCGTGGGGAGCCACAGGGCGAAGGGGCTGCCACACACCTGCCACGTCCTAAGAACAGGCTGGCTGAGGGCGCTGCTGAGCCCAGCGGTCGCGGGGAAAGGGGGTGGGCACAAACCTGAAACCTCAATCCTAAGGGCACAGGCTTCATGACCCCCACACCCAGAGCTCCTTCTCCCTGCCTCGCCCACCCTCACCCTCACCCAGGCAGAGACAGGCGCATACTGACTACCGCTACGGAGGGCAGCCCGTGCCGAACACTGGGGGCCCTGTGGGGAAGCCCCGTGCAGAGGGAGCGGGGAGACAGGGGGCCCAGTGCGCTGAGATCTGGGCCTTCTTCTGAGCCACCGTCACCACCTGAGTGTCCAGGGTGCAGCTGCATCCCAGTCTCACCACCACATCACACCACCCCACCAGGTGCAGCGTGACCGGACAGTGTCACCACACCACCCTGGCCACCGGAAAACCTCCACTGCCATCCCCACCCCTCGGTACCACCCCCCCAGTGGCAGCATCGCCAGGCCAACCCTCAGCAGCAGCCCTGCCCTCCTATGAGCCACTGGCCCCACTGTCACCCCCCAGGTCATCGCCACCTCCTCCCTCGCAGAGGACAGCATGACGTGAGGCCAAAGAGGCAGGGGCTGCTGGACAGCTTGTTGTCTGCCGCTTTAATGAGGAGGGCAAGACCCCTCCTGCAGGAGACGGGGTGGCGGCAGGAAGACGCGGGGTCCCCCTTTCTACAGATGGCAGAGGTAAGCCACAAGTGTCACTGCTCAGAGTGACAGGCAGGAGGCGTGGGCTGGACCCCCAAAGCCCACGCTCTTTGCCCCGGGACCTGAAAGTGCAGACCCAGCTGGAGGGGCCCCTGGGGAAAGGAGAGCTTGCCCTCAGCCCCAAACCCACAGTAACACCCTGCAGCCCCTCCCCCGACTGCCCACCAACCCGCTGGTATTGATGCCAGGGCAGGCCAGTGGCTCAGACCCGAGGGCAGCCCTGGGCCTCCAGCCCTGCCCCAAGCCTGCAGGGAGGAGGTGTCCGTTGGCAGGATGGGCTGCACGGATGGAGGCCCCGCCCTAGGAGCTGTCCGCGGTGCTGAGAACAATGGGCCCAGACACAGCCGGCTGGCCGTCAATTAACGGCACTGAGTTTAACTTCTCTAGTCAAAGAAAAAAAGATTCTCAGATTGGATCACAAAGCAAATCCAACCTCATGCTTATGGAACAGACAGACACCCACGAAGGAACGCAAGAGGTGACGGGCAGAAGGATGGAGAAGGCGCGCCAGGCAAACCAAGAGGGAGGGCAGCGCACCATGATCCCGAAGTCAGGCCGCGTGGAGACGAAACAAAGGACGCAATTCCGAATAAAAACGATAGTTGTACCACAGCCGCCAGCAGTCACAGGAGACACAGGAGGAAGGGGCAGAAACAGACCTACGGCAGGACTGCAATTCCCTTCTCTCAGTCCACGACAGAGCAGGCAGACAAAAACTATTACCTATGTGACCCACGACACGATCAGGTGGTGAAACTGACTGACACACACGTCAACTGCTGTTCACCCAAAAGAGAGAACAGATCTCCTTTTCAAGTGCCTGTGGAACAATGGTGAAAACTGACTCCGTGTTAGAACCACAAGAAAAACCACATAAAACCCAAAAAGTTCGAAAGAGAATAGTCAACATTCTCTGATCAACATGCAATTAAGGGCTTCCCTGGTGGCGCAGTGGTTGAGAGTCTGCCTGCCGATGCAGGGGACGCGGGTTCGTGCCCCAGTCCGGGAGGATCCCACGTGCCGCGGAGCGGCTGGGCCCGTGAGCCATGGCCGCTGAGCCTGCGTGTCCGGAGCCTGTGCTCTGCAACGGGAGAGGCCACAACAGCGAGAGGCCCGCGTACCGCAAAAGAAAAAAAAAAATGCAATTAAAATCAGAATAACAACAAAACGAAGAAATCAAAAGATGCTTTTCAGACTTGCTCCTCAACAGCTCTTGGACCAAAAAAGAGACTACAAACCAAAATTATAGCATTTCCAGACAGCACTGATAAGGAAAACACATACTATCAGAACTGAAGGAACGGCCTTTAAACATTAAACACTTTTTTGAAAAGAACAGAAACAAGTTAATCAAGCATCTGAACATCTAGGGAAAAGGATGATAAGATAAACTGAGACAAAGCAAATGGAATTCTTAACTATAAGCAAAAAGGGATGCATTAAGAAGCAGGAAAAAAAAGGACAATGAATTTTTTAAAATACCCAAAAGGTGGCTCTTTGAAGAAAAAGAAAAACCATAAAACGGAAACAACTAGCCAATCCAACCAAGAAAAAACAGGAACAAATAAGATGGAAATAATCACAGAAACCAAGAAAATTAAGAGAAGAGTGAGAGATAATTACACTCAAGTCTGTGAATAAATCTGACAACCTGGGCGAAACTGACAATTTTCTAGGAAAATATAATTTCTAAAACTGACCCCCAAAAAAGAAAGAAAAAGTTTACAGGATTTCCTTGCTCAAAACAAAAACAAAACTAACAGAAGAGCACCGGGTCTCAGCAGTTTCCCAAAGTCTACCAACACTTTAAAGACCAGGTATTTCAACGCTATTAAACCACTCTAGAAATGCGTCAGAAAGAAAACGTTATTTTTATGAAGCAGATGCGACCCGATATCCAAACCTAGAAGAAAGTGCACACACGCCAAAAACGAAATGACAGACCAAGCCTACTTATGAAGAGCAATACAGATGCTAAATTAAACAGCACAAAGTATCCAGCAGCACCTTACAGGAATCCCACATCAGACCAAGTGAAGGGCATTCTAGGAACTCAAGAATGTCTCGCTGTTAGCAACTCCCATTAGTGTGATTCATCAGATTACTATACCTAAGGAGAAAAGTCACATGATCATCCCATAGATGATTTTTTTTTTTAAGAAACTGACAAAATTCGACAATAGTTCTTGATTTTTATAAATGAGACCCTCAGTAAAATGGGCAGGACAGGCTCTTCCTTGACACGTGGAAGGCATGTATCTCATTCCAAATCCACATCTGCCCCACGGGGAAACACCAGGGGCGCTCAAGAGAGGTGGCCTCCGCCAGCTCCTCGGAGACACTGAAGCATGAGTCCACGCAGTTACGTAACAGAAGGAACCTGGCATATAAAAACTGGAAAGGGGAAGGTTAAATATCACTATTTGCCGCTGCTACGATCGGATACCTGGAGAACTCAAGGTAATTAACTATTGGGTTGGCCAAAACGTTTGTTCGGGTTTTCGTAACATCTTACAGAAAATCCCGAATGAACATTTTGGCCAACCCAATTAAAAACACAGAATTCAGCAAGGTAGCATGGGGCAAACTCATATGAAGAAATCAAGAGTATTCATACATGTGTATACAAACACAGGATAACACAGAAGAAAAGACTCCTAACCATCACATTTAAAAGGATAAAATTCCTGCAAATAAACTTGAAAACATTACAGAAAAAGAGACCTAAGCAATTGGGAAAGTACAGCACATTCTTTTTTTTTTTTTTAATATTTTTTTTTACTTATTTATTTATTTATTTTTGGCTGCATTGGGTCTTCGTTGCTGTGAGCAGGCTTTCTCTAGTTGCGGTGAGCGGGGGCTACTCTTCACTGCGGTGTGCAGGCTTCTCACTGCAGTGGCTTCTCTTGTTGCAGAGCACGGGCTCTAGGCACATGGGCTTCAGTAGTTGTGGCACGTGGGCTCAGCAGTTGTGGCTCACGGGCTCTAGAGTGCAGGCTCAGTAATTGTGGCACACGGGCTTAGTTGCTCCACAGCATGTGGGATCTTCCCCGACCAGGGCTCGAACCCGTGTCCCCTTCATTGGCAGGCAGATTCTTAACCACTGAGCCACCAGGGAAGCCCTACAGCACATTCTTAAGAAGGAAGATTCAATGTCATAAAGATGTCGCTCTCCCTAAGTTAGTTTGTACATGTAACATAATTCCAACCCAAAACCAACCAGGTTTTAGGGATGCGAGTGTGTGTATGTATGTGTTTGGTGGTGGGGACTGAGTAAAGAATAGACAAGCTAATTCAAAGTTCATATGTAAAGATAATCTAGAATAGGCAAAAAAATCATGACCAAAGAGCAATGAGTTCTTTGATATACCGAAACACAGTATAAGGCCTTAAAAATTAAAATAGATGGGCTTCCCTGGTGGCACAGTGGTTGAGAGTCCGCCTGCCGATGCAGGGGACACAGGTTCGTGCCCCGGTCCGGGAAGATCCCACATGCCACGGAGCTGCTGGGCCCGTGAGCCATGGCCGCTGAGCCTGCGCGTCCGGAGCCTGTGCTCCGCAACGGGAGAGGCCACAACAGTGAGAGGCCCGCGTACGGCAAAAAAAAAAAAAAAATTAAAATAGAGGTTACAACTGTACACATGGACAGTGGAACAGCTTAAGGCAAACAAACGTAATCAATCTTGAGAAAGAACAATAAAGTTGGACGCATCACCCATCGTGATTTCAACATATACTACAAAGTGACAGTCACTGAAACAGTATGCTACTGGCATAAGACGAGCACACAGACCAATGGCACAGAATAGGGAGCCCAGAAGGAAATCGACACACAGTCACTGGATCTGCCAAGGGTGCCAAGAACACAGAGCGGGGAGAGGACAGTCTCCGTGACAAATGATGCCAGGAAACTGAAGCTGAACCTGCAAGAGAATGAACTTGGACCCTATATTACACCACGCACACAAGTCAACTCAAAATCAATTAAGGACTTAAAACACGAGACCCAAACTGTAAAACTCCTAGAGGAAAGCACAGGGGAGAGGCTCACAGCACTGGGCTTGGCAGTGACTCCATGGGTATGATGCCAAAAGCACAAAGTAACAGAAACAAGAAACAGCTAAGTGGGACTACATCAAACTACAAAGCTGCCGCAAAGCAAAGGAAGTAGTCATCGAGCGAAAAGGCACCTACGGAGCGGGAGACCTTCCTCGCCTCACAATGGGGCTGCACCCTGATAAGCCCACGGTAAACTGAAGGTAAGTCGAAAATGCATTTAAAACACTGAACCTACCGAAGGTCACAGCTTAGCCTGGCCTTCCTGAAACGTGCTCAGAACACGCACATTAGCCTACAAGTGGGCAAAACCATCTAGCACAAAGCCTATTTTACACTAAAGTGTGGACTATCTCATGTGACTGATTGAACACTGTACTGAAATTGAATACAGAATAGCTGTCTGGGCACCGGCTGGTCACCCTCGTGACCTCGGGGCTGATGGGGAGCTGCGGCTGCCACTGCCCAGCATCACAAGAGTATCCACCCCACATCGCTGGTCCAGGAAAAGACCAAAATTCAAAATTCGAAGCATGGTTTCTACTGAATGTGTGTCACTTTCGCAGCATGAAACGTCAAAAAAACTGTAAAATCGCTAAGAGGAGCCATGCTAAGTATACGACTGTGTGCATCGCATAAGGGGTTAATCTCCAAATCATATAAGGAACTCCGACAATTCAATAGCTTAAGAAAACTAATAAATTACCCAATTATAAAACGGGCTAAGGACCTGAATAGACATGTTTCCAAGAAAGACATACCAATGGCCAAGAGGCACATGAAAAGATGTTCAACGTAAGTAATCATCAGAGAGATGCAAATCGAAACCACAATGAGATGTCACCTCACACCTGTCAGAATGGCTATTATCAAAAAAAGAAGAAAAGAGAGAGAGAGAATAAGTGCTGGCAAGGATGTGGAGAAACTGGAACCCTGTACACTGACCGTGGGAACACGAAACGGCACAGTCGCTATGGAAAACAGTATGAAGCTTCCTCAAAAATTAAAAATAGAACTACCACGTGATCCAGCAGTACCGCTTCTGAGCATTTATTCTAAAGAATTAAAATCAGGATCTCCAAGGTACTCTGTGCCCCATGTTCACTGCAGTGTTATTCACAACAGCCAAGATATGGAAACAACCGAAGCATCTGTCTGCAGATGCATGGGTAAAGGAGACGCAGCATATCCATATGATGGATATCATTCAGCCTTTAAAAAGGAAATTCTGCAGTGCGTGACAACACAGATGGACCTTGAGGACATTATGCAAAGTGAAATAAGCCAGTCACAGAAGTACAGACACTGCATGACTCCGCCTATACGAGGGATCTATAACATAGTCCAGTTCAAAGAACTACCGAGTGGAACGGTGGCTGCCCGGTGCTGGGGCAGGGGACATGCAGAGCTGCTAATCAGCACGCAGAAGCAACATGATGTGGCTCCAGAGCGCGTGTGGGCAACGCCGCACCTGGTCGACAGCATGCGGTACTTGCACTGTGCACGCAGTCCTGTACTGTGCACTTCAATCTGCGAAGGGGGAAGGTCTCACGTGAAGGGCTGTTACCAGGATAAATACATTATTTTAAAATTTAAATACAGATGGCCGTTTAGGGCATGACTAAGCTAGAACCTAAAGCCGGTGGGGGAAGAAACGGATTCTTTAATAACTCGGACAGGACTACTAGTAGACCATCTGGGAGAAAATTAAGGTCAGACTCGTACCTCACACCACACACCAGGATAAAAGACAAATGAATAAAAACTTTAAAAGGAAATCAACGAAAATGAGAAGAAAGCACAGGACTTCTTTTTAAACTTGAAGAAAAGAAGCACTCGTTAACTATGACTCAAAATCCAAACACCACAAGTGAAAGTTGACGGATCTGACTACGCGAAAGGACAACAAAAGGCAGCAGCAAATGCCCTGCACTCATCTGACGTTCAAAGAACTCATCTCCATAATCTACAGGGAAAAATCAACAACGCAGTTTTTAAAACATGGACCATGTCAAGGGACAGAAAGCTCACAACTAAAACACAAACGGCTCTTTGATACATAAAAAGATACCATCATCCATCAGAAAGGAAATGCAGATGTGTCCCCGCTCTGAAGCCTGACCATACCCAGCATGCGAGCAGCTGGGGGACGGGCGCCGACGGCTTTCCATGGGTATGTGGACCAGTGCCTCCCCTTTGGAGGGGGGCTGGCAGGGTGTGTCCTCATGAGGAAAGTCTGGGTCTTCTGACCCAGCACCTGCACTCAGAGCATACATCCTACATACATGCATCAAATGACATACGAAGAGGTCATTCATTCTGTAATAGGCAAAGACTGAAAATAACCTAAATTTCTATCAACAAAAGACTACATTAAATCGATTCTGACATACCCATACTCGAAATATTCTGCAGTTGTCAACGAGAAAAGGAGAAGCTCTCTGTACTAATATAGGAAGACCTCCAGGACGTTTTGGTTAGTGGGGGAAAAAATTAAAACCAAGGTGGAGAAGAAATTTATAACATGACTTGTGACAGAAAAAGGAAAAATATCAAAGTGTAGATTTGTATGTGGTAGATAATCGCATTCTTACGTATCTGGAAGGATAGATAAGAGACCAAGAGCAGGGTCACATGTGGAGACAAGGACCGGGCCGGCTGGGATGGGGAGACTTTCAACTTTCTACTGGATGCTTCCTCATGTGTTTCTGCTTTTGAACCATACACACTATTCAAAAAGTGCAAGAGCACTGGAACAGTTAAACCGTGCTCCGTTCACACCATGGAGCAGGACTTAGTGATCAACACAAACAAACTACAGGTACATGTGCCAACCCTGAGAAACCTCCGGGGAATCACACCAGATGAAAAGAGCCAGTCCCCAAGGGCTACACACTGTATGATTCTATTTGTAGAACATTCTTGAAATGACATAAGAAAAAAGGAGGACAGACTGGGGCTTCCCAGGAGTTCAGGAGGGTGAAGGTAGCAGGGAGGGGGTGTGGCTACAAAAGGGCAACCAGGTGACAGCGACAGCCTGCATTCTGACTGCACCCATTGCTGGCATCCTGGCTGTGACACGGTGCTACAGCTCTGTGAGACGCTGCCTTTAGGGAAACTGGGTAAAGGTGCACAGGAAGGCTCAGAATCAGCTCTTACCGTTGTACATGTGAGCACACAATGTCTCCAAATATAAAGTTTAATAATTAAAAAACAAAAACCAAAGACACTGGGCTGTCCATCTCCATGCCCGAGGTCACCAAGTGGCCGGAGCAGAGAACATATCCAGCCTGATCTGCTTCCCAAGTGCCTGCCTCCTGGGACATGGGGGCCACAAGGGAGGTGACCCCACAGGGCTCAACCTCTGTCTGAGCACAGGGCAATCCTTCAAGGAAAAGGGGAAGCCCGGCGAGGAAGGGTGTCCTTCCCAATGCACAAAGCTGACTCTGTGGTTTTCAGCTGCTGGCACCTGGGGGATACTTGTTACCGCAGCAAGACCTACCCTACACCATTAAGACTTCTGTCCATCCAATCACATCCGTGCCTGCACCTGCTGCCTGACTTCACCCCTGCCCACCTGGCCCTCCTGGCCCATAAGACAGAACCCCGCCTGCTGCCTGTGGGGCCCCCCTCCACGGGCCTCCAGCCCCTCCTGCAGGTGGGCAGCGGCACACGCTGCCAGACGGAAGAGGCAGGGCAAGGCTGCACCCCACAGCAGCAGGCGGCTCTGGCCCCTGCCTCCCCAGGTGTAGAATGAGGGCTGAACCAGCTTTAGAGCTTTTCCCAGCTACAGAATCCTTCCTTCAAACACAATCATCCTCAGAAGGTCCAGGTGAAATGGATGAGATCAGAGCTGCTCTGGCTAAAGGAAGAGGATGCTGCCAGCTGGGGTGACTAGAGCCCCTCCAGTTCCGGGGACCCCCTCAAGCCACTGGTCCAGCAGCTCTCCACAACCCTGGGTCGGTAACGCTGTGGGGCAGAGTGGGAAAGCCCAGGTTCTAGGGCTGGACACGCCAGGTCCTACGCCCAGCCCGCTCTGCACTTCGTGGCCTTGGGAAAACAGGCATCACCTCGTGAGGTCTAAGAGGAAATGACTGCCCCGCTTCCCTGCTCTGACCAGTGGCACCAAAACCACCACATCCTCCACTCGGAGCTGCAGCCCCGCTCCTCAGGGTCCCTACAGCATGTTCCACGTGCCACCCACCTGCAGGGCCCTGGAAGACTCATCCCCACACAGCTCCGCCCCCTGCAAGCTACAACCCACCCTCTGCAAGCTGCCACCTCCCTTCTGCTCCGAGGAGCCAGGACACACATGTGAAGCACCTGCTCACGGCTGGCCCACCTTAGATGCAGGTGGCCCCTGGCACGGCAGATGCCCAGAAACCAGCTGAAAGAGCTGAGAAATACCCCTTTCCAATAGCTAGCTTGTGCTTACATGAGCATTTATCGAGCACCTACTGTGCGCTCTTCCTGTGCTGGGCCACAGAGACAGACAGGGTCCTGGCCCTGGAGAGTACACGGGGAGCCCGACACCAAATGACCACAAGGAAACGAGGAAGCAGCCACGCAAGGCTTTCCATCAGTCTGTAGCCCCTCCCCTGCCCTGGGCCAGGCCCCCGAGGACGGGCCAGGCTTCCACACGGCAGCACAGACCTGAGCCTTGACCAGTCGGAGGACGTCCCCTGGGGCGCTGGCGCCCGGCCATTCCAGCCAGAGGGGCAGCCAAGCTGATCCCAGAGGGCAGCCTTGGGCAGCCGAGAAATCGGCCCAGCAGGTTGACCAGACGCTGGGGAGACATTCAGGTCACACCGTGAGAGCTGCAAAGGCCGAGGGCGGAGGCGGCCTGATGCTGCAGATGGGCGCCCTAAGACATGTCAGCCGGGGAAACACGCCAGAGCGGCCCCCGGGCCAGAAGAGCCAGGACACTGAGAGGGGATTATGGGGTCCAGGCTGGAGGCTGCGGACCAGCCAGACGTCCGCCCTGCGACTGAAGGCTTTCCGGACCCTGGACCCGGAAGACACAGAACCGACTCACCTCCCAAGCCCAGGCCCATCTCCCACCTGCCCAGGCTCATTAGCACCCTGGCTGTGGGCGAGGCCGTAGCGGGGAAGGAGGGCAGACCCGAGGCGGGGATCCAGCTCCTCGGTGGTACCGCCACCGAAAGCCTGTGCTGAGAGGGCAGCCAGGCCCAGGAAGGGGGCTGCTGTGCCGAGTTCACGTGGGAGAGGTTGATTCCGGGCTGCCGGTGTAAAACTGTGTCCCTTTCCGAATACTTGGCAGGAACAGATCATGGCTCCCGGTGGAGGGCAGCCAGCCAGCGGTGTCTGGGGCGGAAGGCGGGGGGGCTGCCCCTGGCCGGCTCTGTCTGGCGCCGACTCCCTGAACAGAGCTCTGATGCCCCTGCCATCCCCCGGGGTGCCTGCCCCCTGTCTTCCCCAGAAAACATCCCACCGCCCTCCTTCCCCACCACCCCGCACCCCTAACATCCAGCTTCCTAGTTGGTGCAGGCGCAGCCTGTGACCCCGCGACCACATCCAGGGTCTGGCTCGGGCAACAGTAGGACAGACGTGGACAGACAGGTGCCCGAGCATGGCACCTGGTCCCAAAGCCCTAAGGACCTGACTCCTTTCCACAGGTCCCAGAGAGGAGCCATGGCCAATGGTGGGCTCACTGTAACCCCCTTTCATCCGGCCACACTGGGAACAAGAATTCCAAGTTCCAGCCCAGCCGCGACCCCCCGCCCCCGACGAGAGATACCACACTTCCAGAGCTGGACTCCCTGACGCCCTCGACCCGTGCCAGGCACTCCTTTAGAACATCAGTTCAATACGGAGGGAAAGTCAGGATAAAGTCTTTATTAGTATAATCATCACCACTACCAAAGTCGTTCTCCAACTCAAAAGGCATCCTCTGGGGCGGTGGCATCTTCCAATCTGGTCCTCGCAGGAAGCAGCAGAGCAGGAAGGCTGGGCGGGCGGGGCAGCAGAGCTGGGCGGGCTCTGGAGCCAGAGTGCTGGAGGCAAATCCTGGCCGCTCACTTACGCGCCTGTGACTCCGTGTAAGTTACTCAGCCCGGAAAGTGTGCTGATCTTAGGAATATGAGGAACCTAGCAGGTGCTAGGTCCATAAACGGTGCTGACTATCACGATGATGATACAAAAGGCTGACGATGGCCAGTTCTCCTGGGTTCCCGCTAACCCACCTCAAACGCAGGCCAGAGAGCAGTCTCTGGAGCCGGAGGGCTGCTCAGAAGAGGAGCAGCTGCACCAGCCTCCCGGGCACCCCCTGACTCCACAGCCCCTCCCAGAGCTTCAGCGCCTGTGTCTCTGCGATGGCGCGGATGCCACCACCTCCCGGTGGCTGCGGGATCAGAAAGGACAGAGGGCGGGGACGTGCTAATGAGGAACGTGACTCAGGACCCCACAGCTGAGACTCAGCCACGCTGTGTCCGCAGGATTTCACTGTTCGTACCAGGATGCTGACGCAGTCAGGGCTGGGTCCCCATCCTTCCCATGGGGGACATCAAGAGGCAGAAAATGAGACAGTCTTCCATCAACCCACGTAAAGAAAACAATAAAACTTTATCGACTGGGAGCTCCGAGATGGGGGCTCACAGGGTCAGCACGACTGCCTGGTCTGCTCTCCTGCGTCCACCTCGGGGCGGGCTGCCCTCTCCTGGAGGCGGGAGCGCAGGGCTGCTGGGACTGTGTGCAGCCTGCCGCGCCGGTTCCCAGGAAGACCCCGCTCTCCCCAGCCAGCAATCACGCCAGGGAAAGGTCCACGGCGCTGCTACCACCATCGTGGACCCAGCCACACGATACGGAGCCCAGGGGCCGACAGCCTGGACTCTGCGGGCTGGGAGGGGGCGCACACCTCTAGCCACAGACCCCTCGTGTGGTCCGGCCCAGACCCCAGACGTCAGACCCCTGGTCCCTGCTCCCCACAGCCCTGTCTCGGCTGCTCTTCAAGTGACTCTCAGCGCGGCACAGGCTGGCCCTCCTGGGACCAGCACCAAATCCATACCTCACCTGCCTCCCTCGGGTCTGCCGCTGTTCATTCCCGCTTCACTTAGTCTCATGTCACCCACTCCTCCATTCAGGGGTCCAGCAAACACTTAGCAGCCAGGCGGTGCTGAACGTTCTGGCAGAAAACAGAGGAATCCGAGAGGCGGCCTACCTTCACAGCCCAGCAAGTCCGTCATTACAGACATGGCACAGATCACAATTCAAAGAACAGAAAGAATGACGGCTGGACTGAGCCACCCAGGTTAAATTCCATTTGTAGCAAATAACACAATCAAAACAAACCCAACAGCCACAGATATGCCTGTGCGCATTAAAAAAATCTAAGCCTTGGCCAACAGTTTGCTTCTCCCAAACACTAGTCCAAACACTAGTCAGAGCAACGAAACTCTCAGTAACACAGAAAGGTGCTGTGTGCTGTGAGCCGTGGTCATAAACGTGGGTGAACCGACCCAGGAGAGGAAGGGGACAGGAAAGCGTCCAAAGAGAACCGGAGTACAAGGCATTCCAAGTGGAAGGCACAGACATGAGAAAAGACATGGGCTGTGCAGGAAACAAGGGCTTGTGCACTGGCAGGGCACACGAAGCAAGTGGGTGGAAGGTGTGGCTGGAGCAGTAGGCAGGAACAGGGTCCCGAACAGGGTCCCGACCTTCACCTTGCAGGAGGGGACTTAAGGACTCCTATCTGCCCATGAGCCCCCAAACCCCTAGATGGCAGTGCCCGTGTATAGGTGCCCACCTCAGGGCCCTGCAGAGGAGCGCCCGGAGAAGGTAGCCTGGATACAGTCAGAGCAATCAAAGGAGGAGAGAAATGTGCAGGTGGCCCAGGAAGCTCCGCCTCCTCCAGGAAGCCTTCTCGGACTGCCACTCTCCCACAGCTACTGCAGTCACAACTGGGCTCCTGCACTGTCCTGGGCAGGCTGCGCCGGTTTCTACCGAGGACCTACAACATATGAGGCTGACCACTCAGAAGTACCATTTTAATAGGCTGAAGCCCTCCAATACTGACATACTTCACCTGGACCTCACCCTGACACTGTCCACCCTGGGGCTATAGTGAGGAACAGTCCCAATCCCTGCCTCCTGGGGACCCAAGATAAAGCGGAAAACAAGCAAACAAGCGACAGTGACAAAACATGAAGTGCTGAGAAGGAAAAGAGAAAGGACCTGAACCAGGGTACTGGTAGGAGAGGGCGGTCAGCAAAGTGGGCTGTGACCTGCCGTAAAGATGGTGAGCTGCCATCCCACCAGGAACTAAGACAAGGGCAGGAAGAGGGTGGGTGAGGAAGAGGCCAGGTGTGGCTGCAATGGCAGCAGGCCCATCTAGTCCAGCAGCTCGACCCAAAGAATTTTCTGCCATGACCGGAGTGTTCCATGCCTGCGCCGCGCTGGCTAGTGGCCGCCACACTGGACGGCGCACAAAGAGCCCAGAGGGCAAAGGAGGAGTGAAACGTGAGTCTCCCAACAGGAAGCCCCTGGAGGGCTTCCGTGGGGGCAGCACAGATCAGAGGCACCTGGAAGCTGGACGGGAGGGAGGGCCCCTACCCTCCGTGCCCCAGAGGCACGTTTTAAGCCAAACGTAGAGAAAAGGCACAAAGGAGCGGAGAGGAGGCACATCGTGTCCGGCTCTCCCTCAAGGGCTGCCTCCCGCTCGCTGGTGATGAGCAGCGTCCCTGGCGCCCAACAGGTGTGCACCCGGGCCTCGGTGCGAGCGCTCCGCCCCCGAGACCCTGCCCCTCCCACGACCCTGCCCCTCGGCCCCGCCCCTCCCATGGCGGTCCCGCCCCTCCCGGAGGCCCTCCCGCCGCGCGGGCCCCGCCCCACCCCGCCCCCGACCACCCCGGGCCCCGCGCGCCCCTCCCGGCCCCGGCCTCCGCCGCCCCCGCCTCCGGCCTCGCCCCCTCCCAGCCAAGCCAGCCTCCCCCCGCCAGCCCGCCCCCGCCGGCCCGGCACCACCGCACGCCGCTGTCTCACCTGGGCTTCGGTGGCTCCCGGGCGCGTTCCGTGCTTTCTCGGAGGGAGGGGCGGTACGGGGGGGCGGAGCCGGCACCCAAACATCACGTGACGGCCTCTCTCGCGCCGGCGAGGGCCTCGAGGCCGCCCCCCTTCCGCCCCGTCGGCCCCGACGCCTCGCGCCAGCCAATGGCCGCCGAGCCGCGGACGAGCTGAGGACGGCGTGAGCCCTGGGACTACAAGTCCCAGAGTGCCCCGCGCGGGCGGCGGAAACGGCCTGGGACGGCGGCCGGAGGGGGCCAGAAAGCCTGCGCCCGGCGGGAGCCCCCCGCGGCTACCCAGGGCCGCGGCCCTCGAGGGCCACCGAGGGCGCGCCGTCCCGGCCTGCCGGGCTGGGCCGAGCCGTTCCCGCCGCCTTACCGGGCCTGTAGGTGGCCGGCTTACTCGCACCCCCGATCCTCAGTACCCCCATCTGTGGAACGGGGGTGACAGACGCGGAGTGCGCGATCCCCGCCTCAGAGGCCCGACCGGATCTCAGGGGTCTGAGAGGCCGAGCCGCGGCGGCGCAGTGGCCTTGCGGGCCCCGGACTCGGGTCCGGAGGGCACAAGGGCCAGCGCCCGGGTCTAGGGCGGCCGCTGAGCACTGCCGGGAGGGGCCGTGCCCTGCGGACCCCACGCCTTGGTCCGTGCCAGCGGGGGAGTAGACGGGATCGTCACCACACCCCAAAGCCTTTCCGCGGAGGGCCCTCAGGGGACGGGTCTGCAGAGAGCGGGGTCTGAGGGTGCTCCGGCCACGCCCCACCCTCAGCGGGCGCGGGTGTGGCGGAAAGGAGGGGAAAGCGAAGTACACCTCCTCCCCGACGACCACCTGCAGAGTGTGCTTCCCGGCTACCCAGCGGGCCGAGCGGGTGCCCCGGGGCTGCGGACCGGGTGGTCTAGCGCAAGCAGGGCCGCCCGGGGCGGGTGCTCAGTACCTGCTGCCTCCTCCCTAGTCTGGGGCGAGGGCCCCTACCGCCCCTCGGAGAAGCAGGAGAGACGGCCCCCCTCCATCAGGACCCGGACGGGTGAGGGTCAAGGGGATGGCCAAGAGACCCCCAGAGGAAGAGCGGAGGGAAGAAGCTGCCGCAGCCCCCACGGGGCATCTGCCCGCTGCACTGCATCCTCGCTGTGCCCGCGGGGTCTTCAGAAGAAGCCTCCATGTAGCGCCCACCAAAGCCGACCCCAGAAACGCTCGCTGTAACAGGGGTAGCCACCTGGGCTTCTGCGTGGTGGTACCAGATCCCTGGGTCAAACACTGTGAACCTGGGGTCTGCAGCGAGTTCCCCTCCCCCACCCTTCCTGTCTATCCCCTGAAGACCGGCTCCCAGGTCAGCTTCTCTGGGAAATCAGCCCACCCAGCACCGTCCGGAGGAAGAAGGTGTTTACACTTCCACTCTGCCCCGCCACACCCCGACCCAGCACGTGGCAGCCCTCACTCACTCACCACAGACCCTCCTCCATCAAATCCCGTGAGCAGGTCATCCCTGCGGCCCAGTCCCCCTTTGTCCCTTCCCAACAGAACCCATTTTGTTCAAGGCAGCAAGGTAGTGCTGGCCCGGAGGAAGACGGCAGAGGACTCAGTGAGTCTTCAGACCCAGAAGGGACCGAAGTAGCCAGCTAGCCCTCTGCCTTCTCTTGTTCCAGCCTGGAATGCGGGCACGGTCTCCCAAGGAGAGCAGCCATTTGGGGAGCAAAGGGGTGGGTCCCAAGCTGCGGACAGGGAGCAGCTGCATGGTGGAGCCTCCGCCCCAGCTGTACCCGCTCATCAGAGAGGAAACAAGCCCCTGCTTCCTCCACACTGCTGCTGGCACCCCTCCTAGCCCGTACAACCGCATCCAGGCGTGACGACCACCCTTTTAGGCTTGTGACCTGCCCACCGTGCAACAGGCCTCTTGAGGGCAGGCCCATGTGGTTGAATTTGCATCTCGGCGCTCAGCAGGGCACCCTGCATGTGGTGTGGCCTCGGGGAGTGATGACAAGTCAGCGAGCACACCAGCTGCACTCACGGGGGCCTAGTGTTCACTCTGTGTCCCCACAGAGCCTACTCTCTTTTAACACCAAACCTATCCCTGTGTTGCTGTGTGATGTTGAGCAGTGACACCTTCTCCGGGCGTGTTCAAAGCGGTGATGTGGGAGCCGGCTGGAGAGCAGGCATGGGAGGGGCAGGGTGGCGCACCGCTACCCTGTCACCTGTCACCTGTACGGGGCAGTGTCACTGGGGGACATGTGCTGGGAAAGGGCTGGCACAGGCCCAGCACCTAGCGGGGGCTTGACCAACACAAGCACCTCACCCCCAAGTGTTCGAGACCAGTCTCAGGCGCTTAGAAAACTGACTCCACATGAGACTCCTAGCAGCCTCCCAAGGTATTTATCACCAAGCAGGAGTGGCAAAAAAAAAAAAAAAGAAAAGAAACTCCACGACAGGAGCACTTGAGTGTCGTCTTTGCTAACCTCTGTGAAGGAGGAGTTTGCCGCCCCTCCTGGGAAGTAGCAGAACCTGCTTATTCCCCACCCCCATGGGAGGAGGCATCTCCACACCCCAAGGAGCCAGTCTGTCTGTCCATCACCCAGCACCCAGGCTTGCTACCTGGCACAGCGTCCCCCTCTCCTCTTGCCAAATCTTATCCTGTTTGCCATCATTTATTCATTCAACAACCTTCTGATGTCAGGCAACATGCTAGGCCTTGGGGATGCCACACAATTAGATTTGGTTGCTAATGCCAGAAAATCCCAATAACAGTGGCTTAAATACAATCAACATTTACTTTCAGTGGTACACATTCAAGTCCAAATAGGCCATAGGGCTGGGAGGGTGGGCCTCACAATCATCAGTACCCTGGACTCCTTTAATCTTGTTCCTTCGACCCTCGAATGGGGGCCTCTGCCTCATGGCACAAAATGGCTGTGTAAGTGCCAGCCATCACGTCTGCTTTCCAACATCAGGAAGGAGAACTGGATAGTGGGAATGCACACACCCCCAATCCCATCCTTTTAAGGACACTTCCTGGATACTGTACACCCCATATCTGCTTACACCCCCCCAACCCCACCACCACCACCCCTCTTGGCCAAAACTGGGTCCCTTGGGTACTTTTAGTTGCAAAGGAGGCTAGGAAATGTCGTCTTCCTGAGGACTATGTTCCCAGCGGCCATTTGGGCTCTTGTACCAAGTAAGAAGGGGAGGATGGGGCCCATCTAATAGTCTCCACCAAGACACAGCCCTTGTCACAGTGCTTGCTGTTTAGCACGCAGGCCACAAAACGCACAAATGTGCACTGGGAACCTGGGTGAAAGCTGTGCAGGAGCAGAACGGGGGCGTGGGGGATCCAAAGGGGGCTGGGAGTCAGGGAAGTCCAAGGAGGCCTGGCACAGGGGAGTCTTGAGGGGTAGCGTTTCTGGGAGGTGAGTTGGGAGTGTCCAGCAGGAAGGCAGGGAGCCTGTGGACATCCGTGTGCCACTGTCACACCTCCTGTGTGGAGGCGTCCTGACCTCTCCAGCCGCTGATGGCCTCAGAGCCCCTGCCGCTCAGACCACCCCTTGTGCTCCCTCAGCCACAGGTGGGGAACCTGGCCCTGGCAGCGAGGGGCACACGCAGGTCCACAAGGGGCCTCAGCAGCCCTGGGGCCCCAGGCCTGTCTCTGACGCCCAGGCCAGGGCTCTACCTCTACATCACAGCCCGCACCCCTCGGGGCTTAAGATCATGGGCATGTAGTGGCCTTCAGATCATGGGCCGTGGGCTCGAAGACCAGCCCAGTGGACTTTAGGGAGGGTCTCGTCTACCTCTCCCTTTAAGGTCCACCACACACAATCTGGCCTGATTACCTGTGCCCGGTGTGTGCACTGATGGGCAGTACACCTGCGCCCAGGTGACACTTGGAGTCCATGAGGGCCGTAAGCGTGCTGGCCACACCCCCAGCCCCTGGGCAGCCTGCGGTACTCACGTGGGGGGAGAGAGTAGAATGGACGGGAAGACAGACACTGAAGGGGACACCTTGGGGACCAACCAAGGCAGCCAGTGCTCACTGGTGCTTACTTCTCTGCCCAGGACACACCCACATTTTGTGGCCTCCTGGGCAGTTTGGCGGCCCCGTGGCTGGCCCCAGACATAAGACCAGGAGCAGCAGTGAGGGCGCCTCTTTCCAGCTGCACCAAGCCTGCCCCGCTGTCCTGCGTCATCCCCCTTGTCACCAGGACGTAGAGGAGCTCCACCGGCTTGAGGGCCTCCAGCTGATGCCGGACAGGCCCCAGGAGGGAAGGGCCCCGGGCCGAGGCGCTCTCTCACCCATGGGCTACTGAGTGTGAGAGGAGAGGACAAAGGTGGGGCTACAGGAAGCAGACAGAGGAAAAGGCACTGCCTCTGCAGGGCCTGGACCGCTAGCCGAGCCCCAGACAGCACTTGGGGTTTGGGGAAGGGGGTGCGTCAGCCCAGCGCTGTTTCCCAGGGGCTCGGGGAGTTGGGGTGAGGAGCTGGCAGGTGGGGGAGGAAGAGAAGTAAAGAGCAGGGGGCGTAGGGGAGGGGGAGGGGAGCAGGGGGCCCCTCCGGCACCCCGCGTGGGTCTGGCTCACCCCCAGGTAGGGTGTTGGGAGCTGGGCCTGCATTTGGGCTCCTCTGGGAGGAGTGTGGTGAGTTCTCTTGGCCCGAGGCGTCCCCATGCCGGGACCCACGTGGCTGCTGCCCGCACCCCGCCTTGATTTCCTCTGAGGTGCTCTGCACACGTGGCACCTTGTTCTTTTGGTACCAAGTCTCTGTTTAGGGACAGACAGACTCCTTCTCCTCTCCCTGTCCCTCTTCTCCCTCCAGCTGGGCCTCCAGATCACTGGCCACACTGGCCACCAACCCTGCAGCGCCTCCCCCGGCTCTACCACTGGCCAGCAGGGGCGGCCCGTCGACACCTGCCCTGAGCCTTGACTTCCTCAGATCTGCGGCATGGATCACAGTGTTCCCTGCTCCGTGGAGCTGACGTGAGGCTTGTGGGGGCCAACGCCTGCGAAGCCTTCACTGCCCTTAGCCCAGACCTGGTCCGCTGGAGACCCTGGGCACGTGTGAGCACATGGCCTGTCTGACTTGTCATTGATCTCTTGGGTGCGTGCTGAGCACCAGTGCCAAATACCAGGGCCAAGAGCATGTGGATGCCACCCTCAAGGTGTCTCAGAGGAGCAGAAGGAGACAGACAGGCCCAAAGAATCACCTACTGGGCTGTAAGTCTGTTGTTAGAAGGTTGTATGAGGAAACAGGGTGTTGGAAAGGTTTCCCAGAGAAGGGGCATTTGGATTGGGTGCTGAAGGATGAGTAGGAGTTTGCCAGCAGGAACGGTATGAATCTAACGTGGCTGCTGAAGAAGGTCACCATGTCCACCTCCTGTGTCGGATTCTGCCCAAACTCCTATCCCAAACCTAACACATGGGGGTTTGCCCGGTCTCCTGCCTGCTTCCCCCTCCTCTCCTCCCTGCACACGTTGACATTGACACAAACACAGTCCCACACACTCATACAGAGTCACACACATTCTCACACTCACAGAGTCAAGAACTGATTTCAGTGTGTTCCTCCCCATCCCCACCCGCCACGCGCAGGGAACCGCGGTAACGAGATGCTAACGAGCAAAGGTAAAGCTCAGAGAGAACTGCATTTTACAAAATCAAAACACTTTGTGCTTCCAGGGACACCTCCCGGCAAGTGAACTGCCAAACCTCACGACAGCGCTGTGTGTGGGCAGAAAGCACCCGCCAGCCCCACCTCCCGGGTAGTTGATGAAGTAAGAGGGGTCTGCGAGGTAGCAGAGTGGGAGAGCAGACTCCAGGCGCTGCCGGACGCTGCCGCAAGCCCACGGCCACTAACTCTCCAGGTGCATCCTCTTACCTGTGCCCAGCCGGGTCTCTCTGCCTGGGAGGTGACGTCCGCATCCTTCAAGCTGTCCCTCCCACACACCTGCACCTCAGCCTGGGGCTGGGGTCTCCTCCGAGCTCCCCGGCCCCGGGCTTGCCTCCTTCACAGCACTGATCACACTGTCCATGCCTCTACCCCCGCCCCCAACCCCAGCATACAGAGAGCGACCTGTCGGCAGCATCTGTCACGTGGCTGCTTTTCACTGTGTGTTAATGGAAGGAATGAATGAGTGAGTGAATGAGTGACAGACGGAGTGGCTGAGCTGAAGAGGTCTTGGAGGTCATGTGGCCTGTTCTGGGGGAAACTGAGCCCCAGAGCAGGGAGGTGGCCCCCCAAGGCTGCCTAGCCATGAGGCAGAACTGGGCCTGGAGCCTGCCCGTCCGATGCCCTTCCCTCCTCCTCTGACTGCTGACATCCCCAGGGCTGGGGGCTCTGCCCTTGCTACGATGGTCTGTCCCCTTTCCTGGGGTCCCCACAACCCTCGAGCTCCATCAGCTCCCTCTCAGCGCAGACCCATGACCATCCCTCCTCCCTCTCGGGTACCTGCCCCCTGGCCGAGCTGTGGGCTCTGAAAACAGGTGGGCTGGGGGGCTTAAGAGCATGGCTGGGGGCTTCTCCCTGGAGCTGGTGGGCCCTGCGCGCCTTCACCTTCGGAGGTGTCCGACACCAGAACGAGCAGCGTCTCTGGCCCCTCAGAAGTCAAGGAGGCCTAGAGGAAGGGAATCCAGGCTGGACCACAGTGGGCTGCTTCCTCGGCCTATCTGCAGGGAGCTCCCAGGGCCTATGCGGCCATGGGATGAGGGTCTTGGAGCCCCCTGGGCAGTGCACAGGTACTGGGTGGAGTTATCCTGGTGTTGACCATGGAGCAGACAACCCAGGCGTCTCCCCTGTTTCCATCAAGTTGGGTGTTTAACAAGGCATGATTACAGAGGCCAGCCGCGTGGGGCTCCAGCACAGTCCCCGTGTAATGGGGGAACCTGGGGGAGGGGCGGCACACGGTGCCAGAGCGGCTCCCCTGTGCCCGGCTCAGGCCGAGCCCTTAGCGGTGCCCCGGGGACAAGTGCCCAGGCCCCTGCACGGCCAGCCAGGCCCAGGAATGGTGGTCAGTGGGGTGAGATCAGGGAAGACCAAGCCCCAGCCTGACTTGACCCCCGTGTCCTGAGCCACATCAGCATTTCCGGACGTTCCTTTCCCATCTGGAAAAAGAAGACATTGGCCTTGATTCCAGGTCTCACCTGGGGGCACCGTCACCTCAGGGGACAGAGAAGAGCCTCCTGGCTGGGGAACAGTACCCACGTTGGTTTTCTGGATTTATGGGCCCCTCGTCCTGCCCCTGCCTGGGAACCTCCCACCAGTCCTGCAGGTGAGCTGCAGCGCCCCTCCTCCCTCCATGCCTTGACAGATCCCCATCCGTGAGGAGGGGCTGCACTGACCCCATCATGTACTCGGTGGGGCCATTATTTCCTGTCCTCCATCCATCTACCCACCCACCCACCCATCCCTCCTTCCTTCCATTCATCCATCCATCCATCCACTCACTCAACAAACATTCACAGAGGGTCTTGACCAAGCACTGGGGACAGAAGAGACTGAAACCAGCGAAGCCCCTGTCCCCTCCAGGAGTGGGTGTTGGGCGTGGGGAAATGACCACATACGATGTCCACTCAGGTTGTCACCCCCATTTCTCTAATGGAAAAACTGAGATCCAGAGATCCCAGGGAAAGAAAATGTCCTTGGCGTCACACATGAGAAGAAAGACGAGAGGCGCCAGCATGTCCACTGTGGGGGAGACGGGGTCTGTCCCAGGGCTCCCAGCTGAGGACCTGCCGCACCTCCCCTAGAGCCTCGTGTGTCTGTCCCTCTGCCCCGGGCCCCCGGCTGTGTGGGTGGCAACACCGCGGGCAGGAGGCGTTGGGCACATTGACTGTATTTGATGATCACTGCTGTATTTATAGGGCTTGATGGGGATAAAAATAAAGTGAGGGAGCATTGCAGGAGTCATCGTGCAGCACCGCGAGTGTGCGTGGTCCCTGCCTCTCCCGCCAGGAGTCGGGGTCTCGGGGGCAGTGGGGAGGGAGTAGGGGCACATGGGCCCAGGACAAGGTGTGGACCTGCTGGTGGATGTCAGTAGAGCCACGTGCCCAGCTCAGGGTGGGGTCCCCATAACCACTGCCCTTCTGCTTCTCCTCCCCAGGCTTCCCTGTGGCCAAGGACTGTGCCACTGGGCTGTCCAGTGAGGTAGGGGCTCAGACTGGGACCAGGGTCAGCCTGTGACCAGGTTCAGGGCTCGGCGCGCGCCGAGGCTGGGTCTCAGTCTGGCCCCGAAGTGGGAGGTCTCCCACGGTCCTGGAACCCCAGGAGGAACAGCGCTCAGGTCCTGTCTGGGAACCTGGGTGCCTGTGAGAGTGTCCCCAGCAAGCATCGCTGGGTCTGGATCCCCTCCGAGTCACTCTCCTGGCGAGTCCCTCACAATCAACCAGAGCAGTTCTGTGCGGAAGGTGGGCACCCTGCTGGCCCTCCCTGACGAAGGCCCCCAACCCTGTCCTCCAGGGGTAAAGCTTCCTCTCCAGCTCCATCCCACCAACTATTTTTGCTTTGAATTCAGCCCCATGAAGTCACCATGTTGGGGAGGAGCTGGGAGGAGTGAGGTCAGCAATGACCCCACCCCGGGTCACGGGGCTTGCAGTGGCTTCCGGGGACACACCCCCTGATTCTCCTTCAGGCCAGGCACCGGCTCTCCAGCGCTAGGGTGCTGCCAGCCCCATCCGGTTCCCTTTGTGGAACCAGCCTGGCTGGAAGGAGCCTCCTTGCCGTCCAACGCAGGGCAGCCCACAGCCCAGGACTGGTGCATAGACTCTGCAGAGGCCCAGTTTGGGACAGCTCTACAGGGTCGTCCCCCCTCCTGTGAGGCCAGCTGAGGTCTCTGGGTCGAGGGCACCTAGTGCGGTCTCTCCCTCGGGCCAGCCACCCCCCGCCAGCCCAGGAGCTGTTCCCGTCTGCTTTCCACAGTAAACTTCCAGCAGGCAAATCTCTCAGGACCCAGAGACGAGACTTTGGCTGTGGACCACCACCTCCCGTCTCCCACCCCAGACTGTGAAGGGATCCTACCGGGTGATGGCCCGTCCCCACTCCTGATTCCGGCAGGGGCGGGAGGAATCGGAGGACACATGCAGCGGGCAGAAGACCATACCCTCCACCCGACAGCCCCAGCAGCTTTAGGCCAAACTCCTGTCCGGGTCCCACAAGGCAGGCGTGGTCACCGTCCAGCCTCCACCGTCTGAAGTCAGGTCGGGCTCACGCACCAGGCGTGCGGTGACTGTGACAGTGGGGATCCCGCACCACCGTCAGCCATTGCCTTCACTTCACCGCGGGCTCCATCCCTGCCGTCACCATGGGACCACCGACAACTCCGCTGTCCCCACGGTCACTGCTGTGCGTGGTGCCACCTCACGTTCCCCCTGCTGCCATCACTGTGCAGTCACCAACACTCGGCCCCATCGCCCACCCCCACCCCCGAGGCCCACCAGCTCTCACGTCCCCCTGCTGCCATCACTGTGCAGTTACCAACACTCGGCCCCATCGCCCACCCCCACCCCCGGGGCCCACCAGCTCTCAGGCCTGGGAATTCTGTCCTTCACCTAATGGACGTTTGGTTTTTCCACCCCTTTGATGACAGAAAAGGATGCAAACTTTGGAACAAACATCTAAAGGCACAGAGGGCCAGCATCTCATGAGAAGATAAAGGCTTTTCTTAAGGGTCGAGGAGGGAAGTTTAGTTTTAGGCAGTGCAGGGAGAGTCCAAGAACCTTCAGGAGGTCAGACGATGATTCTCCTCCCACCTGTCCTTCCTGAATTCCGGATGACTCTGGGAGCCGTACTCAGGCCGAGTGGCCAGCGAGGGCTTCGCATCTTGCCTACCCTGTCGTGTGGCCTGGCTCGCTTCACCCCAGCCTTCTGCGCGTGGGGTGATGCTTGGCTTGGCGGGTCAAGCCTAGGCCCTCCCTAGTGTCCCAGATGGAGGGTCTATGACTCCTCTGTGTTGGAAAGACAGATAATTAAATGGGGGAACCCCATCCCCTTTTGCCTTCTCCTCCCGTTTGGAGACAGGTGGGGGGCCCCAGAGGCTGAGGCCGTGGGGAAGGGAGGTTGGTGTTAAAGTCTCTGGGGGCTCAGCTGCGGGTAGGACGGTGCAGGCACACACACACCCTCATTGATCGTGGCTGCAAACCCAGAAGGAGCGCCTGCAGCAGTGTGAGGGGCTCTCACAAGTAAAGGTTAGCAGGTGCCTGGGAAGAAAACTGGACTTTGAAGCACCCTCAACTCACTGGCCAGTTCCCCCCTTTTTCCCTCATGTCCTCCAGCTTAGATCAAGGCCGCCTGAAGTCTGGAATGGGCATCAGTGCCACCAGAGAGAGTTCAAAGAAAATCCCCCTACTTATGGCTCAAAGAAGAGGACTCCTAACACTGAAAGAGAGTGGGAGAGGTGCGCAATTTATTTTTCTTTTCTCTGTAGTCCCACACCCAGCCCCCAGGCAGTCCTTGCAGTGGCCAGCTTGGCAACTGGCAACAGCAGTAGGCCCGAGGGCATTAAGTGTGCTAAAGGAGGGGAGATTCCCTCCCTAATCAGGAGCTGTGCTCTCAAGAAGGCCAGGTGGACCCACTTTTTTTGTCTCTCACTCCCTCCTCACTCCACTTGGTCCTGGATGTGGACACAGACATGGGAAGTAGATAGCAGAGTGTCCTAGTGAAAACCCCATCCTTCGGCCAGAAGACCAAAGGGAGGCATCCCAGGAAACAAGCGATTGGGAGAACACAGAGAGGGGGCTTGGAAAAGTGCCCCCTTACTTGTTTATGATCGCTGAGGATCAGCCCCAAGCTAAGCGGGCGTGGACCCCAAACGGTGAGCCAAAAATTCTGAGAAATTAGCTTCAGGGTGGGTACCGCCCAGTCCCAGAATGTCCACTGGATGCTCACACAGGACGGATCTGAATAGCACTGAAATGCTCGAAACTCTGACCTGAGGTGGGAATCACAACCCCTGAAGACGGGTCGGAACCTGCAGCCTGGACCCAACTGTGTTGATTGCCTGCTAAAGTCTAAGTGTCTATTTCATACATCTCCACAGGACTTAGAACATACCCAGAGCCTTATAAAATAATATTCAAAATTTCTAGGATACAATCCAAAATGATTTGGCATATGAAGAAACAGGAAAATCACAACTTGCATTTTTCATGGAACAAAATGATAAACAGGAGCCAACTTGAGATATCACAGACGTCAGGATTATCAAACAGAGACTTAAAAGCATCCATTATAAAAATGTTCCAACAAGTAAGGGCAAACGGTCTTGAAATAAACAGGAATATAGGAAGCCTTAGCAAAAAAAAAAAAGACATAAAGAAGAACCAAATGGAGACATGACAACTGAAAAATACATAACCAAAGTAAAGGTACATAACCAAAGTAAAAATACTCAGGGTATGAATTCAATAGCAGAACGGAGATGCCAGAAGAAATTACTAGTGAACATGAACACAGATCAATAGAAAGTATCTGACGTGAGCAGGAGGGGAAGATAGATTTAAAGAAGAAAAATAGAGCTCTAGGACCTGTAGGGTAATATCAGAAGGTCTAATCTTCACAGGCTTGGGGTCCCAGAGGGAAACAAAAAATTGTGATGCAGAAAAAAATATTTGAAGAAAGAATGGCTGAAAATTCCCCAAATTTAGTAAAATACGTAAACCTACAGATTCAGGAAGAGCCACGAACCAAAGAAATTCATTCTCAGACACATCAAGATCAAACTGCTAAAAACTAAAGACAAATGAAGCAGAAAGAAAAGCAACGAATTATTTATAAGGGGAAAACTACCCAGACGGCTTTGCTGTCTCATCAGAAACCATGGAGGCCAGACAGAAGGAGAACAGTATTTCCCAAGCGCTGAAAGAAAGAGCTGAAGTTCCGACTTCTATGTCCAGGGAAAATACCTTTCAGGCATGAAGGTGAAATGAAGACATTCCCAAATGAAGGATTTCTCTCTCTGTGGAAATTTCATAACCTCCTGTGGGTCTATCATGGTTTTGAAATAAAAAGTTAAGGGAATAAAAAGGGCAAAAGATTTGAAAAGACACACCACCGAAGAAGATATTCAGATTATAAACAGGCATATGGGAAAATATTCAACGTCACTAGTGACTAGGGAAATGCAAATTCAAACCGTGCTGAGATACCACTTCATACCTATTAGAACAGCTGAAATAAAGAATACCAACCATACCTGACAACGTCGAGCAACAGGAACGTTCACTGCCGGTGAGAATGTAAACTAGGACAGCCACTCTGAAACACAGTCTGGTGGTTTCTGATCAAGTTAGACGTACACATAATGCGGGGCCCATAAGATTCCTGGTAAGTGGATACCTACCCTAGGAATTTACCCAAGTGAAACCAAGACTCATGTTCGCAAAAACCTGTACACAAGTGTTCATAGCACATTTATTTGTCATAACCCCAAATTGGAAATAACAGGATGTCCTTCAAAGGATGATGGTTAAACCAGCTGTGGTACCTGCGTGCAGTGGAACGGTCACCAGCAGGAAAAAGAAAACAGCAACAGTGCGGGTGGATCGCCACAGCTTTACGCGGAGCAGACGAAGCCAGCCTCAGAATTCGGCAGCTGTGTGAGTCCCCGGACAGGACAGCCTCGAAAGAACAAAACTGTAGTGATGGAGGACACACACGTGGTGGCCAGGGATGAGGGGTCAGGGGAAGGCGTGACCACGGACGGGTAGCCTGGGGGAGTTTTGGCGGGGACGAGACTGTTCGTATCCTGATAGTTGTGGTGGACAAACACCAGCTTCTCCAGGGCAGACAGATTTGCCACTCCTCCCTCGTCTGGCCACAGCACGTGGCAGGCAGGCACACATACATGTGACAAAGCCACGTGCCCGCGCTCTTATACAAGTGAGGTCTGCACAGACCTCGTGTATTTGTGTTTACATTCACATGCATGAGTGTCCGCGTGTGTGACACGTGTGCACGCCGGCTGTGTTTGTGCAGTGCACCATACCTGTGGCCTTGCCCGTGTGCATACACGTGGGTGCACACGTATGCATGGGTGTGGTGTGCGTGCCTGTGCCTCTGTGCATGCGCACCTGCACTGCGTATCGTGTGTGCACACACCAGTGTACATGCATGCACACGTGGGTTGCACACACAGTCACGTGCCAATACACCTGCTTTCCCTCCAGAGTCAGCCGTGACAGAAGCACTGGGGGTGGCACAGGGTGGGCCCAGGCCCGGCCTGGACTGAGGGGTGTCCTGCCCACCCCGCTCAGGCCCCCACTGTGGCAGAGTCGTAGGGGTCACTGACCAGACTCTGGGCACAGCTGCGGCCAGGGGCAGATGTCAGGAAATCCAGCTCGGTGCCTACCCTCCAGGCAATGCCTGAGCTCAGTCCAGATCCTCAGACCGCGTCACCTCTCACCACGCGTCTGCAAAATGAGTGTCCCGTCTCCCTCGCGCACTCTGAGGAAAGCAGGACACGTGGGCTGTGGACACACCAAGAAGCCCTGCAGTCAGGGCGGCCCTGCCCCACCTCGCCCGATGCCGGGACGGTGCCCACTGCCCTCGCCTTCTGAAGCGAGGCTTCCGCAAGTCAGGAGGTTGGCACGTAGACTCGGGACGGTGGAACTGAAGCCCCAGAGCTCTCTGCTGTGGCCCTGATCTCGGCTCTGGGAGAGGCCAGACGGCTCCTTCCCAGGACCCAGGGGACCTCGGCGCCAGTGGAGGTCCCAGGAGCCGAGCCCCTCCCCTCCAAGGAAACCCAGATTCCGCTCTTGGCAGGGTGGGTCCAGGCCGGCTGGCTGCACCAGGAGGCAGGGGTGCCCGTGCTTTGGGGGGTGGGCACATAGGTGAAGGCACCACCCACCTTCAGATCAGCGCTCTGGCTCCAAGGGCAGGGAGGGGGCGGGGCGGGGAGAAGCCCTGTGTCTTTTCTCCTTTTATGAGTTGGGAAATGGCCTTCCCCACCTTCTCAGGGTTTGGGGAGCTGCTGATCTTCACGCGTCTAAATCTGGGGCCGGCAGGTCGCGGGCGCCGAGGGCACTAAGGAGGTCAGCCCAGGAGGGACAAGCTGCACAGTTTGTGACCCATATCGCCGCCCATGGCACTCGGGATGCCGCCCCCGGGGTGCAATGTGATTCTGGGGATGGGGGTGGGGGTGTGCTGAGACCATCACTCCTTACACACATGCACACACGCGCACACGCACATGCACACACACGCACACACATGCACATGCACACACGTGCACACACGCACACACACGCACTGGCCTGCTCTCCTTATAGATGGCCCCTGGGCGTGTCCCCTAGGCCCCTCTCTCCCCACACCTCATCTGAGAAGCTCTGGGTCTGTCCTGGGCAGGAGCCGGACCAGGCAGCCCCTCATGCCAGGCCCCGGGGTGATCCCGGGCCAGGGCGGACCCTCCATTTCATTGCCTCCGCGCCCTCTGTCCGTCAGCTCCACCAGACACCCTGCCCCGCCTGCCACGTCCCCTCCCACCCCCGCCGCCTTTGCCTTCGGGGAAGAGTCTGGCTGCAGAAACAGGAAAAGTCAGAGGTCGAGCAACACAGACGACCTACCGAGCAGTGAAGTGACCGGCCCCAGGCCTCATGACCTTTCGGGCTCAGAGCCAGGATTTAAGCCCCGCCCCGGCTGGGGACTCCCATCACCCGCCTGACAGCAACACCACCCAGCCCCCAATCCACCAGCCACCTTGCCATCCATCTCCTTGGCGCCATGCCCTCCTCCTCGTAACAAGCACCCCACCCTGCCAGCCCCAGCACCCCCGGCTTTACTTCTGTCGCGTCACACATTGTGGCAGCAGCACCGGGGAGAAGGGCACAGGCGGCCAGCGGCACACCTGTCCCGCCAGCTCCACCTTCACCAGGCCCGTAGGCGGCATCACCCTCCTGCCCTCCCCTCCCCACGGATGGCGAGCTCTCCCTCGGGGCGCGGGACCCTCCAGTACACATTATACTCTTCGGAGCCTGCGGCCGGCCGGGCCCTGCTCCAGGTGCCAGGTGAGCCTCACCCGGCGCTGTCCGGGCTCGCACTCCCCCCGCCCGGTGCCCGGGCCTTGTGCGCTCAGCTGGCCGCTCCCCTTCCCAGAATGAGCACTAACGCACCCTCTCGGATGGCTGGGCTGGGTGTTGGTTTCCTGTTTATTTCTTTCCTCTTTGTGTCAAACTCCCTTTTCTCACTCTAAACTGGCACGAGAGGGGGATTCACAATTCACCCTCCCGGCTCCCTTCCCAGCACACGCACCTCGCTGCAGTCTTAATCATCTAGTTTGTAATATTTCATCTCCCCTCCCTTTCATCTCCCTCCGAACACCTCGACCGGTTAGAATAAACATGTAGTTTTAATTCTGAGGCACCTAATTTAGTCTGGCAGGCAACGTTCCGCCACTCACTGGCATGCACCTCCGCTGAGTCACACTCCAGCTCACCAGGCACGCCGGCCCCCGCCCACACTGCCAGGGGCTGCGTGGGGAGAGGGCTCGGGGCCGCGTTCCCAGGAGGCAGGCCTGGGACAGGTGGCAGTGCCCTCCCCCAGTGGTGTCCTTTCCTGGAGAGGCCGCAGGACACCGCCAAGGAATCCCATAGGCGGCTCCTGGCCCCAAGCACTGGCCCCGAAAAGCCAGCCCGAGGGCTCCAGCGTCACTCACCTTCCTCTCTCCAGGGCCGGGCCATGTACGCAGGAGGGCCTGTCAGCAGGTGAGCGGGTAGAGGCCCCCAGGCCGGTAGCAGTTGCCCCTTCTTGGTCTCCGTGGGCATATTTCTGGCCCCTCCTCCCCTTTGCAGGGCTTGGTCAGCAAGGCGGACCTCATTCTGGGTGGCTCCTCTCAGACCACTCAGAGGCCATTGTCACCTCCCTGGAGACCACCGACACCCGACTGCATTGCCATCCTTGACCCCGGCCTGGGGCCTGCCACTCTGCTCTCTCTCCCCTGCCCACCAAGCTGCTGGGCCTGGCCGTACGTTCCACAGGTCACAGGAGTTGACAGGTGACAGGTGAGGGGTGGCACCCGGCCTGCTTGAAGCAAGGGTGCCTGAGAGGACGGGAAGCCGGAGCCCCAGCCCTGTGTCCCCTGGCCAGGCCTGGCTCTGATGAGGCTGGAGGGCTCACCCAGGGGGACCTCAGACCCCCACTCGCCCAAAGACCATGTTGGAACCCATTACCTTAAGCAGTTGGCTGGAGGTGATTTAACATCCCTAAGTCAGTGGACATCTTGCCTCCCAAGTGAAGTCTTCTCCAGCTAGTCTGTTTTTCATTCATTCATTCATGCATTCATGGGTCATCTGCTCATTCATTGGTCCAGAAAGTGTCTGGCTGGCCAGGAAGGAGGGGCTCCAGGGATTCAGAAATGAGCTGTGTTGGAAGATGGGGTTCTGAAGCCAGGAAGGTTGTGTGCTTAAAGCTGAGGCAGTGGGAGTGAAGACAAGCCCCCAGGCCCTGGGGTCTCTCTCACGGGTCACAGCTGCCACTCCCACCGCTGCTCAGAGCAGGAACCTGAATCTGGGTTACACCTGGACCAGGGCCTGGCCTGCGCTGGCCTGGGCATTTCTGCCAGTCCCAGGGCCTCCAGGCAGCGGGTCTGAGGCCTCTCCAGGTCCTCACTGATGACCTGCTCCAACCTGCCCATCTCTGTCCCTTCCCACTCAGCTTCCAAAGCCGACGGAACACCTGAGGGACAGGAAATGACGAATGGCAACCGTGTGAGATTTCATTCGTGCCCCTAGGCAGGACCTGCTACAAGGACAGGGGAGGTGACGGCCAGCTCCCCAAGGGTGTGTGCGCCCCAGGGCTCATCCACACTGGACAGTTCAAGCTTCATGGGCCCTTTGGCCCAGCGCTTCTCTTCCTGGATGCACATCCCAGAGAAAGTCCACCCCGTGCACCAAGGGGTCACCCGCAGGACGTTCCACCCAGCTTGCTGTGGAGACGGCAGCCAGGCCCTGCTGGAAGCTTGTCCACAGAGCCGCACCTGGGGAAACGGAAGTTCCGGGAATGGGAGAGAGGATGGATACAAGGCCTGTGGCCCCATCCAGGATGGAGCATCTCGTGGCCGGGAGGATGAGGCAGCACTGGGCTACAACCTTCGTGTGCATTCTCCCCACAGAGCTGAGTTAATTGCTGAAAGGAGTTAGCTTGGGACACCACTCACCCATGTCTCAGGGGCCCATAGACCGCGTCAGTCCACTGTTTGGATCAGTGCGTACCGCCCGGAGATGTAAAGAACGAGGCAGAGGTGTGATTGGCTCAAACACAGGCAGAGGAGGGGCCATGTGTGCTGGGAAAGTCACAGAGAACCTGTCCACGTTGGCGAGGTTTTCTCCCCTTAAAACCAGAAAGATCTCAGGCCAAACACTAAGCTCTGATGAAGCTGGGTCCTGGGCCGGGGCTCCCCCATAATTGTTGCCCCCCCATACTTATCAGCATACCTGAAACGTTATATGGGGACCTCCCTGGTGGTCCAGTGGCTAGGACTCCATGCTCCCAATGCAGGAGGCCCAGGGTTCGATCCCTGGTCAGGGAACTAGATCCCGCGTGCCGCAGTTAAGACCCGGCGCAGCCAAATAAATAAATAAATACTTTTTTTGAAAGAAGTGATATAAGTTCCAAAGGAGGAAAGCGCATCTATTAGCTCCTCACCACGACGGCGTAAAATGCTGATGGCCCAGCAGCCCTGGAGGCTCTGGGCAAGCGCAGCGCCCCCTAGGGGAGCGGGGGCCATGGGGGCCACGGGGCTCCTTGGCCAGCAAAGGTGGCAGGCCCAGAGCGGAGCTCCTCCTGGGCCCTCTGCAAACATCTCAGCGGGTTGGCTCCCAAGGTGGCAGAGTCTACATCTAAGCCCGTCTGAAGAGTTTAGGGACCAACCCCAACCTGCTCAGGGAGAGTGGGCCCCCCTTTCTCTCTCCCTGCGGTACTGACCCCGCCAGCTCCCAGGGGCGCTCAAGTTGGCTGAGTCTCAGAAAGGATCCTTTGCAGCCACAGCTCCCTCCCTGGGAATGTACAAGTCCGGCTGGGTGGCACCCATAAGGAGAGTGGCTGGACCCTGTGGAGGCTCGGGGGTGGCATGCAAGGCCACATGGGGTGCAGCAGGGTGAGCACATCCTGGCTTCAGGAGAACAGACCCCCAGGCTGGCTCTGCTCTGCCTGGCAGCGTGATCTGGGCCTGCGTGCTGGGTCGTGTGTGGATGTGGGTGTGTGTGATCGTGTGTGAGTGGGGGGGTGGGGGTTGGTGTCTGCGTTTGTGTGCCAGTGTGTGTGCACAAGGCTGAGACCAGCAGTGAACCTGGAACCAACAGAGCCCTGCGGGCCCTGGGGAGCCAGGTTCTAGGACGGGGGCAGAGAGGGGCAGGAGCAGGTGCCTGCCTGGCCCTGGACATGGTCATGGGCAGGGTAGGGAAGAGGGCCGCAGAGTGGTGGGGGCTCTTGGGGTCTAAGGAGCTGCTCCCTTGTCTTATCGTATCTCCACATCTGGACTCATTCAGGCATCTACTCATCACACACTGGCCAAGTAAGGCAGCTCCTCGAGGTAGGGGCCAAGACAGACGAAGAAATAAGGATGCCCAGGCCATGCCACCCGAGTGCTGAGAGAGACAGCACAGCCTGAGGGGGCTGCCTGGGAGAACAGGATATGGGGAGAGCACTGAGAAAGGAGCAATTCCCCACCCTCCCAGAGCTCCAGATGAGGAGGGGATGGTGGACTAGCCACAGGCAGAAGGACAGAGGCATAAAATAAGCCAGCCACTGGCTCCAGAATCTTCGAGGAAAGAGGCACAGATTCCTGACTTTGGCTTCATGAGTCATCCACACCAGGCAGGCCCACGCTCTTCAACATCATCAGAATCACCACTGTCCTTACCATCACCATCATGATCACCATCACCACCACCATCACCAGCACCACCAGCCCCATCACCACCATCACCATCATCACCACCATCACCACCATCACCATCATCACCATCACCATCACCACCACCATCACTACCATCACCATCACCACCACCATCACCACCATCTCCATCACCATCACCATCACCACCACCACCACCATCACCACCACCATCACCACCACCATCACCACCACCACCACCACCATCACCACCACCATCACCATCACCACCACCACCACCATCACCACCACCATCACCACCATCATCACCACCATCACCACCATCACCACCACCACCACCACCATCACCACCATCACCACCACCATCCCCACTATCACCATCACCACTATCACCATCACCACCACCAGCACCATCACCACCACCAGCACCAGCACCACCAGAACCATCACCACCACCACCACCACCACCACCATCACCACCATCAACACCACCATCACCACTATCACCATCAACACTATCACCATCACCACCACCAGCACCATCACCAGCACCAGCACCAGCACCACCAGAACCATCACCACCACCACGATTCTCCTCCCGCATTCGGTTCTGGGTAGAGGACTGTGTACGTCAGAGCAGGCAGCTGGATAGCCAGGGCTATGAGGAGTCGGCGGGAAGAGCAGGAGAGGATTTGTGGGATCCAGATCCTTGCCGGGGTCCTTGCTTGTCATGTGGCCTCGCACAACTGACTTGTCATTTCTGAGCCTCAGCTCCCCGCCCTTTGAGAGCAGGGTTATGCTCCATGACCCCACTACTTTTCGATGTTGTTTTGAGAGTGAAATAAATTGAACTATTTGAAGGTGTTACGTAAATTTGAAAGTGGTGAGCAAATGTTATGCATTCTTCTCAGCATGTAGATTCCATTCCCAGCTGAGCCCCTCTCTCTGCGCCCCCTCCCAGCAACCACACACTTACCAGGTCCTGGGAGTGTGAGGTTCCAGGAACCAACCCCAGGAGCTGGAAGATTGACGCCACCTTTGACTGGAATGCAAACAACATGCAAATGAACAAGCAAATTCCCTCTCCTCCTTCGGGAGGGCCCTACCTGGTCCTGGTTGGGCTGCCCTGCCCTGGCTCTTGTTCAGGACAGGTGGTGGAGGGACAGGGCTGTGGGGGTCCAGGCGGAAGGAGGGGCCTGGAAACACCACACGTCACAGAGCACCCAGCAGGTCCATGTTCTCGCCCTGTCTCTGCTCCACAAAATATCCATGCGTCTTCCGGAGCTGCAAGCTTCCCTCCCTCGTCTCAAACGTGGCATCCGTCCCCGTCACTCCGCCCTCCTCTCTCTCCTCCCTTCTGTCCTTCCTCCAACTTTCCCTGGGGGCCCTTGCAGGCCCCGGACTTGGTGTCCACCACCGGCACTTGGGCTCCAGGAGAGAGACTAACAAGAGTCTGGACATGTCAGGAGGGTGCCTTCAGGCTGCCCACTGGCAGGGCCGTGAAGGCCCTTGGGCGTCCCCAGCCGGCCCCACCCCGGGTCCCCAGAGCAGCAACAGTGCCAGCTGTGGGCTGGCGCCACCGCACCTCTCCCTGACCTGCATTTCCTCTGCCGGCCCCCGTGGGGGGTGGGGAGGGAAACCCGCCACTCGCACCTGGTTCTCAGTCAAGAGTTGTGACAATGAGTGGTTGAAAATAGTCTGAAACTATCCCAGCCTCGTCCTCCCCAGCGAGGGCAGGGCAGGCGAGGGGTGCCGAGGAGCGGGCAGCACGCTCGGGTTACATAAGCTTGGCGCCCTGGGCGCCCTGGGCTCCCCGGGAGAAGGCAGATGGCTCAGCCCCATGGCCGGGAAGCCAGGTCTCCTGGGCCTGCGGACGGGTCCTGCGGGCAGGGCACGGGCTGTGGGCCCGGCAGAAGCTGCGGGGCACGGTTGGCCGCGCAGACTTTCCCGGGCCTGAGGACTAGGTGGACGAAACTCTCCAATCCCTTGGTCCTGAGTCCCCCAAACAAGTGCCCCATTCCTCCTCCTTCCCCCAGAAGCCCGCCTGAGTCCCGCCCGATGGAGACCCTCCAGCGCCTTCGCCACTCTGAGCCTTTCCCGGAGAGCTCAAAGAAACGACGCCGCCCAGCCGACAAGGGCAGCCTCGGCCGCAGAGGCAGGCTTGGCAGGGTCCAGAGCAAGACTGGCCGATCTGCCCCTCACCTCTGCCCACCTGCTCCCCCGCTCAGGAGGCATGTCCCTCTCCTGGGTGCCCACACCCCAGTGCCCCCATGGCTTCGATGCCATCCACAGAAGCTGAAGGGAACTCTGTCTTTCCAGGCCTGGTGTCCCCCCGAGTGACCCTCAACCTGAGGTTTCTGCGTCCAGCAGGCCTGCTGTTCTCCAGGGCCTTAGGCAGAGGTGGTGAGCGGGGAGCAGGTGGAGCGCTGGGGCCCGTGCTGCAGCAAGAGAGCTTAAGGTCAGGCATAGGAGGAGCTTCCAAGGGCTGAGGTTGTGACAGCTGGAATCATGGGCCAGCTCTTCCCTCCTGTCTCCTGCCCTGCCACTCCCGAGGCCCATCACTCAGCCAGCCAGCCCGGGCGTGGGTGGTGGCCCCAGAGGACCCCCGGGGCCAGGGCCACACTGAGGGTGTGCACAGTGGTCCACGGGAAATTCGTTCCTCGGCACTGGGGGCGGGTGGCAGGAGCTCAAGGCGTTGGGGCCAGACAGGGAACAAAGCCGTGGGCAGCCAACTGCCGTCTGCTGCCGTCATGCCGCCTGACCCCAAGGGGCTGCAGGGAGGGGGTCCTGTCCTGTGGGCTGGGCTGAGTCAGGGCAGGGAGGCAAGCGGGCTTGGGGCAGGAGCTGGGCCCCAGCCAGGAAGCTTGGCACCAGAGAGCAGGAAAACTGGGGCTCTGGCGTGGAGCCCACACCTCCATTGGTATTTGCCATCTGTGCCAGGCCCTCCTTGATTTACTCATTTAATCCTGACAAAGACCACATAGGTGGTACTATTATCGTCCCCATTACAGATGAAGCAGGCACAGAGTGGGTAAGTTGCCTGAGGTCACACAGCTAGAAAGTGGAGCAGTCAGGACACAACCCAGCCTCCGGTCTGACTGCAGCCACTGCACCAGCACGCCCTGAGGACACCCCACGCTCACCTGGACCCCCGATGTGTGGACGGGAGAGATGCTGGGTGGCTCACCAGCTCTGCGGCCGAGCCTGGAGCCGCAGGTCGCGTGCTCGCCCTCCCAAGGGAGCCTCAGGACTCCCGGATGCCAGACCCCGGCGGGGATGGCCGGCCACAGCTGCGATAGGGCAGCCACCAGCCACACGTGGCTGTTTAAAGTGAAATTAGTCTAAAGTACGTAAAATTACAAATTCAGTTCCTCAGGCGCACAAGCCACATTTCAAGGGCTCGGGAGCCACACGTGGCCAGTGGTGGATGTGTTGGACGGTGCAACACAGAACGTGGCCACCATCCATTCTATTGGACCATCTTTGGAGACGGGCCTTCTCTGCTCTTTGCCACTCCCGCCCCCGGCCCAGAGGCAGGCAGCCTGGGGAGAGGGGCAAGGGGATGGTGGGAGGGGAGGTCGGCCTCCCTGGGCCCTCTCACTGCCCACCTCCTGGTAACTCACCCTGACGCTGGCCTGGCCCTGAACCTAGTCTGCTAGAACACAGACCACAGCTGGGTCGCTGCTGTGTGTCCAGACCTGGCCTGGGCTGGTGAAGGGTGACGGTCCACGCAGGACTGTGGACTTCACGGGATGGAAGCTGCGGCACATCTGCCCAAGACCCACCGTGTGCTGGTCCAGTCACCCAGCTCTGGGCTGGCCCTGGCATGCAGAGCTCCTTGTGGAGGGTCCCGTCACTGTCACTGGGCCCAGGGAGGGTCTCGGACTGTCTGACTTTGTGGATGGGCTGAGATGTGTCTGGTGTGTTCCCGGGATACAGCGAGGGGCCATGCCTGCCGATGAGGAGATCACCGGGGAGGATGGAGGACTTCCCGGAGGAGGCGCCCTTCTGAGCTTCATCCTTTAGAACCCGTGGTTAACCGGAGGAGCTGGGAGCCCCTGGCCTTGCTGTCCTTCCTCCCCAACCATCCCTCCTCTTTTTCCTCCCCTCACAGTTGCACAGCCTGAAGGGACCAGGGCTGAGTGGGGTTGGGAAGGAGGGGGGACCCAGAAGGCAGAGCTACCACAGGGCGGGGCCTCGCTTCTGCTGAGTGGCAGTGCAAGTCCTTTGTGTCCTGGCTGGGAGGCTAATCATGGCATGTTGCATCCACAACTAATTATGTGCATGTGAATCAGCTAATTACTCACCATGCTCAGCGCCCGCCACCCCAACTCTGGCTGGCAAAGTTCACAGAGTGGTTGGAGAGGACCACGAATGCCCCCAGGCTGGGAATCCTGTGCAGTCCCCTACTGCCCAGCCCCCACGTGGCCTCTGAAGGCCCGAGAAGGGTTGCCAGATGCTAAGGGCTCTCGCTCCACCTCTGTCCCAGGAGCCAGGAGTCAGGGAGCTTGGTTCTAGACCACCTGCTCCGCACGCGACCGCACGTAGATCCCCCCTTCTCCCCTGAGGAGAGGACTGTCCTATACGAAAATGCTTGGAAATAGACAGGGCCTCGAGGAATGCTTCCTGCTGCTCCACTGGGGGTCCTCCCAGCCCCCCACAGAGTTCCTGTTTCTCACCCCTCAGGGATGCCTGAGCGTGGACACTCAGGCCTGGGAATAAAGAACTGGATGCGTAAGACTGCCATGAGGACGGGGCTCAGAGTGGGACCAGGGCCAGGGCTCAGAGTGGGACCAGGGCTCAGAGTGGGACCAGGGCTCAGAGTGGGACCAGGGGCGGGGCTCAGAGTGGGACCAGGGCTCAGAGTGGGACCAGGGCCAGGGCTCAGGGTGGGACCAGGGCCAGGGCTCAGGGTGGGACCAGGGTCAGGGCTCAGGGTGGGACCAGGGCCAGGGCTCAGCATGGGACCAGGGTCAGGGCTCAGAGTGGGACCAGGGTAGGGGTTCAGCATGGAACCAGAGTCGGGGCTCAGTGTGTGACCAGGGTCAGGGCTCAGAGTGTGACCAGGGTCAGGGCTCAGAGTGGGGCGAGGGCTCAGAGTGGGACCAGGGCCAGGGCTCAGAGTGGGACCAGGGTCAGGGCTCAGAGTGTGACCAGGGTAGGGGTTCAGCATGGGACCAGAGTCGGGGCTCAGTGTGTGACCAGGGTCAGGGCTCAGAGTGTGACCAGGGTCAGGGCTCAACGTGTGAGCAGGGTCAGTCAGGGCTCAGTGTGACCAGGATAGGGGCTCAGAGTGGGACCAGGGTAGGGGTTCAGCATGGGACCAGGGTAGGGGTTCAGCATGGGACCACGGTAGGGGTTCAGCATGGGACCAGGGTCGGGGCTCAGTGTGTGACCAGGGTCAGGCCTCAGCATGTGACCACGGTCAGGGCTCAGCGTGTGACCACAGTCAGGGTCAATGTGTGACCAGGGTCAGTGATCAGTGAGTCAGTGGCTGTGGTGAGGGATTGGTTCATGGCCATGAAGAGGGCTTTTAATGTCATGCGCTCTCTGCGGCTGGGGGAAGAAGTTCTAGAACCTGGGTAGGGTTGACCTGCCAGGGGATCGTCAGTTTCAACGTCCTGTGCTAAGCCTACTCTGGGTTTCTTCAAGCTGTGGCCCCGCCCTCAGGTGGCTGTGAGATGGTCAAGGGTTTGCACAAGCTTTGGTGGAGGGTGCTGGATGTAAACTGGTAGCAAATCTCTGGAAGAGTAGCCATTGGCTTAGAGTTCTAGAATCCTGGGGTGTCTGGGCTGCAAGAAACCTTCAGAACCCTTCCGTCCCGGTACTCACGCGCCCATCGGGACACTGAGGCTGCAGCAGGGCCGGTGTGACTCTGTTCATTTCAGGGCACTCAGCTGGGTGTGGGCCTGGGGCAGTGGATAGAAGCCCTGCCCTGGAATTTCAGGGGCCATGCTGACTTTGCTCCCTCCTCAAGGAGGAGCATGGGGGCAGTTAGGCACCTCTGCTTCTAGGAGGGGGAACTGTCTGGGGTCTGGATCAGGAACTGGGGCAAGGGGACACTTTTCTAAAAGGGGCAAGTAATGGAGAGAGGCAAGGAGTCCCAGAGCAGGGAGGGGGAGACATGGCCCTGCTGAGAAGCCCCGTCTGAGGGGACACCACCTTGCGCTGGATGGCCTGGGTGGAGGGGGTCCCAGCCTTGCCCTGGGAACCCCAGGCGGGGGTCCCAAAGCAGAGGAGTGGGATGGCTGCTATCCTCCCCCATCCACGGAAGAAAGGTTGGTGGCAAAGCGGCAGCTGAAATCCTGACTCAGAGCTACCGGCACCCTTGGCGGGGCCTTGTGGCCGAATACCAGAGGACCCCTGGTGGCCACGAGCTGCTAGTGCAGGGAGGAGATGGAAGCAAGGGCAGAGGGCAGAGAGGATCTGGGCTAGGAAGGGTGGGAGGCACAGATGGGGCAGCACCTCACCCCCACCCCGCCGGGGGCACCACCTCCATCTCTTCCCCCAGTTCAAAGACTTTGGGAAGAAGGTCCTTTCCCCGGGAGGGAGGGGGAAGAATAAGGCTGGCCTGGAGGTTGACTGGGAAAGGGGCCTCCCCTGCCCTCCCAATTGCCTTGGGATCTGTGTCTCCCTAGCTCTTCCGACCAGCCCCTCAGGACACCCCTAGAGGCTTAGGCCACAGGCTGGCCTTTCGAGAGGGACTGGTTTGGACGGAGCTCCACCTGATGAGGGGAGCAATGTGCAGTGACCAGAGATGGTGCTGATTGTGGCGCTGATGTAGTGGCTCTGTTCGGGGGTTGTGGCAATGGTCATGGAGAGAGCAGTGTGGGGGTGGCTGCTGACATTCAGGTTGAGAATGGTGACAATGATTGCGGATTAATGTTTGGTGGTGACAGTGATGACACCCTGCTGGAGCCTCCTGGGAGGAAGCTGAGAAAAGCAGACGGTTGGACCAGATGCTGGGCTTGGGCAGCAAAGGCATTAGTGGACTGCTAAGATGATAAATGTATATAGTATTGGATATTCAGGCGGACCCAAAGAAGATTTTGCATTCAGAGTGGACCACAAGTTATGAAAAAGAAGCAAGGGGCTGGGAGGCATAAACATCCTGGTAGAGAAGGACCCTGAAGTAATCTCCCTGAGGTCATTCCTCCAAGATTCTGTATTTCATTCTAGGGAGGCCCCCTATGGGTATCTGGCCAAAGGTCTCAGAAGAAGAGGGACTGTTGTCACTTTAAGATGGGAGATGAAGCAGCTAAAGGGGCCATTTCCATCAGCTTATGGAAAACAAAATCTAAATATGCGACTGGGATGTCCTCACTGTCACCAAGTCAAAGGAGGATGCATGGAGGATGTGAATGTGGATGGAATGGCTGAGGACAGCTCCACAGGGTAAATGGTGGTCTGGACCTCACTTTCAAACCCTTGGCTCTTCTCCCATCCCCTCCCTCAGCGTCTCTCAGAACAGAGTACCCCTGAGGAGACTCGACAAATCCAACCTGGGCAGTTCAAACTGGCCCTTCCCACGTCCGCCAACCTCTGACCCTCTTGGATGGGGTCCAGAGTCTGTGCCTCTGACTCTGTGTCTTGCCCATCACTCATTCCATCTTCCATCCAACCCGCCCACCCACTCTCATCCACCTATCCATGCATCACCCTTCTAATTGCACGGCCCACCCCATCTCTTCAGCCCTCCACTCATGTGCCATCCATCCATCTATGCACCCACCTACCCTGCCCATCCTCAGCCGCCTCTTTCCTCCATCCATCCACCCACCCTCCACCCTTCCATCTACCGTCCCACCCGTCTCTCTAGGCATCTGTCCATCCACCCAGCCTCCGGAGCACCTCCTCAATCTACACCCACTTACCTCATCCACCCTTCCACACATCCCATCCTCTCATGGACCTCTGTGCATTGTTCACGCACAACCCCATATAACTTCCTTCCCTCCATCCATCTGCCCTCTGTCTACCCATGCATCCCCCTGTCCACCTATCCACCCATCCATTTATCCAGCCGGCCAGCGGCAGCCACTCCTCGGCTCCTGGAAGAGGCAGAGGGCTGAGACCCAACTCTTGGTTTTCCTGCTGCATGGGGCAGGAGCTGGGCTTTCCTCGGTGTGCGCGCTTGTGTGCGTTTTACCCGTGCCCCCAACCCCGTTATCTCTCTCCCCTCCCCCACACCCCGCCCCCCGCTCGCGCTCCCCTCTAATGTGTGATCTGGAAGCTCTATAAAGCCTGATGTAATCCGTAATGCAGTCTCTGGCTCCCGATTCGGGATCCAGTTTCAGAGAGGGAGAGATTGGGGAGCGCCGGCAGCCCGGTGGGGGGAAGCAGCTCGCCTCTCTCCTCCTCCTTCTCCTCGTCCTCGGCCTCCTCCTCCTCCTCCCCGCGCCGCCCCGCCCCCGGCTCGGCTCGGCTCGGCTCGCCCCCCCCCCCCCAGGAAGGGGAAAAAAGGCGAGAGGAGCGGGGCAGGCGACAGGAGCGGAGCGGCGGCGGCGGCCGGAGAGGGAGCGGCGGGCGCAGGCGGCGGCGGGCGCGGCGTTGGCGGCGGCCCCGGCGGAGCGAGCGTGGAGCCGGCGAGCCGGGAACACAGGCGGCCGCGCCGCGTCCTGGCCGGGCCCGGGCCCGCGCGCTCCGCATCGCCCGCAGCCCGGGCATCCGGACCTCCCCGGCGCCCGGGGGGCGCCGGCAGGCGGGGGGAGGGGAGGGGGCCTGCGCGCGCCGGCGGGTGCGCTCCCGGGGACGTCGCTGCTAGGCCTGGAGCGGGCCGGGGGCGACGGAGGCAGGAGGACCCCCCCGTCCGCCCGGACGCCCGGCTCGGCCGCCGGCGACGCGCGGCGCTCCTGGGTATTTGCAACTCGCCGGATCAAGTCTTCGCCAGCGGGGCCGCTGCTGCCGGGAAGGTAAGGAAGGCTCCGGCGGGCGGCTGGGGGCTGGGGGCGCGGCGAGAGGGGGTGCAGCGAGGGTGGGAGGGGGCCGGGGGAGGGGCGGACGCCCGGACTTCTTAACTTCGCCGTTTGGAGCTTCGCAGCTCCGAGGTTTGCGCTCGGAGCACGGGAGTTTGGACCCCCCTCTCCCCCCGCCCCCTGCCTCCTCCAGCGGCCGCGACGGAATCTGGCAGGTCTCCGTGCGCCCGCATTGGGAGGCTGAGGAGGGGGCGACCTGGACGTGGGAGAGGCTCCTCGGCGCTGCTCACCTGCCCCCAGTCCACACACACGCAGCCTGGCCGGGGTGGCAGGCCAGGCTGGGGAAGACACCCCCTCCCCGTCATAGGCACAGACCCAGGGCAGGCTGGGGAAGGCGTTCCCGTTGTGTCCTCACCACATACGGACGCTGGCAGGGGCCTCAGGGAGCCCCAGATGTCCCCACAGCCACACGCAGACCCAGGTAGGTTCAGGAGGGACACCCCAGTGTGTCCCCCTTCCCCTCATCATAGCCAGAGCCCCTACAGACATTGTAGGGGCCCGAGATGTCCTCCCCCACGCACAGTGCCTCCCTCGAAGCCTCACGGTAGACCCGGCACTGGCGGTGGACACTCCCCGGAGGTTCTCTTATCCCCAGATCGGGCGGAGGGCTACCCTAGCGCCCGTCCGCCCCCCTCCACACACACGAAAGCCCTGACTCGTTCCGTTCTCGGCTTCTTTTCCGCTCGCTCGGACAGGCCGCGCGGATAAGCCGCTCCGAACTTTGGGTCGGCCCTGTGCCCTCTCCGCGGGAAGCGGGGAGGCCAGGCGCCGGGCACTCCTCGGTCCCCATTCCCAGCGGGCGGAGGCCGCTGGCCCTCCGCGGCCGCCGCGCTCGCTTGGAGCCGCGCGGAGCTGCCTCGAGGAATGAGCCTGGCCCCCGCCCCCTCCCGGGCAGGCTGGGGCTCTGGGCCCGGTCGGGTGCCCTCTCCCACTAGTCTCCGCGGCCCCCTGGGCAGGGCAGAACGCGTCTCGGGCCTGCCTCGGGAGGGGGCGGCGGAGCTGAAAATCGCCGCGAAGCAAGGTGGCCAGGAAGGCTCGTCAGAGGATGCGGCTCCCAGCCCCAGTACCTCTGCCGGGCCGCGGCGGCTCCTGCTGGGGTCACTTCCCAGGCAGCCTAGAGAAAGCGCCCGTTCAGGCACCCAAACCCCGGCCCGCTGGGCACCTTACCCTCCCCACTTTTATTTTCGGCTTCCAAGTTTCTTGGAGCGCAGGGAGGCAGGATGGGACCGTACGAGTCCTAACCCGCCCCTCCTTCGGCACCCTTTCCCTCCGCGCGCTCCCCAACACGTCCCATTCCCCCGGGTCTGGGTCGAGGATTCCTTAGCGGCAACTACCGAGGAGTTGAAAGGTGTGCAGGTGTGTGGGTGGGCAGGGGGCGCGCACCCACGCCCCAGAGGAGCGGATTGGCAAACGTGGTGGGGAGGGAGCCGGGAGGTCTGCGCTCCCAACCCACCTTCGGGACCTACGGGGACCCCCAGTGCCTTCCGCCACTACACAGACACACGCCCCCTACGAGCAGCGGCCGCGCGGGCAGGGTGGAGAGGGCAAACGGGAGGCTGGGGTCCCTTTTCACATCCGGAGGTGGCATACGGTGTATCTGAGGTCTGAGGAGGCGGCCAGAGCGTCTCCTAGAACCCGAAGCCTTCCATTTCTTGGCGACCCCCGCCGCCGCGGAGGCAGCGAGGGAGAGAGCCGCTCCCTCACTACCGCAGGCGGCAGCGAAACTCTGCGTCCGGACGCCCGGGTGCCGCCGGGTCTTGCTTTGAGTACCCGAGCAAGGTCAAGCAGGCGAAGGAGGGGGCGGGGGCTCCTGGGCGCGCCCCCGCCCGTGCAGAGTCGGGGCCTTGGGAGGGGGTGTGGACCGCCCACCGAGTCAGCCCCGAGAGCCCGCTGCCCGCGCCCGGTCCCCGGAGGCGGACGTTGCGCGCGTTCCGGGATCCCGGAGCGCCCCGCGCCCGGCCCGGTGCCCTTCCTCCCGGCTAGCTTGCTGGCGCTCGGCGCTGCTTTCAGACTTGTTGCTCCTGGATGCGGGGTACGGGGGGGGCCGGCCTGGGATCACCGGAGCCCGGGCGGCGGGGGGCCGAGCGCGAGGCCGGCGGGAATGCGCCAGGGCGGCGCGCGGCTCCGCGGGCGGGCGCGGCGCGGAGGCTCGAGCAGGGAGTTTGCCGCCTCCGATCCCGGAGAAGGGCGCTTGTCCCCGCCACGCTCCCGCGCGGGGGCGGAAAAGACGATTCGTCGCCCTCGGCATAACGCCGGTCTCCTCCAGACCCTGGGCCGGGAGGGGACGCAGCCAAGTTGTCGAGCCCTCCCTTGTCCGGCTCCGGCCCCTCTCGGACCTCTGTGGCCGCGTCCGTGAAATGGGGGCGAGGGTGGGGGTCTCGGAGCCCTTCCGGCTCAGGCCCTCGGCGCTCGTCCCGATGTCCAGCGTGCTGGGCCCGCAGCGTGCTGGGTCTGCGGCGTCCCGACCGGCCGGGTCCGGAGGCAGCTGGGCGCCTGCGGACGCGCGGCCGCGGGGACGGGCACGAGGCGGACCCGGCAAAGCCAGACGAGCAGCGGGGCTCGAGCAACCTCCCGTGGAGTCCTCGCCCCCCTGGCCGGCCCGCCCGGTCCGGCCCCGCCTCCGGAACGAGTCCTGGGGCCCAAGCCCGCCCCCTGGGGACGCCTCCAGCTCAGGCAGGGGCGGCGGGCGCAGGGCTGCGGTGGCGGTGGCGGAGGGCGGCGCGCTGTCGCGTTCGGCCGAGAGAGGGCGCCCGCGCCGCCGGCCGCCTGCCCGCCCCTTCCGTCTCTTCCGTGGCCCAGGCGCCCGCCCCATCCTGGGCAGCCCTGGCCGCCCCCGCCCTCTCGCCGGTGCCGCCGGTCCCTCCGCTCCCGCGTCTGGGCGGGAGCGCTGTGACCTGTGTCTCTCCACGCTCGCCTGGCCCCCGGACCTCCGTGCCCTGTGCACGGGCGTGAGGAGCATGTTTGTGTACATGTGTGCTACGCGTGCAGGTGTGTGTCCGGCCGGTAGGCTGGCGGCATGTGTGGACAGGCATGCAAACTGCCACGTGTGTGTGTGTGTGGCGCGGAGCGGGTCTGTGTGAATGTGCGCCCTGGATGGCAGTATTTAACCGCACCACATTTTACCTGTGGCAGGTCCTGTAACTGGCTGTGTGCAAGAGGTGGACCCTTGGGAGTAAAGCTCTAACCCCGCCCCCCAAACCTCAAACCTGGAGGGTTTTGTTAACTCTATCCGAGCCAGCAAACCCACACTATCCCATTGTCCTCTGGAACCCTCTGGCCTCCAGCCTCCACGGCTGCAGCTGCGCCATCGGTCAGAGCTGTGATTTCTGTGTAAACACACACGGCCTGGATACCCTTGTGCACAGCTTGCACGCACACACATACTGAATGTGTGGGTGCCCACGTGTACACAGTCGCACTAGTGGTGCAGCCCCGATGAGGAAGAGGGCATGCCCCCCACCCGGTGTGAAGGCTGGTGGGAATACGGGAGGAAGGAGACCCTGCTCGGCTCAGTGAATGGACCCTGGGGGTGGAAGACAGCAGCCTGCAGGAGCCCAGAGGTGGGGCTCCCCGAGAACCCTCCACGGGGAAGTGGCAGCTAAGCTGGGAGAAGAGCGGTGGTGGTGGTGACGATGAGGAGGGTCTCAGTATGGGACCAGCCATGCAAAGGCCCTGTGGCAGGTGTGAGGCGTAGACAGGAGCTGGAAAAGAGGTGAATGGCAGGACCAGGGCTTCAGAGGGAGCGGGGCCAGACCGCAGATCCCTGTAGGCCTCGGGCTATGTCCTGGGAGTGGTGGGGGCCACGGGGGGGTGTAAACAGAGGTGATGACTTGGCCTGATGGACACGCCAAAGATAGCGGGTGCTCCTAGGGGCAGCCAGGTTGCATGGGGCTGCCCCGCCCACAACTGCACTGGACTCCAGACTTCACTTGTCACCACAGAACAGCCATCACCCTGATACCACCCGAGAGCCCCATCAGTGTGCACCACAAACAGCCCACAGCACAGCACAGAACGCGAGCGTGCGCTGCCCTGGAGTCTGGGCCCCGAGGTAGACATTCACGTCCGGGGACATGGTGTCGCTCCGAGGACCCTGGGGCTGCAGGGCACCGGGAGAGCCCCTCTTCCCACCCACTGCCCATTTACGGTTGTTGGAAAAGTAAGGCCAGAGAGGGGAAGAGCTTCCCATTGGAACTTTGATTCCAGGCCTTTGCCTCCGCGCAGCTGCAGGCGACAGAGGCACAAGGCCCGCCCCCTGCAGGGCGGGGCTTCGCAGGGAGACCCCAGGGCCTGTGGCCTCAGCTGAGTGTAAACCCCTGGGTTCAGATCTCTTAGGGAGCCGTCCCTGCGTCCCAGTGTCCTCCTGGCTCCCAGGGTAGGGGAGGACGGGCGCCGCCGGGGAAAGCACACCGCAGGCGGGAGGGTGCCGCCCTGGGGGGCGGGGCTGCCAGTGCAGGTCTCGGGGAGGGCCCAGTTGTCCCAGAGGGATGCGAGTGCCTTCAGAACACAGAGAGCGCTGTCCCTGCTCCCCGCCAGAGCCCTGACCGTTTGGGTCCCAGCGCGCAGGGGCGCCTCCGGAAAGCCTTCCACGCACACACGTGCACACCTGCACACATTCACCCCGTACACGGCGACCCTCCCTGCTGCCGCGCACACGCTCCCTCACGCACTGCACACGTGCATAGGCGCCCCCGCGCGCGCACACTGGTCCCTCCGCAGTCCTGTCCCGGTCTTGGGGTCCACCTCCCCGGCCCTCACCGTGGGCTGCAGGTTGGCTTGCCCTTTCTCCTCCGGGCCCGCCCTCTGCCACCCTCGCTCACCTCGGCCGTCCTGGAGAGAGGGGAGAGGGCGCCCCGTGGGTCTCGGGGAGGCCCAGGTCCGGAGCCTTGATACCTCTGGGCACCAGGTACCAAGGTACGTCTTGGGACGGCCAGTCCTGCCACAGCTGCTGGCACCATTAGGGTGGGTACAGGGGACGTCAGGAGCCAGGAGACCTGGGTTTCCTGAAGCACGTCCAGGCTAAGCACCCCCTTCCTCTGTTGTCATCCCCCCTCTCCCCACTCCATGCTGTCAGGACCTCTGCGTCCCCACCTGGCCAGGCCTATCCGGGACATCCCTGGGACCTCAGTGTTGTCTGCCGGCCGCCAGGGCCCTTCCTGACCGCCTCTTCCGATCTTGTCACCGTCCTCACACCCTCCCCGTGTGGCCTTGGACAGGTGACCTTGGATGAGCCCCCCTTCCTGGGAACCTCAGGCACGGATCCTGGCGTGGGGTGTGGGTGGGCATCACTTGTAGGCCAGCCGCTGAGCGGGCGTGGAAGGTGTGTCTCCCTCTCTGGGAACAGGGGCTTAATCTGGGTACCGAGCAGGGGGACACAGAGGGGAGAGGGCAGTGACGTATGTCACACCCAGAATTTCAGGAGCCTCCCCTCCTCAGGAGAGTTCCCCGCTCCGGGGGTTGCCCCAGTTGATGGGGCAGACGCTCTCACTGTCCCCGCCTGGGACTCTCCAGAGAGCGTGTCTGTGTGCACGCGAGGGCATCGTGTGCGTGTGTATGCAACCACGTGTGTGCATGCCCGGGGCGCAGGACGCAGTGGAGCTCAGAGCGGGAGGGGTCCGGCAGGCTCAGGTAAGGCTTCTAGGACAGCCATCTGGCCCGTGTCCTGAAGGACAGCCATCTGGCCCGTGTCCTGAAGGACAGGTGGGTGTCTGCTGGGCAGGGGCCAGGGCAGCGGGGGCAGCCCGGGAGCTTGAGGGCACGGGGTGTCTTCAAGGCCTACAGGTGGTTTGGGGTAACAGGCTCCTGGGCAAGAAGAGGTGTGATGAGGGTGAGGGTGTGCACGGGGAGGCCTGGAGCAGAGCCAGAGGGCCCTCCCTCCACCCCCCAGCAGTGGACCTTCCGGGGCACCTTTCTTTTTCCTCCTGGGGAGCTCTGCCTGGCCTCCGGCCAGATTCCCCTGGCAGCCCCTGTGCCCAGGCAGGCAGGTAGGCAGGGGAAGGAGGCCTCCCTGCCGGCAGCCCAGCCCCGCCCAGGCGGCCCCTCCCCGCCCCGGGGGATACCTCACTGTCAAGCTCCACCTTTCTGCTGTGAGTGGAACATGGCCGGGGCCTCCTTGGGGGAGGCCTGGGGTGCGCCACACGCCAGTCAGGAGGGCTGGGGGCAGGATCTCCGAGCGGCGCCCCCAGCTCTGCTCATGAACGGAGGCTCTGCCTGTCGGCCTGACCTGCCACGGCCCAGGAGGGCGGCCCCCGCTGGGCAGTCAGGTGCCCCCGGGGGGCCCTCCCCTGCGTGCTCTCCCAGCCCCACCCGGCCGCCGGCTCCGAGCCACGGATGCCCACGCGCCCCTCCCCCAGTGCAGCCTTCCCCAGGACACACAGGCGGGCACTGTTCAGAGTGCCGGGCGGGACAACAGAGCGCCTTTTGTGGCTGGTGTCGGGGGATGCCATTGGCGGCCTGGGGTGGGTGGGGAGGGATGGAGGCAGGGCCTGGGTCAGGCCTGTGTGTTGGACAGTTGCGGTGGGGTGGCGGTGGGGGCGGGGGGGGGATCCCACGGACTGAGGTGAGGCTGGAGGCTTCTGGAGGCTGATGGGTGGGCATCCAGCCCACGCCCCTGAGGCGCCCAGGGCTTCTGATCGAGGCCAGGGGCTGGATGGTCCCCCGTGCACAGATACGTCTGGGACGGTGGTGGGAGGAGGGCGCGTCACCCCTCAGCGGGCGGCGACCCTGCCAGCTGTGAAGTGGGGCCGCTGCTGCTCCTGCCTCCTGGGGTCCCGTGTGCGGTCAGCGCTCAGTAACCAGCCACCGTCTCCCTCTCTCGTCGCCGTGACTCCAGATCCCCGTCCTCCGCCTGCCGGGGCCGGCTCTCTGGGGTCCTCCACCCCTCACCCCGAGGCCACCCTGCAGGCTCTGAGAGGCCGCGTGGTAGGTTCGGGGCAGAGGCTGGCCAAAGGGATGGGGACCAGACACCAGGAGGGTTTCCCTGCAGCAGGGCAGTTTGGCCCTGAGAAGGTGATGGGAGAGGCGGGGGCCTGAGGGGGCTTGGGTGCTAATTGGCCACCGTCCTTGGGACCCCAAGATGGGCAGGGGGTGATGGATGCCGCAATGACCCAGGTTGGGATATGGGAACCCAAGGACCAGACAGGGGGCCTGCAGCCCCAGGGAGACAGTCCCCCGTGAGCACCTCTGGAGAGGAGCGACCCGCAGCCTCGCTGGACCCCGGCCCCGAGGCCAGGAGCCTCCTCCAGGCCCCTCACCTGTGGTCGCCAGGCTTGTAGAGTTTGACCCCCAGCGGAGGCCTGGGCGCTGGGTGTGGCTGAGGGGAGCAGGCGTGAGCCAGCCCGGGGGAGCCACAGCCCCAGTCACCTGCACCCAGTGTGGAGCCGGCCTTCTGCCGGCCTGGCCCTTCTCTGAGGCCCTGCCTTGGCCTCCGTGGGGCTCCGTCCTGGCCATGGGCTCCCCCTCCAGGCAAGCACTCCTCTCCCAGCCCCAGTCCCTGTCCCACTGCCCTGCACATCCCATGATTAAAAGCTGAGCCTTCCTCCTGCTGGGAGCCTTGTACAAGCGTGCTACTACACGTGTGTGTGTGTGCAGACACAGTGCAGGCACGCACACACATGTGCGCACACAGAGACATAGGTGTTTGCACACGCACGTGCGTGCACATGTACGGGCACACGTCTACTCCCCCCAGCTCAGCGAGGGTCCCCACCGCCTATGACCCACATGCTCAAGCTAGAAGCCTGGTCACCTCCATGACCCTGTTTGTCCTCTGACCACCCTCCCGGCCCAGACACCGCACAAGCCTCCCCCCGGCTCTCCCTGCCTGTGCCCCCTCCCCCGTCAGAGGAATCCCCCCAGTGAAGATCGATGCTGTCCCCCTCATCCCGGGACCCTTCCCCAGCACTGCCCCCTCCAGGACACTATCCCTGGGTGCCAGGTGGGGTCAGGGGCTCCCCTGCACGCCCCACCCCGTCTCAGCTCTGCTTGCCCGGGCCTGGGATGGATTCAACTGGGCGGCCTCCACCACGGCTGTGTGACCTGGGGCCTGACATGGGCGTCCCCCGGACCAAGGCTAGAGGGGACCTCTGAGCCATTTATCCAAGGCCTTGTTGGAGCGTTTCAGGCAGGCAGTTAATGGGGATGGAGAGGCCTCAGCCTCTGGAAAGCACCTGTGGGTCTGTTGGGGGCGGGGCGGAGGGCAGGGTGTGGGGTGCGGGCAGGTGGAGGGTGAGTGACCGCTGGCAGGCACGGGAGCTGTCCGTGCTGACGGCCTGGGCCTCCTGCCCAGCTCTGCCCCGAGACCCAGCCAGAAGAGGCAGGGCCAGGCCAGTTCTGTGGCACTCAGACTCGGAGCTGGGGCAGCTTCTGGCCAGCAGAGCCCTGCCCAAGGCCCGGGGTGTGGAGCTGTTCAAGACGTAGAGGAGGCCTGGCCCCTGGTGCCCCAGTGGTCCGCGCTGTGGAACCCGGTGTGAACACCCCATGGGCGGGCCCTGCTAGGCCGTCTCCTGGCCCCAGGAGCCTGTCGAAGGCTCACACCAGAGCCTCAGTCCCGGGGGTGAGGCGTCCTGAGCGGCCACTTAGCCCCTGTCCCCGTGGGCGCCTCCCCAGGGTCCAGGCCAGCAGCGTCGCCTCCACTTCGCAGCGCCCAGCCGGGGCCGGGGCCGCCCTCTTCTGCGTCCTGCACACCCTTGCCCTGCCTCCTTCCTCGCCCCCAGGCCAAGCCCTGTGCTGCCGCCCTTCTACGGGGCAGTTCTGAGCGGGGCGCTGCCCTGCACCTCATCCTCGCTTCTCCCTCTCGCCCGCTGTGCGGGACCCTGGGCTGGGCCTCGCTCCCCTGACAGGCCCTCAAGGAGCGGAGTGAGCTGGCGTGGATGAGGGCCAGCCAGCAGGGATGCTAGGAGGGCCCCGGCTCGGCCCAGCTCCCGCGGGCCCTGGGACAGGGGCAGGATCAGGGCCGGTTCTGCCGGGCCTAGGGCAGTGCCAGCTCTCAGAGGGCAGGGGCTTTGTGCGGCAGACCTGGGCCCAGACCCTGCCTCAGGCGCCCAGCACCAGCAAGCCCCCACCAGGGTTGTTCGTCTGTGGCCCCCACGTGCCCGTCCGCACAACCGCGCCATAGCAGGGGCCCCAGGATTGCTCCTACGGAGACAGAGTGCCCCGCGCAGGATCGAGCCCAACATTGGTCCCCTCCCCGCCACGAGCCCTGCTTCTCCTGTGCTTTCCCTCCACGCTGGGCCTGGCTGGGACGCCCCTCCAGGCCTGCGAGCCCACAGGGTGGTGGAGGCAGCTGTGCAGCCTTGAGGCTGAGTGTCTGAGACACCTGAGGCCGGGTGTGTGCGCCAGGCTGTACCCACATTCCACACGGGAGGGCTGTGGCGTGGGCCGCCAGGGGCTGGGGTGGGGAGGGGAGAGTGCGGGCCCGGCCTGGGCCATCTCAGGACTGGGCAGGCCCCTCTGGGGGAAGGTGCTGTGTTTTGGGGTGGCCTTGACCCCAGGTCAAGGGGGATGAGTCAGAAGGAGTCGGCTGTCGCGTGGCGGGGGTCAGGGTGGTGCTGGGGAAACGCCCGACTGTGATCAGGGTTTCTGCTGGGCTTTGCCGACTTCCACCTGGGATTCTCCGGGGCATCGGAGAGGGTTTGTCCCGGGGCTGGGGCCCCAGCTGGGGGCCTGGTGGCTGCATTAGGTCCCAGCCTGGGACCAAGGGAGGGGGCGCTGCAGCCGGGGCTGGGGTTCAGGTGAGGTTTCGGATGCCATGGCCACCCCTGCAGGCAGCCTCCTAGGTCTGGGATTGACTGTGGGACCCTGGCCCCAGCCTCTCGGTTCCCACACATGGCAGTGGGTGGCCAGGGCAGGCGGCTGTGCTATGCTGGCGTCCGAGGCTGGCCCCCGGATGGCCTAGAGGCGCGACCAGAAGAGGGGCTTCCTGGAGGCAGGGGCCAAGTGCAGGGTCTGCATGAGGGGTCTGCAAGTCCTTTCCTCAGGGGACCTGAGCGTTGGCCACTGAAGAGCCCCACAGGGCCGCCCCTGGTGATCCGGAGCCCCTGCCGCGGGTGCCTTCTGCCCCATCTCTGGGTAAACCCGCAGGTCCAGCGCTGACCTCATGCCGGGAGAATGAGGCTGGGAAGTGAGGGCCTTGGCCGAGTCCACGCTGCCATGAGCGGGGCAGCCCGTGTCCAGCCATCCTGGCCAGCCCGAGGCCGCCCACGCCCAGCTCCCTGCTCTGCCGACGAGGCCTGCCAGGAAGGACGCCAGGAGGGGACTGCAGAGCAGTGACCGACCTTGTGTCGCCGGCCAGCTGGGCCCAGGCAGCGAGAAGCAGCGGGTCCCTGTGGGCAGGCGGCTGGCGTGCGCACGGTCGGCGGAGCCGAGGCGCCGGCACCAGGCCAGGCGGGCTGCGGGGGGCTGCCGTGGCTCCCCCCCCTTTGCCCACATGCTCAGCTGCTGCTGCCCGGATGACGCCCAGCAGGGGCTCTGGGGGGAGGGTGGGGAAGCTGAGGTTTAGGCAGAAGGAGCTTTGCAGGGTCCACGTGGAGGCGCGTCAGGACGGGCAGCGTTGGCTCCCCGGGCCCGGGACGGCTCCGCTGTGTCCCTGCTGACCTGGCCCGGGAGCTGCCCCCACTCCAGGTGTGAGCCGGCGGCACGCAGCCAGTGCCCACTCCTGGTGCAGCGCAGGTGACCCCAGGGCCACAAGGTTGGGGTCAATCTGGGGGTGTTCAAGTGTGGGTACTGCCGCCCCCTGCCTGTGACCCCGTCTGAGCCTTGATTTCCTCATCGTGAGATGGGAGGCAGGGAGCGGCCTGGCTAAGTGGGGAGGGGCAGGCCGAAGCCTGGTCCTGGTGGCGGCAGGTGACTCCGGGGCGGGGAGAGGGAGGCTCCCTGGCAGGAACATGGCTGGTGGGCCAAAGGGGGCACCTGAGTGGCTGTGTGAGCAGGAAGGGGGGGCAATAGGAGGTGGGTGGATGTCACAGTCACAGCCAGAGACCCAGAGACGGGGCACCAATCCTACCCTCACCCCCCAAAAACTGGTCACTCCTGCTGTGACGAAGCAGAAGTGGGAGGGGTCTCTGCACCTGCACCGGGCAAGGCCCAGAGGGGCGGGGCTGCAGGGAAGCTGGGCAACGGCAGGAATGACCTGTCTCCTCTGCTCCCCTGCCCTGCTTCCCCTCTGGCTGGGTTTGCAGATGCTTCCCTGAAAGAGGGCTGGAGAGGGGTACGGTCTGAGAGGCCACAGAGGCCCAGGGGCAGAATGGCCTCCGTGGCCACCCCACGGCAGGCAGTCGGGCCCAGAGACCGTGGAGCCACGCCAGGCTGCCCAGCCAGACGGGCACAGCCGAGGCCCCTGTGGCCTGCGGCCCTGGCCAGGGCAGCCCACCGCTTCCTGCTCAGGCTTGGTGGGGGAGGAGGGGCCCCGGCCCCTGGCTCCTGCCCCTGCAGGTGGACATGCTGGCAGGTGGCAGACAGACAGGTGGGCAGAGCAGGTGCCTGAGAGCGAGGCCAGGGCCTGTGTCGGGGGCCCAGAGCCCGGGGCGGGCACTGCCCCCAGCGTGCCAAGTCCCAGCCTCCCCCGGGGGCTCACACGAACCCTCTCTGCTCTTTCTCTTCCAGCTGCTGCTGGCGGCCACAGGCAGGCACTGGGGCCCCGGACGGTAGGAGCCGCCCCTGCCCACTCGGTCGCCTGAAGCCGTCTCCTCCTCCTGCCCTCGACGGAAGGCCCTGCCCCCGGCCCCGGCCCGCTCCGCTCGCTGCTGCCGGACCCTGGGATGTCAAGGCCTGGCTCGCGCCTGCCTGCCCAGCCGGCGGAACCCTGGCGGCCCCGCGAGCTAGGATGAGGGGCCAGGCCGCCGCCCCGGGCGCCCTCTGGATCCTCGGGCCACTGCTGCTGCTGCTGGGGCGCCAGGCGGGCACGGCCGCGGGGACAGACGCGGGGCCCGGGGCCGAGCCGTGCGCCACGCTGGTGCAGGGCAAGTTCTTCGGGTACTTCTCGGCAGCTGCCGTGTTCCCGGCCAACGCCTCGCGCTGCTCCTGGACGCTGCGCAACCCGGACCCGCGCCGCTACACGCTCTACGTGAAGGTGGCCAAGGCGCCCTCCTGCAACGGCCCCAGCCGCGTCCGCACCTACCAGTTCGACTCCTTCCTGGAGTCCACACGCACCTACCTGGGCGTGGAGAGCTTCGACGAGGTGCTGAGGCTCTGCGACCCCTCGGCGCCCCTGGCCTTCCTGCAGGCCAGCAAGCAGTTTCTGCAGATGCAGCGGCAGCGGCCGCCGCAGGACGACGGCCCCGCGCCCCAGGACGGGCCCCCCGGTCCCAGCGACGACTTCTCTGTGGAGTACCTGGTCGTGGGCAACCGCAACCCCAGCCGGGCCGCCTGCCAGATGCTGTGCCGCTGGCTGGACGCCTGTCTGGCTGGCAGCCGCAGCTCACACCCCTGTGGCATCATGCAGACCCCCTGTGCCTGCCTGGGCGGGGACACTGGCGACCCTGCCTCCGGCTCCCTGGTGCCTCGCGGGGATGTCTGCCTGAGGGACGGCGTGGCTGGTGGCCCCGAGAACTGCCTCACCAGCCTGACCCAGGACCGGGGTGGGGATGGCGCTCCAGGTGAGTGACGGCTAGGAGAGGCCCTGGGGTGGCTCTCTGGGCATACGGTGGGTGGGAAGGGTCTTCTCTGCAGGGCTGCCCTGGCCACCGATCCCCCGAGCACTTCGGGGAAGCCAGGTGCAAAGAGAGAAGTTCTCTGCAGGCTCGCTGAGAATGGGCAGCCTGGGTGCTTGCCTCTGGCCCCCAGGGTGCTGGGGTGCCTGCCTCATGGGTGGTGCTTGCTAAGTGCTCAGGGAAGGGAGGGAGGGATGGAGGGAGGGAGGGAAGGAAGGAAGAGCGGGTCTCATTTCTCCCAGGGTGAGGGAGTTTTAGATTCCTGGCTGCGGAGAGGGTCCCTCCCGGTCCCTCCCTTTTCGCAGGCAGGACCATTCTCATGGGCCAGCAGGCTGCTGTGGCCTGTGGCCGGGGTCTGCAGGGGCCTCCTGGGACACGGGAGAAAAAGTGAGCAGAGTGGACTCATGTGGTCAAGGAGATGCAGTGTGGGGCTTGCACATGGTTACAGCCATGCAAACCGTCAAGCAGCAGTTAGTTACCCAGCGCCTGTGAGGTGTTCTAGGCGCCGGGGACATGCAAGGAAGACAAGAAACAACAAAAACAAAACAAAACAAAACAAAAGCCCCGCTCTCGCTCTCGTGGAGCTGCCTTCTGGGTCTGGGCGGTGTTAAACGGCAAAGCACAAGAAACAGGCACGTCAGGTGGTGATGAAGACACCGCAGGGGGAGGGACCCTGGTGGCGGGGCTGCATGTCACCTGGAGGTCAGGGGGCCATGTTCGAGGTTCTGGGAGGGGTGCGGGTGAGCCCCGTGCGGGTCAGAGGGCAGGGCAGGGCAAAGGTGGGGTTGGGCGTGTGCTCAGCTGGTCCCACCTTCTTAGCAGTTTGGGTTCCTCGGTGAGACGGCCACCTGCACAGGAGGGCGCCATCAGTGGAATGGGACACCGAGCGGGCCCCCTGGCATCGGGCAGGAGGGAGACCCTGTGCGTGCTTGGAGCGGGACGCCCAGGGTGTCTCGGGAGGCTGGGGCCGCGTCAGGGGACAGCTCTTCACCGAACGTGGAGTTTGAGACACCAGACAGCGTGCCAGGCGTCCGGGGCCAGACTGGGCTGGGCGTTCATGCGGGCAGGTCACCATGAGACCAGGTGACATGGTCCAGGGCTCTTGGTGTCTCCGGAGCCAGTAAGGCCGATGGATTCCTCCGAGTGACGTCTGTAAAGGCATCAGAGAAGCTACGTGGGGTTACAGAGGAAACCAGCTATCCTGGAACATGGTTCTATTCATGGGCCCCGGGCCGTGGATCCCAGATTAGAAACCTCCGTGGAGCGGTGAGCATAGCTGGAGGGGATCAGGAGAGGAGGGAAGAGGCGGGCAGCGCCCCGGGAGGTGGAGGCGGTGTGGTGTCCAGGAAGCCGGCAGAAAAGCCCCATCTTCCATCAGTTGTGTCAGGGCCCCCAGCGATGGCGTGGGAGGCTGGGAGGGCTGACCTTCGGGCTGGGCAAGGTAGAGGTCACTGTGACCTTGGCGTGGGCAGACCCCGCAGCGTGGTGGTGGGAGTGGTCCTCAGGGTGTGGCAGGGAGGAGGATGGAGCAGAGATGCCGGGCCGACGGCTAGTTTGGGAGGTGGGCGGATGCAGGAGGACCAGTGGGGCAGGGGCCTGGCCGGACATGTCGCTCAGCCACTCCCCAGTGGTCACCTGCCCCTGAGCCTCAGCGTCTTCGCTGGCAGAGTGCTGAGTGCTTTGAGGGACTCTTCAGTCACCTCAGACCTGATTGCCCTGGGGCCTGGCCCACACTGGAAACCAAAGCGCAAGAGCTGCTCTCTGTTAGCATCTCGGGGCAGTGACCGTGCCGGGTAGATACCTGGTACAGCTGGAGCCGTGTGGAGCTTGCGGGAGAAGGTCAAGGGGACGGGGCTGGTGTGATACATGTGTGGCAAGTGGCAGGAGCTTGTGGTGCTGTGACGTTGGTGCTGGAGGGAGCAGGCCCTGCTGCTGGAGTCGGGTACGGTGGTGGACAGGCCTCCTGGCCGGAGTCTGCATGTTATCATGAGAGCTGAAGGGCCGTGGGGGGCTTTAAGCAGAAGGGTGACATCGCTGGGGCTGTACATGCAATGTCGGGCTCGGAGGGGGAATCCGGGGCAGGGACAGGGCACTGCAGGCATCCAGGAGGGAGCAGACGCTGGCCTGGGTGGGAGGAAGGGGCAGGATCTTGGGGGGGTGGAGCTGACGGACTTGCTGATGCAAATGATGTGGGCGTGGAGGCAGGAGACGGCTGGACCCCTCCCAGGTTTCTGGCCAGGAGTGAGGACCTCGGCCGAGGTGGGGAAGTGGCGGGGAGGACCGGGCTGGGGTGGAAGATCCAGAGGACAGAGCGGGACCTGACCGTGACCCCGTGGGTCATCTGGTGGGAATGTCGTTTGAGAGGGAGCCTGGGACCTGGCGCCCCAGGATAGGACCGGGTCAGGTTCAAATCCCAGCCCGCCCCACACTCGCTGTGTCCCCGGGCCTTGTCTTTCAAATGGAAAGAGTAAAAAGTCTTCTTTTCTTGATTGTTATGAGGAATGAGAACTGGGGTGAAAGTGTTTCTAAGCAGAAGCAACGTCAGTGATGAAATGCCACTATCTGTGTTTACTATGAGGTAGAGGATCTAGAGGGCTTGGGGGGCAAAGAGGCAGACTGGAGGAGCGGAGCTGTTTGGAGACCACAGCTGGGTGCTTCGGGCTTGCACAGAGATTCTGAGAATGGGCACGTTTGGAACTGGTGCTGGAAAGGGGTGGGCAGGCGTGCGTGTGTGTGTGCATGTGCTCATGCGTCCATGTGCATGTATGTGTGCCGTGTGTTACGTGAGCATGTGTGTGTTCATGCATCCATGTGTACAAGTATGCATGCGTGCATGTGTGTGTACACACGGCATGTATTATGTGTGTTCACATGCACGTTGCCAGTATGTGTGCTGTGCGTGCACGGTGTATGTGTGCGTGTGTGCAGTGCATCGGGCATGTGTGTGAGTCTGTGCATGAGTGTATGGTTGGTGTATACATGTGTGCGTGCCTGTGTGCAGTGCGTCGTGTTTGTGCGCGTGTGCATGTGCAGGTGTGCACTTGTGGTATGTACTTGCTGTGTGTGTGTGTGTGTGTGTGTGTTAGGCTGGCTCTGTGCGAGCCGATTTCAGCAATCCTGACAAAGCGGAAGTCCAGGCTACGAGGCAGGGCTGGCAGTCTCGTGGAAGACAGTTCGGAGGGCATGAGGGCTGGGGCTGCCACCATGAAGCGAGGAGCTCGACTCTGCGGGGCGGGGGGCACGGGACATGGTCGCCCAGGCCCACAGGCAGCTCAGACCCCGTGCCCATGCCCTGGACTCAGAAGGTCCTGATGCTTCTGAGACCTTGGGAGTAAACCTGATCTTAGTAGTGGCAGTAGCCGCGTTCTGCGTTTTCCTTTGTGCAGGAAGCACCCACATCTTAACCAGTTAACTCTTGCCAGTTGCCCAGAGATGGCTCCCCAGCGAGGCACCTACCTCCCTGCTCAAGGCCTTTGCATGGGCTGTTCCCTGGCCTGGAACACCCTCCCCACGTGCCCACAGGGCTCCCTCCCTTGAGTGCTTGCCCAGATAGCACCTTCTCAAGACGCCCTGGCCCTGCTGCAGAAAGCGGCAGCAGCCGCAGCCCTGCTGTCGCCTCACACTCTCTCTCTCTCCCTCTTTCTCTCTCTTCCCACACGGTATCGCCTGTGAGCACTGGAGAATTTCCTGTGTCCTTATTCTCCGCCCCTGCCAGGATGTACCCACCACAGGGCAGGGAGTTTGCCCTGCTCTCTGACGAAGCCCCGTGTGTGGACCAGTACCTGGCACACAGCAGGCCCTTGATTAACTCTCGTTGAGTGGAAGGAGGCACAGAGACGCTAAGGCAGCAGCCAGGGTCACACAGCTTGTACGGGGGAGACAGAGAGCAGAGCCAGCTCTTGGTCACCTGGTGGTCCTGCCTGGGGCTTCTCCTGCAAGAAGGAGAGGGTGTGTGTGTGTGTGTTCATGTGTGCGTAGGGGTGGGGTGGTATACGGACCAGAGAGGTCCAGCAGTAATTCAGAAGACACACAGCAGATCCAGACCCCGTATCTTGCCTGCCGAGCCTGTGCCCAGGGAGCTGCGTCCCCTCACGCATGCCAGGGGAGGCTGGGTCAGGCGCGTCCCTCCATAGCCACGGAGCCGGAGCCGGAGCAAGCAGGAGGCCCAGGCCAGCCCGTGGCCCATTTTCAGCCCTGCCCCCGCCCGGCCTGTCCAAATGCCACATGGCCACGTCACGCATCCGACTGGCAAGCGTTCCTCAGGCCAGAGCAACTGTTCCCTCTCCCCTGCCCCGCCGGCTGCCCCTCTGCGCTGCCTGCCTGCTCCCGCGTGCTCTCGGGCTGTCCCTCCTTCCCCCTCCCAGAGTCTCTCTGCGTTTTTCTGCCTCTGGTGAGATGTGCCGTTTCTCTCAAGGGTTGTTTTAAATATTCACGTTTTAATTAAAGAATTTTATTGCAGAAGTGACATGTAAGATAATGAAGAAGCCGCATCCTGAGGGCTGGGGGTGAGCGTGCGTGTGTCTCCTTGTGTGTGTGTCCCTGTGTGTGTGTGCCCATGTGCCCCCTCCATATGCCTGCATGGGGCGGGGGGTGGGGGGTGGGCTGGAGCCTGAGCGTGTGAGTGTGTGACATCCCGGGCATGTGCTGGGCCGCGATGCCGGCCTGGGGGCCGTGACCTGCCCAAGGCCACACGCCAGGGGAGATGCCGAGCGCTCCACCCGCCTCCTCCAGGCCCCTCGCCTCTCAGCTGGGGCGCCCCTGCCCTGAAACCCCCCCCCCAAGGGATTTGGAGTCTTTCCAACCCTAAATGCCCCACAACTTCCCTCAGGGGGAGGCTGCGAGCCCTCTCTGGGGCCTGCAGGTTGTGGAGGGGAGCTGGGCTGGGGGGAGGGACGAGTGGGGAATCCCAGGGGGAAGGGCGTGTCTCTGGAGTTTGGGGGCAACTGGGCGCTTGGGGGTGGGGAGCAGGGTCGGGGTGGGAGTAGGAAGGGTTAGGGCCTCCCTGCCAGGACTGGGTTTGTCATCCCAGCCAGGGGAGCTGCGCTTTTGCACAAGGGGCAATTTAGAAAAATCTGGAAAACAAGGTTTCAGGCTCCATTGTAGACAGCCCCCATTCCAGATGGAAATAGCAAGATGTGACCCCATGAAAACAATAAGTACGCACGGGGCATCACCCACAGAGGAACTGCCACGAGAGGCCAGAGCTCACCCCACACCACCCGGTGGCCAGGGAGACTGGAAGCTGTGGCCCTGCTGGGGTCCCACTTCCCTAAAAGGTGGGGAGAAGCGCTGTCGGTCGTATAGCCAAGGCTGAGGGAGAAGAGACCTGCCCAGGGCATCCAGCGCCGAAGGGCAAAGCCAGGTGGGACCCAGCCCTTCGAGCTTGTAACGGGCACCCTTCTTAGGGGGCACCTGCCTGGCTCAGGGAAAGCAGCATTGAGAAAGTGAGCAACCCCGCAGACGGGGCCAAGTCGCCCCTCAGCTTCCCTTCTGTGAAAACAGGGATGGCACAGCTCCTGCTCATAGGGTCTTGGCGCCTCTGCCACGCTTGGAGGAGACCCCCTTGTCCTCCTTCTCTGGCAAGTGGCCCCGTGGGCAGTGGGCACGGCTCTCAGCCCGTCCTGAGATCCAGGGGTGCCTGCGGCAGCTGGGCAGACTGCTGGTCACTCGGGCCCCGATAGTGGGAGCTGCAGGCCTTGATGAAGGATGCACCAGGTCTGGACCTGTGGAGCCAGGGGCGCTGTGGACTGGGGATTGGGTTGGAGAGGGGCTTCAGGGAGCTGTCCAGTTTCCCTGTGGTCCTCATTTGCACATCCATGTAGGGGGCTGAGAGGAGGAGCCTGCATGCCGCAGTACACACCTTCACTCGGTGGGGGGTAGGGGTCCGCACAGGGGCTGGACTTCGCCGAGGTGGATGTGCACGGAACCCGGCCTGACGGTCGGGGAAGGGGCGGGGCGGAAATGGGCAGGGGCTGACCCCCCAGCCGGGTGCTGCCTGACCTGCTAGACTGGGGAGACCTCTGCTGGAGGAGACGGGAAGTGCACCGCTCCCCTCCTCCAAAGGGGACCCAGGAGGCGGGAAGGCCCAGCGGGAAGAGGGCCTCCCCCCCAGCGCCCTCATCCCAGCTGACTGAGGGCGCAGGGACCAGGGAGGCCATGGCCTGAAGGCTGGGGCACCAGGGTGGGAAGGGGGCCAGGAGCCCCCCTCTCCGTGTGCTCTCTCTCCTGGGCGGCCAAGGCTGCCTGGCGGCCATTAATTGGCTCTATTCATCCCTTAATGAGATGGAAATGAGGCTTCCAGACAGAGGGGGCATTGAGCCCGGGAAGAATGGCGGCTTCTTTCCGGGCCTGGAGGGGCAGCCCACCCCCCAGCCTTGCCCACGCCTCTGCTGCCCCCTCAAAGCCCACCCGGCCCAGGAGCACCGTGGCCACCCAGGAAAGGGTGGCCTGAGTTCCCCTGTGCCCAGCTCTGCGGGCCCCAGGAGCCCTGCCTGGGTAATTCCCTGGTCGTGGCTGCATTTGCTTGACAAACATTTATCAGGTGTCAGCCGTGGGGGGGACACACGTTAAAAATAAAAATGATAACAAAGATAGCAGCTACCATTAACCGAGTGTTCATCGGTGGTGGGAGTGCGGCCAAGGTCGGATCGGTCCGTGACTGGGATCAGGGCTCAGTATGTGACAGGGGATCAGGGATCCTGTGTCCAGGATCAGAAGGCAATCTGTGAAGAGGATTAAGGCCCAGTGTGTGGTCAGGGTCAGGGCTAGGCCTGGGGGGCAGTCTGTGCTCTGAGCCAGTGGACCCCCTGCCTGGCCTCTCCCGATATGACCCCTCCTCTCCTCCCCCTCCCCCCACCACATCCCCACCCCCTGGGTCACCAAGGTAACCAGCCCTGAAATTGTGGGTGTTTTGGCAGCGGAGGCCTAACCTGAGTCTATCCTGAAAGACTGAGCTCTGCGGCAGTTGCCATGGGAACCAAGTGGCATCCCGCGATTAGCCAGCATGGACACCCTCTCTCTCCCACCCACTTCCCCAGCTTCCGCGTCACTCAGGCTTCCGCGCGGGGGCTGGGCTGGGGCAGCAAGGGGGGCCAGGCAGGACGTGTCCACTTTGTCCCTGCCGGCAGGCCTGTCTCCCTGGACTCCAGGCCTCCCTGTTCCTTTGTCTCAGTATGACGGGACAGGGTGGCTTCAGCAGGTGAGACCACTGAGGCCTGGAGTGCCAGGCTGGGAGTGGTCCTGGCGGGCAGCCTCTGCCTGGGGGGCAGTGTAGGGGGAGCGCTTGGAATCTGATCATGGGTCCAGTCCCAGCTCCTCTCCTTGTCCGTCCGGTGGGTAACTTGGCCTCCCTGTCTGCACCTGCCAGGTGAGCGTGGTTGCGGGGCTGATGGTCCCCAGAGTGAAGGCGCCTAGAGTGGCAGCAGTGAGGGCCCCATATCTGCGCAGCCTCAGGGCCGAGCCGCTCACCAGTCCTGCCCACCAGTCCTGCCGTGTGCACATGGGGGCTCCCCACCCCCTCCCCCGGGGCCCTGGCCTGTTTGTCTCTCACCCCCAGGGCATGGACATTTCTGTCCACAAGGAAGTCGTATTTGTGTAGCGTCCTCCATACTTCTGGTTCTTACTCAGCCCTGGGGACCCTGGCGCCTGTCTTCTGAGGCTCGGGCCTCCATGCCTCCTCAACTCTAGGGCAGATCCTCCTTCCGGGGGGGGGGGGGGGAATCGCCAGCCCCTGACTGTCTGGACCACCCTTCTTTGAGCCTCAGTTTGCTCTGCTGTAAGTGGGGTGAGCACTTGGTTCCTGGGTGGACTGGGACTCGAGGTTCCTGAGGCATCTGGCACGGAGTGGGGGAGACAGGGGTGGGGGAGTCAGTACTCGCCTGCCCAGGATGCCGCCCTGAGAGCCGGCCTTGAGGGAAGCAACCGTCCTTGAAGGGTGTATGGGCCGGGTCCAACAACCTGGGCGATTCCTGCTCGGCCCCCTCGTAACTGGGGGAGTACGCGCATCCCGTCACTAGGGCAGGCCTCGATCTTCCCATCTGAACAATGGGAGCAGAGAGGCCTCCCTTGTGGGAGCACAAGCCGTCACGCCCAGACCCAGGAAGGGGCTCAGAACCGGGCCCCTCGGCCCCCTGAAGCAAGGGTCCCTGCAAAGCTCAGTCGGGCTCCCACAGAGTGAGAAGCTCCTCCCTGGGCCGCCGCTGCACGGCTAGGAACCAAGTGTTACTGCGCGTGCGCGAGGGGCAGAGCCGGGTCCACGCCCACCCCCAGACGACAGCGATTAAGGTCCGAGCCGGCCCCCGCTACGGGTCCCTGTCTGGGTGCGTCGGCCCGCCCACCTGCCCCACCCACCTGCGTGACCCACCAGCATGGCAAGTCTGGAGGACAGGAGGCTTGACTTCTGTGTGCCCTTGGCCCGTTGATGCTCTTCGTCTCTGGGCTCAGGGGGAAGTGAGACGTATGGGAGGGTGGGTTCTGCAAGGGGAGAGAAGATTCCTCAAGGGCTTGGGGGCGTGGAGGGAGAAATGAGCCCCGCCTTCCAAACTGGGGAAATTGGGCTCCCTCCCCCGCCTCCCGTTCATTTGCTTCCGGCGCCCCCTGCTGGTCGGTTCCCAGCACAGGCGCAGGGACCACTGGGAGGGGCTCTGGCACCTTTCAAGCGGCCCTCCACAGACCAGAGCACCTGGACGCCCAAGTTGCTGCCAATCAGAGTTCTCTGGGATCGACTCCGACCCCAGTGACGCCCACACCTGTCGTCGCCCAGCCATTTCTTGCCATTTACCCTCACAGGTGTAAGTCCTAGGAAGTAGTGCCCTCGTCCTCTGGCGAGGGGTGTGAGGCCAGGGCAGGGTGGACTTAACCATCCCATGGTCGTGGGTGCTGGGGCCACCATGTGAACCTGGCCTTTCGGCTCCAGTGCCCACCCTCCAGGATCTGCACAGTCCTCATTCCCACCCTATGTGCTCCCCAGATAAGCCAGCCTCCAGGAGGCATCAGGGACGCTCCTGCTGGGCCAGGTGTGACCTGCCCTCGGCCAGCCTGGCTCCCCTGCTCCAGCCCCGGGTGAGCAGGCAGCATGGGGCAGTGGCCCAGCTCTAGTGCAGCTCCCAGTGCTGGGCCTTGGCAATGCCATCTCCTCGCCTCCTCATACATGGGTGCCGTGTCGGGGGGCTGGCTGTGTGCAGGGTGCCCGGCGCAAAGTAGGTGCTCGGTGAGGCTGCGTGCCCTTGTTGAGTCTGCCCTGACCCTGCTATGCTGGGAGTGTAGGGGCCCTGGGGTTCTCCAGGACAAATGGGGTGGCGGCACCAGAGTCCCTCGAGGCAGGAGTGATCTGGGCACCTTAAGTGTGGCCTTTGAACAGAAAGCCTGGATGAAGCGGCCCCTTCCTGAGCGAATCAGTGCAGCCTCCAGCTCTGGCCCAAGATGTGTGGCCTCCCTGCTTCTCACCCCTCAATGGCTCCCCAGTACTTTGAGGCTGTCCCTCTTAGTGTCCTTGGTGGCACTGGGGCCACCAAGGGGCTCAGAACTTCAGGGGCACGAGGTCATGATGGTTGGGGGGACGGGGCCGGGATGGAGAAGACCCTTGAGAGGGCTGAAGGAGGGTGGCCATAGGGGCCTGGAGGCCCTCAGCAGCCAGTGTCTGCTGGGTCTGGGGGACGCTCCGTCTGGCGGGGCCCTGGGTGTGAGACCCCACTCGGCTACCAGGGGTGGGACCTCGGTCACCTCTGGTGTCCCTGCGGGAGCTGGGGGAATGAGCACATGGGTCATGGCAGGGGATGGGGGGATGAGCAAACTGAGGCTCAGAGGATACTGGACTGAGGACCATGGGGAGGGGGTTCAGCAGGGCGCGAGGCTCGGTGTCAGGCAGGAGAGCCCCTCTGCCCCCAGCCCATCACCCGGCCCTTGATATAAGGCAGCCGTTGGGGTGGGCAGGGGTGTCATTCATTCATTCATTCATTCATTCTCCAGACCCACCTGGGGCTCCAGCTCTGTGTCCAGCCCCACACTGGGGACCTGGATTCAAAGCCAGTGGAGACCCTGGCCCAGGTGCCTGTAGACAGAGCCGGAGAGCACAGAGACTCCAGAGAGAAGTGGGGTGGGCCCCGGACCACAACTTGCCTGGCACCTCTGCCCCTCCCGGCCCTGTCGGCCTCTGCTTCACACTCCATCACCAACCCCGTCCAGGCCCACACTTGCCTCCTAGCTGACCCTCCAGGGTGCTATGCTGGTTCCGACGCGGAGGCCTCTTCGCAGGGGCTGCTGTGCCCCGGATCCCTGCCTGGGAGACCCCTAGAGGTCACTCCCCGAAAGACACCGCAGCCCTTTGCCCCTGGCCCTGACCCCTGCCCTCTGGTCCCCACCAGGCGGCTGGAAGCTGTGGTCCCTGTGGGGCGAGTGCACGCGGGACTGCGGGGGAGGCCTGCAGACGCGGACGCGCACCTGCCTGCCCGCACCGGGCATTGAAGGCGGCGGCTGCGAGGGGGTGCTGGAGGAGGGCCGCCTGTGCAACCGCAAGGCCTGCGGCCGTGAGTGCGCGGACAGGCGGGTCCCGGGCGGAGCCGGGGGAGGGAGGGGCTCGGGGCGGGGTCAGGCGGAGGCAGGAACCCGGACCGGGCCGGGCCGGGCGGGGAAAAGGGCGGGGAGGGGCGGGCAGGGCCTGGCCAGGTGAGGGAGGGAGGGAGGGCGCTCGGGGCGGGGCCGGGCCAGGCAAGGCCTGGGCTACGAGGGGCGGGACCTGGGACAGGGGCGGGGTCAGAGGGTGGGGCCTTCCAGGGGCGGGACCAGTAGAAGTAAGGGCCCAGGAGGAAGGGTGGGACCCGGTGTTAGGACTGGATGGGCCTTTCTTAGCAACTGTGGATTGGGAATTCTGGGGTGCACGTGGAAAGCCGGCTGAGGGGCTTGTTCCGCCACCGCCATCCCTAGCCCTGGCCAGACCCGACTGTCCCAGCCGGATGCTGCCTCCAGGATGTATTTCTTTAATAAGGCTCTCTAATGACCTCATGCATATTTTAGCTGCTTCCATAAAATTAAATCAAGTTATAATGAGATTGTCATTCTTCGGGTTGTTTTTTCCCCGACGAACTTTCCTGGGGAGAGGAGCTCATCTCCGAAGCCTGGAGAGGGCCCTGGGGTGTCGGGGCTGGGCCGCGGGGGGCAGGATCGCTGCCGGGATGCTCAGCAGCGGAGAGCAGTAGCCATTCAGACGTGCTGACCCGCAGGTGACTCCTGCGGGCCCCGGAGGAAGAGAGGGAGGGGCGCAGGGCAGGGGAGACTGGACCAGACAGGGATTGGCGCCAGGCCAGGGTGCCCTGGTCCCGAGTTTCCCACCTGTCCGGTGCGGCCAAGTGGCCCTGGTGCTGACAAGCCCGGACCCCGCTGCGGCTGGGGACCGAGGGACCAAGGGCCGAGAGCGCCCCTCTAGAGCTGCAGGGCGGGGGCTGCAGGCCACGGCCTGGACGCTTACCTGAACCCGCCCTGCAGCCGCCGGGCGCACCAACTCCCGGAGCCAGTCCCTGCGGTCCACGGATGCCCGGCGGCGCGAGGAGCTGGGAGACGAGCTGCAGCAGTTTGGGTTTCCTGCCCCGCAGACAGGTGAGTGGCAGCGGCTGGGCGGGGCTGACAACGCAAATGCACTAAAACCCTGGGAAGTGGGGAAAGTTGGTTTCAGGGGACTAGGTCTTTGGGCAAGTACTATACGTTATTAATTGCTGTTGCTTCTAAGTAATGACTGTAATAATTTTCCATAATTAGACTAACCTCTCAGGTGCCAGGCTCTTGTCTCCAGGCACACTGGATTTAGGGGAAGTGGTGTGAGGAGAAGGGGACTGTCGAGAATAAAAAACGGGTGGGGTGCTCAAGGACTTTGCTGCGGCCGCCTGACGGTCTGACCGTAGCTCGGGTGCAGGGGCAGCAGCAGGCCTGTGATGCTGTAGGTCTGGGCCCACAGGTGACCCCGCGGCCGAGGAGTGGTCCCCGTGGAGCGTGTGCTCCAGCACCTGCGGTGAGGGCTGGCAGACTCGCACGCGCTTCTGTGTGTCGTCCTCCTACAGCACGCAGTGCAGCGGGCCCCTGCGGGAGCAGCGGCTGTGCAACAACTCCGCTGTGTGTCCAGGTGGGCGGCGCGCCGTGGGGGGCGGGGGAATAACAGGAGCAGGGGGCGGGGCGTCCGGGTCAGAGGGCGGGGCATCAGGGGCGGGTGACCGGGCTGCGGGCTCGGGCAGACAGGGGTCGCAGAGTGCTTTGTTCCTTCCGTAGTGCATGGCGCCTGGGACGAGTGGTCGCCTTGGAGCCTGTGCTCCAGCACCTGCGGCCGCGGCTTCCGGGACCGCACGCGCACCTGCAGGCCACCCCAGTTTGGAGGCAACCCCTGTGAGGGCCCGGAGAAGCAAACCAAGTTCTGCAACATCGCTCTGTGCCCTGGTAGGTGAGAGGGAGGGCGCTGGGTGAGGTGGGACAGGGGCGGGAAGGGAAGGGAAGGGCCCAGTGGGCCACCGGCCAGCCCTGCCCTGGGAGCCCCGCTTTGCCCGCTCAGACCCACCTAATAGGGGGCTCAGGTTGGAAGCTCAGGCTGTGATCAGGCTGAAGGTTGGAGACCTTGGGGCGTTCTCACTCGCGTACCGTGGGCGTTGGGGTGATGGGCCCTCTTGGGTGTCACACCCATGCCTCAGACTTCGTGGGGGGGGGCACACCTGTGGGGTGTTCACACCTGTGCCCCAGGCTGGGTGTGGGCCCTGGGTGTTCACGCTGCCTTCCTGTCCCCTTCCTCCCCTGGGCCGGGCAGTGGATGGAAACTGGAATGAGTGGTCAAGCTGGAGCTCGTGCTCCGCCAGCTGCTCTCAGGGCCGGCAGCAGCGCACGCGCGAGTGCAACGGGCCTTCGTACGGGGGCGCCGAGTGCCAGGGCCACTGGGTGGAAACGCGAGACTGCTTCCTGCAGCAGTGTCCAGGTCAGGGCCATGCTCCAGGGCCTGCGGGTGGGGGGATCTGGTGGGCGTGAGCCACTCGGGAGGGGTGAGACCTCGGGGGGCTCCTGGTGGGCCCTTGTACATGGCCCTGGGGGTGTGGGGGGCGGGGGGGTGACCGTGAGGGACCAGTGCACAGGAGGCATTTGTCTGATCCTGTATCAGTCTGGGCTCTGGCTTCCCCGCCCTGGGTCTCGACTTCTTTCTCCTCGTGGCTTCCTGCCCCTGCGTCCCTGTGTCCGCACCCTCCTCACCCCCATCCTCGTGGCTCTGTGCATGGCCGTGTCCCACAGTGGACGGGAAGTGGCAGGCCTGGACGCCGTGGGGCGGCTGCAGCGTCACGTGTGGAGGTGGCACGCAGCGGCGGGAGCGCGCCTGCTTGGGGCCCTTCTTCGGGGGAGCAGCCTGCCGGGGCCCACAAGATGAATACCGGCAGTGCAGTGCCCAGCGGTGTCCCGGTGAGCGTCCCGCACTCCCACCCCACCGCTGGACTCTGGGGAGGGGCCTCCTGAGTGGCGGGGGAGGGAGCTTGGAGCTTAGTTCTGCTGGGGAAGGACTCCCCCTCGTGAGGGTAGATGTCTCGCAAGGGCCTTGGCCTTCCTGACCCTGTTGCCAGGTCTCGGCCCGCCCCCCGTGCCCCACCCCCACTCACGTGTCTTGCCCCTTGGCAGAGCCGCATGAGATCTGCGCTGAGGACAGCTTGGGCGCTGTGATCTGGAAGGAGACCCCAGCCGGAGAGGTGGCTGCAGTGCGGTGTCCTCGCAACGCCACAGGTGAGGGCCGGTGGGGCAGGTGTTGTGCGGGGCTCTTGTCCTCTCCTCACAGAGGTGCAGGGGAGGCACCGAGATGCCCCTTCAGGCCCGCCCACGGAGCTGTCAGCTCAGGGCACGTGGCCCAGACCCTGCCCAGGCAGCCCTGTGCACACAGAGGCTGGCACAGTACAGGCAGGGGTCCAGGGCCGCCGCGTCCTGAGAGCTCACCAGGAGCCAGCGCCAGCATGAAGCCCTTTAGTGCGATGTCCCACAAAGTCACCCATTTACACGTGGGAAACTGAGGCACAGAGGAATTAACACACTTGCCCTGGGCTTGGGAGCCATTAAGTAGGAAATTGGCTTTGAACACGGTCATCTTAATCCCCGTGCAGCCCTGTGGAGTGATGGGAGGTGTGGAAGAAGCAGGGTGGGCTCCCAGAAGGGGCCGGACGCATCAAGCTTGGCTTGGTTTTCTTTGCCCCTCTTATCTGAGGAGTGCATGCAGTTTTGTACCCCTGTTTGCTGTGTGACATCCGGGAAGTGACTTAACCTCTCTGAACTTTGGTTTTCCTTCTGTAAAACAAGTGTGTTGTGAGTTCCCCACCACCCGACAGGGCTGGTCCACGTGGTAGAGGCTGTGTATTTCCAGCTGTGGTTGTAGCCCCCCTACCCAGAATAATACATGTTCTGGGTAGCGTCTTACAAATACAGGGAAGCCAAATGAATAAATACACGTCACGGACTGGTGTGACTCCCCTGGCCTCTTGTCTGCATGTGCGGCCTCTCGTCTGGACTCTGCGCCATGCTGTGCAGCAGGTGTGGTGTCCTGTCCTGCCCCGTGGCTCCTGTTGGGTGACAGGGTTGTGGCAGTTCCCTAAGGTCATCACCGCTGTGTGTGCACAGCTGTGCCTGGCTCCCTGGGAGTAAGTTCTGAGTCATAGGCTGTGCCTGTGTTCCAGGCCGTCGACACCTGATGCCAGTCAGCCCCGAGGCTGCCCAGTGTCCGCAGCACACCCGGGCCATCGGGGGCCCCCTGATCCCAGGGGTGGAGCTAGGCAGGGGCCGGGCCGTTGGGTTCTCCCTGGGGCTCTGGATAGGAAGGGGCCCGAGGAGAGGCCCTGGGCTGGACACTGAAGCCCCTCACTCGGCCCAGGGCTCTGCCTCCACGCCGGTGGGATGCCTGCAGGTTTGGCTCCTGCCAGGTGCCAGTGCTTGGCCTGTGGCGTCTGCTCAGAAATGCTTCGAGTGAGGGAGTTCCCTGGCGGTCCAGTGGTTAGGACTCCGAGCTCTCGTTGCTGAGAGCCGGGGTTCAACCCCTGGCTGGGGAGTTAAAATCCCACAAGCCACGCGGCCAAACAAAACAAAACAGAGCCACGAACACACACTTGAAAAAAGAAATGTTCTGAGTGAAAGAAACTAAGGGATGCCTGGCCCCCACGCCAGCTCTGCTCTTGGAATGAGGCCACAGGCGAGTGCCTGCCCCTAGGGCTGCAGGGTCTCATCCAGAGGGGCTTATGCCTGGGAGCCGGGGGTGGGCCTCCCACCCGGGACACGGGCATCTACCAGAGAAGTGGGAGACGGAGCTGACCCACCGTCTCCGCAGGCCTCATCCTGCGACGCTGTGAGCTGGACGAGGTGGGCATCGCCTACTGGGAGCCCCCCACCTACATCCGCTGTGTCTCCATCGACTACCGGAACATCCAGATGATGGTGAGGCCGGCCCCGGGGTCTCCTGCCCCACCCGTCACTCCAGGGCTCGCCTCTGCCCTCCGTCCTCAGACATAGCCCTGTGTCCCCAGTGGCACACCCTGTGGACGTGAGTCAGCCATGGCCACTGGCTGCGGGCTGCAGAGGACCCTCTGGGCATGGGAGGTCCTTGGTACCTGCAGAATCATGGCACTCATACCCTCCACCTCCCCAGACCCGGGAGCACCTGGCAAAGGCTCAGCGCGGGCTGCCCGGAGAGGGGGTCTCCGAGGTCATCCAGACACTGGTAGAGATCTCCCAGGACGGGACCAGCTACAGCGGGGACCTGCTCTCCACCATCGATGTCCTGAGGAACATGACAGAGATCTTCCGGAGGGCGTACTACAGCCCCACCCCGGGGGATGTACAGGTGGGCGCCCAGGAGGGCGGTCCTCCCCCCCAGCGTTAGACCGAGCCCTGACCGCAGATGGAGCCCTGACCCTGGTCACGTCTGGGCCGTGATTCTGTGCCTCATCCTCTGCTCACTGGCCTTTCTCCCTCTTCCTTTCAGAACTTTGTCCAGATCATCAGCAACCTGCTGGCGGAGGAGAACCGGGACAAGTGGGAGGAGGCCCAGCTGGTAGGGATGCCAGTCCGGGACCCTTGCGGCCAGAGCAGCAGGATGGGCGCGGACCTCTCTGGTGGCTCCCTGAGCCCCAGGCCAGCTCAGGGTGGGGTCTTGGGTTCAAATCCCAGCACAGCCTCTGCCAGTCTCGTGACTTTGAGGACGTCACTTATCCTTCCGGGCCTCGGCTTCCCCGCCCGTCAGAGGACGCACCACGCGGGGCTTGGGGAGGGGCATGAGAAAACCTGTTGGCCGTGGGGTACACACCGGGACGTGGCGTTTTCTCATCTGGAGAAACTGGTCCGCCTCCCTTCCTCCCAGGCTGACCTGGAACCTGCCAATACTCCTGTGCCCAGGGCAGCACCCGGAGTGGGGACAGCAGTGGCCGGAGACCCTCCGCTCTCCTCCCAGCTGGACCCCTGGCCACCGGGCTGGAGCGCAGCGGCCCGTCTGGGCTCAGGGTTCCCGTGCACACGGTGGCGATGGAGACTCAGGTCCCGGTCTGCTTCCCAAGTCAGGTCCAGAGCCCTGCGGGGCTAGGGAGTGACCGACAGGACCCTGATGAGGAGGGAACAGACGAGGGAAGGAGGCCGGCGGAGGCAGAGCAGTGAGAGGGCGTGTCCCTGCTGGGGCGCAGGGGTCTTTGCGGACCCTGAGCTCCGGTTGTCGGCGTTCTCGGCGCGGCTGCTCCCCGCTATGTCCCTGACCCCCGCCTCCCCTCCAGATGGGCCCCAACGCCAAGGAGCTGTTCCGGCTGGTGGAGGACTTCGTGGACGTCATCGGCTTCCGCATGAAGGACTTGCGGGACGCGTACCAGGTGACAGACAACCTGGGTAAGCCCAGCCCTCGCTGCGCCGACCTCCAGGCCCCTGCCCCGCAGTCATGGGCAGGGCGGTTCGGTCAGTCTCCTTGTCTATAAACAAGCAGCGCCAGGTGCCTCCTGCAGGACCCCCGGGCCGGGTTCTAAGATGACCTCTGTATCCTCGGGTGCACAGACCCGAGTCTTCTGATGATGGTCTGATGTGACCCCGGGAGGGGGTCGGTGTAGGGGCTCTCAGACCCATACAAGGTCCTGGAGAGCTCGAATCGTGGGACACACCAGGAAGTCCCAGCCACAGCCAGTCCCTTGCTTCCACCTCCCTGGGGCTGGGGGCCCACTTGTACTTGTCCCCACCCCGCCCCGGGGCCCCCAGTGCAGGGACCTTGAAGGCAGGACTCTGTGGTCCTCCGCTCCCCGAAGTGCCTCGTCACAGGGGCCTGGCTCCACCCAGCTCCGTGGCACTGAGCGACTCTCTCTGATGGGAAGGCAGGGGCGCTGGCCTTGTGGGTCCGAAGGAGCAGTAAGTGGGCCGGGACCTGAGAGCTCGGTGGCGACCGTCGGCACAAATACTAGAGCAGTTACATTTAACGATTGTCATCCGCGTCCTCTTAAATAGCTCTTTTGGGCCTCATTTGTCAAGTCCTCCCTGTTTTGGGGTGCCTCCCCCGACAGTCTCCATTGTCAGGGTTCCTCCTCACGGTGGGGAACCCAGGAGTGGGCGCTGGACCCGGCTGTGGTCCTGACAGCACCAAGGAGGGAGATTGTCACATCCCTTACAGAGACACTCGGGCCTCTAGTGACGTACCCTAGCTCAGCTGTGCTGCCTTAGCACACACCTGGGGACCTGCCTGGGCCGGGACAAACGTTTGCTAAACTGCGGGCTCCCAGAGTGCTGGCTGGCCCTGCCTTTCTGCCTTAGAGCTCAGGACCCCAGACCTGGGGAGACCTCTGAGGCCAGGGGATCAGGGACAGCCGTCATCTCGCAGGTGGGGAGACTCGGGCCTGGGGGTCAGGTGCTAATGGAGGTCACCTGGCAGGTGGGATCAGTGGTGGCACCAGGCCGGCTGGGACTTCCTTGCCTTCCTTCCCTCCCTCGCTGGGCTGACTGGGCCTTTCTTCACGGTGAGATGGGAGTGGCCCAGAGAGGGGAGGGCTTTCATGCAGCCTTGCGTGAGCGGGCATGGGACCGGGTGGCTACTGCAGCTCTTAGCCCCCCTGGCCCAGGACCTCACTGTGGAGTCTGGTTCCCCAGCCGCCCAGCCCCGCCCATGGTCCCTGGAGGGGCGCTCAGGGCCCACCCTTTGTCACCAAAGGAGGCCCTGGAGTCCTTCCCATTAGTCCTCACTAGCCATCCCACCCCACGCACCCTCACACCCCCGATCACCCCCTAGCCCCCCCATATACTCACACACCCGTGTACCCCACACGCCTACACACCCTACACATCGTGCACCCCATGCACCCTGTGTACCCTACACCCCCAATTCACCCCCTACACCCGTCGTATACTCACATACCCGTGTACCCTACACCCCGTGCGCCCCACGCACCCCGCACACCGTGCACTCCATGCACCCCCATTCACCCCCTATACCCCACGCATATACTCACACACCCCACGCACCCTGCGCACCCATAGGCCCTGTACACCCCACACACCCTACACATCATACGCTCCCTACGCCCTGCTGCTGGAACACTTGCCCCAGGAATCCAAGCAGCCTAACCTCCTCCAGGGGCCTCCAGAGGCCACTCCTCAGGGAGGACTTCCTGACCACCTTGTTTGGAAGTGCCCCACCCCGGGGTCATCACTGCCCAACAGACCACAGTCCATCTATTTCTTCTCTACTTGGTCACTGTCTGTTTCCTCCGCTCCCTGTCAGCTCTGGGAGAGGGTCTCGCTTTCCTCTGCATCCTCAGCGTTACAACAGTCCCAGGCACATGGTTGGGGTTCGGAAGCGTGTGGCGCGGATGAATTTGCTTATTCGTTCTGTCCTTGGTGAGGACCTCAGCCACAGAGGGCCAGCCATGTGCTGGGCTGGACGCCCAGAGAGGGCCGCCCGTCCCTCTTGCAGGGAAGGTGCCCTGGGCCCCAGAGCTGACCACACAGGTGCAGGGAGGGCACGGCCAGTGGGGGAGGGGGCACGGCCGGGTAAGCCAGGCCTGGAGGGGTACAGGAGTGCGGGCAGGCGCTGCACAAGCAAAGGTATGGAGGTGGGCATCAGCTGGTCAGTGGGGTTTTGCTGGGGAAGAGGCCCCAGGGTTGGGGGAAGGCCAGGTGACAGCCGGGCAGGTGAGGCTGTTGGTTCCTAAGCCCCTACCCCTTCCCCCTACACCTAAGGCCGCCCCGGTGCAGACCCCGACCCAGGCCGTGGGTGCTGGGTGAGGGGAGCAGTGTCTGCCTGGAGTGAGTGGGCCTGGAATGAAGGGGCTCAGAGACGATGGGACCCCACCCCACCCCCTCCTGTCCTCCCAGGCCCGTCTGCCGCTCCACCTCTGGGAAGCCTGGGGCGGGGCTGGACAGAGCCCGCTGGGGCTGGTGTCTTCAGGAGGCCTGCCAGGCGCCCACAGGGAGAGCTCGGGAGAAACAGCTACACGCTGCCAGCTCTCCCTGCCCTGGCCTCTCCCCGTACGTGCTGTGTCCCCGCAGCCCGTCCCCCTCCACCCTGAGTGGAGCCCTTCCCCACACCCAGCACCTTCCTTCCCGGGTCCCCACTCCACCTTGGTCCATCTGTTGGCCCCTTTACAGTCCCGGCCCTGTGAGGGGGGATCTGTCCCTGTCCCTGTTACAGAGCAGAGCCCGAAGGGGGAGGGCTGGGCTCCAGTGTCCCAGGGAGGGGCACCAAGGTGGACACCACGCCCTGTGGGTCCCTCTGTGGCCGCAGACCTGCCCGCAGAACCCGTCTCTGGCACCTCTGGGGCCACGGGGACTGGGTCCAGGCCTGGGTCCTCATAAGGGCCATAGGGCTCCTGCTGGGGTGGGAGTGTCATTTGAGGGCTTGGAAGGAACCAGGAAGCCGCCCGGGCCCTGGACCTCATGGGGAGGCTGGTGTCAGGCTCCCGCCTGGCTGGGTGGCCCCATGCGCGCTGCACCCACTCTGAGCCGGGAGCACCCGCGTGTCATGGTCCTGGGCTCCGGGGCCCACTCCCCGTCCCAGGGCCGAGGCTCCTCTCGTGAACCGGCTTTGCGTCTCACTGTGTCTGTCTCCCTTCGTCTCTGTCATCTCTCACTCCCTCCCGAACCCCAGTTCTCAGCATCCACAAGCTCCCGGCCAGCGGAGCCACGGACATCAGCTTCCCTATGAAGGGCTGGCGGGCCACGGGCGACTGGGCCAAGGTGCCAGAGGACAGGGTCACTGTGTCCAAGAGCGTCTTCTCCACGGGGCTGGCAGGTGAGGAGCCTCGGGGTGTGGGAGGGGCCCCCCAGAGTCCGAGGCTACCTCCCAGGAAGTTCCTTCTGGAGTCTGCCCTGCTGCTTCAAGAGCTAGGGTGGCGTCCGTTTCTTCTCAGTGTTCCCCAGGTTGCCCCCTCCTCCAGGAAGCCCTCCCTGCCCTCCCTGTGTTGGGAGACTCCCAGGCAATCTTGGCTGAATGGACCAATGGACGCCCTCACCACAGGGAGGGAGAGGGTCTTGCCTGGGTCACACAGAAGGTGACTCTGGTTCCCAGGAAGATGAACTGTGCCCTGCCAGCCCCCGGGTCTCAGGAGTCACTCAGGGGGACCCAGGCAGTCCCCCCAGCTCCAGGCAGTGCTGCGTCCACAGTCGGTGGGGGGAAACACACTCCCCTTGCCCAAGCAGGGTCCCGGTTTGTGGGTGGCCGGGAGGAGGGTGACCGCGGTGCTCTCTTCCAGAGGCTGATGACTCGTCCGTGTTCGTGGTGGGCACCGTGCTCTACAGAAACCTGGGCAGCTTCCTGGCGCTGCAGAGGTGGGCACCGCGGGCACGCGGGGTGGGGGTCAGGGAGGCCAGGCCTGGGGGAGGTGAGGGCGCAGGGCTCCCGACCCCGACACGGCCCGCCGGCTCTCCCCCAGGAACACGACCGTCCTGAACTCCAAGGTCATCTCGGTGACCGTGAAGCCCCCTCCCCGCTCCCTGCTCACACCCCTGGAGATCGAGTTCGCCCACATGTACAACGTGAGTGCCCTCCGTGTGCACGTCTGCGTGCGCGTGCCCCTCTGCCTGATCCCACGTGTGGTGCGTGCTCACACATCCCCACCTCGCGTCAGCCTTGAGGGAGAGCTCCTTTACGCCCGAGTGACAGGTGGGGGTGCAGGCTGGCAGAGCTGCGGGGACTTGCCCAGGGTCACCCAGCAGGGCCGTGTGGGAGCTCAACCCAGCCCCGTCGGCCTGGCCGTTCCCTCGGGGAAGAGAGAGTCGTCCTCTGCTGAGAAACGCACCTGCCCCGGCCTCACGGACCCTCTACACCCTGCTCCTCGGGGCTTTCCCTCGGGCCTCAGAGCAGCCGGCGCCACGAAGCCCTGGGACCAGCCGAGCGCCGGGAGCCGCCCCGGTTACCCAGCCAGGACAGGGCGGCGCCGGGCCAGGGTGTGGGAAGAGCCGGGCCTGCCTTTCCCGCTGTGAGGCCTTGGGGCTTTGCTCAGCCTGTCTGTGCCTTGGCTTCCCTCCCTTACAAGTGGGAACCCTGCTGTCACTGCGCCGCAGCCCTCGGGACGGGGGTGTCTGCTGAGCCCCACCTGTGCCCCCGGCCCCAGGCTTTCGGCGTTAGCCCGTTTTGCGTTCAGCTGGACTGGTCAGCGGGGCGCCTAGAGTTGGGCTTCAGCCACTGCTGCCCAGCTCTGCTCAGAGTGGGGACAGAAGGTACCCAAAGCCACACAGCAGGGCTAGGGGCTGAGCCAGTCCCCTCCCTGCTCTGGGCCTCAGTTCCTCCTCCTAAAACTCTGTCTCTGGGGAACAGCGGAGGGAGGGCGCCTGGCACGCCCACGGGTGGACCCCACAGTGACCCTCGGGTGCGGCTCATAGGGCGGCAGGTGGCCTGACCCCTCCCCTCTCTCCAGGGCACCACCAACCAGACCTGTATCCTGTGGGATGAGACGGATGTGTAAGTTCATCTGGGCTTTGTGGCCTCGGCCCGACTTGGTGGGCGGATGGGGGAGGAGGCTGACCCAGTAGGGGAGGGACACGGGCTTCGGGTTCCGGGCTTCCGACCGTCCCCCCGACCCCGTCTGTCAAGCACGGTCTCTCCCCGCCTAGTTCAGGCTCTGAGGCAGCAGGGGGCCCACCCAGCCGGCCTCACACTCTTCCCAGGGAAGTCCACGGTCAGGGGTCCCGAGGGGTGTGGAAGTCCCCCGGACCAGGAGCGCCGCCACTGACCGGGGCAGCTGGGTGACACCCAGAGGGGTCAGAGAGGAAGCAGAGGCGGGGGCTTCTGGGGTCCCGGGCCCAGTTTCCTGTGCGGCACGTGGCGCAGGCCTGCGCACAGTGCGGAGAGTACAGGTGGGCGCGGGGCATTGGTCTGGACTGGCCGGACTGTGATTCGGGGTCACGGGGCCGTGTGGGCACCCAGAGCAGGGTGTCCTCCCAGACACAAGGAGGCAGAGGGAAAGGTGGGTGGGGTCTCGTGTACTCACAGGGAAGAGTTTGCAAAGGCCCTAAAGGGGGGGCGGCCCTCAGAGGGGAGGAGGGTCAGAATCTGGGGAGACCGGGCAGGAGAGAGCTTAACGTCTGGCTCCTGACGGGCCAGGTGGGCCTGGGGAGGGCTGGGCCTTCCCCCCAAGGGGTAGTCAGAGAGCTGCGTGTCATTGTTACCACCCGCCTCCCTCAGCCCTGGCACCGCCAGTCCCCAGGCCAGCACCCGGGCCAGGGGGTACATGCGGCGAGTCCCTCGTACTATGAGCAGTGCAGTGACGGAGGTGCGTCCCGGGAGGTCAGGGGGGGCTCCCGGAGTGGCTGGCACTCAAGGAGGACACCTTTTCCCTGAAGAGAACGTGAGGGAGGGGTCTCGGGCAGAAGCACAGTTTGAGCAGAAGTGTGGAGGTCGGAAGGTACAGGGGGAACACGGGCCGTGGCCAGGAAGAACAGGCAGTTAGAGAGGTGCAGGGCTGCAGGGAGGCTGCAAGGGCCATGGGGCCAGTTTGTAGGGGCAGTGTGTCAGGAACTATGGGAACTGTTGGGGAGGGATGTGATCATCATGTATCCATCCATCCTCCACCCACCCATCCATCCACCCATCCCCCATTCATCTATCCATCCATCTATCCATCCACCCACCCACCCTTCTATCCGTCTATCTACCCACTTACCTATCCTCCCACCCACCTATCTACCTATCCACTCACTCATCCACCCATCCACCCCCCATCCATCCACCCCCCCATCCATCCATCCATCCACCCACCCATCCACCCACCCACCTATCCCCCAGTGATTACTGACCACTGAGAAGGCACTCCTCTACAAGGTCCTGGCCCTCAGCCTCCTCCTGTGCCTGATGAGTAGGAACAGGAAATTAGGAACGTATAGATCCCTGTGAAACTGTCAGGGCGTGCCACGTGCCAAGAAGTGGAGGCAGTGGATCTAGTGGCAGGTGGGGCGAGGTGCCTTTCAGAGCAGGTTCACAGAAACCTCTCTAGGGTGGTGTTTGAGCAGAGGCCTGACACAGCACTGTACACATGGGTGTCTGGGGACAAGCATTTTGGCAGAAGGAACAGGCAGTGCAAAGGCCCTGTGTGTGCAGGGAGTGTGCAGGGCCATAGGGCAGACTGCACTGCCATTTCCCACTCTGGCTCTGAGGGTGTGAGGACAGGGTCTGGGGCCGGGAGCTGGGCTGGGGGAGAGCTGGGGCGGGCCCTGGAACCCTGGGAAACTGGCCTTCTGGCTTTGGTTGTCGTCGACTGTTTTTCTCTGGATTTCGCAAGCGGCATAAACTCTTTGTACAAAATGGGGTATCAGAACAGAAAAGGGTGAAAAAAGAAAAAACAAGAAAGAGGGCCCACGTTCTCACAGTACCCAGGCTGGACCCCCTGGCCGTCGTGGGAGGTTGTGCAGCGGCTGCAGTCCATCCCTGATGTCAGCACAGGCCCCTCCCCACAGCCCAGAAACCCTCCCAACAGGCTGTTCAAAGGCTGCCCGCAGCTCCCCGGCGGTGCCCGGTTCACCCAGCGGCCCAGCATCCTCGCTTGGACAGCGCCGCTCACATTTCTCTTTGTTTCCTTGTCTTTGAGTCCCCCAGACCATTTCAAGGTCTTGGTAGTAAGTTGCTTTCCAGAGAGGTGGACCCGTCCCCTTTGCTCTCCCAGGGCAGCAGGTCGTGAGAGGTCTGGCCAGCCCAGTGTCAAGTTCACTGTCCTTTGGGGCTGCATAGTCTGGGGCAGATTCCACCCTCCAGAAGCCTCAGCCTTCCATCCCCGTGGCGGAGTCTGCCTGCTTGCGTGTGAGAGCAGAGTGGGGGAAAGGACAGCGGCCAGGTCCATGGGGTGCTCACCCCTGGCCGTGGCCTCCACTTGCCCTTCCTCTCTCAGGTGTGGGGAGCCCACCCACTGCCCCAGGCCTGCTTTGCCCACCACTGGTCACCTCTGGATAGATGGGATTGTTAAGCTCTCTGCACCTCGCTCCAGGGCCCTGAGCACAGTGGGAAGGTGACAACAGCTGTGCTGTGTTTGAAGCCCCCTGAAGTGCATTTTGCCCACAAGCTCCCTGTTCAGTTCTGGGTGCAGCCCTGAGAGCCCTGCTGACTGTTCCTGTTACCGCTGGGGAATCTGAGGCTCCAGAAGGACTGTGGTCCAGCTCAGAGTGGGGACGAGGCATCTGATGCAGACTGGACAGCCTGGGACCCAGAGGCTGACAGTGGGGGAGGGGGGCCACGGGAGAGGGTGGCTGGCTCTGTCCCCTCCCCCGCCCTCCCCCCATGCTCTGTGCGGGACAGCACCTCCTTCCACCGCAGGGCGGGGCCACTTCTCACATAAATGGGCTCAAAGGAGCCAAGGGTTTCCCAGGTGACCTGAAATGGGGACCAGGGACAGGGCCCCAGGTCTGTTTCCACCAGTGTGCCCAGGGATCAGGTCTGTGCTGGTGTGGGCTTGTGTTTGTGTGTGTTTGGATGAGAAAGGGTCTCACGTGTCTGCAGAATTCTGTGTGTGGGGGGCGTGCCAGTGGGGGGTGAGAGCCGTCAGTGACCATCAGCTGAGAAGTAGTGATCTCTGACCCATGACTGGGCCCCGGTCACTGAAGGAGCCTAGTTTCCCAATCCCAGGCTGAGCCCTTGTCCTGGTCCCACTCTGAGCCCTGAGCCTGGTCACACTCTGAGCCCCGACCCTGGTCACACTCTGAGCCCTGAGCCTGGTCACCTGCTGAACCCTGATCCTGGTCACACTCTGAGCCCTGACGCTGGTCACACTCTGAGCCCTGAGCCTGGTCACCTGCTGAACCCTGATCCTGGTCACACTCTGAGCCCTGAGCCTGGTCACCTGCTGAACCCTGATCCTGGTCACACTCTGAGCCCTGAGCCTGGTCACCTGCTGAACCCTGATCCTGGTCACACTCTGAGCCCTGACCCTGGTCACACGCTGAGCCCTGACCCTGGTCACACGCTGAGCCCCGACCCTGGTCACACTCTGAGCCCCGACCCTGGTCACACTCTGAGCCCTGACCCTGGTCACACTCTGAGCCCTGGCCCTGGTCACACGCTGAGCCCTGACCCTGGTCACACTCAGAGCCCTGACCCTGGTCACACTCTGAGCCCTGGCCCTGGTCACACACTGAGCCCTGACCCTGGTCCCACGCTGAGCCCTGACCCTGGTCACACTCTGAGCCCTGACCCTGGTCACACTCTGAGCCCTGGCCCTGGTCATACTCTGAGCCCTGACCCTGGTCCCACTCTGAGCCCTGACCCTGGTCCCACTCTGAGCCCTGGCCCTGTTCACACTCTGAGCCCTGACGCTGGTCCCACTCTGAGCCCTGGCCCTGGTCACACTCTGAGCCCTGACCCTGGTCACACTCTGAGCCCTGACGCTGGTCACACTCTGAGCCCTGACCCTGGTCACACGCTGAGCCCTGACCCTGGTCACCTGCTGAGCCCTGACCCTAGTTACACTCTGAGCCCTGACCCTGGTCCCAAGCTGAGCCCTACCCTGTGTCTCATCTGGAGTCATCACGCATGTTCACGTGTAGTCGTTCACGTGTCATGTGCGTGGAGGGCTGCCTCCTCTTCCAGCCACACATAACAGTCCAGCATGTGACACAGTCGTCTTGGAAAGTCTGAGTCAGAGGCTTCCACCCACAGGGCAGACCCCCTCCTACCTCGCCCCCAGCTGTACACACACACAGACTCAACATTTACAGCCGAGGCGACTGCTCACAGCGAGGCTCAAGGCCACCCCCCCCTCACCCCCTCACCCCTACGCCAGCCTGACCAGTGGCAATGAGGGCCTTGGGAGCAGGGCTGTTAAGGAGGGAAAGGGGGACTTTGCAGAATTCTCCAATGTTTAGGGGGATGGAGGGGTGGATGGGGGGTGGAGGATGGGGGCGTCGGTAGGTGGATGGATGGATGGAGGGTGGATGGGTGGGTGGATGGAGGATGGGTGGGTGGATGGAGGATGGGTGCAGGGAGGATGGGCTGGTGGTGACGGGGTTGATGAAGGGCAGGAGCACATCCCTGGAGTTAAGTTCTGTGGTTCTGAAAGGACAGCTCCCTGGATCTCTCACTGGTAGAAGCTGCAAATGTTTTGCAGTTTCCTTTTTAAAAACAGACAAGGGTTACATAGAGCATAAAAGTCAGAGCTGGCAAGATCCTCGGGAATCACTTGCTCCGCCCTCACTTGGAAATGGTGTAGCTGAGGCCCGGTGTGGGGACGTCAGGCCAGGCCAGGCCTGGGCCACACGCGCTCCACGGTGCTCGGCGCCAGCGTTTCTTTCGGGAGGTGTTTTGCCCGATACCAGTCCCGCGTGGGCTCCAGGGAGGGCAGGGTCCTATGCCCACTGTGTCTTGTGCTCCTGGGCCCACACTCAAGTCAATGAAGGCTCTGAGAAGTCCTGCAACAGCCTCCTCTTCAGTCGGGTTGGGGCGCTTGGCACCCTTACTCTGTAACTTGAGCCGGCAGAGCAGATGCTGGGACAGGCTGGTGGAGGGCGTGATGTTCCCGCAGAGTCTGTGGGGTCCTTTCCCGAAACCTGAGCCCACTCCAGGCACCTTCAGAACCCTCTCGTTTACTCACACAAGCTTTCTGTCCTGCTGAGGACCGGGGCTCAGAGTGACAAGCCCAGGGTCGCCCTCTCCCCGCCCGTGCCGACCCCCAGCCCTGCTGGGTGCAGCTGTCCTGGGGGACGCTGAGGACCCAGGCCCAGCCCCCTCCCTGGGGTCCTTGCCCAAGTACGTGTCCTGGTCCCTTTAAGAGCCTTGCCCCTCCCCCATCCTTGGTTTCCTTGGAGAGGGCGGTGAGGGGCGCAAGCGGAAGGGAGTCTTGGCAGGGTCCCCAGGTCGCTGTCAGCAGCCGGTTCCCAGCCCAATTTCTCCCACGCCGGCTGGTTCCTGATGGGGGCAGAGGAGGCCGGCAGAGGGGGACACGGAGGGGGATGGGGTAGGAGACGGCTCTGACACAGAAGGCCTCCCTGGTGGCCTGGGTAGGGCCTCGGGATCCACGTCACCAGTGAGCACGGGAGGGAGGTGGGGAGACGTGCTCTGCTCCCCCCACCTGGATGGGGGCTGGGGCTGGGGGAGGGGTGCAGAGCTGCTCCCAGAGGCGAGACCACCCACCCGTCCTAGCCTCTGCTCTGGACTCAGCCCAGCCCCTTCCCCAGCGCCCGTCCCTTCTCTGAGCCGCCCCCTACTTCGTCCTTGGGGAGCAGGGGGGCTGGCAGAGGCCCACGGTGGGCCTGCCCTCTCTTCGAGGGGCGTCTGAGCCCTGGGCCTGCGTGTTCCCTGCCGGCTTTGGGAGCTGGAAGGGACAGACAGCCATGAGGTCACGGCCCAGGGACAGCAGCTGTGCTCTGAACCTGGGGCAGTGAGCGTCCCCACTGCCTTGCTGGCAGCCCAGCTCCGCAGCCACCGCCGGCCGCCCCATGGGCCCCTCGCCACTCCCCGCTTTGGTGCCGCTGGAACACTTGGCGCCTTTGTCCGTGGTCCCCGTGCGCTCTTCTCCAGCCTCAAAAGCCACCTGCTCCTGGAGGCCTTTCTGCCTGTTTTTCTGCATCCCCAGCCCTGTCCCCTTCCTCCCAGCTCTGACCCCCATTTGCAGCAACTCCGTGTATCCGCAGAGTGTGAGGCCCGCCGCGCAGGGCCTGGGTCTCCTCATGCAGCCGGCCACCTCCCCCGCCCAGCGGGCGCACAGGAAGCCCTCGGGAGGGCTCATTCTAACGGCCCCTGCCCTCGCCCTCTTCTTCTTCCAGCTGGAAAGAGCACTGCTGGGCTGGAAAGAGCACTGCTGGGCTAGTGACGCCCTGGTGAGGCGCGTCTGGGGAGGGGGGCAGGGTCCGGTGCCAGGAGCAGGCTGGGAGCATCACAGACGTGTGCTCAAGGGTCGGGGGGGGTCTCCTGAGCGTGGGGGGCTTTCCGGGGCGGAGTCAGGGCCCACGAGTCTCCTGCTAGGCGTGTCCAGCTGCGTCCCATCCCTGTGCTTTCCCACCAATGCGGGGCCCCGTGTGTCTGGGTGCCCCTGTGTCAGTGGTGTGGGTGTGCGCCCCTATGAGCGTGGTGTCCATGGAGACTCGAGGGTGAGGCGCCGGGGCTGATGGGTCAGGGGAGGCACAGGATGTGGCCAGCCCTGAGCTCCCGGGGGCTGCTGGATGGGAGCAGGGGCCACGCCGGGCAGTGCTGGGTGGCTCGGTGTTGGGAGGGTGCCAGGGTGCACCAGGCAGCTGCGGGTGGGGGCAGGTTGAGTCAACCACGTTGTCTTCCCTGGTCAAGTGGCCGAGGGGTCAGCGGAGTGTGGCACCGCCGGGGCCTGGGGCTGGGCGGGGCCCCTTCAAGGCCTCGCCGCCTCCTTGCCTCCTGTGCCCGCACTGGTGATGGCGGCGCTGGGGAGACAAGGAGGAGAGCCTGGCGTTGCCCTCAGGGAGGAGGGGGCGCCCACAGGGAGGTCAGTGCCGGGCCCTGAGCGCACGGGGCAGTGCCAGGAAGTGGGGAGGGTGCTCAGTTCCCTCCTCCACTGAGACCTGGGGGCTCCAAGAGGGGCCGCCTAGGGGGAGGGGGACAGCTGCCTGTTGGGCCACTTGGTGCAGGGAGGGCGCAGGTGAGGACAGAGCAGGGGCCTCTCCGGGAAGGACCAGGCCTGGCTGGAGACAGAGGTACTCGAGGCCGCTCCTGGCAGGGATTTCATCTGTCTGTCTGTCCTTCTGTTTTCGATGTTCCCGAGCTCCGTGTCTTCATAGTGACGTCAGCCCTCGGTTGAGCGCTCACCCACGCCCAGCACTTGGGCCCCCTTCGTCCTCCCAGGAGGAGGGGTCAGTGCGGGGGCTGCCCCTGCCCAGACCCTGCCACCTCCCGCAGGGCCCCCGTCTGCCTCGCATCCTCCCAGAGTCCCCCGCACGCCCGGGCTGCCAGGCCTTTGCCCTGCTCTTCCCACAGTGTCACAGGGTCGTTCCATCCGCTCCCTGCGCGGTCGTGTCAGATGGGAGGTGCTTCACCTGGCACATGTCCGGGGCCCTGTGTGACATGGGGGACGGGGCAGAGCTCTAACCTCCAGCCTGGACGCCAGTCCTGGCCCTGTTCTCACTGACGGGTGACTGTGGGCGAGCCCTTTAGCCTCCTTTGGGGTGCTGGGGTACAAGGGGTCCAGTGAGAGGTGGGCCTGGGGGCCTCCGCCAGCTCCTCTTTTTAGGAGCAGAGAGGGGTGAGCTCTCTGGCCTTGAGGTAATCAAGCACAGGCAGAATGGGACTGGGTTTTGGAAGGACAGAGTGACACTTCCTGGGCACCTGCTCTGGGCCTGGTCCTTCTGCCAAAAGTTCACTCCAAGTTCAGACTAGGCCCCAGACCTCACGCAAGAGGCCTGAGGTTCAGAGTGCTCGAGAGGCTTGCGCGGGTCCCACAGCCCTTTGCGGGTCCTGACCCTGCAAAGCCCTGAACCCGGATGGCCCCAGTGATCTTGAAGAGGCCTGGTGAGGACAGGGCTGGGGGATTGCAGGGTCCCTGCCACTGGGACGGGCCTGGAGGGCGCACGGTGACCCTCCTCCCTCGAGACACTTTCTCCCCTCTGCTCGGGGTGTGCAGTTGCTAGTTTCCTGAGGCAGGAAAGTCTTAATCAAAACCCCAGCTTGGGGCTTCCCTGGTGGTGCAGTGGTTGAGAGTCCACCTGCTGATGCAGGGGACATGAGTTCGTGCCCCAGTCCGGGAGGATCCCACGTGCCGCGGAGCGGCTGGGCCCGTGAGCCGTGGCCGCTGAGCCTGCGCGTCTGGAGCCTGTGCTCCGCAACAGGGAGAGGCCACAGCAGTGAGAGGCCCGCGTACCACCAAAAAAAAAAAAAAAAAAAAAACCCAGCTTGCCAGGCGGCTCAGTGGTTTGCTGGTGTGGTATTGGGAGAGCAGGGACTAATGTCCTCATCTCTGCAGGGAGCTGACTAGGGATGCGGGAGGGCAAGATGTGGGGTAGACACAGGAAAACTTGGCAGAGAGGGCAGGGTGACCGTGGGTGTCTTGGCCTTGGTGCAGAGGCACCTGGAAATGGGGGATGATGAAACAAACTTGAGGTTCATCCTGGGAGGCAGGTGAGATAGGAGATGCCTGGAGGGTGGGGTGTGGTCACGGGTGGGATGGATAATGGCAATGGCGTGGTTGCCTGGGTTCAGCCCATCATGGTTGATGGGGCTGGTGGTGAGGCCTCCTGCAAGATGGGTCCCGCCTACACGGTGCCCTGGACGTGGCGGGTTGAGTGTTGGTGATGGGGGTTACCATCACCCTAGTGTTGGTCCACAGACATGGTGCCGGTTCAGAGGTGATGGCAGTCAGGGTGGTATTGCTAACAGCGGAGGTGAGGCTGGTGACCATGGTGATCATGTAATTGTGGTGACCAAAAAGATGGAGAAATGGTGGTGACATGGCAGTGATGATTGTGCTGTTGGTGGTGGTAGTATTGGTGGTGAGAGTGACGGCATTGGAAATGGTGTGTTGTTGATGGTAGTGAAGATGGTGACGGTGGTGGTGATGATAATGTTGGTGCAATGGTAGTGTCGCTGCTGATGGTGTGATTGGTGGTGGTGGTGGCAATGGTGGTAATAATGGTTGTGTTATTGTTGCTGCTGTTAGCGTTGGTAGTGGAGATGATGGTGAGGGTGGTAGTAATGATGATGCTATTGATAACATAATGGTGGTGGTGGTGGTGGTGATGGTGTTGCTGGTAGTGGGGATAGTGGAGATGGAGTGGAAATGGTAGCGGTACTTATGATATTGATGGTGATGGTGATGGTGGGAGTAATGACTGTGGTGATGTTGGTGGTGGTGGTGATGGTGATGGTGATGGTGGGAGTAATGACTGTAGTGATGTTGGTGATGGTGGTGATGGTGATGATGGTGATGGTGGGAGTAATGACTGTGGTGATGTTGGTGATGGTGATGGTGATGATGGTGATGGTGGGAGTAATGACTGTAGTGATGTTGGTGATGGTGGTGATGGTGATGATGGTGATGGTGGGAGTAATGACTGTGGTGATGTTGGTGATGGTGATGGTGATGATGGTGATGGTGGGAGTAATGACTGTCTTAGTGATGATGGTGGTGGTGGTGATGATGGTGATGGTGATGATGGTGACGGTCGTAGTATGACTGTGTCATTCTTGATGCTGACGATCGTGGTGCTGTTGATAATATAATAGTGGCGTTGAAGTTGATTGTGTTGGGAGTGGCGATGGCAGTGATGTGTGGTAATGACAGTACTGATGACGTTGGTGGTGGTGGTGGTAGTAATGATTGTGCTGTTGGTGGTGGTGGCGGTGTTAATGATGTTGCTGATGGTGGTAATGGTGGTGCTGATGGTGTTGGTGGTGGTGATGGTGGTGATGGTGGTGGTGTTGGTAGTGGGGATGGTGGCGATGGAGTGGAAGTGGTGGTGGTATTGATGATATTGGTGGTGTTGGTAGTGGCAATGGTGGTGACGCAGTGGTAATGATGGTCTGATGATGTGGATGGTGGTGGTATTATTGTGTCATTCTTGATGCTGGTGGTGGGGCTGTTGATAATGTAATGCTGTTTCTTTTTCAATGTAGTAATTGTATTTTTATATTAATTTTTATTGGAGTATAGCTGCTTTATACTGTTGTGTTAGTTTCTGCTGTACAGCAAAGTGAATCAGTTACACGTATACATATATCCCCTCTTTTTTAGATTTCCTTCCCATTTAGGTCACCACAGAGCACTGAGTAGAGTTTCCTGTGCTATACAGTAGGTAAATCGTGCTGCAGTGAACATTGTGGTACATGACTCTTTGAATTATGGTTTTCTCAGGGTATATGCCCAGTAGTGGGATTGCTGGGTCATATGGTAGTTCTATTTGTAGTTCTTTAAGGAACCTCCATGCTGTTCTCCACAGTGGCTGTATCTATTCACATTCCCACCAGCAGTGCGAGAGGGCTCCCTTTTCTCCACACCCTCTCCAGCATTGTTTGTGGATTTTTTGATGGTGGCCATTCGGACTGGTGTGAGGTGATACCTCACTGTAGTTTCGATTTGCGTTTCTCTGGTACGTGGTGCTGGTATTGATGTTGATGGTGGTGGTGGTGATGGTGATGGTGATGTTACTGATGTTGGTGGTAGTTTCAGTGAGAGCCATGAGGGTGGAGGTTGTGGTGACAGTTAAGGTGGTGGTGGTCTCAGCTCTTTGGGGGATTTGAAGCCCCCCCATGGGAACCAGGACGCTCCCATGGCACAGTGTTGGAGGTAGACTGCAGCAGACAGGGTCAGACGCCAGCCCGAGGAGATGAGAGGGCGGGGTGGAGGGTAGAGGGGAGCGCTCACGAGGCCACGCAGTCTGGGAGGGTGTCTTGGAGGAGGCAAAGCTGGGCCAGCTGAGGGTGGTGAGGTTTGGGGTCTCCTGGAGCCAGGGAAGTGCCTGTGGAGGTGCCCAGTGCCCAGCACAGGGCCTAAGCAGGCGGGCGAGGGACGCGCTTGCTGAATGAGTGAGTGATGGACCAGCCTGAGCCCCAGCTGCACCAGCGGCTGGAGCGTGAGGGGGTGGGGTGTCGAGGCGCTGGCCCCTCAGCTGGTAGGGGTAGGTGACAGGCTGGACAGAGCTGGGCCAGAGGTGCACCAGGCGAGGGTCTGAGTGAGGGGCAAAGGGCTCAGGGAGGGTTCCTGGGGTGCCGGGCTCTGAGATGGGAGAAGGTGGCAGGTAGGCTGGGGTTTAGCAGGGCCCTGGCCCTCCCAGGCCAGATGACTTCCTTGCGAGGCTGGGGAGCTCAGGGGCCCCAGGGGCCTTGCCCAGGTGGGTGGGGTGGGTCAGGCGAAGAGCCGCTGAGCCCTGAGGATGGCCAGGTTGCTAGCCTGGGGGCAGGCCTGCGGCCGGAAGCCCTGACTCAGAGCGTGGCTGGTGCCAGCTGGGAGCCAGGAGATTGGCATCGTGGGGAACGTGAGAAGCCCTGGAGGCCCTGGTCACAGCGCCACAGATGCTGAGCCAGCCTGAGACACTATCAGCGGCGCGAGAGCCAGCCCCACATGCGCAGGGGCGCAGGCCTGCGGGGGCATGGCTCTCACCTGGCGATGCACTCAGCAAGACCCAGGTCAGGTGGATATCCATCCCCCAGGGTCCCCAGCGCCACAAGCATTGCCCCCGGGCCCTGAGCCAAGAGGGGATGGAGCTGACCTGGGCTCGCCCTGGGGGTTCTCACAGGCCAGTGACCAGCTCACCTTGGGGTGAGCTGTGCCCACTCTGGCTGCCCAGGGAGCGAGGTGGGTGGGTGAGGGTGGCGTGGTGGTGGAGGGAGGATGCACCGTGTATTCAGGACTGACCCCAAGGCGTCCAAGGGGTCGGGGGTGGCAGAGGAAACTCAGGTCTCAGCTCAGGGGGTTGGGCACAGAGCAGGAGGCTGAGGAGACTTCCTGGAGATGGCAATGCCCCGGGGGAGCCCCGAAGGACGAGGCTGAGTCAGCCAGGGGGCAGGCGGGTGTGTGGTCAGAGGGACTGGTCAAGATCAAGGCCTGGAGGCAGGAGAGGGCGCCTGCGTTCTGAGTCACCGGTGGTTCCTCTGGGCTGGCGCATGGAGGCAGGGCTGCCAGGGCTGGGATAGTGGGGGTGAGGGGGTGCTTGGGAGTCATGATGAGCTCCAGCCGCTGGGTGAGGTAGGACCCAAGAAGGGAGCCCCAGCACGGCGGCAGGGTAGGACCTGTTGGTGGAGCCAGGTGCAGCACTCAGGAACTCACGGCTTATCCAGGCAGGCTCCCTGGAAGAGGAGGCTCAGCACAAGCCTTGGTCTGTGGGTCAGAGGTCAGTAGGCGGAGGTGGGAGGTAGGCACCCTGGATGTGTGAAGTGTGATTCAGCAGGGCTTGTGCCTGGAATGCATGGTTTGGGGAGCACAGCGGCCAGTCTGAGGAGTTTTCAGGGGCTCCTAGAAGCCCCTGCCTGCAGAGACACCTTGCCCACTCCCTGTTCCCTCATTGGGGTGAGCTGTGCCCACTCTGGCTTCTCTCTGCTGTGTGGGGGGACACCTGAGTCACTCACACTCCAGTGTGAATTAGCCCATCAAACCCCAGGGGACCCTGATGCACACAGTCCCATAATAGCACCTGCTTCGTGGGCCGACAGGAGGCATCCTGAATGCACTGGAGGCCCTGGCTCAGCGGGCCGGCGGGGGGCTCTCCACGCACCCTCTGTTACTGTCCCCTGATGTCCCACGAGTGTGCCGGGGCCTGTGCTGGGCATTGTGTCCCTGTGGTCTCCCTGGACAGCATGTGGGGGAGGATTTATGCCCACTTCATAGGGGAGGCAGCTCAGCTCTGAGTGGCCGGTAGGGAATTGGCCCAGAGGTGGGAACAGGCCTCAGGTGCCCAGTTCCTCCTCCCGGGGCGGGGATGGACGAGCACGTCCGGGCACGGCAGGGACCGGGACGGAGGGGCACCATAGGCCGAGCCTCCTCCCAGGGCCTCCGACATGCCCTGGCCCCCACCCAGCCTGGGCCCCAGGGGAGGTCCCTGCGGGGTCTCCTGCGCGGGGCGGGGGCCCGGCTGCCTGCTCTGAGCCACTCACCTGGGCACCAGGTTACGGCTGTGGCTCTGGGACAGGCGCTGAGTGAGGCGGGTCTGCACTGGGCGCAAGTTGCGGGGAGCTGGGCTTCGCGGTCTGAGCGTGGCTGGAGGGGAGGCTCAAGGGGGAGAGCGGGGAGGCTCAGGGAGGGGGTGGCCAGTCCCCAGGGGCTGTGGGTCCCTGAGTGAGGAGGGAGCCGGGGGAAGGTCTTGAGCAGAGGATGACGCGTCCTGGGATATTTCAAATGGTGGCGCGGGGACAGGCGGTGGAGGGCAGGGCGGAGGCTGGCAGTGGTGGGTCCCACCAGGGTGGCAGCCACAGCGTGGGGAGCAGAAGGGAGACTCTCAGTGCATCGTGCAAGGAAGGTCAGTTGCAGATGGGTCTGTAGGTATGAGAAGGAAGGAGGGAGGGAGGGTCCTGGAGGCGGCCGCCAGGTTGGAGCGGTAAAGAGGGGCCTTGCTTGTCCACCCATAGCAAGTCCTGGCTGAGCACTCCGACCCCACTGGGGTGCGGGCAGCGGGGTGAGCCAGCCAGACCCCAGTCCTGCCCTCCCAGAGGAAGATGCAGGTGGGAGCATCAGGCCATCACACGTGGCGGGAGAACCAGGCCAAGGCAGCAGGACCCACGGATGGAGGCCACGGGTCAGGGACGGCCTCGCCGTGAGAGCCAGGGCGCTGGCCCGTGGCTGTGGCCGTGGAGGCGGAGCCGTCCAGGCCGGGCCCAGCTGGCCGGTGTGCAGGGCACGGACAGCCACCGGAGGGGCCGTGCTCACCGTGGCGGTGACTGGCCTAACACTTTCTCAAGGAGCACTTGGGGCCGGGGAGGCCAGAGCAGGAGGCAGCTGCCCAGGGAGCGAGGTGGGTGGGTGAGGGTGGCGTGGTGGTGGAGGGAGGATGCACCGTGTGTTCAGGACTGACCCCAAGGCGTCCAAGGGGTTGGGGGCGGCAGAGGAAACTCAGGTCTCAGCTCAGGGTCAGGACGCACGGTGGGGGCCCGTGTGGAGGGGTGCCAGCTCAGAGCTCAGAAGTGGAGCAAAAGGGACGGGAAGTTGTCCCTTGGGTTTGGTGACTCGGGGGCTTTGCTAGGAGCAGGGTGGGAGGAGCCTGTGGTGAGGAACTGGTGGCCTGCAGAGGGGTGGGTGATGGCTGGACCTTCCTGGGGGCCCTGGTCGATGGGGGAGGCACAGGCTTTCTCTGGGAGCTCTGATCTGAGGGGCCCAGGGCCCCCTGCAACCTCCCGTCAACTCAGGCAGGGAGGGGCTCCCGCCCTCCTCGTGCTGGCAGGGGCCCCGGCTCCAGCTCCTTCTCTCGCCCTGGACCTGGGGGTGGGGAGGCGCAGGTGGGTGTCACTGACCCAGATTCCTCGGGCCTGGGCCTGGGAGGGGGCGTGGCTCTGTGCCCCAGATATTCCAAGTTTCTGAAGCTCAGTCGAGAGGCGACCAATGGTCTCCCACATGTGGGAGTGTGTGAGGAGGGAACAGCCTGCCCGTGTTGCAGAGATGGCAACAGGTGTCACCTGCAGCAGGAGAGATTTCGGTCAGACACGGTGAAGAACTTCCAGATGTTGTGGGTATAAGAGGATACGTCCTAGAGGTCTTGTTGAAGAAAGAGGGCTGAGGGTCCCCGACCTCTCCCAGTTCAGGGTGTGCCTACGATGCAAGCGAGGGTCCACGGGTCAGGGACCACCGCCCACCTGTCCTGCTCCAGCCAGCCCTCAACTGATGCCCAGCGCAGCACAGAAAGCACAGCTAATGGCCTGGGAGAGCTCCATTGACCGAGCTCTGCCCTGGTGTGGGATGGGCCTGAGGCAGGCCCCCCCCCTCCGCCTGGTCTGGGCCTTGGGCCATCCTTGAGGGTCCCTTTCAGATTTGCTCCGCAGAGTTCAGTGGCTCAAATACTGTAGGCCTTGTAGGTTGGTCAGACACATAAAAAACTGGAATCCTGGCCCTCCTGCTGTCTTGCTGCGTGGCCTCGGGCAATCACACCACTTCTCAGAGCCTCAGTTTCTCTATCTACACAGCTGAGTTGAGGATTATTGCAAAGATTAAATGATAAAATGCACAGGAAGTGATTAATATTGAGGTGAGGTGGGGGAGGGGACGAGGAGAGGGTCCCTGTCCCTGTGTCGCGTGTCAGTGGCCTGCCAGAGCCAGGGGGACCATGGAGTGGGGAGGGGCCAAGGCCAGGGAGCTTGCAGAGGTCCTGCAGGGTCTGGGTGAGCCCAGGAGCTGCCCACCTCCCAGGCTGCCAGCCCCAGCAGTTGGTCCTCTGGACCAGGGGCGGACGCCTCCTCGTGCCCTCCGTGGCCTGAGGCTGCAGGGGCAGGCCCTGGCCGAACCGTTAGCAGGGTGGGCCCTGCTCCTCGTTGTCGCCTCCCTGGGAGGCTGATAAGCTAATTGGTGCCCATAGCAGGAGTCCTGTGGGGCGAACCAGCAGCCTGGGCTGGACTTCTCCCAGGAGGTGGCCAGCAGCCGTCAGCCTGGCGCCCTGCAGACCTGCCAGCACTGCCTGGGAACCTGCCAGCCTACCAGCCCCAGCCAGCCTGACTCCCCTCACCCCGGCCCTTGGGGTGCTGTCCCTTCCCAACCCTCCCAGCAGCCTTCAGCAGGCAGAAATATGGGTTCGGGCTCCCCCCCGCTCACTCAGAGTAGGAGGGCTGAGGCAGCGTCATGGCTGGACTGTGAGAACACTAGAGCTGAGATTTGAACCCAGGACCGGCCGGCCACAGACTCCTGCTCTTAGGAGCGGGCACGTGGCCAATGTCGTGGACAAGCCTGAGAGAGAGGGAGGCGCTGTCTCCAGGCCGGAACAGCCCACAGGCCTCCTCCCCGGAGCGTCCTGGGTCTTGGGGACTCCTGGCCTGCACTTCCTTGGCCATCTTGGCGTCTGGTCAGTGGCTTGCACGTGCACCCCAGGAGTGAGAATGGGGTGCTCTGGGGCTCAGCACTCTGTGCCCATTCTGCGTAGTGCTGGGGGATGAGGGGAGACAGGAGTGTGATGTGCGCAGCACAGCTGAGGGTGCGGGGGGACCACGCTGGATCTCCCAGGACTCTCCAGGGCCCCGCACTCCCTTTCCTGATCCTTCCATCCCCCAGGTCTTGTTTCTGGTTCTGTGGTCATTGGGGTCTTCTTTTCTAGAGGAAGGAAGGGGAGAAGAGGTCTCTACCGGGCCCTTAATAGCTTTTGACTTCTGCTCCACTCCACGCCAGGGACGCCGGGTGTGCGGGATGGCGGCCCAGGAGGTGGGACCACACAGGCAGCTGAGCCCCTGGCCTCCATCCCAGGGGCTGCGGTCAAGGCTGTGGCCTTGGCCCTGGCCCTGCCTGGGCACTGCTGTGCTGTGTAGTCAGGCACACCTCGGCTCCTCCCGGGGCCAGCACGGGTTCAAGTGGGCCAAGGTGGGAAGGCTCAGGCGGAGGCGTGGTCAGGAGCCGAAGAGGTGGAAGCCGCGGGGGCCGTCCCGTGGCATTCTTTATGAGGGCCCCTACGATGGATGCGCTTTGGGCCCCCCAAACCCTGGCCCCCATGGGCTCAGGGGCCAGTGCTAGTGAGAGGGATGCCACAGAGCCCTGATGCACCCCACGGAGCCAGGGCCTAGCCTCTGCCTAGCTGTCACCTTGGGCCTCAGTTCTCCTCTGTAAAACAGGGGCAGGCCCTTCCCCGTGGGGGGAAAATGAAGAGAGAAAAGCAGACTCGACCGGCCCAGAGTGTGTCCCTTCTCCCCTGGGGCCTGAAGCTCAGAAAAGAGATTGTATAACATCCCAAATTCAACAGAAGCAGCTCTGGGTTCTGGGATGCCCAGAGCTGAGACCCTAAGCTTTCCTAAAGACGTTCTTGCAGGTGCTGGGCTGGGGGGCGGGGGGGCCTTGACGGTGTCGCACCGTCAACCTCCCGACCGTCTCCTTCCCATTTTAGAGATGAGGAAACTGAAGCTAGGGCCGGTAGCTGACTTCCCAGGTGACACAGCCAGGAGGTAGCCCAGGATGGTTGCTTGCAAATCCAGGTGTTGAGCAGACGCCCGCTCAGAGTGTGGGGGTCAGGGCTCCCCTGGGAGTGCACACCCCCAGCCCACCTTCCATACAGAGGGCCTGGGATGGGGGAGACAGGCTGACAGCTCCCTCCTTCTGGGGCTGGGGCTGAGGGATCTAGGGCGGGCCGGGGGTGGACCCTTGCCGCAGAGACCTGGAATTTCCCCCCCAAAGTCCCGGGGCAGACACCGGGTCTGAGTTATTTGGGGGCTGAGGGGGCTTTTTCGGCCCTGGGGTCAGAAGGAGACCACTCACAGCTGTGGCTCCCGAACAGCGGTTTCAGTCTCCAGCCTGGAGCCCTCCAGCCTGCAGGCCCAGGGCCCTGGGGAGGGCACTCCATGGGCACCTTCTGCGGGCGCCCCTGGCTGGACGCTGCCAGACAAGTGGGCCGGCATGGGGGTGGGGGACTTAGATCAACAGCGACTGGTTCGCAGAATAGTTCAGTGCGGCGCACTGAGGCCCTAACAAGCGCTGGTTTCAAGGGAACCAGAGCCACCCCAGCGGCAGACAGCAGGAGGGCCCTGGGTCAGACGGCAGGGGACACGCTCAGGCTGCTTCCCCGAACCCCCGGGGTGGAGGGGGAGCGGGGAGAAGGCCGATCGGGGCCGGGGGAGGTGGCTGTGGGAGCGGGGTGGTCCCAAGGTCACCAGCGCAACGCGGGGGACGGAGGCGCAGAGGCGCCCCTCATCCCGCCCCGGCCCGCGCGCGCACCGCAGGCTGCCGCGCCCCCCAGCTGGCGCCCGGCTCCACGTGCGCCCACGCGCCCCTCCCGGCCCGGCGCTGGGGCGGGGCGCTCTCCGGGCGCGGGGCCAGGGCTCGGCACCCCGCCGGCCCCGCAGGCCCGCGCTCCCGCGAGTCGCTCTCCCGTGGCTCGGCGGCGGCCATGGGGCGCAGGGCTCCGAGGGCCGGCGGGGCGCGCGCGGCGGCGGGCGCAGGTGCGGACGCGGGCCGGGGACGCTGGGCCCGGGCGCGGCCGGCAGCCGCTCACGCCGCCCCTGTCTCCCCTCCCCCCGTGTGTCCCGCCCCCCAGACCCTCCTCCCCCGCCCCCCCGCAGCTCGGGCCCTGGTCGTGGCGCGGCTGCCGCACGGTGCCCCTCGATGCCCTCCGGACGCGCTGCCTCTGTGACCGGCTCTCCACCTTCGCCATCTTAGCCCAGCTCAGCGCCGACGCGGTGAGACCCCAGCCGGGCGCGCGGCGGGCGGGCGGACGGGGCGGGGGCGCGCGGGGCGGGGGCTTCCGGGGCCGACTGTCGCCTCCGGGGCCGGCGTGGGGAAGGGCGGCTGCGCCCCGCCGCCCCCCGTGGTCTGGCCGGTGGGGCCCGGGCCTCTAGAGAGGGCGGGTGGGAGCTGAGTGGGTGGCGATGTGGAGTTGGGGACTGACCTGGGAGGAGCCAGGCCGGGGCCCAGAGAGTGACTGATGGGTGAGTGAGTCCCCCACCCAATCTCTTTGGGGGCCTGGGACCCTGGAGGAAGCCGACCCTCAGGGGAGCCGGGCAGTCTGGGCCCCCGGCCCTAGGGGCTGGAGGAAGGCTTGGCCTGGCAGAGGCGGGTAGACACCTTCACTTAGTGGGGTTCCTTCCCGCAGCTGGCTGCAGGCTCCTGGCCTGCCTGGGACACGGAGGGGGAGGAGCTGCCACCTTCCTTGGAGTCCTTCCCCACCCACCCCAAGTGGACCGTGGGCTCTGGAGGCAGCTGCGTCCCCAAGTACGGGTCCCGGGGGTGGAGAGGGTGCTGGGCTTGGCCCAGGTTGGCAGCCCTCCCCAGGAAGGCCCCATCATCTCAGGGGCCTCCTTTTTGTTCTCGTGATTCTTGTGGGGGCTGCCAGTTTCTATGGCGACAGCATCTGGGGCCAGCTTGCTGGCCGGGGCCGGCCAACTGGGGCTGGTGGGCGCTCCTGCCCAGGGCCAAGCCGCACTCGCTGGATCTAGGAAAACCGGATCCCCCAGCCGGGTCACTAGGCCCCCCGAGGAGGGAAAGGGTAGGGGTCTTTGCTCATTGAGGCCCCTGGCCCCGGCCTGGTGTGGAAGTGTCCTCAGGCGGCAGATATGGAGGGCGGACTGGGAGTGGGACACCGATCTGGGGGTGTTTGAGGTGGCTGGCCCTCGTCAGACGGGGGTAGCGCAGCTCTCTGCTCATGGAACCCCAGTTTCCATGTGGAAGATGGTCCCAGGCCTCTCTGAGAACAGTCTGCCCCCCTCCTTTGTCCTCTGGGACGTGGGGAGAGAGAGCGATATTGTCAGCCAGGATCCCCTGGAGGGTCAGAGCTGGACAGGACCTTAGAGGTCATTGCCACTAACCCTTCTATCGACAGGCAGGGAAATCGAGGCTTGGGGTGGGGGGCTTGCTCAGAGTCTTGGGGTGACTCTGCTGGAGGGGTCTGTGGTCTTGGCCCAGATCCCAGTGTGCCCTCCCCCTCAGGCTGTCCCTGTGACAGGACTGTCGGTGTTGCTGATTCTGGGGACCCGCCCCTGAAGGCAGCAGCCGGGGCCATGCTGGGGGCTCCCCAGAGGAGATGGCTTTCTGCACAGGGGAGCAACCAGTGGGGCTGGGACTTCCTGGGTCCCCTGCGAGGCTGGAGCAAGCAGGGCAGGGCCCGCCTTGGGGGCTGCCCTTCCTTGGGGGGCAGGGGGGGCTCCAGAGCGGGACACATGCCCAGATCCCCTCTCCCAACCCAGGGTCTGGCCTGTAGGAGGTCAGTGCCAGTCGAATCTTGAAATGCAGGCTTGTCCCTTACACACGGTGACCCTAGACTGGCCTTCAGTCTCTCTGAGCCTCGGTTTCTTCACCTGTAAAACGGAAATGGCCCCATGCTGCTCCGGGTGGCCGCGAGGGCTTCGCCGGTTGACAGGGACCCTCCCGGACGGGGCCTGGAGCGTGGCAGGGCCACTGCATCCTCGAGAGGTGGCATCCCGCTCGGGGGCTGAGCCCAGGGCCACCTGGCATGGAGAGCGTGTTGGGTGAGGGGTGAGCAGCTGACGCTGGTGGAACTCGGGGGTGGAGGAGTGGGATGCCCAGGGAGCCTTTCTCGGAAGAGCTGACCTGTAGCGGTGCCTCTGAGGGTGCGCGGACGGGAGCCCTGTGTCAGGATGGGCCGGCAGAGCTTTGGTCTCTGAAGGGTTCAAGGCTTTGCTTGGCAGGGCGCTCAGCAGCTGCAGTCAGAGGGGCATCTGGTGTCAGCCTGATCTGCACGGGAGAGTGAGACGCAGGCTGGCAGGTCGGGGCACCCCATCCCCACATCCCAGAAGAGGCAGCTGAGTCTGAGGGTTCGGGAGCCGTCAGTGGCCACAGAGCCACCCACTGGCCCTGGGACCAAGGGCAGGCTGCCTGGCCGCTGGGAGCCTCGGTTTCCTCCTCTGTCCGATGGCACAGTAGTGGGCTCTGGCTGACCCTGTGACCCCCTGAAGGCCTGGGCGTGGCTCAGAGGAGCATGCTGGGAGGGCGCCGGGGGGGGGGGGCTTGGCCTGTGCTGGGTTGCTCGCCTGTGCTCACCTGCTCTCAGAGCCATCGCCACCTTCCTCTCTTCTCCCAGCCAGCTCTGGCCCCAGAGATGCTGAGTGGGCAAGGGCCGAGAGGGAGAGGGAGACTGCTGGCCTGCAGCCCATCACGCTGTGCCGACCCCTCTGAGTGCCTGCGACTGGGCCCTCGAGGGGCACGGGGTCTGACGGGGAGACAAGCCCAGGCTGGAGGGAGGAGGTGCTCTGGGGGCTCAGCGCCAGCCTCCTTCCTTCCAGGAGTAGCTTGGGAGACGGGCACGAGGAGGAGGTGCGGAGTAGGGCCCTGAGGGGTGAGCAGGAGTTCCCAGCAGGCTTGGCGGGGAGGAGGGATGGTCGCCCCAGGGACGGGAGAAAGGCAAGGAGCAAGCGGAAGATCGGGTGGAGCTCGGCGGGCGGGCGGGGGCCCGGCGAGCTAGAGCTTCAGCCCGAGGTCCGGGGAGCTGGGCGGCTGGGAGGTGGTGGGCTTGGGTCCTGGAGGGATCCCAGCAGGCATGAGGGCAGAATAACCCACCAGCAGGGGGGGTGGTGGCAGCGGAGAGCTGGGCTGTGGGTGGGGGCGGATGCTGCCCGTCTCCACCCGCGGAGTCGGGTGTGTGCGTGGGGCGTGGGCATTCGGTCTGAGCAGGCAGAGGCCGCTGGCATCTCGGGGTATGGAGTGGTCTCGGGACCAGAGTCCAGAGCAAGGCCCCCAGAGAGGACGGAAGAGAAGGGGTGCTGTGGTCACAGCCCAGGAGCCAGGGAAGGGTTAGATCCGTGGGCATGGAGTGGAGGAGGATGAGACGCAAGCATCCCCCGCCTGCGTGCAGCCGGAGTGTCAGGTCCCGGCTGTGCCGCTGCAGGCCTGTGACCACGGAGGGTTGAGTAACTGCTCTGAGTCACATCTGAGGGGGCGAGGCCACCTGCCTCAGCCTGGTGGGGACCGAACCTGGTGAGGTATTTACAGCAGCCACACAGCCTGGCGTGTAGTAAACAGTCTGTAAGGCGTAGTTGTTGGAGGCATCGCTTCTGTGACGTGCCCGAAACTGGGCTACTGATCTGACCGGAATCAAGGCTCAGCGTGTGCCCGGCGTCAGGGGTCAGGCAGTGTTGGAGTAGGGCTCGTCCGCGTGGGTAGCTGTGAGCCACGTGTGGTGTTGGAGCGCAGACGGGATAAAGACAGCACCATAGGAAGGAAATCAGTGTTTAGGGCACATGAGACATGTAAGAGTTGGGAGAAGATTGCAGGTAGGGAATTCACGCGGTGGAAACTGACAACAACCACGTAAATGACAAACAAGTAAAGGTGGGGGGGGAGGGGCTGGTGCCCTGAAGAGACTCAAGACAAGGGGGCGGGCAGAGAGATGAGGGGCTGGCTCAGCTTGAATGTCCAGCGAGAGCCTGTGCGCGGAGGTGACAGCCAAGGCGAGAGAAGAGCCAGCCGTGTGAAGATCAGGGGAAGAGCGCTGGGTGGCGGGACCAGCATGTGCAAAGGCCCTGGGGTGGCTCGGAGCCTGGCTGGGGAGCCAGTCTCCAGCAAGAGGCCGGCCTGCTTCTGCCTGATCTCTGTGTGGATTGGGACCAGTCTCTCACCCTTAAGGTCTCCGGTCCAGCCCTCCCAACAAGACCTTGAGATCCCTGACACCCCTGTCCACATTGTTGAGAACCTGCAGGGCTAGGGCTGTCAGGAGTGACGGATGAGCCAGGCGGAGAGGAGGAGGAGGGCACGGGAGGGCAGGTGGGCGAGCTGGCGGGCGTGCGGCTGCCAGGCCTAATGAGGGCAGATGGAGGCAGATGGCCACCGAGGTCGGGGCCGGAGCCAGCCACGAAGCAGGCCTGAGCCACTTACTCGGCCACCCATGACTTGCGTGGCTGGCCGGGCCTCTGAGGTTACCGGGTGAGTTCAGGGGTGCTGGCCGCAACCCGGAGCCCTCCAACCGCCTGTATGGAAACGCAGAAGTTTGTGCTGGCGCCTCACCCGGGCCAGGCCCCCGGGGATCGCGGATGCCTGGGTGACCTTGAACGTCTTTCTCGATTCTCCCGGAGCCTCTGCCTTCCTGGTCTCCATTCATCCAGCCAGTCACACTGACCGAGCGTCCACGCCACGCCTGCCCACGGGGGGCTCACAGACATGAGGAGGCGGGGCTGCAGGGACAGACAGGCACCCCCAGCCATGGGACACGGCTGGGACAGAGGGACAGCAGAGGGACCTGGGGGCGGGAGGTGGTACCTCCGGTGTGGGGAAGGGCAGTCCAGGCCTCGGATGGAGAGCACAGCACGGTCACTGTGGTTGGGGGGGGAGGCAGCTGTGTCAAGTGGGGTGGGCCCTGGGGTGCCCTGTGCAGGAGCCCCGGGACCTTAGGCTCCCAAGGAAGGTGGAAGGTCGCATCTGAGGGCGGAAAGGGCCACCGTGGCTTTAGGAAGTGGATGGGAGTCTCGCTCTGCCACGTGCTGGGGTCAGCAGGGGGTCTGAAGGGTGTCGGCCAAGTTAGACTTGGGACGGGCAGGAAGGTGTCAGCTCTGGGGCGGGGAAGCCCACGAGCAGCCCCTTGTCCCCTGGCCGAGCTTTCCCGTCATCTCCAGCCCTGGAAGCGTTGGGCACTCGCTCTCTCCAGTCCCTCCACTTGTCCTTGGGTTTTGGACACAGAGGGACCTGGGTCATTCCTCGGCAAGCACACGCGGTCCGCCTGCCGTGTGTGCCGGGCACTGCGCTGTGGTGTGGCCGTGGTTCATGCGGTCACGTCGGGGGGCACACAGGGATGCGTAAGCAAGGACCAGCCGGTGCTTAGGGCTGCGCTGGGCCACGTGGTGGGGAGCAGTGGGGTCCGTTGGCCCCTCTGAGAGGGGACAAGACCAGAACGGCCCGAGGCACTGCCACGCAACGGCTGGGCAGGGCTTCCTGGCAGAGGGCATGGCTGAGCCAGGCGCGGAGTGGGAACGAGGGGGCAGCCCAGTGCGGGGGGCTGGTCTCACGAGCTGAAGGGGGGCAGGGCCAGACCTGGTGGCCTTTGGGGCCTTCGGACACAGCTTGGGCCGTGGTGGGGTGGCATGGGAGACTCTGAGACTGGCTCCTGCTTGGGGAAGAGCCCGGGGGCTGGCCTGGGGGCATGGAGGGCAGAGGCCCAGCCCACACGGAAGGGCCCCGCTGGAGGGAGGAGGTGGATGAGCGCCTGGTGCAGGCTGTGGGTGGAGCGGCTGTCAGGGAGGGGCCAGGTCTGGAGGGGTGGGCGCTGAGTGCCCCGTTAGATGCAGCTGGAGCTCTGGGCCCCTTTCAGAGAGCGGTGGCTTCTGCCCGCGGCCGGAACTGCAGAGCCACGGAGCCGGGGAGAGCTGTCCGTGGCGGGGCGCTGGGCCTGCTGCCTCCGTGATCTCACCTGTGACTCAGGGTGGGGGAGTCCTTCCCTGGGATTGGTGGGGGGCGTATTGCCAGGCTGGGCACACGACTCATTCTACCAGTGGGGCCGGGGCGGGGCACAGACAAAGACCCTGCCCTCAGCAGGGGATGAGACCCCTCGCCGGGGACAGCCCAGGCCAGAAGGTGCTGGCGTTGGGGGGGGGGCTCAGAGCGCTGCAGGAGGGCAGCCGAGGGCTGCTGGGCAGGGGCGCCTGCGGAGGATGCAGGGGTGGAGGGGGAAGGCTCCCCCGGCGTCCCCCACGGCCTGCAGGACCCTCAGTCTGCATGTCTGCCTGGGCCCCCTCACCCTGTTCTCTGTCCCCGGCTCCGGAACCCACCAGAACATGGAGAAGGCGATCGTGCCGTCGGTGGCGCTCATCGTGGGCTGCGGCGTGTCGTCCCTGACCCTGCTCATGCTCATCATCATCTACGTGTCCGTGTGGAGGTGCTGCTTCCGGCGGGCCAGGGGAGGGGAGCGGGGGGGGAGGGGAGCGGGGGGGGGGAGGGGAGCGGGCGGTGCAGGCACTTCCCAGGAAGGGGCTGACTGGGGTCGAGTCGCATCCCTTCTCCCATCAAGGGCAGCCGTGGGGGGCGGGGACCCAGCATCCTTCCTCCCCAGCTTCCCAGTTAGCAGCACCTGTCACTCCGTCGTCGCCACCACCCCGCCCGCCCTGGTGGCTGCTCCGTGGAGGCTGCGTGGCGCTGATGGCGGGGGCACAGGTGCAGGCCAGGGATGCCAGGCCTGCCTGCTCCTGCATGGCGCTGGGCCCGCACCACTGCTCACAGGGGCTGGCAGGTGCGCCCCGAGCCCACTCCCCAGCTGAGCACCCTGCCCCGTGACCACGGGGACCCCAAGATCATGACCTCCCTGCCTGTTGTCTGTTCCGTCACGTGGATGTGCAGGGTCACTCCCCAAGCCCGGGGTCAAGTGTCAGGATGGGGGTCTCTGCTGGGCCGCCTGCCCCACACCCTTTCCCCCAGGCCACAAGGCCTCTTCACAGACCCCTGTGCCCTGGGTGCTGTCTGACCAGTGTTGGCCCCTGGGGTGTGGGGCGACCCCGTCGCTGCCGGTCACCAGCCCTGGGGCAAGGGACACATGTGCACAGACTCCCTTCCCCCAAGCGTCCCACTTTGGGCCCGGAGGAGCAGGGGTTTGGGACAGTAGGACAGGGAGGGTCAAGCCAAGGTCACCCGCCCAGCAGCCACCCGCTGGGCCCAGCCAGATTCCCAGTGTGTCAGCTCCAAGGGCAGCACGATGTCAGCCAGAGGCCAGCGAGGAGGGGTCGATGTGGCCATTGGGGGAGGGGTGGCCTCTGCTTTCCTGCCCCCCACCCCCCCATCCTGCCCAAGGTCAGAGGCACCAGAGGGTCAGCGACCCGGAAACATCCAGTGCCCCCCCCACCAGCCCCTGCCCAGACCATCCGTCCTGAATCCCCTGGAGGCGTGCTTGGCCCCCTGGCCCAGCCCCTCCCCCGAGGCAGCTGTGGTTCTGAGGTTTTGGCCCACGGTCTTCAAACACCTCCTTCCCTGTGAGCTGTGTTCAGGACCCCGTGGAGTCGGCGACCCTGAGAGGGAACGTGGTGGTGGTGGAGCTGGAGATGGTGGGGATGACGGTGCTGGTACTGGCAGCGGTGCCTGCAGGGAGGAGGGGGCGCTGGCCTTAGTGGCCACAGCACCCCGGTTCTTGTGAAGCTGAGACCCTTCCGGGCGCCGATCATGGCCGCCCACCCTCTCGCACAGGTACATCCGCTCAGAGCGGTCCGTCATCCTCATCAACTTCTGCCTGTCCATCATCTCCTCCAACGCTCTCATCCTCATCGGGCAGACCCAGACCCGCAATAAGGTAAGCAGCCTGTGCTGTGCCGCGCGCGCCCCCGCGTCCCAGGTTGGGGGGCGCCGGTGGCGGTGATGTGAGCCTCCACGCAGAAGCTTAGGGAGGAGGGTGCCACAGCCGTGCGGACCCCTTTGCTGTCCTTTGGCCGCAGCAGCCGCGTGGCTCAGTCCGGAGGGGCCCGTCACCTGGCCAGGGGTGGGGACTCGGTGTCTGTAGCCTCCAGCTGGACTGGCGCTTTGACACGAGCCCGCTCAAGCCCCGGCCCCGGCCCACCATCGGTACCAGGCTGTCGCCGTGTGGCCTCCGGGGGACCAGCTGCTGAGCGGGTGGGCTCACACCGGGGCTTTTGGGTGGGCTCCTGCGGCATTCGGTGCATGTGTGAGTGGGTGAGGAAGCCGGGGAGAGGGGTGTCTGTCCCTGGCATTGGTGGGTGGAGTCGCGCAAGCACCCACCAGGACCGCGATGTACCACAGCCCGTCACAGGGTGGTGGAGCGGGTGAGCGCTGGCTGGCGTCCTACCTGGGGAGTTGATTTGGTCACTGTGCGGACGCTGGACTTGGGCCCTCGCCGGGGCAGGCGGGGTCGCCGGGGCAGGCGGGGTCGGGTGAGCGAGCACCTCTCCGCCTCTCCCGCCGCTCAGGTGGTGTGCACGCTGGTGGCCGCCTTCCTGCACTTCTTCTTTCTGTCCTCCTTCTGCTGGGTGCTCACCGAGGCCTGGCAGTCCTACATGGCCGTGACGGGCCGCCTCCGGAACCGCCTGGTCCGCAAGCGCTTCCTGTGCCTGGGCTGGGGTGAGCGCCACGGGGCCCACGGGCGGTGGGGCCCCCCTCTCTGACCCGGCCCTCCTCCTGGCCCCTGGCAGCTCTCTCTCCTCTGAGCTTCCCTCCAGGCCTCCACTCCAAGGGGTTGCCTCGTTGTGTTTGAATGTCAGGTGAGGGAATAACTCTGTGGTATGAGGACGCCCCATCCAGTATTGGGGCTATACTTCTGATAGAAAGTTTTCCCATTTTTTATCTGAAATTCAGACGCGGCCAGGCGTCCCATCTTACTTGCTGATCCGGCGCCCCCCCCATTTCTGTGGGTCCTCATCCTGTCCACCTCCTGTCCCCTTTCTCACATGCTCAGTGTCACCCTCTGTTCAGGGGCTTCAGAGGTGCGTTTTGTTCCCCTTCCTGAGACGGGCGGGGCCTTGGGCAGTGGGGAGACCGACCCTTTCTTTCTGCTCCTCCCCTACCCCTAGGGCTTCCTGCACTGGTCGTGGCCATTTCCGTGGGATTTACCAAGGCCAGAGGGTACAGCACGATGAACTAGTGAGTCGGGGCGGTGGGGACGTGGTGGAGGCCGCACGGCTCCCCCAGACCCTCCCCCTGCCCTAGGAGGTGAGGGCTGGCTGGGCGCCCATCTCACAGATGAGAGAGTCAAGGTTGGGCGAGAGTGAGGGCCCCGGGAGCTGGAGGCCGGGCCCTGGGGAGGCACCTGCCTCCCATCAGCCAGCTCCTCCCGGCAGTGGGCAGCAGGGTGAAGAGAAACAGGGCTTGGGGCGGTTGGAGCCTCATTTCCTCCTTCCATGGCCTTGGACAGATGCCTTAGCCTCTCAGAGCCTCAGTTTCCCCATCCGCACGATAGGGGATGCGCCCCTGCGCCGGTGTGGGGATAAGGGGGGCTGTATGGCCCCTGGGCAGGCGGGGCAGGTGGGTGTGCCCGTTTCACAGATGAAGTCACTGAGGCCCTGAAGGGTCGGCTGGGTCAGTTCCAGGGGCCTCGAATGCCAAGCCAGGAAGCTCAGGGTTATCCTGGAGGCCGTGTGGCTTCCCAAGACGGGGGGAAAGGAGCCAAAGCCTAGGGGGCCATGGCTGTGGATGTGGGGAAGAACGGGCAGCGAGAGCCAGGAGGAGGGGCCGGCAGGGCTGCGCAGGCCTGGCCCACTGCAGAGCCCCAGGGGGACAGGACGTGACCAGGCCCTGAGGCGCCCCCTGCACTCAAATGAGGACCCGTGGGGTGAGTACTGGGAAGGAAGTACGAACACCGTCCCCAGGGCTGACAGGAAGGAGCACCCAGCCTGCCGGGCTCAGGGGTGCGTCAGGAGGAGACGGGGTGTCGCAGCCGGGTTCTGAAGGGTGGAGAGCTGTGCACTTGGCACGTGGTGTGGCCGTGCAGGAAACCGAGCAGGCTTCACTGGGCTCAGGGCTCCTGTGGACGCCCTGGGTGGTGCCCAGGAGATTTGGGGAAGTAAGGCTGGGGCTGGTGACCGAGTCTGGTGGAAGGCCCAGGTCATGGTGTGAGCAGGGGCCCTGATGCAGAGGGCCTGGGTTGAGTGGGTGGGTGGAAGTCCAGGCCGGGGACCCAGCCCAACATTTTGGCATCACGTCAGGAAAGAGGGTCTGCACGTGAGATTGGGGAGGGTCTGTGAGGCAAGTTGGGGAGCCCAGGCCTGGGGGGAGAGTCGGGGGGAGAGTCGGGAGTCAGGGTCCCTTCCTCTGGCGGCCTGGCCCTCTGCTGTGTGGTCCCCTGCTCTGGACCTGCTTCTTCATCCGTAAACTTCGTCTGTCAGCTGCCTGGGGGCTCCCGTGGGTTCTGAAGCTAAAGAACGTGTGGTCACCTGGCTTCCTCCTGCCGCTTCTCAGCGTCACGCCGCCCTCCTGGGAAGCTGGTGGTGCCCAGGGTGTGACTGGATGGGGGCTCACGCCTGGCCGCTAACCAGCCTGTCTCCCTCCCCAGCTGCTGGCTCTCCCTGGAGGGGGGACTGCTGTATGCCTTCGTGGGACCGGCCGCGGCCGTCGTGCTGGTACTGACCCCCGTCCCGACATCCCAGGCTGAGCCCCTCGCCTCCCCCTGGCTCGAACTTGGGTTTTACCTGCTGCCCCATCAGGGTTGCCCTGGTCACCAGGGGTGGGTGGTGTCCACAGATCGCCCCCGACCTGCCGCAGGGGTGCGGAGGCGCGGCTGGGCTGGCGGCCTTGTGCTTCTCTGAGCACGTTCTGCGTGAGGGCTGGACCCCGGCGGTGTACCTGCCAGGAGGCCTTCCGGATTTGATGAGCGAGTGACCGTAGGGCGGGGAAGGCGGACAGGCGGACGACCGGGGCAGCAGGGGCGCGGCTGGGCCTGGGACTTCTCCCTCGATGGGGAGCCCGTCGCCCCCGGAGGAGGGAAGCACCTCCCCTTGCTTGACCCTCAGTGGGTGTTTTTTCCGCTGTGCCCACGTCCGCTCAGTGAGGGTTGAGAGACAGTGCCACACGCACACGGGGTTATTGTCACCCGGTTACGGATGAGCAGGGCGAGGCTGGGGGGTATCCCGAGATCGATGGCTTCTGCCAGGCCTGGCTCAGAGCCCATCTCGCCCTCCCCTCCTGCCTGCCCCCAGGAAAGGGCATCACATCTGCAGAGTCCTGCTGTCCGGGCAGGGCCACACCTCCTTGTTGCTATATCTGAGCCAGGCTTGGGCGCAGGCTGGACAGGGCAGAGGAAAGTGAAGCCCAGGGCACCCAGGGGAGGCTGAGCCTGCAGGGGGCATGAGTTGGGGGAGCCGGGTGGGGGTGGCGTTAGTGGGCAGAATCCGTGGGCCAGCCCCAGCCGGAACCAGCTCCTTTATTCCTAGAAGACGGCGGGCAGGGAAGCGGCAGTGTGCGGGGCATTTGAATGCCACTAGGCAGTGGGCCGGGCCTTCTAAGGGCAGGCGCCCCAGGAGGGGCAGGAGGGGGGATGTCAGACGCAGGAGCCCCCCAGGTCCCTTCCCACAAAGCATCTGGAAGGCAGGGCTGGTCCTGACCCGCCGTGCGCTCCTGCCCGGGGCTCCTCCCGTAACACGGGGACATGCAGGGAAAGGCAGGCACAGAGCCTGCTGCAGGCGGGGCGGCGGCCACTGGTGTCCTGCCCTCTCCCGCCCCAGCGCTGCCACCCGGGAAAGCTGCTTTCACCCAGACGGCCAGGAGGCAGGGCTGGGGTGTGTGTGCGGCCACGAGCTTGGCTCTGGGGGGCTGCGGGGAGTCGACCTCCCCAGACCTCTGGGTCCAGGGACCCATGGAGTCCCCGTCCCCGCCTGAGACGCAGGAACGTGGCTGGGGGTCAGGCAGCCTCTGTGCAGAGTGGAAGCCCTAGGGGAGTGAGGGTGTGAGCTGGGAGCCCCCTCCACGCAGGCGAGGAGGCCAGAGGGGAGGGGAGACCAGGGCCTGCAGGCCGTGGAGGAGCTGGATGGCTGGGACGCTGGGGCAGCTTCTCTGTCTAGGCGGCCGTCTGGGGGGCAGTAGGAGAGTAGCCTCAACACCCAGAAGCACCTCCAGGGCCGGGTGCCGGGTGGGGGATTGAGGGAAGACGCCTGTGGGGTGGCAGCCCTGGCCTAAGGTCCCGAAAGGGCTGCGCGGTGCGGAGAGCAGTGTGGCCCCGGCAGAGCCAGACAGGAGGTGTCCCGAGGCGTCAGGTCCCGCTTGAGCTGGGCGAGCTCGTGTGTGGAAGGCGCACGAGGGGCGCTAAGGAGGGGACGCGGGGCGAGCCTGGGCGTGGGCGGCGGCTGGACTGGAGGTCCCCTGAGGTCCCTTCTGTGGTCTGAGTGGGACAAGTGCCCCAGCAGCGTGGTTCGGCCAGCCCGCTCGCCTGTTTGACTGCTCTGGTCAGTCCCACTCCGGGCAGGGACAGCCTCACCGTGACCCCAGCCCGACCTCTGACCTCTGGACTCCATCCCTGATGGAATCCCAGCTTCATAAACTGCCGACCCCAGTGGCGATGGCCATGGGCCTGGGGACCCGTCATGTGGGAGGCTCGAGCCGCGGTGCCCAGCCCTGGGCGGGGTGGGGGGGGACCGTGTGGCACGGAGAACCCCACCTAGCGGCTGGGGCTGTGGGAGGAGACGGCGGGGTAAAGGGACGACAGCGTGAGGGCCCCCCCACAGCCGCCCCTCCCTGCCCCGCAGGTGAACATGGTCCCTCTCCTGACCTGGGGGCCCCCCACAGCCTCCCCTCCCTGCCCTGCAGGTGAACATGGTCCCTCTCCTGACCCGGGGGCCCCCCACAGCCGCCCCTCCCTGCCCCGCAGGTGAACATGGTCCCTCTCCTGACCTGGGGCCCCCCACAGCCGCCCCTCCCTGCCCCGCAGGTGAACATGGTCCCTCTCCTGACCTGGGGCCCCCCACAGCCGCCCCTCCCTGCCCCGCAGGTGAACATGGTCCCTCTCCTGACCCAGGGGCCCCCCACAGCCGCCCCTCCCTGCCCCGCAGGTGAACATGGTCCCTCTCCTGACCCGGGGGCCCCCCACAGCCGCCCCTCCCTGCCCCGCAGGTGAACATGGTCATCGGCATCCTGGTGTTTAACAAGCTCGTGTCCAAGGACGGCATCACTGACAAGAAGCTGAAGGAGAGAGCAGGGTAGGACGGGGCCGCCGCGCCACGCCCCACCTGCAGTCGAAACGACTCAGAGCCCAGTCACCCTCGAGCCCCACCCCCCTCCCAAGCAAGTAGGAAACGGAGGCGCGGAGGGTTGCGTGGCCAGCCCCGCCTTGCTCTGTGCCTCACTTTCCCCATCTGCCCCATGACAGAGCAGGGCCTCCGTAAGTTCTCAGAAACGGTGGAACTGATCACTTTTGGAGACCCCAGGCCCACCAGAGTAGGGGGAGGGTGCCCCGGGCTTCTCCCTTCCCCACCGTGGGGTTGGATGACCCTGAACCAGGACGTGGCCTGCCCATCCTTGTGATGCCTTCAGCATGGGGACAGTGCAGGGGCCGGGCCGGATGTTCCTCCCACCTGGGAGGCTGAGCTCAGAGAGGGCAGTGCCTGGCCAGAGGGCGCACAGCACTGCAGGTGGGCGGTCCTGAGTGGCTGTGGTGCCCAGCCCTGGGGGAGGAGCAAGCTTGGAAGGGCGCTTCTCCTCCGGCTGCCAGGGGACAGGAGCACCCTGGTCTCGGCGGCCCTGCCATCACGGGTGGGGCCAACTGTGGGCTGGGACAGGCCCCCTCTCTCCTGCCCCAGCACTGAGCCGTCCTCACCTCGCCTCTGCCCGCTGCTCTGTCTGTCCCTCTGCCCTGACTGGTGTCTGCGTGGGGGTCCCCACCCCCTCCTCCACCACCCCTCCGTGCCAGTCCTGCTTGGTCTCTGTCTCTCATTGTCTCTCTCCCTCCCCCTGTCTTCCTGCTCTTGCTTTTCCCCGGGAACGAGAGCTTCTGGAATCCTTCCCCTTGGGTCCCTGGTGGGTTCTGTCCTGGTTAGAAACTTGCTTTGGGGGAGGAGTGTGACCCTGGAGAGCCTGCGGTGGCTGGGAGCCTGTCCTGGCCGTCTGTGGGCCTGGGTCCTACACTCTCTGGGCCTCTTCTCTGAGTCTGTGAAGTGGGGATTGGCAGGCTCACCCCCCCCCAGCCCAGCGCACACTGCCACCCACACGTGCTCCCAGAACAGTGGGTCACACACGGAGGAGGCCCCGGGGTGCGCAGGGGTCAGGGCGCCAGTGAGGCGCGACGCACCCACCCCGCAGCACCGTCTCATTTGCTCCCTGCAGTAACTCTAGAGGCAGGGTCTGCTGTCTTGTGCCCACTCACAGCCGAGCAGACGGAGGCTGAGGCCTGGGAGCGGCTGGTGGAGCCGGGCTGGGCGCTGAATCAGAGCCCAGTGTGTCCGGGCGGCCCTGCCCCGTTGGGCCCCGTCCCCAGGTGCAGCGGTGCCACGGCGCGGAAGCTCGCGCGGACCCCCCCGTGAGGCCGCAGCAGCCCTGCTCCCACCCAGACGGGAGGCACCCCGTGCTCTCTGTGCCCACGCGCACAGGCACACGCTCAGGGCTGGCAGGGAGGCCACTGCCCAGGTAGCTCACAGACGCCCCCGTTGACCGTCTGGCGAACCCCTCGCTCCTTGGCGGGGGCAGTGCCTGGTCAGACCAGATGTGGGCCGACCAGAGGGAAGGGACAGTGGCTGCGCCCAGATGTCCTGCTTTTTTGTGTGAATGTGGGCGGATAGTGTCACCCTCCCGCTGGACGTGGACGCGCACGGTCCCAGCCCTGCCCTGCCCTCAGGCCAGCCGCGTCCAGCCACAGAGCTGGCGCCCCGCTCTCCACCCCTGCCCCCGCCGGGCTCCGGGTGCGTCAGGTGGAAAGAGGCCCGAGGACCCCGTCCCCGCCCACAGCGCCCCGGGACCCTGTCCCCGCCGGGGGAGGCTCGGGCTGGACGCCATCTGGTTGCTTTTGCTGTCCCCGCCCCCCGCCCCCACCCCGTGTCTGCGAGAACAGTTTTGCTTTCGTTTCAGTCTTTTAATTTCACTTGCAGTCAGCTGCCCCGGGCCCCCCTCGGGCGCGCCCTCAAATGTGCTGAGTGTGGAGCCCTCTCTGCGGCCGCCGCCACCTCCGAAGCCGCCAGTAACGCCATGTTAGTGCCGCTCATCGCCCGCCCGTCCGCCCGCCCGCCGGGCTCTGCTCGCCTCAGTTACATTTTGTTTGTTTTAAGCTTTTTCTGTCATTTCTGTCATCTCTGCCGTCCACCCCAGGGGGCCTAGGCAGCCCCTGCCCACCCTCCCCATGCTCTGGCACCTCGTTTCCTGCCCTGCCCCCACCCCTCCCCGGCCAGGCTCCCCCCGTCCATCCTCCGGGGCCTCGCGGTATCAGACTGACCGGAGGGCAGGGAGCCGGGCCAGGCCTCGGGCCGCGAGAACACGGTCAGCTGGTGGCCGTCATCAGCCTGTGGTCACGCTGGGGTCGCAGCGCTCTGCATGAGTGTGCAGGGGTACGGCGTGTGTGCGTGTGCGTGTCGGTCACGAATTTGAATGGGAGCGCGAGAGGCAGGCGTGACCTTGGAAACAGGACGTGCTGGGGCAGCTGGCTTGTTCGCTGAGCCCGGGCCGCCACCAGGGGTCTGTGAGCAGGGCAGGGCCAGTGCGACCTGGGGTCCAGGGTGGATGCCAAATCCGGAGGGACCTTGGCTCAGATGACCCGAGAGTGGTCGTCTTGTCCCCAGACACACAGGTCCCCTGGGACCCTCCTGGTTGCTTCCTGGGATTCAGGGGCCCCGTGGAGAGGGCATTCTGGCCGCGGGGAGCGAGTGAGCAGAGGTGGACACGGTTCCGGGGTGGGGACTTGTCCGGTGGAGCCAGAAACCTCCGGGAGGGCGGGCTGCTCCTCCGTGCTGGGGTCCACGGCCCAGACGCCCTGGGTCTCCTTTGTTACACACGCAGGCCTGTGGGGTGGAGGACACAGCCTCCCAGCGGCCCTGCCCGCACCCCTGCCCCCATCCACACTCAAAGCCCCTCCCCCAGAGGCATCTGAGTTTCCAAAGGGGGGCGGGTGGTGCAGCTGCCGGGCCTCTCCCCCACCCGCCTCCTGTCCTCCCCAGCAGTCACGCCTGGACCTGCGTGACCCCTCCACAAGGCTCTCTGCAGAAATGTTTCAGAAACTGCAGAGGCTGGGCTGCAAGAATTTGAATAATTTACGGTCCCCAAGCCCCGGCCATCTGCCAGCCTGCTGCAGCATCAGGCAGTAAATGCCAGGCCTCAGGCCCAAGGGAAGATGACTCACGGTGGGATGGGAAGTTTCGGTGGGTGGGGGGGGGTCTGCGCCTCTTGCTCAGAACACGAGGAGCCGTGTCCAGGGCTCTGGCTCGAGCAGGCCTGCTTTGGAAGGGAGGAGACAGACTGCAGCGCCCCACCCGCCGTGGTGGGCACACTGAGGCCAGGCTGCCGTCACGGGAAGGCCCCCTTCTCTCAGGCCCTGTGCCAGGTGCGGCACAGCAGGTATGGAGGGGAGAACGCCCGCAGGTGCAGGTACCCCGCCTCGGAGGCCTCCGCCTGGATCGCCTGTCCTCAGTGCCGGGGGGCAGCAGGGCCCTGGAAGGGGAGGCGAGGAGAGCGGTCCGCGGTCTAGTTCTGGGGCCCGTGCTGTGCCCAGGGAAGAGGCGTGGGTGCTTCAGGGTGAGCGGTGGCTCTGGCCTGAGCTGCCGGGCAGGGGCTGGAGAGCTGTCCCCTGAGCTGGGGCAGGCCTTGGGAGGGGCAGGGTTAGAGGCTGCGTCCTGGAGGAGATACGGGGCTGGCCCTGGGACGGGGGACCCGGGTCACAGAGACGAGCTGAGGCGGACGTGGAGGCCCAGGGCCCTGCCTAGGGGCGGGAGGGCAGAAGTTCCCCATGGGGCTGGGCCCCTTGCAGGTCCAGTTGCAGGGGTGACACCGCTTCAGTGACTGAGCCAGGCTGGAGAGGGTGGAGAAACAGAGTGTACAGTCTGGGGGGGACCTCTGCCCCCGCCCCGGTCAAGGCCCCGCTGGTTTGGGGGTCCTTGACCTGGCCGGATACCAGCCTGTCTCCCCCCAGCCCCGGTGCCCCCAGCTCCTTCCTGGTGGCCTCCCTGAGGTCCTGTCCCACCTGTTCCTGCCTCTCCTTTTGACCAGGGTGATCCATGAGGGAGGAGGGGGTCCCGATGCCTCCCCCGGTGATAGTGGCAGGAACGCCGGGAGCCCCTGCAGGCAGTCGCCGGCCCGGGGGGCAGAGCTGACCCTGGCTATGGTCCTCAGGCAGCAGTGGCCCTGAGACTGGTGGTAGTGGCGGGGATGGGGTTGGGGTGGGTCAGGCAGGTTCCCGACACTGTACTTCAGGCATCCTGCGGGTGCGCTTTCTGTCCCCACGCAGCCCCTTGGCTGGCTTAGTGTCCCTGCTGTGCGGACCAGGAGACAGGCTCAGAGTGGCCATGTGTGTAGGCGGTGCAGGGAGGGGCCGACTGCAGAGGGCCATGCCTGCCTTGGGGGTGCTCCTGGAGCACTACTTGGAAGAAGGGGCAAAGGCTTCGGAGCAAAGGCAGGTCCTCCCCTGGGGAGGGCAGAGCAGGGCCCGCCAAGAGGAGGAAGCGCCTGTTGTCTCTGTTCCTGTCTGTCTGTCCGCCCCATGCCCTCCCTGCCTGGCCCTGTCTGTCTGTCATCTGTCTTCTTTCCTCACAGGTTTCTTCCTTCCTTCTCCCTGAGGAGTTCTCTGGTTTCCCCCCACCCCCCACCCCGCTTCTCTCTGTCCAGAGCTCAGAGGCCTCACCAAACGCCCTCCCCTGTGGCCATCTTGCAGTTCTGGCCCTGGACCCCTGGCTGGGGGCCTGAGGGCTCTGGGAGGAGAAACCTCTTCCCCCTTCCCCCAGCTGTCCCCCCTCCCTCCAGTGTGCCTCGCTCCCTGGGGCCTCCTGGACAGTCAGGAACCTTCGTCTTCCAGAGATCTCACCCCCACCCTCACTGTTGCCCCGCCCATTGGGACCACCGTCCTGAGTCCCCAGCCGCCCTGGGAGCCCTCGAGCTGGGGGTGTTGGGGCAGAACTCTGCTCCCCAGGAGAGGCGGCAGCAGGACTGAGTGGGAGAGGGTCTCTAAGGGGATGGGGAGGAGAGGATGCAGCCCAGGGCAGGGAAGGCCCAGTGGGGCCCCAAGGGAGATGTGCCCCAGGTGGGACGGGCAGCCTGGCCCCGGCCCCGGCCCCGGCCCTGGTGAGGGAGTCGGGCTGAGGCCGGGTCCCGGCCTGGGTGGCCCCTCCCAGGGGCACGGCGTGGGTGGCAGGGCCCAGGGCAGCCCTCATGCCGCCCGCCCGCCGCCCCGTCCGCAGGGCCTCGCTGTGGAGCTCCTGCGTGGTGCTGCCGCTGCTGGCGCTGACCTGGATGTCGGCCGTGCTCGCTGTCACCGACCGCCGATCCGCCCTCTTCCAGATCCTCTTTGCCGTCTTTGACTCACTGGAGGGCTTCGTCATCGTGATGGTGCACTGCATCCTGCGGAGAGAGGTGGGCCGACGGGCGGGCAGTCAGCCTTTTCCAGGCGCCACCTCCCCACGTGCTGCAGCGGGAAGGTTCTGGGAGGAGGCCCGCTAGTGGGGAGGGGCTGCTTCCTTGGCCCAGACTCTTCCGCAAGGCTGGACTTGGGCCCAGCACGCGGCCACGGCTGCCAGGAATGGTCACTCATTAAGGTGACAGCTTCTTCTAGAAGACGCCCTGGTGCCCCGCGCTGGCTCAGACCAAGGTAGCGGGTGGGCTCTGTCCTCCCGGGGCCCAGGAGCATGGGAGCCGCCGGAGGTGGGAACAGCTCTTGTGGCACCTGAGACTCCCGTTCTGGCGTTTTCTGGGCTTCTCCAGGAGGTTCAAGAGAAGGTTTTTACCAAACCATCCCGACTGCTCCCTGACCGGTAGCAATGGCTCGGGATGGGCCCCTATGTGAGGCGGGTGGGAATGTGAAAAACCACGCCTCTGGACGTCGGCGCGTGGGAGCCCGCTTCAGGGTCGTAGGGAGAGCAGCGGGGAGCACAGGGCAGCCGAGGGGCATGAGGCCGGAGCGTCCCCGGATGCCAAGGGAGAGTCTGGAGTGGACGACTGGGCATCTGTCTGCTGAGGCAGCGCTGCCCACCCAGCCTCCCCTGCCTGGAACTTCCTGTCCAGGGGGTGGACACCAGGGCCCTGGCCTGGGGGCCTGCACAGCTGAAGATGGGGATGCCACGCTGGGAACAGCTGAGTGTCCCCCCAGCTCACACCTGGGGGAGACGGGCCACCCCTCTCCAGGGGCTCCCATTGCAGGAAAGACAGGAGGAGTGAAGACCTGACGTTTCTCATGTGGAAACGGCGTTTCCACCACCTGCAAATGTCCAGCCGGTCCCGAGCGGCCACTCTCAAGTCCTGAGGGCCTGAGGAGAGTCCCCGGGAAAGCCGCGGATCCGCCAGCACTGGAGCCACGGAGACAGCCCAGGAGGAGGCGACCTCACAGACCCACGTTGACGCCCTCGTGCCCCCGGCCCCCGACCTCCTCGCATTAGGGAGTCTCAGGACAGCCCCCCAAAGCAGCTACTGCCTGCTCCCCTTGGACAGACGGGGCGGGAGGGGGGCTGACCCAGGCTCGTGGTTCTCAGCTGCCTCGCTTCTGTGAAGCAAGGCCCACAGCTGGGACGAAAGGACACCCCGAGAACGGAAAGAGAGCCTGTAGGAATTACAAGAGCAGGAATCAAAATGCTCAGTAGACGGGGCAGACAGGGGCCGTGTCCCTGAAAGGAGGGAAGGTGGAAAACGGAAAGTGATGAGAAGGTGGGGTCGGGTGAAGGAGCCCCGAGCGAGAACAGGAGGTGCAGAGGGAGGGCTTGCCGGGTGCCAGCACGGACGCGGGGGTGTCTGGAGCACCGGGCCGCTCCATCGGGAAACGAGAAGGTGGGGTCGGGATAAAGACCCCAAGCACGCCCGCGGGGGCTGGGCCAGAGGACACGCGGGCCAGATTTCTCTGTCTGCCCTCTGTGAGCTCTAGGGTCCTGTGTGCAGGGGCCACGCTCAGGGGCCCTGCCGCCTGGGCCAGCTCGGCCATGCCGGGGAAGATGGGCCAGGAGGGGCAGACAGAGGCCGGCCCCGGGGGCATGGAGCGTTCCAGCAGGTGGACAAGCAGGGTCCTCGTCTGCGCCAGCAGAGCCTGGATGTCCTGAGGGGGGCAGAGTGGGGACGCTAGGCATCGGGGAACCCCAACTGCTGTTCAGGCCAGCGTAGGACGTGCTCTCACGTCTGCCGTCCCCTGGGTGCAGGCCCACCCGTGCTGGGCGCGTGGCAGGGCTTAGCAGGTGTTTGTCAGCCGGGTCAGCAAGTGCGAGGATGGGAGGAAGGCACACCTGTGGTGGGTTTGCTCTGAGTGTCCGGAGCTCTGAGGCCGGCAAGACCCTGGCCCTGCCTCTGACCAAGTCCCTCACAGCAGCACAGGCTCAGTGGCCGGGGTGAGTGGGACCAAGTCCGGGGGTCCATGGTGGGTCTACTGGGAGCCCTCCTCTCAGCTCTCCCCACCTTCACTCAGGACGCCTCCTCCAGGAAGCCCTCTGTGCTCAGCCCACCCCACCCTCCGTGCTTGAGCAGGCTGCCCCTTCGTTTATTCCCTTTGCTTCCCTCGGTGACCTCTGAAGCATCGGCTCCCTGAGGACGGGCACTTTGCTCACTGCTGCCCCCAGTGCCCGGCGCCTTCCATGGCAGGTGGAGGTGCTGCCCGTGGCTCTTGCCCGCATTGACCGGCAGCGTCCCTGGATACACGGGCCTCCTCCTCCTCCTCTGGCAGCTCCTTTCTGTTGACCAGCTCTGGGCTGGCTGCTTGCGCGGCCCCTCGCTTGGAGCCTCCCTTACCATCCCCTCTGAAAAGTCCGAGGCCGTAATTGTTCATTTCCCTTTGGTGGAGCATGCTGGTCTCAGGGATAAGGGAGTAGGGGGCCTGACCCCAGCTTGCCCCGGACATTCAGGGATGTGCAGGTCACGGTGACTCAGGACAGGTCTGGACACCAGGTGACCCACTTAGGCCAACAGTGGGCTCTTAACGGCAGATTCCGGCTAGGAGGGCCTGCAGCGTATTATCAGGGGCCCAGAGCTCCATGGTTTTGAGTTTTCACCCAAAACGGGCATAGAGAGGGTGTCAAAGGTCAGAGGAGAGGCTGGGCCCCAAGGCTGGCTGCTGGCAAGGCTGCCCCGAGCCGCTGTCCCTTTTCCAGCTCGCTGATGAGCCTGTGCTCTTGGGAGCACCCCCTCCCGCACTGCAGGCCCTTCCCCATGGCACGTGGGCCCGTGTGCATCCGGGGGGCAGGGCTGCCCCTCGCTGAAATGCTGCCCTGGTGGGACTCAGCCTCCCCTTCCTGCCGTCGCGGTCGCGGGGGGCGGGCTGCCCATTGACCGCCTCTGCTCTGCTCCGCAGGTCCAGGACGCTGTGAAGTGCCGCGTGGTGGATCGCCAGGAGGAGGGCAACGGGGACTCGGGGGGCTCCTTCCAGAATGGCCACGCCCAGCTCATGGTAGGGCTCGGGGCCGGGACGCAGGCTGCCCCTGCTTGGCACCCCCACTGGGCGTCTCCACCAGGCCCCAGCAGCCCAATTAGGAGGACTTCCAAGCCCAGTTTAAGGTTGGGGAAACGGAGGCTCGCCGAGGTGAAGTCCCCAGTCCAGGGTTTGAGGATGGGCAGGGTCCAGGTGACGAGGGATCTGGGCGGGGCTGGCGTCCACCCAAGCTTACCCCCTGGTACCAGCTGTGCCCTTTGGCCAGACACCACTCTCTGGGTGTCCGGCCCTCATCTCGGCTCCTGCCCCACTCTGTACGTCTTCCAGACTTCTCATTGCGCTCCACCCGGGACGGGCCCTAGCCTGTCCACTCACTCCCCACCCCACCATGGCCTCGTCCTCGACCAAATCCTCTAAGGACCTGACTCCCTGGTCTTCTGGCATTACACACACTGTCCAGCCCCAGGCACTGCACACCCTTGTCTGTTCCTGCTGCCCAATTTGTAGGTGTCACCTCCTCCAGGCAGCCCTCCCTGACCCCCATCAGGCCACCTGTTCAGACGTTGGTAACGTGCTGGGGGAATTCCCTGTGCTGTCATTGATGCCTGCGGCCCGCTGGGTGCCCCCTGACAGGTGGGAGGTGCTCCTTCGGTCTTTAGGTTGCTGGCCACCTCATGACAGTTGTGAGGGTCACAGGCAGGGCCTTGGCAGAAGCCGGCAGCCAGGCTCAGGGAGGCGTTTTCAAGGGTGAGGCGGGGGCCCACGGTGGGAGGAAGCCAGGTTCTGGACCTCCTGACACTTCTCCTGGCCTGATCCCTGACCTCTGGGCAAAGATCTTGTGATCTTCCCGACAACCTGACGTCTGCGTTTGCCAGGAAGGAACTTCCAGGCTTGACTGAGGGCCCCACCATCCCCTGAGGCCCCACAGTCCCTGGAGAAGGCCACCTTCCAGCCTGGGGTGGCCCGAGCTGGGTTCCCCGACCGGCCGAGCTCCCTGCGGGCGGGGCCGAGGTCACCCACTTCCGCCTCCCCCAGCTCCTAGCCTGGGACGGGGCAGGTGCTGCAGCAGGCACTACAGCCACTGCTCCAGGGGTAGCTGGTCCCACCCTGGCACTGGACACTTGCGTCCCAACCCCACTCTGCCTCTGCTGGGCCAGCTGGTCTCCATTTCCTCGTCCCCAGGTCTGTGGTGAGGACCAAAGGGGTGATGTGGGACAGGCCCCCCCTCCTGGCACATCAGTGGGTGGTGGTGGCCTGGGCAGCAGGGCCTCTGGCGTGGGGCCCTCTGTGTGCCCCGTCCCATTGGAGGGACTCGAGGCCAAGGGCATGAGTGAGCTCTGCCTAATCCACGAATGCACTGGAGGGAGCGCGTGCTCACACGTGCGTGCACGTTCACACGCCCACAGCTGTGCACACGCGGCACACGGGGCTTCGCTGTGGGTGAACACGTCAGCCCGTGGGCACCCTCGGCCCTCAGGAGCGTGCGCGCGCGCGCCCACACACGGCATCATACGCGCCGCTCCGAGGCGTGGCTGCAGCTCCAGGGCGGCCCTTGCCCGCAGCCCACAGACAGCGCGGTGTGCGGGGCAGCAGCCCAGCCCTGCCCACTCGCCTTCGGACTCACTCTGCCCCGTCTCTGCCTTGCAGACCGACTTCGAGAAGGATGTGGATCTGGCCTGTAGATCAGGTGAGCGCCTGACAGGTGAGAGCGACAGGTGGCCCTTCCCCGGGCCCCCTGCCTTTTCTTTTCTCCGTGCGTCTGTCTGCTTGTCTGTCCTCATCCCACCCCCGCCAACCACCTCCATGCCTCCCATCCCCCAGCCGCTCCCCTGAGGCTGCCGGCAGGTCTGTGGGGGCAGGAGCAGAAGACTGTCCTGGGGCTCAGGCCTGGCAGGTGCGCGGCACGTCCAGTGGTGTTGGAGCCCTTAGCGCTGGAAGGAACCACCTGGGGCCTCCCCCGCCCCAGCCCTGGCCCTCTCCTCTCCCTCAGCACGCCCCAGCCCTCAGCCCACCAGCCTCCTTGTAGGGACAGTGAGGCTGGGCCAGCTCTGTGAGTCCCGGAGCTGCCCTGCCCCCTGCCCCGCCTCCCCCACCCTGCCTGCCCTCCCTCAAGGGCCCATGTTCTGTGTTGCCTCCTTTTCTTCACTGTTACTCCAGCCATGGAAGAGGGTTTGGTCGAGCTTTCAGATTGGGGGCCGTTAGTGGAAGCAGGAGGAGAGCAGTGAGAAGGACCCGCTGCTGAGCCCCAGGCTAGCCATGAGCTTCTTGGAAGAAAGTGCAAAAAGGGAATCAACCGCCTAATAGCAGGAAGCTGGCAGGCGTCGTTTCTTATGAGTCAGGCGTTTGCGGCAGAGGAAGGCCGTGTCTGGGGCTGCGGACGACTAGCTGGTTTTGGCGTTTGCGGCAGTGGAACGCCGTGTCTGGGGCTGCGGACGACTAGCTGGTTTTGGCGTTTGCGGCAGTGGAACGCCGTGTCTGGGGCTGCGGACGACTAGCTGGTTTTGGCGTTTGCGGCAGAGGAAGTCCGTGTCTGGGGCTGTGGACGACTAGCTGGTTTTGGCGTTTGCGGCAGTGGAAGGCCGTGTCTGGGGCTGTGGACGACTAGCTGGTTTTGGCGTTTGCGGCAGTGGAAGGCCGTGTCTGGGGCTGTGGACGACTAGCTGGTTTGGGTTCCTCTGCTCTGTCAGATATTTGTGGAGCATCTTTCCTAGAGATAGCCATGGGGAGGGGCTTACAGCCCTGGGTGGGGAGTGTCTGCTGCTGCCAGGTGGACCCCAGGAAGCCTTCGTTGAGGAGGTGACCTCTGGCTTGGGCTGGACAGGAGGTGAACAGAGCATCCTTCCTGCCCCATCTTAGTCTTGTGTGCTCCAGCCAACCTCCCTGAGAGGAGAGGTGACCCCAAGACTTAGGGGCCTTTGGGGGCTTGGCACAGCCCTTTGTAGTACCGGCCTCTCTGAGCCTCCAGTTCCTCCGTCATTAGTAACATGGCCCAGCCTGGCCCTTGGGCTCGAGAGGAGTGAGCGGCCTGCAGCTGTGGGTGGGTGGTGCTGGGTGGAGAGAAGGCAGGGACCGGCACGGGGCAGCTGGGGGCCCCAGCGAGCACACAGGAGGCCTCCTGCAGCTGGATCTGAGCAGGGAAGGCCCACGGGGCTCGACACTGGCTCCGACTTAGACAGCCGGCAGGAAGGGACACACAAGGGAGAGGCAGTGAGGGAGGGAGCCTTTTCTGACCCTGACCCTGACCCTGATGCGAGGGGTGGGAAGCAGGTTTGGCAGGGAAGATGGTAGGTTCGTTGGGCCACGGGGACTGGGGGCAGAGCAGGACTGCAGACCTGGGTGCTGGTGTTGGCATCCGGAGGGTGGAGAAGAGAAGGGGCCCGAGACCTCTGGCCATCGGGGAGGCGGAGGAGGAGGACCAGGGCGGGCAAGTGACCAGCGGCCTGGGCAGCTCGGAGGGTGTGTGCTGAGGAGGTGGGCCGCGGGGAGCAGCTGGTGAGCTCTGGAGGCCGGGCGAGGGTGTGACGTGGGGGCCTGTCCACCCAGCAGTGCCAGCGTGAGAGGGTTTCCAGAGGATCAGCCCCGAGTGGGCTGTGGACTGCAGCTCTGGGCCCTCTGTGGGCCAGTGCAGGCTGCACTGACTGGCAGGGGCGAGCCGGGCGGTTGGCAAGCCTGAGCCCAGGTCGGAGGTCCAGGCAGCCTGGTCCCCACTGCTGAACAGAAGAGAGGCTGGCCCCTGGGAACGGCTGTCCCGCCCACAGTGAGGGGCTGGGTCCCCACACTTCCAGGTGGCTCGGGCCGCCTCTCACTTGCCCTTCCCAGCTACTGCGGGTGGAGGTCATCTGTCCTCTTGTGGATTGTGGAGAGGACAGAGAGGCGCCCCTGCGTCCCAGCCTTGTTTGAAAGGACAGAGAAGCTGCGGCAGCACCGAGCACAGGGCGGGTGCCCAGAGCTGCCAGCAGGTCAGACCCAGCGGGACCCGGAGCCCCTCCGCCTCCGGCCGCCCTGACCCCCCTCGCCTGTCCCTACAGTGCTGAACAAAGACATTGCAGCCTGCCGCACCGCCACCATCACGGGCACGCTCAAGCGACCATCTGTGCCCGAGGAAGAGAAGCTGAAGCTAGCCCACGCCAAGGCGCCCCCCAACTTCAACAGCCTGCCGGCCAACGTGTCCAAGCTGCACCTGCACGGCTCGCCCCGCTGCCCGGGCGGCCCGCTGCCCGACTTCCCCAACCACTCGCTGACCCTCAAGAAGGACAGGGTGCCCAAGTCGTCCTTTGTCGGCGATGGGGACATCTTCAAGAAGCTGGACTCGGAGCTGAGCCGAGCCCAGGAGAAGGCCCTGGACACGAGCTACGTGATCCTGCCCACAGCGACAGCCGTGCTGCGGCCCAAGCCCCAGGAGGAGCCCAAGTACAGCATCCACATCGACCAGATGCCCCAGACGCGCCTCATCCACCTCAACATGGCGCCCGACGCCGGCCTCCCCGCCCGCAGCCCGCCCTCCCGCCAGCCCCCCGAGGCGCCCCCCACCCAGCCCCCCCCGCCCCCGCCCCCGCCGCCCCCGCCCCCTCAGCAGCCCCTGCCCCCGCCCCCCGCCCTGGAGTCAGCGCCCCCCAGCCTGGGGGAGGCTGGGGACCCCGCTGCCCACCCGGGGCCCAGCACGGGGGCCGGGACGAAGAATGAGAACGTCTCCACCTTGTCCGCGAGCTCCCTGGAGGTAAGGGCAGCCTTGGGGGCTAGTGGACAAGGGACAGGTGCGTTGTGGGCACTGCGGGTTTGGGCGGTGGCTCCACAGGTGGGGCTGGCAGCCACCCTCAAGGAGCCCAGGCCTGGGAAGCCCGGGGGCCGGCATCACCCCTGTTGGAATGAGTCCTGTTGGCAGGAAGGGAACCTGAGGCCTGTGTAGGGGAGGACTTGCCTCCCCCTCCCCTCCCCCTCCCCCTCCCCTCCCCTCCCCCTCCCCCTCCCCTCCCCCTCCCCTTCCCCTTCCCCATCCCTTCCCCATCCCTTCCCCATCCCTTCCCCATCCCTTCCCTTCCCCTTCCCCTTCCCCTTCCCCTGCGGGCGAGTGGCAGGGCTCTGCCTGGAGGGGGCAGCATCTACCTGTTCTCCAGCCACGCTCCCCGCACCGCCGGGCCTGCTGGGCCACCGTGACTGGGAGCTTGCGCCTGTGCTGAAATGGCCACTTGTCGGGTGGTCGCCCTCGGTGGTGGTCTCACCCATCACTTAAGGGCTCGAGAGCTTTCGGCCTGGACACTGAGCTACACTTGAAGCGGCTTGAGTCTAGTTCCTTCCATGGCTGGGCACTCAGCGGCAGCAAGGCTCCCTTAGACCAACCTAAAACCTGCAGTTGACCCCCGAGCCCTGCTCAGCCTGTAGGACAGGGGCTCGGAGACGGCGGGGTGGGGAGCAGCCAGGCCCAGCACCCTCGGGGAGCCCCACCCTCCCCAGGCTGGGCTCCCACCTCCTGGCTCATGGCCTCTGGTGAATGCAGCCCCGGGTACCAGTTCTGTGGCCGGCCAGCAGTGCCACGGCCCTCTGTCCAGGTCTCCTTGTGCCTGGGAGCGTGTCCTGGGCCGCCTGAGCTGGACACCCTTGCCCAGCCCTGGCACTGGCCTCAGGGTGGCACAGAAGGTGAATGAGGGTTCGCCCACAGGGTGCCCCTGCCTTCTGGGTCCTTGGGCTTCTGTTTCCTTACGTCCAGTGGCCCTTCTTTCTATCCACCCTCTTCCTCCAGGGCCCCCGGCTGGGCTCCCGGTGTCTCCGGGCAGGGCTGGCCTACAGGGGGCTTGGGCACTGAGACCGATAGCTTCAGTGTAGTCAGAGGTGTGTCTGCCAGGACCAAGGGTGGGCGGGGGTGAGGGGGCCCTGGCCTCCCTCATCCTCAGGCAGGAGCTTGTGGGCTGGGGGATTTGGGGAACTGCTTGCGAGCGTGCACGAACCCTTCTCCCCACAGCGGCGGAAATCGCGCTATGCGGAACTGGACTTCGAGGTGGGTCCTGGTGTGCCCTGTCCGGATTACCTGGGCCCAGGCCTTCCAACAGGCAGGGAGGGGCTGGGGAGGAGGACCCTGCCCTGACGGGGAGGCCAGTCCCCAGGAGCCTACGCTGGGCGGGGGCGGGGCAGGGCAGCCTCTCTCCTGGCTCAGGACCGCCGCCCCTCCTCCCCCTGCAGAAAATCATGCACACCCGGAAGCGGCACCAGGACATGTTCCAGGACCTGAACCGGAAGTTGCAGCACGCCGCGGAGAAGGACAAGGATGCGCCGCTGGGCCCGGACAGCAAGGTCTGGAGGGCGGGGCTGAGGGTGGGGAGGGGTGGGGGCAGGGTCTCAGGGGCGGAGCCTGGGCGGGGCTGTGGGACAGCCCTTAGGTAAGCTCTTCTCTCCTTCCTCCGGCCCTACTTCGTTCATTCATTTGTTCCTTCACTCAACCCTTCCCAAGGACTGGCCTGACCCAGCCCATGCTAGACCCTAGAGGGACAGGGCAGGTGGATGGGTCTGTCCCAGGGGCCATCTAGAAGCTGGGTTGTGGCTGGGCTGGGGGAGCCTGGGTAAGCTGGACTCAGAGCCAAGCGAGGGGTGCTGGGTGGGAGGCGGCCTCCAGCTGCCCTTCCCTGCAGGCCAGCCCGACTCACCCAACGGCAGGGGTCGCGACCCTCGCGCGGTCCAGGAAAGGCTCTGCGCCTGCGCTCACCCGTCCGTGCCGGGGTCGCCTTGCCGCCCGCACCTACCTGTCTGGTCCCTTCCTCACTATTCGCCTTCTTTTCTCCACTCCCCATCTGTTCTGCTCTGTGTCTCTACGTCGGGGCCCTCACCCCCTCCGCTGCCCACCGGCCAGCAGCCAGAAAAGCAGCAGACGCCCAACAAGCGGCCCTGGGAGAGTCTCCGAAAAGCGCACGGGCCCCCCGCCTGGGTGAAGAAAGAGCTGGAGCCGCTGCCGCCATCACCGCTAGAGCTGCGGAGCGTGGAGTGGGAGAAGTCAGGCGCCACCATCCCGCTGGTGGGTCAGGACATCATTGACCTCCAGACCGAGGTCTGAGCGGGCGGGCGGCGGCCACGCACCGGGCCACGGAGGAGGGATGCTGCTCTGCCCGCTCCTGCCACAGGACGGGCACAGACACGCTCACGGGCGGCGGGCAAGACCCGCGCCCCGGCCTCAGGGCGCTCGGACGGCGGCCAGGCAGAGGCCCGCAGTGCTGGGACCAGAGCCAGACGGGACAGGAGGCGGCGGCTCCGGTGGGCACAGGGCTCCAGAGGCCCAAAGGTGCCTCAGACTCTGCCCTCCTCCGGCCCAGCCCCGGCGGGTGGGCAGGCCGCCGTGGACAATGGCCAGGCCGGGTGCGGCCAGCATCCCTGGGGTGCCCACCTGAGCTGCTGCAGCAGAGGACCAGCCTGCTTGGCCTGGCCAGCCTGGCACCGTTTTTTAGACCCCCCCACCCCTCGGGAAGCAGCCAGCCCCCCCGCACCCTTCCAGGGCCCAGGGGCCCCTCCCCAGACCCAGGCGGAGAGCACAGCCCTCCCACCTACACCACCCCAGGGGCAGGACCAGAAGCCCACTCCGGGAAGAAGCAGGGGTGGGGAATCTATTTTTTCTCTCCTTTTCTTTTCTTCAATAAAAAGAATTAAAAACCCACGTCCTCACTGTGTGGCCCTCCTCTGTCCAGCACGCAAGCCAGCACCCTGGCGGGCTGGGGGTGGTCTTTGCTGACCTCGGTCCCTGGGTCCGGGGGGGCTGGGGAGGCCTAGTGGGCACTGCGCCCCGCCTGCGGTCAGGCCCATTTCTGAGCCTGAGCTCTGAAATGCTCGCCGAGAGTGCAAGTGCGGGATCCCACCTCTCCTCCGTGCTTCCAGCAGGGGGCAGCCGGAGCCGCCGCAGGGAGCTGGCTGGAGAACTTCCAGGCTTGGGGGTGGAGGGCGGCTATGCAGGCTGTGCACCCCACCCCGGGAAGCCAGACAGAACCCCTGGGCTCCGAGAGGCAACAGACAGAGGCCGCCTGTCCAAAGAGGAGGTGTGCAGGTGGGCCATCTGGAGGCCCAGCACCCCGAGATTATGGGCCCCCAACCATGTGATCCAAGATGAAACCGATGGCAGGCCCAGCAGAAAGGCCGGGGGCACTGCCTAGCACGGGGTTCCCATGGCGGCCTTGCTCTCCCCATTCAGGGCTCAGCTTGAGGGAATCTCACCGGGCGTGGATGCGCCTGTGACCCACCCCCCATCCAGAGTCCTCACCAGCAGGTGACGATGGGATGGGGAGGGGCCCGCTGGGTGCTGCCTCCTGCGTGAGTGACCACAGTGCCCGCGGGTGATCACGAATGACCGAGGATGGAGAGAGACACTGGTGACCACGCGTGCCTGGGAGGGGCTGAGTGACCGTGACCACAAGTGGCCCTACATGAGTGGACAACAGCGAGGGAGGGAAGTGTGGCCACAGCAGCAGCAGCAGGAGGACGTGACGCTAAGCCCTCCGGTCACACGCGGCCAGCGCTCGGGAACCAGCGCTTCACGAGGGCACGTGGTGTCTGAGTCCGATTCTCAACACTTCAAAAAGCCAAAGTCAGTGAGATTTGGCAGCAAGACCTGACCCAAACTGAAGCTTGTATAGCTCATCTGAACCACTAAACGCACGCATGCACATTTTAGCGTGGCCCCCCGGGGTGTTCGGTGAAGTCTCACACGTGCGCTGTACTAGCTCTAAACCCAAGCCCATCCGGTCTGGGGGATTCAGATGAGGGCCGTGGCCTGCGCTGGCTTCCTCGTCCTCTGGCTGTTACAGAAGGAAGCCAGAGGGTACCTAGGAGCAGAGGGTCCAGGTGGACGATGTCCCGAGCCCCCAGCGACGCCCTCTGCTAAGGTAGCACAGAGCACCAGGCCAGGGTCTGCGAGGCTGGCTTCCTGCAGAGGGCTCGCCACCGTCCTTGCGGAGTGACCAGCGCGAGGTCTCGCCAGCTCCCTGACCTCCCTTGCCCTGTTCATGCCCAGCACCACGTGCAAAAGAAAAACGGAAAGAAAAACGAAAAAGACAAGAGGCACCCAAACCACACACTCCCTGCCTCCAAAAGGAGTGACTCTGGTGGTGTGAACCGCTGGTGTCAGGGCTTTGGCGTGGGACCAGCCTCAGGATTTAGTGAGAGGCCAGGCTCAGGGGTCAGTATGTGACCAGGGTCAGGGCTCACCGTGGAACAAAGGTCAGGCTCAGCATGTGACCAGGGTCAGGGCTCAGCATGGAACAAAAGTCAGGGTCACCATGTGACCAGGGTCAGGGCTCAGGGTGTGACCAGGTCAGAATCATTCTGTGACCAGACTCCAATCTCCCCTCCATCCTAGGTCCTCTTTGCAAGAAGACTGTGTCTTTCTGAGATAGGCCACACACTTTGTTCTGCCTGGGCCCCACGTTCACAGCGGTTCAATGCTCTGTGACAGCCTGGCATGGTGACCAGTCACAGAAGTTGCTCTCTGCTCTCTTGCTCTCACTGCAAGAAGCCTGCCAGGGATGTTCCCACAAGACTTGCCAAAACCCTCGGGCCCTGCCTCGGGTCCTCCATCACCTTCTGGTGGTGAGCCCTGTGCTGGGCAGCATTTCGGGCCAGAGACAGTGAGGTGCCCAGTGCTGGGGCAGGGACCACTGCAGGTTGAGGTTTGCCTCTGTATTCATCCAGCTGTTCAGACTGCTGGGCTCCCGACACAGGACAAGGGCATTGGTCCTGATGGATGTGCAGATGAGAAGGCTGAAACTCATGGCGGCGAGGGGATGCTGCCAGTGCTTCACGTGTAGTGAGGGTGGGACTGCGTCTGAACCCAGCTCTCCTGGTTCTAATTCCTGGATCCTCCCCTCAATGGGTAGACTACCCAAGGGCAGCCACGCCACCTGTCACTGGTGAAGCTGAGAACACGTCCTCTGCTACCCTTCATCTGCCATCAGCAGCACCACCATGCCCAAGGGGGGGGGGTGCTAAGTGTGGTGTGGTTACCATGACGAGCAGGGACATGTGCAGCCCAGGGTGGTGGTAACAGTTCTGTGGATGGAGCTGCAGGTCTTGGTGGTCATGCTGGTTGTGGTGATGCTGCTGATGGTGGTAGTGGTGGTGATGGTGGTGGTGGTGGTCGTGGTGGTGAAGGTGGTGGTGATGGTGATGGTGATGGTGGTGGTGGTGATGGTGGTGGTGGTGGTGGTGGTGGTGGTGGTGGTGGTGATGGTGGTGATGGTGGTGCTGGTGCTGGTGCTGGTGGTGCTGGTGGTGCTGGTGATGGTGGTGGTGCTGGTGATGGTGGTGGTGCTGGTGGAGCTGCAGATGGAAGTAGTGATGGTGCTGAGTGATCTTGGTGCTGATTATGCCTAAGATGGCAGCCACCATGATCTATGTTGCTGATGGTGAGGCTTCTGGGATTGAAAATAGGATTTCACCAGGTCACCTTGTCCCCAACGCCCACAGACTGGGAGCATGTGGAGGGTGAATGGGTTGGTAGGTGGAAGGAGGGATGCATAAGGACAGTGACTAGAGCCTCTGAGTCACCTGGGGGTGGAGCCACCAGGAGTGGCAGCTGCCAGGTGCTGGCATTCCATCAGCACCCACACTCCTGAGACGGGAGGCAGCTCCTCACCTGGCTTCCACCTGCTCACTCCCTTTCGTGTCACCGACGCCAACAGTGCAGGAGCAGAGGGAGACCCAAGAAGTCCCCCCCCTTCCCTGGGGCGGCCCTCCCTCCAGGCAAGTAGAGACATTTTCTGGCCAAACCTGGTCACCCGCCTCTCCGTGCCTACTTCCTGGCCCCAACGCAGTCACAAACACACTCTCTGTCGGGAAGTCCTTCCTGTGGTCTAAATTCATGCCGCAGTGGGAAAGCTTCATGTCCGCATTAGATGACATGCACTCAGTTCTCACCCTCCCCGCAGCCTGGCAACCAGTCCCTCAGTGCCGTCTGGGCTGCTCCGTGACCACCAGTAGGGCACCCCACAGCCTCTGCTGGCTCCTCTAGGTCTCATTCAAGAGGAAAGACGGAACCCCCAAGGCTTCCCACAGCAAATCCACGTGCGCTTCATGCTCCAGGACTTGTTCCAGAATCTTCCACTAGCTGGGAGTGTCTTTCCCAGCCCTGCTCCATCCGTCCCCAGCTCACCGTGACCTCCTGAAACCAGGCCCTGTGTGGGAGAATGTAGGGCTGGGAGAGCTGCCACCTCCCTGCACCTTCGCTGTGTGACACCCCAAGGTGACAAGGCAGCTGGGGTCACACTGAAGAAGCCCGGAAAATGCCACATCTCGGCCATCTGCCGCCCTGGGAGGCGACCAGGCCGCTCTTTCTGATAAACGTAAAATTGGAGGCCTGAGCTGCCTGCCATCCTTCCCAGGCCCCAACAAGTGTCCTGGCTCAAGGCATTATCCTCTCACTCCCAGGCCCTGGGCATCAAGGCCCTGCCTGGAGCTGCCCCCGGACCTCAGAGTGCACCAGTCAGGGAAGTGAGGGTTCAGCTCTGCCACCTGCTGTCTGCGGCCGGGGAGGTCTCTCACGCCCCGCAGAGCGGGAATTCCGCAGCCCCCTCCCTGCAGACCCATAGGAGATGGTGGGGGTGAGTCTGGCCCCTGCAGGACGTCCTCCGATGCGTCCTCGCTTGCTGCACCCCTGCCCACTGGGGCGTCCGTTCCCCTGGCCGGGTCTGCTCAGAGAGGCCCGGTCTCCCCCGCAGCGGTGTGGGGAGCAGGGCTGAGCTGCTGAGACCCCTCTGGGCCCGCAGTCTGACTCCATGCGTCTCCGCGCGTGGGTAGCAGCAGCTCCCGAGTTATTTTGTCAGGCCCTAAAAATAACCAGGAGAGGAGGGGTGTCTCTGAACACTCTTGACTGTGCCAGTCGCTGCCCCACTCGGAGCGGAAGCACCTCCAAATAAGGCCTCAGCAGAGTCGGAAGCGAGCCCCCAGCTGGCACTGCTCACGTCAGCTCCCAGCTGTGCAGCTCCAGAAACTTCCTCCCAGGGATGCCAGCCCCGGGGCTCTCCCAGAAGGCGGTCAGGCCTGGGGCGGGGTGCGGCCCAGGGGTCCTGGAAGTCGGGCTCAGGCTGGATGCCCAGAGGCTGCCTGGGCTGGGCACCACTGCTTGATGAAAAAGCACTGGCTCCCGGAATTTAAAACACAGAACCTACATTGACTGGTCTGGAAACCTGCCTTTACACTGTGGAATCTTAGCACCATCAAGTTCAGACCCCTCCCCCCAGCTCAGGGGACAGGAGGGCTCCTCTCCTGCCCCCTCCCCACACCCACAGCCCCAGCCGCCCTCCCAGTCAGCAGACACCCCGACTAGGGATGGGGACAGCCCGCCACGGGGGAGTGGGGCCCAGCCGGCCCAGGAAGGCGGAGGAGGTGTTGCTCAGAATGCTTTCCGGGAGCCATGTGGACCCCGCCCCAACAGGAGTCAGCCTGAGGCAGAAGACAGCGCCCCGACAGCTCCCTCCTCCTCCGGCAGTTCCCTCCTCCCTCCGCCACTGCGAGTTCCCTGGGTGGCAGATGGTGGGTGGTGGTGGCCTCAGGGGCCCCGTCCCCTCGCAGTTGTCCTCATCTGCCATCCCCACGCCTTACCTCTTGTGTCCTTCTAGATCCTTTCCAGGCTAAGGGTCCCCCAACCCATAGAGGGGAAGCAGCTGACAGACTCTACCCCAGTCTCTCCTAAAGGCAGCCTCTGCGCTGGAGGGGGGTGGGGGGGGCAGGGGTCCCGGACAGGAAAGAGGAGGGACGGAGAGGTGCTGGGGTGCCGATTCTTCGGAGGAGAGGAAGGGGAGGCCGGCTGGTGATGGGATCCTGAGAGCCGGTGGGGGCAGCCAGGACAGGGACGTGAGCCACCAAGGCTTCCTGGAGGACGGGACAGGCTGAGCCCGCAGCGCGGTGGGGCGGGAGCTGGACACCCAGGTGGGCCGCCTGAACACAGACTTGGGGCCCGCTGGTGGGTGCAAGCACTTGGGAGGACAGAAAGTCCACTCTTGGACCCCGGCCCTGGGGAATGAGGAGCCTTCTGGGGCCCATCCCAGGTCACCACCTAGTGGCTAAGAGGGAGGTGTGGCCCGGGTCACACGCTGGGTCCAGGACTGCTGCTCGGCCAGCCCCAGAAACCCTGAGTCCCGTCCCCACGCCGGCCCTCGCCAGCCCCCAGCAGTCTCCGCCCTCGGCTGCCAGATGCTCTCCTGGCCCAGTCTCGCTGGAGTTTCCCGTCCTTGCCCCTCCCTGGTCCTGAGTCTCTCCAGAGTCCCACGTCTTGCATCAGGCTTTGGCCTGGGCGTCCGGTCCCCCTTAGGACAGGGGCCAACCCAAACCCCAGCAGGCACCCGGGATCCACTCTCCCGACAGCTGCGGGGGCCTGAGAGGACCTGGGGGAGCAGCCCCCGGAGCCTGCTGGGGAGGGTCCCCAGACCACCTTTACTTGCCTCCAGGCGTGCGCCAGAGGAGGGGGACAGCAGAGTGAGGCAGGACAGGCAGAGGCCGGCGTCCAGGCCTCCAGGGCATGGGCTGCTCCGGACATTCGAAGCCAAGGCAGCCTCAGTCCAGGCAAATTGCTCCGCTGGTCTCACTGGCCCATCGACGCGGTGCCTGCTGTGCGCCAGGCCTGCAGGGGCGGTGACGGTGGGTGCAGGGCTCCTGGCAGAGGCTCCTGGAGCGGGTGGACCTCAGCGAGGACCAGAGCCATCACAGGACCGTCTGTTGGGACTGAGGGGTGGTGGCAGCGGGGCACATGCTGCTCCTATCATCCGCCTTCACAGAAGACTGGCCTGCAGGTAGTGGAGTGACAACACTGTGCTGGCCATCTGGGCACAACTGAACATGCATTTCGCCTGCACCCAAGCCTGGCCCTGATGCGGGTCTCAGGCCGGAGGGCAACAGCATCTTCTCTTCACTCCACCTGCCCACCCCGCGCCCCTCCCCGCGCCCCTCCCCGCGCCCCACCCCGCGCCCCTCCCCGCGCCCCTCCCCGCGCCCCTCCCCGTGCCCGGACGCCCTCCACTCCGCCTGTCTGCCCTTTACACCAGGGATTTGCCTCTCTTGACTCTCCCTCTCTCCCTCCCTCTGTCCCCCTCCCTCTCTCCCTCCCTCTGTCCCCCTCTCTCTCTCCCTCCCTCTCTCTCCCTCTCTTTCTCTCTCCCCCTCCCTCTCTCTCTCCCCCCCTCCCTCCCTCTCTCTCCCCTCACTCTCTCTCTTTCTCCCTCCCCACCCTCCCCTCCCTCCCCTCCCTCCCCTCCCTCCCCTCCCTCCCCTCCCTCCCCTCCCTCCTCCTCCCTCTCCCTCCCCTCCCCCTCCCCCTCTCTCTTCTCCGTCTCCCTTAACTAGTCCTGCTCATCAGCATTTAATTGCAGAACTATTCAGTCTTTCTGGTTCTTCCTGAGTCACTTTTAGTAAGGCAGGTATTTTCAGAAATTCATCTATTTCAACTAAGTTTTCAAATGTATTGGAATTAAATTGCCCATAATATTCCCGTTGCTTTTTGATTCTGACGTGTCTGTAGTTGGGTCCCCTTTGTCACCCCTCGTTGTCTGAATCGCACCTTCGCCCTCTCTTTTCTTTTGTTCTTGTTTTTCAGTTATAAAGCACGAACTCTGGGCTTGGTGTTTCACTTATTTTTTTATAATCACGGGCCTCTTTGGGCTTGTGTCCCATCTACTTTAGTGCTTTATATTGGCCCTGCTCTGATTCTACCTTTTTTTAAAAAAAATCCTCTTTCTTGATTTTTTTGAAGTGATTACATTTTTAAAATATTTAGTTTGAATCCACTTTTTTATTGGTCAGTAAACTGTACAGATTCTTTCTATTCCCTTTCAGCTTACCTTTGAAATTTAACCAGTTATATAACTTAACAAGGACTAAAATTTATCAATATATTACCCCCTTTCATACAATACAAGGACCTCAGAACATTTAAATAATTTTCTTGGGGCTTACATGGTAACGTTTTCTATGATTTTCGTCCTGTATTTCTTTTTTTTTACTGCCATCAGTTAGACACTATTATCATCTTTGTAAAACAATAAGCAACATTTGGTTATATTTGCTTATGTGTGTAACAGTTTCTTTGCTCACCATTTAACCGGGTTCTGCACCCAGTTCCGATTTGTGGGTGTGTAGGGGGGTGTTTCCCCACACCACCAACAAGCTATGCTCCAGACAGCAGCTGGGTGTCCTGATTCAACTCAGTTCTGACCATCTATCTGGGATAGCACCAGCTCCCACAGGTTAAGGGCCCAGGCCCACAAGGCTGCCCCCTCAACCCACACTGCAGGCGCCCATCTCAAGTCCAGGGCATCACCTGTGCTTCTGACCACCGGCTGCAGATTGAGCGTTGCCACGCCCCCACCTCGGGTTTGATTAATGCGCTAGAGCGGCTCTCAGGACTCAGAGAGACATTTCACTTGCTGGATCACTGGTTTGTGCTAAAAGGGAAAGGCTCAGGAACAGCCAGCTGGAAGGTGCAGAGGAAAAGCACGGGAAAAGGGCCTGGAGCTCTCAAGGTCTCTCTCAACACCTGCTCTTCCCAAATCTCCACGTGTTCACCAGCGTGGAAGCTCTCCAAATCCCATCCTTTGGGGTTTGTGTGGAGGCTTCATTACAGAGACACGACTGATTAACTCTCTGGCCTTTGGCAGAAGATTCAACCTCCAGCCCCTCTCCCTTCCCGAGGTGGGGGTGGGATTGAAAGTTCCAGCCCTCTGATACCAAGGTTAGTTCTCCTGGCAACCAGCCCCATCCTCTGGTGGTCCCAAAGTCACCTCTTTAGCATACGAAAGACTCCTCTAAGCTGTCATCACTTAGTAATTTCCAAGGGTTTGGGGAACTCTGTGCCAGGAAAAGGAGGAAGACCAAATATATGTTTCTTACTATAAATCACCGTATCACAGCACGTCATCTTATTGATACATCTCATGCCTCCTTCCTTCTTCCTGAAGTGCATTTTTCTGAGTCCTTCAGTCTGTTGATGGTAAACGCTCTCTTCTTTCCGCAAGTAGAGGATTGGAGTCTGGCGCGTTATCACCGTTGGCCCACGCGTGTCCCATTCCGGCTTATTTATGTGTTTATTTATTCTCTTTTATCCCCGTAATCCTCCCACCAACCTATAAGCAACTATCCTAATTTAGTTAATGTGCCTTTTTTGGTTTGTAAGTGCTCTTGGGGAAAAAAAAGAAGTGTTTTCTGAAAGTTTTTTATTCTGAAATAATCTTAGCTTACAGAAGAGTTGCAGAGATAGGACTTCCCTGGTGGTGCAGTGGTTTAGAATCTGCCTGCCAATGCAGGGGACACAGGTTCGAGCCCTGGTCCGGGAAGATCCCACATGCTGTGGAACAACAAAACCCATGCGCCACAACTACTGAGCCCAAGCGCCACAACTACTAAAGCCCACGTGCCTAGAGCCCGTGCTCCGCAACAAGAGAAGCCACCACGATGAGAAGCCCACGCACCACAACGAAGAGTAGCCCCCACTCGCCGCAACTAGAGAAAGCCCGCACGCAGCAACAAAGACCCAATGCAGCAAAATAAATTAATTAATTAATATTAAAAAATATTCTTCTTTAACAACAAAAAAAGAAGAGTTGCAGAGATAGTATAGAGAGTTTCCTTACACCCTTTGCAAGCTTCGTCTAATGTGAGCATCTCCTATAACCACAGTACAATGACCAAGGGGATATATTTTAAATTTATCTAAATTATATATCTCATTCTGTTTTTTACTTTTTTTCCACTAAGCACTTCTTTTCTTAAAGATCCATCTGGGTTGCTATGTGTGCATCTGATCTGTTATTTCTTTTTCTTTTTTTTTCTTGACATAGTTTCTTTTAATAAAAAATCCTGCCAAACGTGTAGCACAGATTACATGGAGCTGTACATAACGGCATTCTCTGTGCATAATAACTAATGCTGATGTATATCCTTGAATTTTACATTTTTTTATTCAGCTTCGTTGAGGTACAATGTATATATAAGAAGTTTCACCCATTTTAAGGATCTGATGAGTTTTGACAACGTATAACTCTCGCAGCCATTAGGACTGGGGTGGGGCCTAGAGGGAGTCACTCATAACCTTCACACAAGTGGGGCCCGGAAGCGTCAGTTTTCTCATTGTTGAGTTTGAGTTCCTCGTATATTTTGGGCAACACTCTTCATCAGATATATGTTTTGCCGGTATTTTCTCCCAGTCCCTGGCTGGTCTCGTCACTCTTCCGGCAGTATATTTGCAGAGCAGGATTTTTTAATTTTAAAAACAACTCTAACATCATTTTTTTCTTTCATGGATTGCGCTTCTCGTGTTCTTCCTAAAAACTCATTGTCACGTCCAAGGTCGTCCAGATTTTCTCTATGTAAACTTCTAGAAGTTTTATAGTTTTGTATTTTACATTTAGCTCCAAGATCCACTTGAGTTCATTTTTGTGAATGGCTGTGTCTGGATTCTTTTCTTTCTTTTTTTTGCTATGGATGTCCAATTGTTCCAGCACAATTTATTGAAAAGACTATCATTTTTCTGTTGAACTGACTTTTCCCCTTTATCGAGTATCAGCTGAGTGTAATTGGGTGGGTCTGTTTCTGGGCCCTCTGTTCTGTTCTATTGACCCATGTGTGGATTCTTTCGCCAATACCACAGTCTTGGCATTTTACTCTCGTCTGTCTTCCATTTCTCTGTTCTAGGTTTCTGTTCGCGGCACTGCTTTTTAGATCATGGTTACAACAGTTGCTTTAAAGTCTTTGACAATTTCAACGTCCGTGTCATCTCTTAGTTGGTATCTGTTGCACGCCTTTTCTCTTGCAGTTGAGATGTTCTTGGTTTTTCACATGCCTAATAATTTTGGACTGCATCCTGGACATTGTAAATATTTGGTTGTGAGACTCTGGGTCTTGTTCAGATTCCATGAAGAATGTTGATTTGGGGGTTTGTTTTTGTGGGCAATCAGCTGCTGGTCCCACTTTCTGTGAGCTGTGGTCCCACTTTCAGGTCAGAGAGGTATCCAGAGCTATTCAGATGTGTCTTATGTATGCATCACCCACTGGCAAGTCTGGGACCTGAGCAGTAGTCTACCCTTTAGATCAATTCTGAAAGGCTATGGTACGTTGTTTAGGGTCGGATGCAAACAGTGAGATCGGGGGAGCCCAAGGGTGCACATGCAACTTCGTGTGTTTGCTCCCCTGAATTCCACCCTCTGTGTGATTTCCCTATACTTTCTGGCTCTTAGGGGACCCACCCCCACCCCCATCCTGGCCTTCTGGTTAGAAAGTTGGGCTTTTAGCTTCCCGCCCTGCTGTGCACCTTCTGCGAGTGGTTCTTTCTCCCACACCAAGTGCCAAGACAATAGAAAGAGCAAAACAAAAACGCAATGGGCCCTCTCTCCCCACACTCGCTTTTAGGTGCCTGTACTGCCAGAGGCTCGGTCACAACCACGGCCTCATTGCAGATTTTCTGGGGCCTGGGGCAGAGAACAGAAAACAAACAAAAGCCTAAGACGTCCCCACCTCTTCCCCTGCCACGTAGGAACCCAATTTCCAGCTCTTTGGACCAGACCTCGAGGGTTTCTCTTGAAGCTCTTTCTGTCTACACCTGGTGAACGCATCCAGGTCTGGAAATACCAGAGGATAAAGCAGGACATTTATCACCAGTTCAGCGGTACTTGGAGCTCCACAATCCACATGCTGGTATTTACTTTGCAAAGTCCTCAGAGAGCTGCCCCACGCACGTGGTCCAGGAATTTCAGCTGCATTCACAGGACAGCAGTGTGGAGGGCGCTCATCCCCTCTTGCCCAGATCGGGGCTGGCTCTCGTCCATTATTTCTTACTGTCTCGGGCGGGGATCTACGTGGCACGCTTTCCCTGTGTTCCGTCTGTCCACTTCTCAAACGCTTCACCATCACCAGCACTGCTGTGCCGTATATCCTCACAACGAGCCCCTTTTGGACTTGGACAGGGATTGCTTTGTTTTGTAAACTCAGAAGTGGGATCCCTGGGTTATCAGATATGTGTGTTCTTAGTTTGGTCCAGGGGTCAGATTGCTCTCCACTTGCCCACACCAGTGTTTCTGAGAGGCAGCAATACATTAAAAAGTACAGTTACTGTACTTTATCCAAGATCTGGCTGTATTTTGGTGGGAGGCATCTTCAGAGCATCTAGTCTGTGCACCGCGGAGTTGGGAAACTTCCGTCCCCACCTGCTGAGCCCGAAGTGACCTCGGGAAGAGCTCAGCCCTTTCGCCTTCCTCATCCCCAGCCTCGGGAGCGCTCCGCACAGCCCGCCCCCCGTCTGGCTGAAGATGCGTCCGTTAGCGGCTCCTGAGGCCCCACGCTGCCCCGCTCCCTCCTCTCTCAGGCAGCGTCCCCGCTGGGCTGCTCTCCTCCATCCAGCCCTGACAAGCAGGAATTCCTCAGACGCTGGCCGGCCTGCTCCTCCTTGGGGCCCAGGTGCACTGGTGCTGCAGGCGCCTCTCCACAGCTCCCTCGCGAGGCCCACACCTGCTGCCCTCAGCTTCTCTGCCCGGCCAGGTGCACTGGTGCCCCCGCCCCTCCGCACCACCTTCACACGGAGCTTGGATGCCGCAGTGGGGCCGGCCGAGCACCCAAGGACCAGCGCTGTTAGGAGGAGCACTCTGGCCTCCATTGGGGAAGGGCTGTGGGGGGATTTTCTCCTGCCCAGCGCCCACACGGGCCCACATCCTCAGCAGACGCAGGTCCAGACCCCCCAGGCAGGCATCCTCAGCTGCCCTTCCAGCCGGCCTCCCACAATCCACCCTCCCCTCCCCTCAAGCAGCAAGACGGGCTCCCAGCTCAGCGCCTTCCAGCACCCCCTGTCCCTCAGTGTGGGCCTCCTCCAGGCCGGGGACAGCAGGCCCTTCCCACCGAGCTCCCTCCCTGCCCTGGCTGGATGTGGAAGTCTCTGGGGATGCCGGGGCCTCGACACGGTCCATTCCCCACAGCTGTCCGGGGCGCGTCTGTGCTTCTCCCCAAAAGGGCCTGTGGTGCCCCGTGCAGACACGAACCGCGTCCCGGGCACCGTCCTCACTCGTTCATTGGATTCGCGTTCACTGAGGGATGACCTCGGGCCAGGAGCTTTCGGAGCAGCTGTAGAAGCCATTCCCAGACCGGCCTCGGGGAGCTCAGGGGCCGTGGGGCACTGCTCGAGGGCCCCCCACCTGGGCCTGGGGCAGGAGGGAAGACCCGAACTGGAAGTGGTGGAGCCTAGGTCGGGCAGCAGGACCGCTCTGGAAAGGGCCGGGCACTGCCCACTGGGCACTGGGGAGGCAGGGAGAAGACCTCAGGCCAGAAGGCAGTGGAAGGCGGGCACCAGATCGCCAAGGGTCCCAGGGCCACGCTCCAGAGTCAGACAGGACCCTGAGGGCAGGACAGGCGTGGGTGGGACGTGCATTTGGAAATGCATGGGCGCAGGGCAGGAGGCTCGTGGCCCTGGCCCGACGTGAAGCATGTGGGAAGCTTCTAGCAGTTGGGAGAAAGCATCCCTGGATCTGGAAAGGCCGGGGAGGGGAGGGAATGGGTGCCAACGATGACCCCCAAGGCTCTGGGCCCAGTGCCCGCGGGTGGGTCCCTGGCTCGTGCGACCAAAGGAAACACCCAGCCGAGCTGCTGAGGACCCTGTGTCGCAAGGCCCTTTGGGCCCCAGGGCCAGTTAGTGTCTGGGTCTGGAGGGGAGGCCGCCAGGGCCTGGCTGAGGAAGGGGCAGCAGGAGGGCGCGGGGGAAGAGCCCAGGGAGGCCGGAGGGAATTTGTCACATTGAATACCGAACCAAAAAACACAACGCAACACGACGAAATCAACCGCAGCCATCAGCAGCCACGGACTCAGAAGATCAGCACATGCTGGGACGGTTCCACGATGTCTTCGAAGAAGCTCTTATAGAACTTACGGCTCACGGAGCCTGGGTCCTGCTCGAGCATCTCAAAGTCTGCAGTGGAGACCCAAGTGCCCAACTGCACGGCCACTCCCGCCGCAGCGCGGCCTGCTGTGGTGCCGAGGGCAGGCACGGATGGAGGGACGGGAAACCTCGGTCTGTGCAGACACTGCCCTTCCAGGGGGCTCCGTCTCAGGGGTCCATGGGGGAGTCCCGGCCTGTCCCCGGGCCCACGTGGGGTGTGTGTGTCGGGGGATGGTCACGGCCTGTCCCGGAAGCAGTTCTCAAGGACAAGATGCTGGCCTGCCCACGGGAGAGGCTGAGGCTGGACACAAGCCAGCAGAGGCCCCCCAGCATCAGACGAGAGGCCCTGTGTGGGGTCCCAGCCCGGCTCAGGGTGGCCCCGTGCTTACGTTTCTTGAGGGTCTTCACGTCACCCTTCTTCAGGCAGAAGCAGAGATCGGTGAAGCAGTCCTGCAGGATTCCCCCTGCGGGGAGGGAGGGTGGAGGTGTGGTGCCCCTGCAGGCGAGCCGGGCACGGACAGGAGGCTGGTGTTTGGCTGACGGGACTGCCCGCTGGAGTGGACCCCAGGGCCCAGAAGTGTGGCTGCCACGTAGGCGGGGTGATGGCCGGCACCTACCGATGAACTGCATGGCCGTGAGCTTCAGGCGCCTGTCGGGGCTGTCCAGGGGCACCAGCGCCTGCATGAGAAACTGCTGGTAGCTGCTGCAGTTGCTTTCCACCCGGGGGGGAGGAGAGATGGGGTCGGCATCGGGCGGGGGCCCACGTGCCCCCTGGCCCTGCCTGAGGCCCCGGGCCCGGCAAGCACCCCACTCGCAGCTGTGCTCGCGAGGGTGGAAGCGGTGCCCCGACGACAGTCTGCACTCCCCAAGCCCCGTGGGTATCCTGTTCCGATTCACAGGAAGATTCCAGAGAGGCTAGTGGCGCCCTGGCCACGGAGACTTCCTTCCCAACCCCGACGGCCTCTCTCAAGGTCCAGGGGACGGGCGCCCAAGGAAAGAGTGCTGGCCCTTCACTCACCAGTCCCCAACAGCCACGGGCCCTGGACTCACGACCCCTTTAGAGAGTCCCTGCATCTCCGTGATGGGCAGAATTGTGTCGCCAAGACCCCTGTGTTGAAGTCCTAACCCCCGGTACTTCGGGATATGAATGTATTTGGAGAAAAGGTCTTTAAATAGGTGATTAAGTTAAAGCAAGGTCATGAGAGCGGCCCTAATCCAGTATGACTAGTGCCCTTATAAGAAGAGGAGATCAGGGCACAGACACGCACAGAGAGATGACCACGTGAGGACACAGGGAGGAGATGGCTGTCTACACGCCAAAGAGAGAGGCCTCAGGAGAACCAGCCCTGCCGAGGTCTGGATCTCAGTGGCAATATCTGTGGTGGTTCATTACGGCAACCCAAGCTGGCTAAGACAGGCCCCATTCCCAAGCCTGGCTTCTCCCTCCTTGCTGAGTTGGGAACAACCTGACTGGTCTTCGCTCTGCAAAGCCCTCAGCCTCTCCCGCTGAGTCCATGCTGCCAGGGTGCTGTGGGGCTCACACCTCTGTCCCTGGGAGGCAGTGCTCCTCAGGGGAGGGCCACCTCCTCTCCAGCACCTCCTGATCACAGGAGGACCCTCTTTCCCCTCCCCGTACGGGCAGTTCATCCGAAGAGCAAAGACCCAACTCTATGCTTCCCATGAAAAAAAACCCACTCTAAGACACAGATAGGTTAAAAGGGAAAAAGGCCTGTGACGCTGACACCATCAGAAGCTACATTAACTCTAGACAAAGTTGACTCCAGAGCAAAGAACAGAACCGTAGTGAGGATGGTGGTTCCCTAATGGTTCTGGGGTCCCTACTCCAAGAGGACAGGTGTCCTAAGACACCTGTGGAACAGAGCTTCAAGGTAAACGGAGCAAACCTGATGCCGCTACAGGAAAGAGACAATCTACAGCTGTACTGGGATTCCCACACCACTTTCGGTCACCGATAGAAGAGACAAAACTGGTGAGTACACAGAAGATTTAAACAGTGCTACCCCCGCCTTCACCTGGCTGGCGTTCGTGGGCTCGCCCCAGGGAGAGTGGGAGGCACCGCCCTTGTCAGCCCGCCCAGCATGTTTACCGACAGAGGCTGTAGTCTGGGCCAATACATTTTAAAAGATTCACACTTGTATAAAGTGTTTTCCTTGACAAAAAAAGGAATTAAACTAGAACCTAATTAACGTACTTCTAAATAAGTCATAGAACAAATTTTTAAAAATCTAAACTGAATTTAGAAAGTATTTTGAACTAAGTGAAAAGGAAAGTACAACATATCAAAATCGATCATCACAGTAGATACAGCAAAAGCATTTGACAAAGTCCAACCTCCACCCTCATAAACGCTCTCCGCAAATTAAGAACAGAAGGGAAGTTTTTCAACCTGACGAGGAGCTTCTAAAAACCCACCACAAACCACAACTAGCAGATGCTTGAGCGGAAAGACAGGTGCCTTCTCCATCAGATCAGGAGCAAGATGGGAGGTCTGCTCTCACCACTGCTGGCCAGCACTGTGCTCGAGGTTCTAGCGTGTGCAGGAAGTTAAGAATGAGACAGAAAAGGCACTGAGATTGGAGAGGAAGACTTTATTAAATAAAACTGCCTTTACGCACAGAAGTCATGCATCAAATCCTATGGAATCTACAGGAAATCCAAAAAGCTAATAAGTGAGTTGAGCAAGGTTGCAGGAAGGTACAAGATCAATATACAAAAATCAATTGCATTTGTATATACCAACAGGGCACAACTGGAAATTAAAATATTTCTTCTTTTTTTAATTTTTATGGAAAATAAAAACTTTAAATATCATCAGCAAAGTCTAAAAAGCATGAAATACGTTGGAAAGATCTGACAAAAGATATGCAAGAAATGAGAAGCATGGTCTGGAGGAATTAAAGAAGCCTGAGTAACTGGAGAGGTGGATAGAGGTCACAGAGCACAAGGTAAAACAATGTTGAGATGTCAGTTATCCCCAAACTGATCTAGAGGTGAAACAGAATTCCAGCATGCTGTTCAGTAGCGGCCAGTCTGCTGATTCTCATTCATATGGAAACGCAAGGAACCTACAATAGCAGAAGGAGCTTTGAAAAAGATGAACAAAGTTGAAGGACTCATAGCGCTCAACTTCCAAGACTTATCATAAAGCTGCCATGAGCAGACAATGTGGTGTTGGCATAAAGACAGTTCTAGATCAGTGGAACGGAATAAAGAGGTCAGAAACAGAACCAGACATGTGGTCAATTGATTTTTGACACAGGTGCAGAGTTAATTCAATAGAGAAGTGGGCTTCTGGAACAACTAGGTATCCACGTGCAAAAAATTCATCCTCAACCCATACCATATACCATATAAAAACTAATTCAAAACAGATCACGGGGGCTTCCCTGGTGGCGCAGTGGTTGGGAGTCCGCCTGCCGATGCAGGGGACGCGGGTTTGAGCCCCGGTCCGGGAAGATCCCACATGCCGCGGAGCGGCTGGGCCTGTGAGCCATGGCCGCTGAGCCTGCGCGTCCGGAGCCTGTGCTCCGCAGCGGAGAGGCCACAACAGTGAGAGGCCCATGTACCGCAAAAAAAAAAAAAAAACAGATCACGGACCTAAGTGTTAAACCTAAAACTACAAAACTTGTAGAAGAAAACGTAATTTAGAAAATATAGAGAAAATCTCTCGTCTTGGGTTCAGCAAAGATTTCCTAGATAGATTCATCCCTTGGTATCCGTGGGAGATTGGTTCTAGGACCCCCGCAGATGCTCAGGTCCCTTAGTGTATAAAATGGTGCAGGATTTGCACACAACTTATGAACATCCTCTCATACACTGGACATCGTCTCTAGATTACTTATAAGTAATAAGTAACCTAATGCTGTGTAAATGCTATAGAAATAGTTGCCAGCCTGGCGAATTCAAGTTTTGCTTATTGGAACTTTATGGAATTTTTTTCCCCAAATATTTTCTATCTGAGTTTGGTTGAATCTGCAGATGTGGAACCCATGGATGCAGAGGGTCAACTGTACGATACCAAAAACCAAAATAGATGAATTGAACTTCCTCAAAATTAAGAACTTCTGCTCTTCAGAGGAGACAGTGAGAGAATAAAAAGACAAGCCACTAATTGGGAGAAAATACTTTCAAATCACATAACTGATTAGGGCTCACGTAGAGATTATAGCCAAACAAATAAAGCGACTTAAAACTTAGGCATAAAATTTGAACATACACCTCACCAAAGAAGATATAAGGATATAAAACGCACATGGAAAGATGTTCCCCAAATTAGTCAGTAGAGAAATGAAAATTTAAACCACAACGAGACACCACTACAAGCCCATTAGAACGGCTCAAATTTAAAAGACCCATCTTACCGCGTCTCAGTGAGGATTTGGAGCTGCAGGAAGTCTCGCTCCTGAGGGGTGGGAGGACACTTGGCAACTGGTTGAAATGACCCAGCCATTTCACCCCTAGGGACTCACCCAACAAAGGTGAAAACATATGTCTCTACAGAGACCTTACATGAATCCCACGGCAGCGTTGTGTGTAACAGCCCCAAACTGGGAGCAAAACCAACGCCCATGATCCAGCGAGTGGATCGGCAAATGGTGGTAAAGCCATAAAATCAAATACTGCTCAGCAATAAAAGGAGTGAACTATCGATATTGATGCACGTACAACGTGGACGAATCTCAAATTCATTGTGCCGAGTAAGAAGACCCCAGGCAAGGGTAACTGTGTGTGTGCGATTCCATTAGTACAGGCTTCTATAAAATGCAAAGCTGATCTATAGTGACAGCAATCAGATAGTGGTTTCACTGGCGAGGGGGGGAGAAGGAGGGGTTCCACAGTGGCACAAGGAAGTTTTGGGGGTCGTGGATCTGCTCATTATCTTGATTTGGGTGATAATTTCACAGTGATAGGTCAAAACGTGTGAAATCGTACGTTTCAAATATGTCCAGTTTGGGTATGCCAGTTATACCTCAACTGTCAAATCTGTTCAAAAACCAAAACCAGTGCCTGCCCAGTGTCACGTCCCGTGGCCCTTCCTCCGATGCGCCAGGACTGGCTCCAGTTAGACACACGGGTGAACGTGCGTGCTGGCCCAGGCCCCCTCCAGGATCCAGGCACCCACTCCTGGCTGCCGACAGCTCGGACTTGCCCTTCAGTATTATGCCCCTTTACCGAGGGAGCCATAGCCAGTGACTGGTCAGCTCAGGGGCTGGACAATGCCCCAGTTGAGTGTCCTCAGGGCCAGAGGTGGCCCATTTCTCCTGGGACCCCACCTGTCTTCTAACATCTACACCTGCCTCCCAGCTCACAGTCTGCTCCCAGGGGCCCAGCCCAGGTGCCTGCTTGGCTGCCTCCCCATCTGCTGTCTCTCAGTGATGGGGGCTCCTAGGATGGGGAAGGCCAGAGCAGGGTTTATGGCTGGCTGGCTTTGTTTTCACAGATCTGAACGTCAAAGAAAGTGGTGGCCTGCCCCGCTGGTTGGGTCTGGGTGTCCTGGAGCTGCCAAGGTATGAGCAACGCCTCTCCGTTCTCTTTCCAGCACTTTCCGGGCCGGGCTTGGCATTTGGGAACGGGGGGGTGATCTGTGCAGTCACAGCCCCCCAGGGGTCTCCGAGCCACACCCGTGGGAAGCCCTGGCAGCCCCACCTGGGCACCGACCTTCTCCAAAGGAGACTTGAAGTCCAGGTTCAAGGGCTCCAGGAGCTCCTGGATGCTGGCATCTAGAACCTTCTCCCTCCTGATGAGCTGCAGGCAGAGCGCAGTGCTCAGACCCCCCACCCCCAAGGCTGGCGGGACAGAGACCAGAGTGCACAGGGCAGCCAGGGCCCCACCAGGACTGAGACAGGGAGCTGGAGGCCAAGTCCGCTGGGAATCTCCAGGGCCAGCAGTCACCCCTGGGCAGGCAAAGAACACACAACTTGTTCCCAGAACGGGTAAGGCGAGGGCCAGGATGCTACCCCTCCAGCAACCCTCCAGGGCGCTCATTCTAAGTGGATTCTGGCCATGCCCACCCCTGCCTGACCCCTGGCAGCCAGCTACCCATAGGACAGAGGCCCAGTCCCTTGATGTGGCTGGTGAGACCGGCCTGGCCCTGCAGTATCTGCAGAGAGTACTCCCCCCACTCTGTGCTGCTGTCTCGAGCCTCACGGCCTTTGCACAGGCTGTTCCCATGGCTGGACAGCTCTCCCCACCCCGAGCCAGATCTCCTGTGCCTGGGTCAGCCGTCAGCCAGGTTCCCCTGAGGCAGAGCCGAGCTATGCTTGGAGCCTGTCCCCCTCTGTAAGCACACGTGCCCTGCTGTGACCCCTCCCCATTGGTCCTGTCCATCAGCCCCAGACCCCCAGAGAATCTGGGACAGGAATGAAGTCCGGCGGCAGCCCAGGCCTTCACGCTGGACAGAGGGCCGGAGCGCGGGCGGCGTCCCCTCGCGTCGGTCTGAGAGCAGCCGCAGGAGGCCCGAGCCGAGGAGTCTCCTGCGCGCTGCAGAGGTGGGCCAGTGCCGCCCCGTCGTCGGGAGCCCCCAGGGCCCCGGGGCCCTGGCTCCAGGTGGCGCCCAGGCCCTCGCCCGGCTGATGGGCACTGACGTGTGGGGTCGTGTGCCCACCTGCCCTCCACTCGTGCCCTGACTCCCTCCTGCCTTGGGGAACCTTCCCCTGCAGTGCCAGGAGGTCAGGGGCTTCAGGAACTGCAGAGGCCAGTGGTAGCCAAGGGGCGGAGTGGACCCTGAGGCCCAGAAGACCCCACCCTCAGTGGCGGGGGGGGGGAGCCTCCGCGAGGGCACAGGCCTCTCTCAGCGGCCCACCTGGCCGCGCTGCTGGACGCCGCAGAGATCGCACTCCGACACCAGCTCCTCTCCACGGCTGACCGGGTCCTGATCTCGTTGGCGAGGGCTTCCTCCCCGGGCGGGCTGCCGCTCAGGGGCCTGTGCAGAGTCACGCTGCCCGAGTGGTCTGCAGAGCCCAGAGAAGCAGAGCGGCAGTGCTGGGGGCACCGAGGAGGAGCCAGGCCCCCCGGCTCCAGCTCCAGCTGGAGCCCCAAGTCACAGCAGCCCAGCTGCTTGGTGCACAAGGCATCTGCTGTGAATGTAGCCAGGAAACTCTAAACACAGCATCAGAGGGCCCACGCCTCCCCAGATGCTGAGACTCAATCAGGAGGCGCGGTGCCGAACCAGCACCCAGTCCAGGAAAGGGGGACACGGCGCAGGGCAGGAACTCAGAACCTCCGATGAAGGGGAGAAGGGGGTGCCAAGGACTTGCTAATCATTTGGGGCCCAAATTAACCTGGATCCCAACCCTGCTCCTCGCACCAAAGTAAACAGCAGACCGTCCTGATATCTGAATTTCCGAACTACAACCGTGAATGTTCAGAGGAGACCGAGGGGTTTGTATCTCTGAATCCTGGGATAGAGAAAGGCTTTCTAAATATGGCGCAAAGGCAGAAACCGAAGGGAAGGAACTTGTAGAGCTGGCGACGTGAACTTGGGGCCCAAGCAAGCCTTATATTCAGTGTTTACTGGTTAAACACTGAAAAAATGTTTGTGACATATATAACAAAGGGTTACTACCAATCTATAAAAGGCTCCTATCTCTCAGTTGGTAAGGATTTGCACCATCATTTCAAACTCAGGCAAAGGGGATGGAGAGGACGCTTCCAGAAGAAATCCTGCTGGCCAATAATTAAACCAAAAGGGGGTCCCCTCACCAGTGAGGAAAGAAACACAAACTGGAATGCGGAGAGAGGCTCTTTTCTTGTCAGCGAGACAAAGATGAACCAGTGTGAAGACAGACCTCCTCATGCGGCTGGGGGTGGGAGGAGGAACCATTCGTTTGAAAGATAATTTAGCAACCGTTCTCAAATGCAAATAAAAAGCATGTTCAGACCACTCAGCTGATAGGATTCCTCTCTCATGGACAGAAGAAAGCCTGGAAGCTCTATAACGGTGAGGACGGGTTTCTAATTGTCCCTCACTTTCACAAAGATAATCAATATTTCTTTGATCCAAAAAAAAAAAAAAAAAAAACAGGGCTGTGAAGCCAGTGTCCCGCTGGGAATGGAAACAAGTCAGGTGGTCAGGTGCAACACGGGCCCCGCCCTCTCAGGTACCACCTGTGGCCAGGTGCGAGTGTCGCCCACCTTCTGCAGGGCCCCACGCTTCCCCAGCCAGCCCCATAGCCTTGGGCTCATGCTGGCCCAGGCGGCGGTCTGCTCTGGGAAGGCCCCAGCTGCCACCCACAGCCAGGGCCACGTCACATTGCAGGGGCGCTTGTTAGGTGGCCTCCCTGCTGGCACTGAGCTGCCAGGCCCTGGAGCCCCAAACAAATGCAAAAGGCTCGTGTTTACCTGGCTCTTGGGGAGGGTCTGTGCCCCCAGAGTTCGAAGGGTGATGGGTAACTGCCCTGTGCCTCCCTCACAGGGGAGAGGAAGGGCGGCACGGAGGGGGGACCAGGTGCCTCGCAGCCCGGGCGACAGGCCCCTGGGCTCACCTCCTGGGTGCAGGGACAGCTGTGGCCCTTTGCTGGGCTCAAGGGTGACGGGGGGGACCTCGCCTGCCTTGTAAGGCTGGTCCCTGGTGACCACTGAAGCCCTTCCAGAAGTTTCTGTCTGCCGCTCCCCCACAAAGTGTCGGGAGAGAATCCCGGAGGGGAGGGTGTGAACAGAGCTAATGCTTAGCCATGGTGATGGGAACCAAGACCCAGAAGAGGGGATCCGCTCGGAGCCCCGGGGGCTGGGCAGCGCTGCCCAGAGACAGCTCAGCGGGCCTCCCGGGGCCCCGCCCAGCCCTGTCACCAGTGTCCAGCTCTGGCTCCTCGGGCGAGAGGCGGTAGGACTGCCGGGGGGGGCGGTGGAAGCCGTCGCCGGGGTGGCTGCCATCGAGAGCGGCCCCTCCTGGGAGACGGGTCCTGGGATGACAGAGGGTGGGCGACATCGCTCACACCTGCCGGAGCAGGGCCAGCCCACCTGGTCCCCCACCTCAGTCAGCCATCCCGACCTGCCAGCCTCCCGCCACAGGGTCCTCACCCCGACCTACCAGGCCGTCACAGTCCGTCAGCGGCTCCGTGGCCTCCAGGGGACCTGGGGAAGGACAAGGAGCTGTTTCCTAACTCAGGCTGACATTCGAGCTCCTCCCTCACGCGGCCCGTCCTCCAAGGCCCCTCGGCCCCAGCCGGCCCCGCAGGCTCCCTTCCCCAGCAGCTCCGTGATTCCAGGTCTGGAGTCCACGTGGCAGTGGCCACCTGCCCCTCACGCCTAGACTCGCAGCTCAGGCGTGGCCACCACAGGGGCCGCCAGGCACGGGGGCTGAGGGCCGGCCCGAGGGGCTCAGCAGAGCCTCTACAGGACCCGCTGGCCAGAGCCCAGGTGCCCAGCCCGCCCCACCTCCAGACTGCGCCCGGGTGTCCGGGCCCGGGTGGACGGGTCACCTGCCCTGGGAGACGGTGCCAACCCCAGTGCCGACCCCTGGGGGCCGCTGGGACTCCCTCCCCGCCCACGCTTCCACTGCGCTTCCCAGCATGACGGGTGGCAGGCGTTTATTTTCCGCTGCCCCTTCCAGCCTGGCAGGTCTGGGCCAGGCCAGAATCTGCGTCTCTAACAAGATGCTGCCCGTCTCGGGTGGCTGAGGAGGCCCCACAGGTCCCTCGCTGACCTGGACCCAGGTAGTGGCTGCAGACCCGGTAGGTGTACCTCCCTCAGGGCCCCGACAGCACAGCTCCTCCCCTGGAAGGCGGCATCTCCGTGACCACCAGCCACCCCGACCCACCACCCCACCCCCGCTCCCTCCGCTTCCAGCCGTAATTCCTAAGGACTCCCCGAAACTGCCCATTCAGCCCATCCCACTGCGCTGTCTCTCCCCAGGCCCCCAGGAGACCCTGATGCCCCCTGATGCCGCCATCCCATTCATTCTTGGCCCTGACCTCTCAGCTCCAGTGCCCCAGCCTCGTTCTTCTCAGCACCTCCCTCCAGGCCCCCCACTAGCTGAGTGCACACGGCCCACGCTCCGGCTCCCTCCCTCCCTCCCAAAGGACCCCCAGAAGAACGCCTGGCACCTATCCCTGCACGCTGCCCCGCCCAGCCCGGCGCCCTGGGTGGGTGGGGCCCACCCTCGTCCTTGGGACCCCCAGTTCAATGCGCCCAACCTGCATCTCAGGACTCCTGCAGCCTCACAGGTCTCCCTCCCCTCCCACCTCTCTCCCCTCATCCCAGCCCCACCCTCCGAACCCACACCTCTGGCCCGCCCTTCCTGTCCAGACCCTCCAGGGCCCTGTCCCTTCCGGGTTCACACTCCGAGCCCCACCAGGTGCCAGGCCCTGCCCCACCCTCCTCTCTCCCCACCGCCCCTGAGCTGGCCCTTTCCCCCTCAGTGGCAGCGTCCACTCCTCCCTCGGCCCTGTTGCCCACCCAGCGGTCCCCAGTCTCGTGTGACTCTTAGCGGTGCCCCCTCAGCAGCCATGCCCACAGAAGCGCCCGCCTCCACGCACACCAGCTCTTGGCTTTGGCTGGGGGGCTGTTGCCCTATTTAGAGGAGACAGTTTTCTCCGGAGGTTGAACCCCCCCTTCTGCAAACTGGTTCCCCAAACCGCCTTCATGGAGGATGGATAGGCCCTTGTCATCCATTCCACACCTGGGGTGGAAGTCACAGTGGGCAAGAGTCTGCGGAGGTAAGACCCAAGTCAGCAAAGGGGACGGTGAACCCAAGGAGGTAATGTTAGGGTGGCCCAGGGTAACTGAACCCCAGAGAGGATAATTTGGCCGGAGAGCAGAGGTCCGCTGGTAAAGCAGATGGCGGAGGGGAGAGCGCGGGCGCCGCGAGCTCCGCTGCTCGCTGGTCCCACCAACACTATCCTCCTCCTTTTCCACCTGCTTCCCTCTGCCGTCAAAGGGAGGGAACCGCCGCAGCCCCATGGAGCCTGCCCATCCTGCCGCCTTGGCCACTGCTGGCCCCCAGGGCCCGCCCACAAAGGCCACAAAGGCCTTCTTTTCCATTCCTGCACTCAGCCCTGCCACTCCCACTGCCACGGGGCCTTTGCACAAGCTGTGCTAATGCCTGGAACATTCCTGCCCTTCTGCCCCTTGTGTGCCCCCCACCCCCCGTCCTCCCCATCCTTCCAAGCCTGGGGTTCCCTTTATCCCCCTTTAGGGTGGGCCTTCAGTCTGTCTCCCTGAAGCTTTACGTTCACAGCAGGGAAGAGTATCCCCAAACACGAGGGTCAGGTGCCTGGAGAAGGACTCAACCCTGGACTCAGAAATGAGCTCCAGGCAAGCGCGGAAATCACTTACAGAAGGTGCTATTCAAATGTAATGATTGTTTAAAAGGTTATAAAAGACAACAGCCTCCCCCAGAGGGGAGTCTCTGATAAGACCCCCCCAGGAGCACACACTAGTTGGCCGAGAATCCCACTTCTGGGAATTCAATCAATGGAATGAATGAGAATTCCATACAAAATTCACTACTCAAGGATTCTTCTCTGGTTTAAAATAGCCACGCATGTGCAAAAATACAGGAGGAAGAGGCAGTGGTTCAAAATTCTGTTTCTGAAGATGAACGAGGTGGATCCCACGTGGAATGAAAAACCATACGATTCTAATTTAAAATTAAGAGTTATCTCTGGGTGTTGGGAGTGGGGGGATTTTTCTTCCTGTATCCTTTTCAAATTCCAACTTGTCTGCAATGAGAATGGATTACCCTTATGAGAAAAAAAAAAATACTTATTTAAGACCAAAGATGACGTGAGGTTTAAGCAAAAAATGAAAAACGTCAGCAGACACTACCTTAGGTCCTGGGGACGGGCTGGGCAGGGGGCCAGAGGGGGAGTTGGCACGGGGCTCTGCCCAGCTCTGAGGTCCAGAGGGCCTGGCAGCCTTAAGGGTCCTGAGAAGATGGAGAGGGCTCAGGACTCGATGCCGGGCTCAGGCCGCGGAGGGGCTGGTGTGGCGGGAGAGGTTGAGGGGGCAGGACCCCAGCCCCTCTGGCCGGTGGTAAACGTGCTGCCCACCCTGTGGACATCTGAGAGGAGGCGGCTGTGCCCGAGGTCACTCAGGACCCTGCGGGTTGGCCTGGGTCCACGTGGCTGCGGCTTCCACTTGACGCTGGCAGCCGGCAGAGCAGCGAGGAAGGTATTCGGAGAAAGCCCGGCTGATGACGGCCAAGGCAGGAGGTTTTGAGGACTTTTATGAGTTCACAGGGTGGGGGCAGAAACAAGCCACAGGGTCCCAAGACCCAGCAGCCCCGACCAGGAGCAGTGTGTGCAGGTTCTCAAGGTCATTCTGAGGTCAGGAGGGCCCACTGAGGACAACTGAAGTGGGCAGACCAACGTCATGGTCAATGTCGCCAATGGTGGCAGGCAGGTGTCACTCTCTGAGCAAAGCAGCTGAATGGGCACCTGGCGGTGGGGGGGTCTGGGGACGCTGGGAGCCCAGAAGGGGGCAGGCGGCGGGGGATGGGGGGGGCCGGCATAGGTAGGGTGGGTACCTCCCGAAAGACCCCTCTGTGAGTCGAGTCCTGTCCCAGGGCTCCTGAAGCCACAGTTCCTGCTTCCCAAAGGCCACCCTGCCTAAGAATTCCATCCTCCAACCTCTGCCAGTGACAGTTGAGGGGTCCTTCAGGTGCGTGGCCCTGAATTTGCTTCTCTGGGGCCCAGAATGATCCGATCCGGGCACAGACAGTTCCCTGAGACGGTGGCAGCCCGAGGACAGGCCCTGCCGCCCCAGGCTCCGCTCTCCGGATTCCCGCGCCCACTCCCGCCAGCCAGCAGGAAGGGCCCGGCGCATGTCCCCACCACCAGCGCTGGGTGCTGCCCGCCTGCATTCATTCCATGGGTTTGGGCTCGCGGGTTCCTTCCAGAGTGTGTGGTCCCCCCCTTGCCTCCCTGACCTCAGCCTTGGCTCTCAGCCACCAGGAGAGCAGGAACCTGGCCAGACCCGGCTAGTACTCCCCGCAAGACTGGCGCCTCCACCGGTCACACCCCGGAGCGCAGCTGGGGGCGTGGCTACACCAGCTGCTTCCTCCCTCCTGGGGCGGGGCATCTGGGTAGCAGCCCATCCCTGCCTGGGCCCCCCAACCCCTCCAGGGATCTGAAAAATTGTAGGAAACCCTCCTCCCTGCCCCACACCCTAGCACAGGGCAGCTCCGCAGCAGGGTCTGTGCCCTGTCGCCTTTCTTTCTTGTAGCAGTCTGAAGGGATAACTCCTCCGGGACGCCCTGCCCATTCAGAGAGGGGGTCGCAGGTTTCCAGCTGGCGTCTGGGATGCTTTGGAGGGAATCTCTGCCCGGCAGCGTGGCTCCCCGATTCCTGGGGCTGAGGAAACCTCAGAGCCACACACCGTTGAGATAAAACAGGGCCCCCGCCCACCCGCGGACAGAGGGCTGGACTGGGGTGGGCCCGCAGGTGTCTTGAGGCTTGGGCAGGTGGGGGGACGAAGAAGGGAGGCGAGAAGAGTGACCCCGGCTCTCGGGGCCCCGCAGCCACCAGCAAGGTCCCCGAGGAACCCAGGGGGCAAGCCCACAAGACGATCACTTGGGGGGGTTTCTACCATAAGTGCCCCCATGCCAACAGCACCTTGGAGAGGTGGACCCCGGGGCTCGGGGAGAGCGGGGGGCGCGGGCAGCTGGCCAGTCTCCCTGCAGCCAGAAAGCCACTATAGAGGGAGGGCCCACAGCACCAGGCCTCCTGGGAGTGGCAGCGACGTGGGGACACATTGGAGGCTTCGGCCCTGCCCGATGCTCTCAGACGAGGGCCCGCAGGGTCGCTCTGGCCTCTGTGGGTATTTGGGGGAGGACAGACGACCCTGACACAGCCCAGTCCAGGCTCTGGGGCACTGGAGGGACACACGGGCGTCTCCCGGTCCCTGCAAACCCTTTGGGCTTGTGGCAGGACCATTTGCCACTGGAAGAGGTACCAGAATGGGCCCCGGCGGTGTGTAACGGGGGGACCTGTAAAGACCCCTGATACCCCTCAGATCCCAGCGGGGTGGAGCTGGACCCACCAGGCCACACTGGGGCTACGTGACCCTGGAGGATGCATGGTCCTCAGAGGCCCCAGATCTGAATCAGCACCTCCGTCCGTGGGGCTCCTGGAGGCTGGTGCCATTTCCATGGCAACAGAGGCCGCTGAGGGGGAGGGGCTGAGCTGAGGGCCCTGGTGGTACGTGGGCACTGGGGGCCTCTGTTTCGAAGCTCTGAGCACCACGGCAGGTGGGGGGTGGGAGCAGCCCCTTTTAGGGCAAAGCAAGTTGCCCAGTGGCAGGTTCAGGGCAGGGGGTCTACACCAAGGGGTGCAGCCCTAGTGCTGAGCAGAGGGGGTCACTGAGGCAGACACAGCACGACCCCTTCCTGGACGAGAGTTAGGAAGTGCCCCCTGCCAAGTCTCCACCCAGGGCCCTGCTGCCCAGCACAGCCCCGAGGGGCTACTCAGCACAGCCCCCTTCCAAGGCCACATCCGCCCTTCCCCCAGAGAGCTCTGCCCCGAGCCCTCAACCAGCCTGGATGGAGGCGTCCTGGGAGGAGGAAGAGAGGAAACAGAGGCCTGAGGCTGGGCCTGAGGAGGTGGGGAAATGGAGGCTCAGGGACCCTGGGATAGAGGTGACAGGGTCCATCGCAGTTGGGGTCAGACATTAGTGGGTGACCAGGGCTTAAAGGGCGATTCTTAGGAGAGCTCAGGTGCCTGTGGTGTTGCCAGTGTGCTCTGGTCTGGGGACCAGGGACAAAGGATCCAGAGGTCCGAGCGAGCTGGGGATGCCCCTTGCCATGGGGAGGACACAGAGCCCGCACGGCCTGGGAAGGCTTCTGGCGGAGGCAGGAGAGGGACAGAGGACCGGGGGCGGGAGGGCGCTCTTGGGGAAACGGTGTGAGCTGCGTGTGGCTGGAGGGCGGAGGGTGCCAATACCTGGGAGGTGGTGCGACCTGCTCAGTGGCGGGGGAGGGGGGAGGAGGGTGTTACGGACGGACGCGGCACTGGTGGAATCCAGAGGTGAACGTGGCGGCGAGGGACAAGCAGGCTTCAGGGTGGGGGAAATCCCCCCTGCGGCTGCTGGAGTTCAAGCACTTGTGAGCTACCCGGGCAGGAGGTACCGGCACCCATGCAAGGCAGAAGCTGGGGTGGCCCGAGTGTTCCCAGAGAACAGGCTCCATCCCCCGGGTACCCCAGGAGGCTGGGGGCCAGAGGAGGGGCGAAGACAGGCCCACCCCCTGCGTGCCCCCTGTCGCCCCGGAACTCGCCTCTGACCCCTCAGTGTGCACCGGTCACCACAGAGCTGGAAAGCCCAGAGTCTGGCATGTAGAAACCTGGATGAGCGCTGGGGAGAGCAGCGCGGGGCACGGTCACCCTCACAGAGGCTGGGGGTCTGGCAGTCCAGCCTGCTCCCCCCTCGAGGGGCCGGCTCTGCCCAAGGCACACGCTGTGCTGGTGCTTGGGAATTGGCGCATCTTACGCGACTGCTTTGCTCCCTGCTGCCAGACAGTCCACGTGGGGGTGGGGCAGGGCTGGGCAGGATGTCGGAGGCTGCATGGAACTCAAGTTTCAGATGGATCCCATCTTGGTGGGGAGACAGGATGGAAACGACACAGGCTCTTCTGAGTCCTGCTGCAGCCCACGGCTCCCCATGACAGGCTGTCACCATCTGACTCATTCATTTATTCAACATATAATTGAGCACCCAGAATGTACTGTCTTCTATCAGCTTGGAAAAGGAAGAAAAAGATGTGAGCAAGGCAGTCTGTGCCCCCAGGGGCTCACAGCCTGGTAGGGAGACAGACTCATAAACGGACAGCCGCTCAAAGAGACAGGTGCTCAGTGGAAACAGTCCACTTCTGCCTGGGAAGTTCAGGTCAGGCCTTGCAGAGGAAGGGGCATTTGAGCTGGGGCTTGAAACATGCATAAGTGTTTGCCAGATGTTGAGGAAAGAAGAGGAATCGCAGCAGAGGGAATGGCACACAAAGGCGTGGAGCTGGGAAAACCCAGCAGGTCTCAGGGCAGGTGGGACGGGAGCAAAGGCAAGTCCCAGGGTTGGGGTGGGGGATGTTCTTGCAAAGGAGGTGCTTGTGGGGGGGTCACATGGCCCACGTGGCAGGGGGAGTGGGCTGGTGTCCTATTAACATGTAGGGCTTGGGATTTAGGTTCTGTCTTTGGCAGGAGGGAGCCTTCTGGGGTTTCAGAGCAGCAGTGGCGAATGGGGCTTTGATTTGAGGAAGGTCACGTGGGGCAATCAGGGGGCGGCCTGATGGAGCAGGCCAGCCAGCAGGGCCGCCAGGTAGAGGCCAGACAGGCCGGAGCCACCCAGCCACCTTCTTCCTTCTGCTCGATTCGGGCAGTCACTCCGTGGTCACTCTGAGCGTCCACGTGGCCCAGGCCAGCAGAGAGCACGTGGCGTCAAGGGGCCCCATCAGACTCCAGGACTCTCCCACCTCTGGGCAGTGCTGCTAACACGCCTCCTCCAGCCGGGCTCCGGCCCATGCCAGGCCCAGCTGCTCCTGCGTCTGTCTCCCCAGGGCCCCCCTCCCACCTCACACTCCTCCCTCCTTCCCACCCCTTTCTTCCCGACTCTCCTCCCAGACACCCAAGGGTAAGAGGGGGGCCAGGTTGGGGCGGGAGGGGGAGGCCAGGCTGGGCAGAGACACTCCAGCGGGTGCTGGGGAGGGACCTGGGACGTGGGGAATGGGAGGCATCAAGGTGCTCACGGCCGAGTGGCCCGGGCCTGGGCTGGCTCCTCCTGTGGTCATCCCAGCTGTGGTCCAGTCCCACAGGCCCTTCCTGCTCCGAGCTCAGGCTCAGATCTGCTCCTCCACTGCAGGCTGTGTGGCCTTGGGCAGGCTACTGAGCCACTCTGTGCCTCTGCTTCCCCACCTGTAAAACAGCACCTGCTCTTTGTGATGAAGATTAACTGAGCATTTATTTATAAAGCACAGGGAGAGCCCTGGGCTCAGAACCACCTCTGCTAGAAATAGGATAGAAATACGAAATCAGAAGAGGAGCACAGGCCCTGAGTCACCGTCAGGTGCGGTAGGGGTGGGGGAGGGACAAGGGGCTAGAAGAGACGCAGCCACTGTCCTCGGGTTCGGTAAACGGGAAAATGGTGTCTGAGATGGTGGTGCTTGGGCGGGGATAGGAAGGAGCCGGCAAGCACAGGTTGGAGGGCCCGGGCGCGCGGGTTCCAGGCAGAGACAAGCACGGGCACCAGAGGCCTCGCAGGGGCCAGCCAAGGCCTCCACCCCAGGACGGGGAGGAGCGGGTGAGATCTAGGCAGGGGAGCCACACGGCCAGATGAAGCCTGCTTTGGAGAAGCGTTTATTGTCCTCACTCCACTCCTGTCTCCCTCCCTCCCTTCACCTGGTAAATGTCAAATGAGTGCCCAGCACAGGCCAGGCACTGGGGTGGCCCCCCTGAGCGCAGTGGGGGAGGGACTGCTGTCTCGCGGGGCTCCTGGTCTAGCTGCCACAGATGGCCACCAGTGGTTTAGCTGCCACAGGTGCCCCAGCCTGACATCACAGCCAGCCTTCCGGTCCCGGGACCGAGGCCGGTCAGCTACGGCCCACGGAGCCCACTCACCTGCAGTCGCTCGCTGGCCAAGGGAGTCCACCCTGAGGATGGACCACAGCGCCGGCCTATCTTTGCCTCCCTATTCTACCTGCAGGGTCCCGGCGGGTCCCCACACAGGCCAACCAACAGAAGGCCAGTAGAAAAAGGGGGATCCTGGCCAACTTGGGGAGGGGAGAAGCAAAGGAGTAAGCGGGCGGCAGGTGGAGAAGGGGTGCCGTCCACCTGGTGCCCTGCATGGGCCTCACCTGCGGCCCAGAGCCCACTGGAAAGAGCCCCACCAGGTTCTCGGCTCTAAAGCTGGACGCTGGGGTCACCCCGGCCAGTCCCATGGTTCACCAGCTGGGTGACCCAGGACACGGCATGAGCGTCTGTGCCTGTTCCAGGTAAATGGGGTTCCCCAGTGAAGAAATCGGAGGGTGCGGCCCACGATGCACGCGGCTGGTGTCAGTGGTGAGGTCAGCGGCTCCCACGTTGTGGGGGTGGGAGCTGTGCCCTGAGGCAGGCCGAGGAGGACCTCGCAGATGCCTCCCAGCCCAGGATGCTGTCCCAGGTGGGTGGCGGCAGGAAGGAGGCCTGGGAAGGGGCGGGTGGGGAGCAGAGTCCGAGGGGCTGACCCCGGGAGGGAGAGGGTGTCTGGGAAGAGGGGCAGCTCTGTCCCTTTGGGCTGCAGGGCCCTGGGCAAGCCCTCCCTCTGAGCCCGTGTCTTCATCTGCCATTGGATCACATGGGAATTAAACAGAGTCAACGGCTTCCCTGGTGGCGCAGTGGTTAAGAATCCGTCTGCCAATGCAGGGGACACAGGTTCGAGCCCTGGGCTGGGAAGATCCCACATGCCGCGGAGCAGCTAAGGCCATGCGCCACGACTACTGAGCCTGTGCTCTAGAGCCCGCGAGCCGCAACTACTGAGCCCGCGCGCCTAGAGCCCGTGCTCTGAAACAAGAGAAGCCACCGCAACGAGAAGCCCACGCACCACAATGAAGAGTAGCCCCTGCTCGCCGCAACTAGAGAAAGCCCGCACACAGCAACGAAGACCTAATGCAGCCAAAAATAATAAATAAATAAAATAAATAAATTTAAACGGAGTCGAATGAGACGATGCTCTCAGAGCCCGGCCATCTGCCCCTTAGGGTTGTCCTGCCCACGCCTCCACGCGCAGCCACGTGGTGGCAGAGACTGTGTCCACCGCTGGGTCCCAGTGCCAGCCAGGGTGCTCCGTCTGTCAACATGATTGACCTGTGGAACTAACGGGGGCCCAGCATGTGGAAGGAGTGCACGAAGGAGTGAAGGCGCGAAGGACCGCCTGAAGACCAGCCGCTGCAGCTCAGAGGGGACGGTGCCCCCAACCCCTCCGTTTCTTTGCCCTCATGGCAATAGCATCTGACCTGCGAAGGCTCTTCCCTCGTTTTTTGGTCTCTCACAGGAGGTTCGAAGAAGCTGGGAATAAAGGAGTCCTTGTCTTACTTTCTTGGCACATTGTGACGCGCCATGAGCGTTGAATGAACGAGTGGGAGGACGGACAGGTGGGTGAGCAGAAGGACGGGGCACAGCTGGCGTGTGCATGGCCGGCCACGGCCAGGCCTGACACCTGGGCGGGGACTCGGCTCTGGAGCAAGTCCAGCTCATGGGGAGTGGAAGCGGTGGGGAGGCCCCGCTCTGGCCACTCCAGGAGCCCTTGGCCCAGAGCCCAAGAGCCCCTGGGCCTCCCGCTATCTGTGCTGACCTAGCACCGTCCTCCCAGCTGTTCCGCTCGGTCCAGGCTCCAGAGCGCACGCCCGGGGCCAGGCCTTGCCTCCCCAGAGCCCGGGGACCTGAAGTGGCCGGGGGAGACCTCCTCCAGCACCCTGGAGGCTGGTGCAGGAGAAGCCACGGCCTGTGTGTCACCCTCCCCTGTAGACCCTGCTCCCAGGAGGCATGGTGGAGGACTGGACGCTGCCCGGCTCCCCAGCTCCGGCCGAGGGACGGGCACCGTGTCTGCTGGCAAACCTGCTCTCCTTCCTCCACGGAGGCAGGGGGCTGGAAGTGATTAGCTCGCAGAGTCAGGCGCTCTCTGACAGGTGGAGGCTGGACACGCAGGCAGGGGGCTGGAAGTGATTAGCTCGCAGAGTCAGGCGCTCTCTGAGAGGTGGAGGCTGGACACGGAGGCAGGGGGCTGGAAGTGATTAGCTCGCAGAGTCAGGCGCTGTCTGAGAGGTGGAGGCTGGACACGCAGGCAGGGGGCTGGAAGTGATTAGCTCGCAGAGTCAGGCGCTCTCTGAGAGGTGGAGGCTGGACACGCAGGCAGGGGGCTGGAAGTGATTAGCTTGCAGAGTCAGGCGCTCTCTGACAGGTGGAGGCTGGACACGCAGGCAGGGGGCTGGAAGTGATTAGCTCGCAGAGTCAGGCGCTCTCTGAGAGGTGGAGGCGGGACAGGATGACCTGTGAGAAGCCATGCGGCTCTGGCAGCTCAGGATGGAATGGGATTGCACGTGCGTCAGTGTGTGCGTTTTCCCTGGCTCACGCGCTCCAGGGCACGTCCAGCCTCCGGTCACTGCTCTCTCTGGGTATGACCGTCCATCCTGCTGCCTCTTCCTCCTCCGATATGTGTCCACAGGACGTGGAGCCAGGCACAGGCTCCTTAAGTGCCCTTTGGGTGGGCCAAGCCTTCTCGTCCCCAGCCCCGGCCTCTGCCGCACAGGATGTGGGCATCCCAGGCTGGCCGAGTCTGAAGGGCCAGGGTCAGCCTCCTTCAGCCCCGGGCCATCCCTCAAGCAGCTGCTCTCCCAGCAGGCCTTGGCCGTCGGCAGCCCCCAGATGACCCGACTGCCCTTGCTAAAGCAGCGGCACTAAGACCTCCCCACCCGTCAGGGTCTCCAGCGCTTCCGGGCGAGCCCAGCTGTGTCATGTGCGCCCCGGCAGCCCAGCCCTGACAGCCTGGCCCACCCCGCCACCTCCCCAGTACCCACTGCACGAGTGTCAGGGGTCGGGAGCTAGACCTGCCTTCCAGCCGCAGACCAGCCCCGAGCCGTCTGCTCAGGCAGGACAACTGGCCCTGGAGCTGGCAGCTCGTCAGTTAAGGACAGAAAGCTTACGGGGGACCGGAGCTCGGTGCTGTGGTCAACTGGCCACTCAGAGGAGAGTGGCCCACCTGTCCACCCACTGCTGCCCGCGTGAGTGCAGGCGGCCTCTGCCGGTCTTGACTCCTCTGCACTTCCCGGCCAGGCCTGCAGCTCCAGCCCTGCTCTTTGGAGGTAGCCCTGAGCAAGGAAGAAAGGGGGAGGCTTGAATGGAAAGTCATGAGCTTGCGCAGGTGCTGCTGTCCGCTGTAGCAGAAGTCAGAGATGAGCTCAGAGGGTGTGGCAGGGGCTAACCCCAACCCAGCGGCAGTGGGTATTCTTCTGATATAATCAGAAGTCTGGAGTGGGCAGCCCAGGGCTGGTTTGGAAGCTCTGTGCCCCAACAATGACCCTGCCTCCTTCTACCTTCTTAAAATGAAAAAAAAAAGGGCTTCCCTGGTGGCACAGTGGTTGAGAGTCCGCCTGCCGATGCAGGGGACACGGGTTCGTGCCCCGGTCCGGGAAGATCCCACATGCCGCAGAGTGGCTGGGCCCGTGAGCCATGGCCGCTGAGCCTGCGCGTCCGGAGCCTGTGCTCTGCAACAGGAGAGGCCACAGCAGTGAGAGGCCCGCGTATCGCAAAAGAAAAAAACAAAAATTTTTTTTTTTTATACCTCTTACCTCCAGTATTGCTGCTTTGCCTCCAACCATCACATCACCACTCCAGGCAGCAAAAAGGGTGAAAGGGTCTGTGTCAGATGAAAACAAGAGCTTTCTGTAAGCCCTCCCCAGGGCCTTTTTACTCCTCATTGGCAAGAAATGGGCCACATGGCTAGAGATTCTGGGGAGGGGCTCTGTGAAGGGCCACATGGCCGCCTCAAACAGAGTCAGGGCTTCAGGGAGGAAGGACAGGGGCGCGGATGTCAGGCAGGCAGCAGGGGAGGTAGATGTTATTATTTGTGATGATTCCTTAGAAACCCCCGCTTCTCCCACTTCACTGCTTGACTCTGTCCTCACCTGCTCCCTGGGCACTGCATCCAAGTGGCCCACACTGAGTTTGCCAGTGTGGCCCGTCCCCCCATTTGACCGCGAGCCCTTCAAGTCACCTCTGAGCCCCCAGCACGGGGTCAGTGACGGTGCCCTGTGTGAGGACTTCCATGGGCTGGGCGCCCACCAGGGGTCCAGGGTCACATCCTCCGCCCCCTCGACCTCAGCCACAGCACAAGCAAGTGGACGCCCCAGACGCCACGGGTAGGGCACCAGGATCATTAGCAGTGTATTGGGGCAGCGACCTAATGCTGCCCTAAAATGCTTCACACGCATAACCCACAAGTCCTGGCCTGAGTCAGAGCTGGTGACAGGCGTTGTTTCCCTTCAAGGACCACCTTGGCGACCGGTGACCGTGTGGGGTGACAGCTGTGTGAGGGAAGGTGGTGGGTATTTCCTCTGGGGGCCAGGCTCCCACAGCCTCCATCTGCCAGGGTTGGACAGTCACTTGATTCCTTCACCTTTCCCTTGGCCACCTCTTTGAGGCTGGAATTGGCCCCACCTATCAGCCTTGGAAAGGACCAGCTCACTTTGGGAGAAGCTGCCTCAGCTTCCCTAACCTACTGAAGAGAGTTTTCGTGGCCAGTCCCCCACCCTCCTCGAAAGGAGTCCCTTCCGCCAGCCATCGGTTGGTTACCTCCAAGGCTGGGGAACTTACTCTCTCTCCAGGCACATGAATGAAGCAGGGAGGGAGGTTTGCTGCTAATACATAGAAATATACAGTTGATTTTTGTGCGTTGGTCTTGCATCCTGCAACCTTGCTGAGCTCACTTACTAGCTTTAGGAGATTTTTCTGTTGATTTCTTGGGAGGTTGTACACAGACAATCATGTCATCTGCAAACAGGAGCAATTCTGTTTCTTCCTTTCCATCTCTATGCCTTTTATTTATTTTTCTTGCTTTATTCCAGTGGCTAGAACTTCCACTACTGTGTTGAATGAGAGTGGAGAGAGAGACATCCCTGCCTTATTCCTGATCACAGGAAAACATTCAGCCTTTCACCCCAATGGCATGCGGTTGGCTGTCAGGTTTTGGTTTGTTGTTGTTTTTGTTTGTTTGTTTGTTTTGTTTTGTTTGTTTGTTTGATGCTCTTTATCAAGATGAGAGCATTGCCCGCTCTTCTTGTTTTTCTGAGCATTTTTATCATGACTTGACTGTTGAATTTTCTCAACTGTTTTTTCAGTATCAACTGATATGATCATGTGACTTTTCTTTTTTAGCTTGCTAACATAGTGGATTACATTGCTTGATTTTCAAATATTGAGCCAGCCTTGCATCCTGGGAACAACCCTAACTTATTCTCTCCAGGAGAAGAGGGGCGACCCCCCCAGGGAGGCCTGAGGCACCTGAGGTTGGGGTGCCAGGGAAGCTTGAGTTTAAATAGGGCCAGGTCTCTGTGGGTGAAAGGAAGCCCATGCTCTGGTTTTCTGGCCATCGATGAAACGCACACGTGTCAAAGGCGTTATTTCCTTCACCAGTGAGGGACCCAGGAAAATGTTTCAACCAGTTCAAAGGAAAATCCAGGGAACACACATAAACAGGGCGGAAGAAATGCTGAAATGACCTGACAAAGAGACGCAGCAAGAGCCACGTGTGTCCTGTGGGCCAGGATCACCTGTGTGATGGTGGTTTCCTACAACCGGCTGACATGTAGGTAGCTCTGAGTCAATGGAAGGCAGAGGCCACCTGGGACAGTGGTCCACCCTCTCTGGTGAAGTGGTGAAGTGCAGACAGAGGGTGGGGCTGGGGCCCGGGCACTGGGGACGTGGCAGCCTGAGGCTGGGTGCTCTGAACAGCTGGCATCTTGGGGACAGGCATCCGGGTTAGGAAGTTTCCCACAGGGCAGGTGGCAGAGCCCTCACACCAGGCCTGGGGACAGAGGAGGTCATGAGCAAGGGTCCACTCTGTGGGCTGGGCCCAGAGACCCCTCCCAGACCCCTCCTGTCCAGGTACAGGGATGCCTCTTTGGACCAAGGGGTCACCATCCAGGCGGAGGCTACAGGTGTCCCTGGCTGAGCCCCTGCTGGTCTTCTGGGCCAAGCCCTGGGGCAAGAACAAAAGGGCCACAACCAGCCCAGGGGAGAGACTGGCGAAGACTGTCCATCAGGGTGCCCAGGCCGAGCGCATGGCGTCATGTGGTTTCCTCCATGTGGAAGGGACAGGGCAACCCCCACAGGGCCTGAAAGTCAGATGCCACCCTTCTAACACCCAAAAAGATGCTGGTAGAGCTGGCCTCGGGCTAGGCTCTGGAATCTGCGTCTCTAACCCAAGCTCCGGGAGCTGAAGTGCCTGTGAGGGGCGTCCCTGTACATCTGGGGCCAGAAACCCCTCCCCATGGCCGGGAGCCCCTGGGTCAGGGAGACTGACCCCAGGGGCAGCTGAGCCCTGAGCGCGGAGAGGGAGGGCCAGGTGTGACAAGACGGGCCTGCGCGCAGAGCCAGGGCTGGGCATACCCTGTGCAGGTCGGCGAGGTGGCACCAGGCTGCCAGACTCCCCTCCAGCCCCACAGCCCAGTCTGATCTGGGAGGGACGCCTCTGCCAGACCGTGTGGAATTGGCCTCAGGCGCTGGAAGCCAGGAGAGGGGGTGACCTGGCTGCAGCCTGGCGCCCCAAGGTGTCCTCAGTCACTCACTGGCAATGACCGCTCAGGGCCTCGGGCTCTGGAACGGCACCCCCGCGGAGATCCTGGCTGCCTTGGAGCCTGGGCAGGGCCTTTCCCAGAGCATGGAGCCCTCTGGGGTCCCAGGGTTGACAGGCGGGGAAGCCAGAACTCCAGGGACCCCCCAGTACTCAGCCCTCCCCCAGGGCCGTCAGGATCAGCAAACCCGGTGCCCCCCACTGCCCTGAGGTCTCCCCTGGACGGCCCTGCTTGCCACCCACCCCCAGCTTGCGAAGGAAACTCAGCGCCCCCCAGTGGAGGTCCTTGTCCTCTGCATTCTGGGCGAGGCAGAGAAACAGAGACAGAGTGCGCCGAAACTGGGACTTCAAATTTTCTAGTAGTCACCAAAAAAACAAAGAGATGAATTAATTTTAATCACTTTTTATTTAACCCAATATATCCAAAATATTACACAGTGTAGGAAGTATTCCATCCTCCAGGCAGATGCGATCAGGATGGCCCCTTGTCAGGTGTGCAGAGCTGGTGGGGGAACATGGCTGACGGCACAGAACAGGGAGACACAGCCCTGTCGTGGGATGAGACCCCGTCGACTGGCTGGCTCTGCAGCAGCCCCACCAGCCCCTGAGGCCTGCATTCCACCCCCAGGCACCCCATCCACTGGCTGGGTGGGCGGGGTGGGAGGCGGGGTAAAGGGAGGAGTGAGGCAGCAGCTCAGCAAGGCCCAGCCCCGCCCTGCCCAGCCGGCTCTCCTCTCCCACCCACGCAGCTCATCGGGACTCCAGGCACGGAGCTCCCAGGTGGGCGGGAGGCCAGATGACGGGCGGGGGCTGCTGTCAGCAGTACAGGCACCGACCCCCGCTTCCCCCACCCCCACCCTGGCTGGGAGCCCCTCTCCCCTCAGCTCCCCTGGGTCCGGTGGCCTGTGTCCCGAGAGGGCTCTGGCCGTTTGACAGAGGCCCCCTCCCCTCCCGGCCAGTGCTGCCGTGGCAGGGATGGGGAGACGGACGAGGGAGGAGGAGAGCCAAGGCGACAGCAGGCACTGGTCCCCAGCGAGTCTGTGGGGAGCCGGGCCAGCGTCCCCGCACTGGGCACTGAGTCTGATCTGATCCTGACCGCGGCCTGCAGGGGAGACAGGCCCAGTACCATCCCAAAGCCGCGACAGGGAGAGGGCTGGTTCAGCCAGGGCCACCCAACTCCCCGCAGAGGCCAAAGGAGCGGGACCTCAGCGAGGGCAGTGGGGACAGGGCGACGCTGCTGCCGTGGCCTTCCCGGACAGGGATGACCAGGCTGATGTCACCCGGGGCCACAGGATGGTGACAAGGACAATGCAACCACGAGGAAAGGGAGGGTGGCTGTGACAGGGTGTGCCCTTGGTGGGGATGCGGGAGAATCACAGGAATGTGGGGTCTAATAGCCCCATCCCCCCTCTGGACCTCCTGACCCCAATCAGGAAACCTCGGGGACCTTTCTCAAGCCCTGCCCACCATACCACCACACACGCACTTACAGACACACACACACATGCACACACACACGCTCCAGACGCACACACATGCACACCCACAGACACACATGCACACACACAGGTGCCCCGAAATCTGTCCATCACAGATGCTGTGGGTACCACAGCCTGGTTCCCATAGCAACACCTAGATGGTGGGGGAGGGGAGAAGAGTGGAAATGCAGAGAAACACTAAATAAAGAACAACAACTTTAAAAAATGAGCACTCAGGGGGAAATAATCTTGGAGGGATGGCCCAGCCCTGGGCTGAGGGCACCTCTGCCCGTCACTCACACAAACCCACTGGCCAGCGCTGGCCGCAGAACGACACTGCTGGAAGAGGACCAGCTCATGCAACGTGACTGAGTCCGTCGTGGGGGTGGCCAGGCCGGGTGTGTGGGAGGAGTATCCTGAGGGGAGGAGGGATTAGCTGGTCTTGGGGGCCTGGAGTGCCAGCCTGGGAGACCTCTGCTGTCCCTGCAGTGGGAAGACCGGCAGGACCGGAGCAGGGCTGTGATGTGAGTGGCTTGTCAGAGGTGACTTATTTGCTGGGCTCACCTGGATGAGAGCGTGCATGATGGCAGGCTTCCTAGAGGAGGCAGCCCAGGCGTCTGCCTGCAGAAGATGGAAGGATTGGAGCTGTGGTGGGAACAGTGGGCTAGAGGAGGGCGTGGCCAAGCGAAGCCGCCAGGCAGTGCGTGGGGGTCTGCACAGGGCGGCGGGTGGGATGGGGTGGAGCGGGTGAAAGGCCTTGCAGACCGGCCAAGGGGGCCCGAAGGAGGGTGCCGGGGGTGCCTCAGGAGCAGGGCTACCAGACACCTTCAGGAGGCAGGTCTGAGAGGATGCATTGTGGTCTGGGGGTCGGGAGCTGGAATCCTGGGCGGGTGCTGGGCCCAGATCTCTGGGTGTGTCACCTGCCCCCCACCACCGGCTGAGACGCCTCATTCCATGTTCCCTTCCCATAGGTACCTCCAGCCCAAGGAAGGACTCAGAATCCCGGCCCCAGCCTGCAGTGTGGGCGCCCACGCCCCATCTGTTCCTGCTGGGGAAGCCCCGCAGAGCAACGGGTTTTCCTACACTTGCTAAAACGAGCAAACCCCAGGTAAGGTCGCCTCACAGGCTTCAAGGAGCGGCAGGAACACGGGGTCCTTCCCACCAAGGACGGGGCTCCAGGAGATGTAGGGGTCTGAGAGGACCACACGCTCTTGCTTCATCCAGGGACCAGAGGAGAGCAGTGTTTCTGCCCCCCAAACCAGGTCCGAATCCTCACTGGGGAGAATCCACTGCACAAATGGTTCCAGTGCACCTCCCCCGCCAGGTTGTTCCTGAGGCTATGGGAGCACAAGAGTGGCTCATCGTCTGGGACCCCCGGTGCCCTCTGATTGGGAGGTGTCAGCACCTCCTGTAGGGCCCCCTCCTGGCCTTTGTAAGTGGAGCCACAGCGGACAGAACAGTGTGATCAGAGGAGGTTCTCTGACCACCATGCCTGACACCCTCCCTCCAGGGCAGGTGCCCCTCGTCCCCATTTCTCCTGAGTGCACAGAGACAGACTAACATTTTCCAGCAGAAATGTACCAAAAGCATCAGGGCAAAATAAAGACAAGATAATTACGGGGATAACAGAGGCTAAAAATAGCCTCCTTCACAGCCCAGACTCCTGGCATGGAAGATGCCAGACAATCCAGCAGCAGGAGCACGGAGCCCAGGGCCGTCCGAGGAGAGGAGGGGCAGACCCCTGGCGTGCGCAAGGGCCAGGAAGGGGTGCAGGGCTGGCACGGGGGCCTCTGTGCTCGGGAAGGACCTCCGGGACAAGGAGGGATGGGATGGGGAGGACCCAAGAGGTGCCATCAAGGGTGGGGGGGTAGGGAGGTCTCCGTGGAGGAGAGGAGGAGAGCAGGGCTTTGGAGGATGAGTAGGAGTTTGGCAGACAGGCCATTCCCTGCAGAAGAGGTGGAGGCAGGAGTACCATGGGCAGCTCCCAGTGGGACAGTCAGACAGGCAGGCAAGCGTGGTGTCGGAGGGGCCTCCGAGGTCCCTGGTCTGAGCCGTTTGGTGACCCTCAGTGTGGGGAGCTCACTCTGTCCTCGGGAAGCTTCTTTCTTTGGGGAGCAGCCTCCAGGCAAGACTTTCCTCCCGTGGGTGCCCTGAGCCAGGCTTGGCGTGCTCTGTACGGGGCTATGGCTCGGAGTCAGGGCAGCGGCTGGCCCCCGCCCCTGCCCTTTCCAGCTGAGCCCCAGCTGCCTTCGAGGCTGCTTCATGGGTCAGAGCCAAGCTTGGGGCTTAGCCATGGACATGGGAGGGGACAGACACCTGGCAGCCCTGGGCCTTTCTGGTGCTGAGCTCAAGAGGCTGTGCTTGGAGGGCCCTGAGATGGGGCCGTGCCCGAGGTCCAGGGCTCCTTCACGGAGAGCAGTCAGAGGAAGGAGGCATTCTGCCGCAGTGCCTGGTGGCCAGAGGTGGGCGGCAGGAAACAGCTAATGAGAGCCCGGCAGCGGGCAGGGGCCTTTGGGAGAGAATGGTGGCAGAGGTTTGCTTCTAAGGGATTCTGGGAGGACAGTGCCTGGAGGGATGGGGAGGAACCAGAGGGCAGGAGACAGAGGAGGCAGAGGCAGAGGGGTGGGTGTAGAAGGAGGGGACAAGGGGGGATGGGGACCGCTGCAAAAGGGGGGCCGGGGAGTAGGTGTCACCTTCCACTGTGGGGCCCTGGGGGCTGGCTTGGAACTAGGGCTTCTGGGAGACATTTGGAGAGCTGGGCTCAGGACCTGCCTGGTAGCGATTTTATTCTTTAAAGATCTTTTTATCCCAGGAAGGGGGTTCCGGGAAACAGAGCAATGCAAACTAAATGCACAAGCAAACCCCAGTGGGACGTGTCATACGGCGGCATCGCTGAGGGGGAAGCGAGTGTGTGGTGATGGTAGATAGAACGAGAGGAGCTATTCGAGATCCCAGGAAGAAACAAAACGTTGTATAAGAAAGGAGAACTAATTCTCGGGCCTGGAAGATGCCAGGTTGGGATAACTGAACACGGAATGTGAAGTTCGCAGAGATGGAGATCTGGCCTCCTGGGGAGAGGCAGGAGGCGTGCCGCTCTGGGACGGGTTCCGTGATGCCCGAAGCTGGTGGATGACTAGTTCTCTGTGGCAGGTACAGAGGAGAGCACAGCTAGTTTGGATGGGCAGAGTGACGCCGGTTCAGGGTGACTGACAGAGGGCAGGTGGGACCCAGAGGATGGCGCCCGAGGAAGGAACGCTGGCTCCCTCGGCCTTGCCCCTGGCCCATGGGCCAGCCCGAGGCCAGCAGAGGTGCAGAGGAAGCCGTTTGGTGCACCTGGGGACTCCTGCTTCTCTTGGGCCTCAGTTTCCCCATCCATAGGAGAGGCCATTCCAGCTCTCAGTCTCCATCACAGAGAGGAGTGGTAGCTGAGGGCCAGAGGAGCCCCCTCCAGCTGCCCTCACATCTGGGTCCCCCCAGACCCGAGGGCTGGGCGCTGGGGCTGCCTGGCCTCCTTCCTGAGGAAACAGGCTAATGTATGCCACCCGCCCCGGCTGCTGCAGAAGTGGGGCGCCAGCTGGGAGCTCGGCAGGCAGCGTGGGAGAGCCCCTGAGCGGTGCTGGCGGGTCTGCGGGGGCCCCTGGGCGGGTGGGTGGGGACCGGAAGTGAGGAAGAGGCACGAGGGGAGCCTTGTAATTTGGGCCGGTGGGCAGGCCGGGCCGGGGCCAGCGACTGGTCAGAAGCAGGGGTCATGAGTGGCCCAGGGGAGGGGTCCGTGGGTGACCAGGGCCAGGGGTCGTTGGGGACCGGGAAGCACATTGTCCTCCAGTAGACGGTCCTCTGACCCTCAGCAGAGCCACTGCAGACTCAGTGCCTGCCTCTTTCTTTGTCCCCAGCAGGAAGAGAAGCAGGCTTTAAAGCAGCAGCCCTGGTGGTAGAACCAGCTTGGATCTCAGAGTCAGGCACATGTGGGTTCCGGAATAGGCCTTCAAGGAAGTCAGTATTCTGAGCATGTTCCAGGAGGCGTGGAGGGCAGAGGATCCTGGGCAGGTCCCTGCATCTCCCCGAGCCTCAGTTTCGGCATTGGGAAGGTGGGGCTGTGGAAAGGGGCCCGTCGTGTGTGACCCCGTCATGGGCGGAGCCCATCATCGGGGAGCCCCAGCAGCTCCTCTGTGCCACCTCTCTGCTGGCAGAGTTGATGCTGCACCCCGGCGTTGGCAGTAGGGGAAACCCTTGGCCTGGAGGAGGGCAGCTTCCTGCGGGTGGGGAAACCACAGATATCCCAGGAGGAGGCAGGGCCCATCCAGAGAGACAGCAGTGCCCTGGGCCCCTGAGCTCCACTGCCCAAGCCAGACCTGCCCCGGTCCCCTGGGCCGGCGCACCTGGGGGCACCTGAGGTCTCACCGTGGGGAGTGGCTTTAGGTGTCCCCAGCCTCCTGCCTCCTGTCTCAGGCCCAGACGGCTGGGTGTGGGCTCACTGAGGCAGAGAGAAGGGAGAGGGCCGGTGGGAGGCCCAGGGGAGGCTGGAGCACACATCACACCTTGGACCCAGTGAGGTGGGCCTCTGGAACCCTCAGGTGGGCCAGCTACTGGCTATGCGCCCCCCACCCGCAGGCACAGAGAGTCTGTGACACCCCTTGGTGGCCAACCAAGTCACACACAATAAGACCCAACCTGACGGGCCGTGAAAGTCCACCGGGGGCACAGGGCCCTGCTGACGGCCTGGGCTGGGCCTCGGGGGCAGCCGCACGTGACATCCTGAGCACCTGCTCTGGCCGGCACTGTGCCCTTGAACCCTCACATCAGCTATGTAGGCAGACTTGATTTTATAGAAAGAGTGGCCCTGGGACGTGAGCCCAAGCCCACGTGGCTCAGAAGCCCCCTGGGTGTGCAGGGTTAGCCTCTCAGGGCTTCCTGGCACCCCCAGCCCCAGTCCCAGCTCTGCCTCCCAGGCCTCAGCTTCCCGGCCCTCCACGGAGGAGAGGAGACCGGGTCTGTGATATGTGGATGGGCAGGACGGGCATGTCCCGGGGCTTGGGCTGTGGGCTTCGTGATGTCTGCTGGGGGTCTGGCCCCCGACCCCCGCCACCACACCCCACTCCGCCCTCCCACCTCTTTTCTTGGGACACAGAGACACAGAGCTGCATCTCAGGTTGCTGTTCCACAATCATCCAATTACAGACAGGAACTTTTTATTAAAAGGAAAAGGCATCTACAGCTCCCAGCTTTTGATGTGAGCAGTAGTACTTCTCCCGGAGAAGTTACCGCCTCTCAGGAATCACCATGGTGCCCAGCCTCCTGTTCCTGTCAGTTTCCTTCCCCATCTTGTCAGCGCTTTCATCATTTAAAAGGAATAAAGGAGAACAGGGAAGAGGCGGCCTTCCACCGGGGAGCATCACACTCGGGCCGCCCTCTGCGTGGAGGGTGACGACTTTCCTGCCAGCGGGCGGTTCTCGGCTCCTGATGGTTTCCTGCCTCCCCAGGTCCCCCGTGCGTCCCAGCTGCGTCCTCTCAGCAGGGGCAGCCCCACCCGTGCGGGGGGCGGGGGGCTGAGCTGGCACCGCCTGGCCGGGCACCCCACCTAGCAAAGCAGTCCCTTCTGAGGGCAGACGACAAGCACCTGTGGATGACCACGGTGGCTGAGAGGAGACTTTTCCCGTCAGCCTGGCTAGGCACCGCCCCCAGGCATTCCATCAGATCCTAATCTACCCGTGGCTCTGAAGGTCTTTTGTGGGTGTGATTGACGCTAGATGGTCGGTGAGAATCTGGGTGGGCCTGGGTCGATCGGTTGAAGGGCCTGAAAAGCAGAGCTGAGCCTTCACCAAGGGAGACATCCCACCTGTGGACGGCAGCCCAGCCCGTGCCTGAGAGTCCCACCTGCCCTGCGGACTCTGGACTGGCCCCGCCACCCCACGGTCAAGTGAGCCAACTGCTCGGAGCAAAGCTCTCGGTGTCTAACCTCCCCAGGCCTGCTTCTCACTCAAGTGGCTGGTATTGGGTCCGAGCCCGCTCCAGGCCATGTCTCCATCTCTCTCAGGGACCTGGCATCCCCCATGAAGGCAGGTGAGGTCGAGACCACCCCCCAGCAAGGACGGCTCTCATTTCTAAGGTCTTGGGCCCCAGCATGGATTATATTACCGATGGCTCGCCCGTTTTGCAGACGGGGAATGTGAGGCTCAGAGAGACCAAGCTTATGACCCTGCAGCCAGGACTTGCCAGGGTCCCCTCCCAGCAGGGATCTTTCCCCACCCACCAGGGATCCAGGGCCTAAGAAGGCCCCCTGGGCCCACAGGCCTCTGTGCGGGCTGAGTCCTGGCCGCAGACGAGTGCCCAGCACCCCCGCCATGCCCACCCCGGCGGGCAGTGGGTGGGAGAGTGTACAGAGGGTTCGGGGGCCTGTCCTCTGTTCAGCGTGAACAGCGGCCCTTCCCAGTCACTCCCACCGCTGGCTGTCTCAGGTCCCCAGAGGCCCTTCAGTCTGTACTCACTGGGTTCTAGGAGCTGGCCGCCCCGAGCTGCTTCCCTCTGCAGCCCCCCTCCAGCCAGCCCCGGCCGGCAGAGAAACAGCAGCACACGCACGCCAAGAAGTTTCAGTGTTTTATTAACAAAATCTTACAAAAAGAGTCTGTCTTCGTGGAAGGTGGCAAGGGTGCACACAGCCTGGCCTGACATTCAGGGCTTCATCCGCTGGGGGGACGGGGAGGTGGCCACACCCTCTTGACCCTGGGGCCTCCCTGCTGCCTGCACCAGCCTCGAGTACGGATTATGGCTTATGTGCAAAGATAAAATCCGGGGGAGCTGGCAGAGTTACCTGTAAGTGTCATTCCCCCGAAGCTGGGACCCCCCAGTGGACAGGCAGAAAGGGGAACCCCCAACTAGGCCTGCTCAGGCCACAGACACGAGCGGCCGGCCAGCACCAGGGTGTGGGTGCCCTGGGGGAGGTGGGGGTCCAGGCCTGGGCAACGGCAGGGCCTGGTAGAGAGCCCACATGAGCCTCAGGACCCGCCGGGTCTCCTGCGGCTGGGCTTGGGGCCGCCGGGCAGGGGCAGCGGCTCTGGTCTCAGCCCCAGGCCTCGTGGCAAGCTCTGGCAGGAGAGGATGGCCGCGCAGTGGGCAGCGGTTCCTGGGCTGGAACGAGGCCGGAGCCGGGGTGGCGGCCCTGGGGGCGGGTGGGCAGGCGGGCGGCCAGCGGGGCGGGCATACGGCAGGCCCCGGCCCTCACGCTGGCGCGTCTTCACCACCAGCCTCTCGCTGGCCTCAGACTTCTCCTCTCGTGCAGGCAGCTTGCAGGGGGAGAGGAGAGGAGGCACTGCCAGGCACAGCAGCAAAGGCTCCGCAGGAGCCTTGAGACCTGAAAGGAAGGAAGACGGATGGTCAGGGACTCAGGAACAGGCCAAGGCTGGGAGGGGCTGCACAGGAGGGGCGTGCGGCGGACGTCACAGGGCTGCTCTCCCAGGGCTGCTTCTCAGCTCACCCAGAGGACTGCGTGGGGTGGGGGCGGCCTGGGACCTGGGGGCTGGGGAGGAGCTTGAGGGCCCCGTGTGAGGACAGCCGAGGGACGGGGTCTCCTGCATTACCTGTTGTCACTCTCCTGGCTCCGAGGGCCGGCTGCTGCCTCAGCCGGGTTTGAGGACTCAGGCCCTGTGGGACCTTCCGCCTGCCACGGGTGAGTCATCGAGCGGGGCTCGGTCCCTCCCCAGGCTGGCATGAATCAGTGGTGCTGAGGCGGGAGAGAAAACAAGGTCGGTGTGAGAGCTGGCTCGGTAAACTCCCCAGCCCTGCTCCCACCCCAGCTCCCTCTCCCGCTCCCCCGGGTCTCTGCTCCTTCCCCGCCTCCCCACCATGTCACCCCCACCCCATCCGGTAACTTGCGGATGACCCTGAGCCTCGTGGGCTCGCCTGGAAAGTGGGCTTGGCCCGGGACCCTCCCGGCTCTACGGTGCCCCCTGGTGGTGGTACCATGGGGCAGGGGCTCACCTGAGGGGCCAGGAGGCACCAGGACGCCAGGTCTGCTGCTGCCACTGCTGCTGCTGCCTTTATTGGCTTCGGCTCTCTTCCAAGGGGAGGGAGCCACACTGCCCGAGGCTGGCCAGCTGCCCTGGGCCATGGCAGGGGTGCCAGTCGGCTACGAGGCGACTGCCAGGAGAGGTGGCTTCCCAGAAGCCCAGAGCTTCTGCCCCGGGGTGTCCCTTGAGCTTGATGCCTGCGGGCCCGTGCCGTCTGGATGCTGGGTTTCTGAGTGCCCAGAGGGCCGGGACTTTGAACAGGACGAGGAAGCTGTCCTGGCCTGAGAGTATGGAGGGTGGGGCCGCTGGCCCAGGCCGGCCCATGCTGGGGAAGACAGACGGAGGGAGGGCGAGGGGCAGGGCCCCGCAGGGAAGGGAAGCCCCTCTGCTGTTTGGGGGATGCTGCCCACATCTGAATCACACGTGTCCGTTAGGGTCAGGTTAGGAGGCTGAGGTGGGTGTCCAGCTGCATGAGGACAAGGGCTCCCCCTGCAGGGATCAGCCCACTCAGAAGTCCCGGTGGGCAAAGGCCACAGCGGGCAGGCGGGGGGCCGGCGCCCTCTATTCGGGCTGGGTCCGGTCACTGGCTACAGACTCGCTGGTGAGGGCCGGCGTGAGGGCCTCGCTCTCCTCCTCGGTGGGCAGGTGGGGGCTGGCGGGCTCGGCCACCTGCTCCAGGCCGTCCTCCACCTCCATGCCCTTCTGGATGAGCTGCTCCAGGGTCTTGGGCAGCGGGGGCCGCAGGAAGCGCTTGAGCTTGGGCTGCAGGGTGCCCACCACGTACTGGATGATCTCCTCTTCGTCGGCATCCACGTACAGCGTCTGGTACAGGTCCCGCTTGCGCCACAGGAACTGGTCCAGCGGCTCTCCCTGCTTCTGCGGCAGGTCCAGCTCACGCTGCACGGCCTCTCGCGACAGCGCGCCCTCGCTGTACTGCAGGAACTCCTTCTTGAATTCCACCCAGTTCTTCACTGAGCCCTGCTTGTACTCCCACCACTTCTTGGCCGGCCCATTCATGTGGTTCTGGATCTGTGACAGCCAGTACTCCTCGGAGCCGCCCACCTGGCGCAGGTACTCCTCCAGGTGGCTGAGGAACTCCCGCGGGTCCTCGAAGATCTGCGTGTCCACGCCAGGGCTTGGCTGCCCGTCCTCTCCCAGCCCCCAGGGTGGGTACTGCTGGGCCTCCACCGCCTCTTGTCCGGGCAGCTCACCTGTGGCCGGTGGTGGGGTGATGGCATAGGGGCTGACCGTGTAGTCGTAGGTGTCAGCCTCGTGGCCGTAGCTCTCGGGACCCCCGACACCTACGGAGGTGGTGTGGCGGGAGGGGTTGCTGCCAACCGGGTACTTGCCGCCCATGGACTCCAGGCGGTCGGCCCACCTCTCCAGCCGGTAGAAGACCTCCCGCCACACGTGCATCTCCCGCTTGACCCAGCGCTCCAGGTTGGCGATGGTCTCCTGGCAGCGACACAGGCAGGCCTTGATGGACTTCCTCCAGCGCTGTGAGTCGCCCGTGGGCACGTACCCGTCCAGGTTGCTCTCCAACTTGCCCACCGAGCGGTGCAGCCCCTTCAGCTCCCGCTCCACCTGCTTGGACACCTCGGTCAGCAGGTGCCGGTGGGTCCTCCGCACGTGCTCCAGCATCTCCGCCCGGCACTTCCCGATCTGCAGGATCACGTTGGGCTTGGCCACCGGCCCGCCGCGGGGCGCGGGGTAGGCGTGGAGGCCGCCGGTCGTCCTTTGGTCCAGCTCCATCTGTTCGCAGGTGGCGGCGGTGCTCGGACAGGCGGGGTGGGGCAGAGGCTGCAAAGTCCTCTTGGGGCCGACGGAGAGCTGCTGGGCGCCGGCTACGCGGAGCTGCGCGTGGCGGAGGGTCCCGCGGAGCGGCGGCTGGCCCCGGCTGCTCTCGGCGGCCGCGGACCCGGAGGACCCGGCACCCGAGCTCTGCGCTCAGCCTCGGCCGCCGGCTCTTTATGCCGCCAGCGCGGGCCGTGGGCGGCCCCGTCACCGAGCCACGGCTCCCATTGGCCCGGGCGCAGGCTCCCCGCCCGCGCCCCCAGCCTGCCGGCCCGCCTCCCTGCGCCCACGCGCGCTCCCGGCGGAGGGAGGACCCACCCCCTGCACACGGCGGCGGCGGCGGCGGCGGCGGCGGCGGCGGCGGCGGCGGCGGCGGCGGCGGCGTGACTAATGCGCTCGCTCGCACCGCTCCTTCCCTGACCCATTCAGCCCGTGGGACCCAGAGACCGTACTGGGAACAGGCCGGCGACGCCCCCCCGCCAGCCAGCGCCGGGCAGGGAGGCCCGGTGAGCGCCCCGCCGCCCCCGGCCGGAGGTAAGGAGGAAGCCCCTCCCCCGGGCCTCAGGGTCAGCTTCCTCCTGTGTCTGCTGTGTCCTGACTGGGGCGGGGGGCGGGGGCGCTGGACTGCTCTCCGGGGCCGCCGGCCGCAGACCTGATCCTGTACAGTCCGGGTCTGCAGGATGTTCAGCCACAGGTGAGACGTGGCAACGACCCCATATTGAGACCCTCTTTCGCTTGGGCTGAAGACCTCCAGGAGTTTTCCAGTGCACACACGCTCCCGGGTGTCAGGTGTGAGGTCCCGGACGTGGCCTTGAGCTTCCGTCTATCCCCGCCCCGGGCGCCCTTGCGTCCTGGCCCTGGGCTGGTCCTGCGCCCGGGTAAGGGACAGGCACCCAGGCCTTGGCTCTCCCAGGGCCCCTGGACTTGGTGTGGGTGTGTGTCGCCTAGGTGGCAGTAGCTGGACAGGACTGCCCCGTGCCCCCTCTCCCAGGTCTTTGCTGAGGCCCAAGACTTCTCCACTTAGCGCCTCCCAGGAAACCTGGCAGCTGCTCTCGGGGCGTGGGGGGGTGGCGTGTGGAGGAGACGGAGGGGCCCTCCACCCACCGCAGGGTGTAGGCCCTGAACCCCAGGCCACAGCCCAACCGGTCGGAAGCTCCAAGACCTCTGCAGGGGGGAGAGGGTGCTGGTGGCCTGATGCAGTCAGGAGAGGTAGAGAAGCAAAACACCATAAAAGGAATGGGGCTCCGGAAGCTGAGACTCCTGCAGGAGGGAGGCCCCCTTCTGCCTCCCTGGCAACAGTGGTGGGGAGGGGCCCTCCCCCTGTGTCCCCGTCATGATGGGTGTGGGTCCAGGTCCTCTGCTGCTCCATGCGCACAGGTAGCACATACCATGTGCCACACACAACCAAGGCCAGTCAAGACCCCCTAGCCCTGCTGCCGGTCTTCCGCTCTCACACGCACACTGCACACTCATCCCCCCTCCCCCACAGAGATACTCATAGCTCCCCACCCACCCATCCTCCCCCCGTCCAGTCATCCCCGTCCACGCCCAGCCCCTCACACCAGGCCCGCCGGCCCCCGGGTCTCGTTAGCACACTCAAGGGCACGCGGGTACCCCCGCTCTGGAGTCCCCATTCCCTGCCCCCCTTGGAGGCCCCTTCCCTGCCACCCCCTGCCGCCCCCCAGAGGCAATCTGCCACTCCTTTCCCTCTCTGAGCTTCCACCCTTGGTGGGGGAATGTCTCTGGCAGAAACTCCCCCAAAATCGCTCTCCTGGCATTTCTAATTAAAGGCAAGTGGGTGAGCAGAGAGGGGAGGGTGGAGGGGCAGCACAGAGCAGGGAGGGGGAGTCGGGCCAGAAGCTGCGAGAACAGGAACCCCCGAGCGTGCGAGCCTGTGTGTAAGATGCCGCGGCGAGCGGGCTGGTCACCGCGGGGCCTGAGTGGAGCCGCGAGCCCGCGACCGTGTCTGGGTGAGCCCAGGCCTGCGTCCGAGGGCCCTGCTCTGGAAAGGCACGCGATGAGCCAGCTGGGCAGGGACCTCGCTCGCACACCTGCGTTGTGTGTGCGCGCGCGCACACGCATGCGGTGGGAGTGCCAGAACCATCACTCGAGTGACCAGGAGCCACCCCTCCACTTCCTCCCACGGTTGACAAAGGCCATGTGGCCCCTGGGGGCCGGCACCCAGACCCAGGAGCCCTGACCAGCTGGGCGGCCCAGGCAGGAGACTGGAAGGGGAGGCATCCCCTTTGTGGGGGGGGCAGGCAGGAGAGGGGATCTTAGGGCAGCCCAGCAGGCAGGGCTGGTCTTGACCCAGACCCTTGGTGGGCCATCTGCGTGGCCAGCCCAGCCTGACGTGTGGCGGGGGGGGCACGGCCCAGAGGCTGCATTCGCGAGGCCGCCATGACAGGTGACAGGCCACAGCCACTGATCCGGGAACACCTAGTTGCTACCAGCTTTCGCGCCAGAAGCCCTCAGCACACCCCACACTGCAGCCTCAGGCTCCACTCTTCCGCCTGCGCGAAGGGGCCTGGCCAGCTCCCATGCCTGAGGTGGGGGCTGCCCCCGCCCTGCTCCTCCGTGCCCCCCTCCCACAGGCAGCCTCACCCAGAGCAGGACGACTCAGGGCCACAGGCCGAGCGCGGCAGGTGGAGCGGGGAGCCAGGCCTGGGCCTGGAGGCGGGGGGCCTGGGCTTCCCCAGCTCTCAGAACCAGGCTGGTCTGCTGCTCCTCAGGCCTGCCAGCTCCCGAGGTCTCGCCTGCCTTAGAAGATGGGGGCTTTGCGGGGGAGGGTGGGCAGGCAGGGTGACCACAGGAGGGTCTGCCCAGCGCTGGGAGCCACGCAGCCCCCATTCCAGCCCCTCTGGGGCTCTGCCCCTCTGCCCCTAGGGCCCCGGGCTCCCAGACCCCAGGTGATGCTCTCCTGATGCTAAGATGGTTATTTCGACGGGGGTCTCCCCACAAGTCCACAGCCTCAGGAAACCCACCCCAAACAGAGCCCTGGGTGTCTCCACTTTCCCCGGACAGCCCCCGCCCTCCCAGCAGCTGCTGCCTTCCCAGGGCTGCTCTGTGACCAAGTCCTCCCCAACGGGGCTCACACACCGGCCTCTGCAGACCCCTCAGTGCCAGTCCCTGGGCCCCCAGAGGTGCTGGAGGTACCCCTCAGCAGGGCAGAACAGGCCGTGCAACCCGAGCTCCCTCCCCGGCCCTCCTGGGGGCCGGAGCTGACCTGCCCTCGAGCAGGGCCCCGGCCACAGTCCTGCGACTCCCAGCCTCACGTGAGCACCCAGCACTCCCAGGAGCACCTTGGGGCGGAGCTCCCGCACCTCCCGCACTCACGCTCTCCCGGCCATCTGCCCAGGAGCCACTGTGGCAGCTGCTCGCGGAGGAGAAGCTGGGCCAGGGCAGCTGTCCGCCGCTCAGTCTAACCTGACCCTTACTGCCTGGCTTTGGCCTGGGGTCCAAGTACCCACCCTCCACATGTACCCACTGCCCGTCCTGCGCCCAGGGGGACCGTCCTGGGTCACGTGGCCTCATCCCATCTCCTCGTGCCCGCCGGGAGCCTGCCAGCGGGCTGTCCGGGCCCAGGCGTCCCGGTGCTGCAGGATCCGCCCACCTTGGCCGCAGCTGCTTCTGGCCGCTCGCCTGCCCCGTCTCCCCGCAGCGGGCCGCTCCTTCCTTCGGCCCAAAGCCAGGCCTCCCGCGGTGCTGCTTCCCTCTCGCTGGCCGCGACTCTGGCACCAGGGCCCGTGTCTGCACCTCACAGCTGAGTCGCCGGAGCCTGGAACAGAGCACACATTTGGGATGAGCCGTGGAACGGACAAAGTTATGGGCCCTTCTCCCTCCCTTGCTGGTTGGGAAGCATTTGGCCGTTGCCCACCTGAGCCTCAACTTTCCACCTGTAAAATGGGGTGACAGTGCCAGGGCCTGGCGTCCAGCGAGGCCGGGTGCTGGCCCTCTTGCCTCACCCGCTCCCCACCCGAGGACTTCCCCCACCTCGTCCTGCCGACAGCCTCCCGTCAGAGTGTCACCTCTGGGATCTGGGAGGTGGGACGTGGTCAGGACCCCCTCCCTGTGGCCCCTCGGGAGGGGCTGCAGTGCTACTTCCTTGCTCTGCCCCCGAGGCAGCACTGGGGCCAGGGACATCTGTGCAGGCCCCGGTGATGAGGGGCGAGCAGAGGTGCTGGGGGAGCAACTGGCAGAAGGGGTCTGAGCCTAGGCAGCTGGGAGGATGCCAGGCCCCCTGTGGGCCTTCCCCGCCATGGCCAGCGTCCAGCCACCACCCTCCTCTGAGACCACCTGCAGCGGGGCCAGACCGCGGGGAGGGAGAGACAGGGACGGCCGAGGGCTCGGACACAGGGTTTAGAGCTGAGATCGGGAAAGAGAGCGTCCAGGTGGGAAATGGAGGGGCAGCGAGAGGGAGAGACGCCAGGGCTGGCGGGCTCCTGTCTCGGGAGATGTTCTCCCTCATCTCACAGAGGTTCTGCGAGGTGGGGGCCCTCCCCAAGCCCTGAGCCGGCAGGTGACACAGCTGGGGTCCCTCTGCCACACCTGCCCAAGAGGTCTGCTGCAGCAGAGCAGGCCCTGAGAGACCCCGGGAGGCCAGGGCAGAGCGGGGAGGGGTCTCGGGAGACCCGGCAGGGCAGGGCAGGGCAGGGCACTCGCTGACCTGAGACGGGAGCTGCCCAGGGAGGGGGCAGGGCCCGCCTCGGGGCCATGGGAAGCAGCAGGCGCTGGGCCACGGGGAGGCTGCAGGGACAGTTTTTCCCATCCTTGCCCCTCCTCCCGGACTTCCTCCTCTCTCCCGGTTTGGCAGGGTGCGTGCTGCGTCCTGTCCCCGGAACAGGCAGCCTGTTCATTCCGGGCCTCCACACTCCAGACTGTCTTCCCTCCTCCCTCCTGCCTTAGCGCCTCCCGGTCCGGTCTTCAAGGAAAGTTTTGTATTTTTCCGATGATCCTGGCACGGCGGTGCCCGACCCAGCTGCTCCTTGCATCCTCCAGGCCAGGGGGCCGAGCCGTGGGGCCATAGGCACAGGTGTGGGAAGCCCATCCTCAAAGGACCTTCATTCCTCACCACCCCCAGCCATGGTAGAAGGGAAACCAAGGCCCCGAGAGGGTCTGGGGCTGGTCTGAGCCCCTCAGCCGGGAAGCCAAAGCCAGGAAAGGCTGGTGCGAGGATGTGGGGATGGGCCCGCCAGCTCCCGGAGGCGTCGTGAGCACGGTTCACCTCCTGCGTGACTGCGGGTGAGTCCCCTCTGCCCCACCCCTCCCTGGCCTCAGTTTTCTGGCCCGTAGAGTGGGTACAGCCACCGCTCTGCCCTGCTCAGCTGTGAGGTGAATCAGCCAATCAGACAGCAGTTCCGGAACCCGACTTGGCAGGCGCTGAGCAAGGTGAGGTAGCAGGGAAGTGCAGGTCGCCCCATGCAATAGGGCCATCACCGTGACCCCACACAGTCCCTGGAGGACGCTGGGCTGCGTGTGGCCCTCGGCGTGCTGCCTGCTGGGCCACCACCCTTGGCACTGCGGGCACCAGCAGGCCGTGCCTCTGCTCAGAGGCTCAGGCTTTTCAAGGAGCAGCTGCAGCTTCCAGGGTGCCTGCATGGGCATCAGCGAGGTGAGACGAGGGGAGGAGGCCATGTGGCTCTGCCGGCGGGGGCTCGGGGTGGAGCCAGGAGGCAGGTGTGAGAGGCAGGAACACGGGACAGGGGACACAGGACACAGGACGCAGGACAGGGGACACAGGACACAGGACGCAGGACAGGGGACACGGGACACAGGACACAGGACACAGGCCGAGGACACCTCGGTGCGTGCCGCTCTCGGGCGGTCGCCCACACGGCATCTGGAGCTAAACGTCCCCTCGGCAGGGGCCCTGCCAGGTCTGCATGTCCACAGAGCCGGGACGGGAGTCAGGCACCTGCCCTTCCCCCCACCGCCCCCACTTCTCCCCAAGGCATTTGCTGTGTCACCTCCTGCAAATCACTTAACCCCTCTGTTCCCGCCATCCTCATCACACAACGGGGGTGGATGGCGGTGGTGGGTGGTGAGGAGGGAAGGGCGGGCCTCTGAGTGCACCATTCCCGCCACAGGAATGCCCCGGCCAGCCTGCTGCCCACCGCCCCTTGTTTAGCTCACAAAGGCCTGCCCAGTTTTGAAACCTAAGCATAGAAGCTCAGCACGGCTTACGTGGGATCTACCTCTGAGCCAGGGTCACCACCTCCAGGAAGGCTTCCCAGCCTCCCAATGTGGTGTTAACCCCGTCTTCTGTGAGCCTTGTCCTCCCTCTTACGTGCCCCCCTTGGAGCCCCTGAGCACGGCGTCTTCCTGCGTGTGCCAGTTTATGAGTGTGTTGTGAGTGTGAGAGTTTGAGAGCGCGTGTGTGTGTGTCAGAGTGTGTCAGAGTGTGTGTGCTCGGGTTCCTCCTGATCTCCTGCTCGCTGACTGCCAGGTCCTGAGCTTGCTCTGGGCACATGGAGTAGACAGACCCCTGCTTCCTACCCTGAAGAGTCTCCGTCCGGCCAGAGGTGCCCCATACCCCAAGTGTGCCAGCAGCCCAGAGGGGCCCTGCCAGGCAGGGACAGCCTGAGGGTGAGCGGGGCGACGCGGGTGCAGGGGAGGCCGATGGGCTGGCTTGAGGGCTCTTTAAAGGGTCAGGGATGAGGGGAGAGCCACGACCCCAGTGTCCTCCGGTGGCCCGGCCGCGTGAGGGCTCGGCAGCTCGCCTGGGGGGCTGGAGCTGGGCGGCCGCCCCCTCCTCTCCACCCCACTGGGCTCCAGCCAGGCTGCATGCAGCCGCCACCGCCTCCCTGGACGCCCAGGCGAGCCCAGGTCGTGCAGCAGGAACCCCAAGGGTTGCTGGCCCCTCAGCCAGGATGAGTGGTTCTCTGCCAGCTGGCTCGGCTGGACGCCCCCGGAGCTGGGTGTTGAGGATGCCCGTGCCAGGGAGGGGGTGGTGGCTGCTGTCCTTCTGTTCTCTGTGTTTCCATTTCCATCTCAGAGCGAGCACAGTGCGCCAGCCTCCACCGCTCACTTCCGGAGCCATAAAAGGAGCGAGGCTGAGAATAGCTCGTGTGACGGCGCGAGGAGCTTCCCCACGCAGGTGCAGGCAGCAGGCTGCGGCAGCGAAGACGAGCTCTGTCCCAGCTCCTCCCTGGCCCGTGGTCCCTCCTCCATGCCCTCTGCTGCCTCTCCCTCCCCGCCCAGGGGGCTGGGGCCTGAGCCCCAGCCCTTCGAGCTGCCTGCCCCACCTGGCCGTCTCGTCCACAGGCCACCTGGTCCAGCTGAGGGCTCCCTCCTGGGCTCCTGATCCCACAGCCGCCGACCCGGGTGCCCTGCCCAGCTGCAGGCTCCTGGGCGACCCCAGGCTGGCATCTTCCCCCACTCCCCCCGCCCCCCCTGAAGGTGGGCACCTCCCTGTCTGCTGTCGGCCTCTCAGATGCCAGGCACGGGCCACGATGATCTTTGGCCCTCAGGGGCCCAGGGTCTGCCGGGCCTCAGCCTCCTGGCCCCAGGTCTCAGCTCGACATATCCCCGGGCTGCCCCACAGGGTGCCTCGATGGGCATCTGTCCCTGGGGCACTGTCCGTTCCCTCCGGCTCTGTGCTCTGCCGTTGCTGCCGCGTAGTTCTTACTAACTGAACGAAGGGCCTGTGCTTCTGTTCTGCCACGGACCCCGCCAGTTATGCAGCCGGTCCCACCTGCCAGGGTCGCCTTCTTGGTTCTGGGGTCTCTCTGGAAAGAGGATCGACACAGAAGGCGTGCGGGAGGAGGGGCCCCACTGTGTGGTGAGCATTTCCCTGTGCCTTGGGACAGGCTGGGCAAACCATCTTTGTCAGCCACTTTACAGATGAGGAAGTTGAGGTGCGGAGAGGGTGGGAAATGTGCTTGGGGAACCAGCTGGTGAGCAAATGACCGAGACTCCTGGCCCTGAGGCCGATCCTGTCTGACTGTCCGCTGCCATCGGCCACTGTCAAAGTTCAGGGTCGGGCTACTCCGGACACCCTCTGAGCCTCAGTTTCTTCAGCTGATGGGGGAGGGTTGCCCCTCGGAGGTTCAGGGTGGGGGGCGGGTCAGCAGGACCCCTGACCCGCATGCCTTGTTCCCAACCCATGTCCCCTCTTCTGCATCCTTGGTCCTAAGATCCGTGTCCAGGCAGCTGCCTGACCAGGGGGTGGCAGCAACCTCTGGAAGCGCTCCCTAGGGTGGGGGGCCGCCATGCCGGGTGGCTGGGGGAGCCCAGGGAGGGTGATGACGTCTCGGACATTCGCCTGCCCTACCACGTGCTGGCACTGTGCCTCTTCCTGGTTTGGGGGTGCCTGTCTGATCCCCACAAGCCAGTGCAGACCCCGGAGGCCCGCACAGACCACTAGGCTCCTTCCCCCATCCCGGCACAGCACAGCGCCCGCCTCCTCCTGTCCCCGCCTCCCTCCCCTGGCTGAGCTCCAGCCGGCTGTTAAGACTGTGACGTCCCAAGAGTCAGGAATCGCCTGAGATGGCCGAGGAGCTGGGTGCACAGCCCAGACTGCCATGGGTGTCCCCGCCCGCACCCCACTTCATGGATTCTTCTAAACACACCCTCACTCCTCCCTGGCCACGCAGACTGGGCGTCAGGCCCCCGGGCGGGGGCGGGGGCGGGGCATCACGTCAGGGGACGGGCCCCTAAGAGAAGGCCCGGCAGCAGGGCTGGGGGGCCGCAGGCTCAGGCCGGGTTGGGCCTCAGAGCGAGGAAGGGTAGAGCCAGCCGTCCTGGGGGTCGGCGCTGCCCACCAGCTCTGGAAGCAGGCTCGCCCCGCCCCGTGCTGGCGCCGGCCCATGACTGCCCTATGGACAGGTGTCCTCCCTGGAGGTGCCACCCTTGGCCCTCAGCTGGAGGTGAGGAGCCTCTGGGACCCCTCAGGTTTCGGGCGGAGGCAGGGGTGGGCTCCAGGGCCCTCCCCGCCATGGCCCACTCGCCCAGACCCACGGCCGCCCCTGCCCTCTGCTCCCCTCCTGCCTGGGTCCCAGCCTGGTGCTCTCCCACCACCCCTCCCTCGTTCTCTCCCTCTGTCCGGTCTCTGAATCCAGGCCTGGTGCCCACTGGCCTGGCCCCTCAGCCCTCCTGCAGACGGTGGTCTTTGTCGGCCCTGTCCTTGTCCACCCAGAAGGAGGCCAGGCCCTCCGGTGTGCACTGCCTCTAGGGCTGCGGGGCAAACCACAGGGCAGAGAGGAGAGCTGGCGGGGAGGTCCGGATGCGGCCTCTGGGGGCAGAGGTCTGAGCCCCAGCCCGGAGGTCGGGGTGAGGTTTCAGGGCCCTGCGCTGAGAAACGGGGGCCTTTCCACAGACCCCCGGCCCAGCCCCCAGCAGGCGTCCGCAGGCCCGCAGGTCCACTCCGGTAACGGCCCCAAACACCCCTCCTCCTGGAGAGGGTGGGGGACACTGAGACCGACTGGGGGCTGCTCCGCGCTCTCCGCCCTGACGGCACCGCCCATCCCAGAACCAGGCTGTCCCCAGGGCCCTGTGTACCCCCAACAGGTGGGGCTTGGGGGCTTGGCTCCCTCACACCAGGTTGGGGCAGAGACTGGGGAGCCTCGGGGAGGAGTTGAGACACCCCTAGACACTGGCCTCTCCCCTCCCCTGCAGAGTCAGGACTCCCACACGCTGCCCTCCCTCCCAGGCCCTCCTCCCAGCCCAGCTCGGCCCCAGGACCTATCCGAGCCGGCCTGTCACCCAGCAACTTACCGCCTACCACCCGCTTCCATGGGCAGGGGCAGCTTGGGGAGCCGTCCATCTCCTGCTACCCCAGCCCCTGCCGGGGGCAGCCAAGTGGAAATGGGCCCTCCATTTACAGCCTAAGCACCGCACGAGGAAGCCACATTCGCCGAACTGGGCAGGCGCCGCATTTTTCTAAATAAACGTAAAATGCCACGTCAGGAGCCCACAGGATCTAGGTGTCTCCCCTGGCAAGATGAGAGTGAGCCTGGGGAGGCGGGAGGTGGTATCCTGGAGGGCCGTCCCAGGCAGGCCTGCAGGCTCACGTGCCACCTGTGTTCCCCCACGCCACCCTCAGCAAGAGGCACTCAAGTGACACCCATGGCCCACAGTCCAGGCTCTGAATTCTGAGTGTCCCACTTGCAAGTTGTGTAATCGTTGTCACACCACTTCCTCCATGGCCACCGCCACCCCCTCCACCACCATCATCACCACCATCATCACCACCGTCATCACCATCATCATCACCATCACCATCATCATGCCCACTGTCACACCGTCATCACCACCATCATCATCATCACCACTGTCATCACCGTCATCACCACCATCATCACCACTGTCATCACCACCATGACCAACATCATCACCCTCATCATCACCATCATCATAACCATCATCATCACCACCATCATCACCCTCATCATCACCACTGTCATCACCGTCATCACCACCATCATCACCACTGTCATCATCATCACCACCATCATCACCACCATGACCAACATCATCACCCTCATCATCACCATCATCATAACCATCATCATCACCACCCTCATCACCACTGTCATCATCATCACCACCATCATCACCATCACCACCATCACCACCACCATCATCACCACCATGACCCTCATCATCACCACTGTCATCATCATTTCCACCATCACCACCATCATCACCACCATCATCATCATCACCATCATCATCACCCTCATCATCACCACCATCATCACCACTGTCATCACCACCATCATCACCATCACCACCATCATCACCACCATGACCCTCATCATCACCACTGTCATCATCATTTCCACCATCACCACCACATTATCACCATCATCATCACCACCTCTATCACCACCATCACCCTCACCATCCCCACTGTCTCAGTCAGCTCAGAACCCTGCAACAAAATACCACAGACTGGGTGGCTTAAACAACAGACATTTATTTCTCACAGTTCTGGAGGCTGGGAGGTCCAATATACGGGTGGCAGCCCATTAGGTTTCTGGACAGAGCTCTCTTGGCTAGTAGATGGCTGTGTTCTCGAAGTGTTCTCACAGGGCCTTTTCTTGGCTTGCGAGAAAGAGAGAAACTGGGAGTGATCACCCTCTTCGGATACAGGCATTAGTCCTATCAGATTAGGGCCCCACTCTCATGACCTCCTCTCACCATAATCACCTCCTCAACGCCCTATCTCCAAACACTGTCCTGCGGGGGTTAGGGCTTCGTCACATGACTCTGGGCAGGGGGACACAATCCAATGCACAGCACCCACCATCCCCAACATCACCACCACCGTTAAAACCACCACGACCACCATCACACGAGCTCCTCACTGCCCCGCTTTCAGCACCAGCACCCTTGCCGCCACGCCACCTTCATCCCCGCCTGCCTCCACCCGGGCTGCTCCGAACAGAATACCACCGCCGGGGGGGCTCGCGAACAACAGAAACTGACTTCGCACCGTCCTGGAGGCTGGAAATCCAAGGTCAGGGTGCCAGGGTGGTAGGGTTCTGGTGAAAGCCCTCTTCTTGGTTGTGGACTGCAGACCTCACTGTGTCCTCGGGTGACGGAAGGGGCGAGGGGGCTCTCTGGGGTCTCTTTTTTAAGGGCATTAACCCAAAGCAAGGCTCCACCCTCATAACGTGACCACCTCTCAAAGCCCCACCTCCAAGTACCATCACCTTAGGGGTTAGGATTTCAGCAGTTAAACGAACATCCAGACCATAGCACCCCCATCGCCAGCATCCTCGTCCTCATCCACTATTACTGTCACCTCTACCACACCCCCCATCATAACCGTGACCCCCACCGTCCTCTCCACCCCCCATCACTCCTGTCACCACCGTCAAAGCCACCACCTCCACTGCGCACAGTACATACAACCATCACCACTGTCACCGTGTCCCACCATCTCCTCTCCACCCTCCGTAACCACCGCACCCCACCGTCATTCCCAGCACAGCCATCAACATCACTATCACCACCTTCACCATCCACACGACCACCCTGACCCGCCTGCCCTCTGGCTGGCGGTGCACTTCACTGATGAAGAGTGAGGGCCTTGAGGGAGGCAGATCTGGGCTCAAGTTCCAGTCGTGCTCTTGTGGCCACGCACTTGAACCCACCTTCCTAATTGGAGAAAAGGAGTTCACCATCCAACTCCAGACCGTTGCTTCCTATAAGGACAACTTTGCCCTCTGGGGGCAGTGGGCGGCTGTCTGTCCAGGTGGCCCCATCTCCAGCCCCCCAGAAGGGTCTCCAAGAGGTGTCTGAATCATGGGATGACAGCTGTGACCCAGTGGTCGGATGAGGCCCTGTCGTCAAGTGTCTGGAAGATTCCGCTTTGTTGGACAGATCAGATGCAACTGCAGCGTGGGCCGCGCACGGACCCGGGGCAGGGCGCGGGGAGCACTGTGCTTGTCCTCAACAGAGCGTGGCTTCCAGCCCCCGTTCTTGCAAACAAGCTGGGAGGACCTTTCTGTCACTAAAGAAGAAAGTCCCTTCCTGTGAGAACCAGAGCTGAGGTGGGTGGTGAACTTCGAAGCGTTTGCGGAAATACCCATTTTGTGTTCTGACGTCCGACCTTCAGTCCTCTCAATGACAAACCACTGAACGAGGACCAGTGCTGCTTGGGGTGGAGGCGACAGCAGGGCTGCGGGAGGCAAGGAGACGGGCACTGAACCGGGCCAGCCGGCGCCGCAAGCTCTCACCCTTAGCTGCCGCCCCATGGTCTCATCCAGGTCTCCAGCTGGGGTGTAGCAGCAGCTGCCCACCCCCGGCCCAGGCTGCTTTGCCAGCCTGGTGCCCAGCATTATCTCTCTGGAGGCCCAGGACCACCAGGCCTGAGCCTCAATGCCAAGGTCACCGCGCCTGCTGGCTGGGCCCCCCTTCTAGGATGGCGGGGCAGCCCAGACGCCCGCATCTAGTGGACGGCGGCAACTCAAGGCCTCGTGGAATCCGCTGCAGAGCCTCCCGAGGACACCTAGACTCCTTTTTCGCAATTAGGAAGAATCGGTCAGTGGAGTGGCTGGCTCACGGAGAGCCCAGTGACATCACTGTTCTGCGTTATTAATAAAATGAGGGAACAGATGCCCACTCGCTGGAAACCGCAGCTGAGCCCCCTTCTCAGAGGAGCATCCTGGGGCCCAAGCTGCTTCCTAAGCTAACAGATCCCTCCTTAGACCCCTCTTCCGGCTGCCCCCTACCCCCCACCCTCTCTCGCCCTCCTGTTCCGTTTCTCCGTCTGCTGCCAGTGGGGCCTCAGCCTCCCATAGCTGTTGGCCAGGCTGCGGGTACGCTGCTTGTGGCGGAGAGATGGAGAGCGAGCCTGGAGGATACAGGGTTGGGACCTGGACCCAGGGCCACCTCACCCTTGCTCCGTGGGGTCCTGATCTGGAAGTGGGGAGCAGGGCCACCTCCAGGCCTTGTTGGGGAACTGCAGGGATGTGGGAAGGCCGGGCACAGGCCCCCGCTCATGCCAGGTCCAGACATAAAAGCCGGTGTCCATCTTCTCCACTGCAGTGAGGCCCCGCCCACTCTCGTGGTGGCCAGTGTCTCGGTGTCTGGAGGCCTGAGCTCACACCGAAGCCTTGGGGAACAAGGGCGCAGGGCCTGCCCATCACCCGCTCCCCAGCCCCTCACTCTTCACACCTCTGTCCCCCAATCCCCACCTTCAGAGGTTCCCCACTGCAGTCGGGACACCACAGCCTGGCAGAGGGGCCCCCAACAGGAAGGTCCCACCCCCTCCAGGACACTGGCCTTTTGCTCTCACAGGCCTCTTCTGGCCTCCCACTGTCCCCCTGGGAAGCTCTCTCAGCCTGTGACTCCCAGCCCCTGGGCTCCACCGGTGTCTGTCTGCGGGCCTGTGGAGGTGGGACCTGTGTCTGAGTGAGCACAGGGCCAGGCTGGACAGAGAAGGAGGTTCCCCGCCCCTGCAGGATGCCCCCGGCGGGCTCTCTGGGGCCCTCCCCACCGCAAAGCCTACAGCCTGACTTCTGCAGCCAGAGGCCACTGGCCCCAGTTCGTGACTGGGAGGGGCCAGAGCCCAGGTCCCTGGAGAGGGAGGGGCAGAGGCAGGGCAGCTGGCTGCTGGGCCCCCAAGCCCCATGGTCTCTGCAAATGGGGCTGGCTGGAAGGGTCTCGGCTCTGGGCCCTGTGTGCGCCTGCCCACCCGATGACCAGGGCCTGGCGCAGCCCTGATGCTCCCGCAGGAGCCGCCTGGACCAGCTGGGGTCTGCGTTTGGGCGAGCCCAGCTCTGACGCTCACACCTCCCCCGCCGTGCAGTGAGTCAGCTTCACAGTCACTCTCCACCCCCGGGACACTGTCACCCAGGGCCTGGAACCGCACTGCACCTGGAGTTGGGGCGGAGGCGGAGGAGGGGGAGTGTTGTGACCACAGAGAGCACTGAGTCACATGTGGGGGAGGAGGGAGGAGGTCAGCAAAGGCTCTTGCCTTCCCCCAGGAGAGGAGTGAAACCTACACAGGGCTCCAGGCTCCCTGGTTTTGCCCCCCTTATGAGCTAAGGGAACATGGGGGCCAGGCTGAGGGCTCAGCGTGGGACCAGGACCAGGGCCAGGGCTCAGTGTGGGACCAGGGTCAGGGCTCAGCGTGGGACCAGGGTCAGGGCTCAGAGTGGGACCAGGGCCAGGGCTCAGCGTGGGACCAGGACCAGGGCTCAGTTTGGGACCAGGGTCAGGGCTCAGCGTGGGACCAGGACCAGGGCCAGGGCTCAGCGTGGGACCACGGCCAGGCTCAGCGTGCGACCAGGGCCAGGCTCAGCGTGGGACCGGGGCCAGGCTCAGCGTGGGACCAGGGTCAGGGTTCACCCAGGCCAAGCACAGCAGATCCCTGAGTCCTGGCTGATCAGGAACCTTCCAGCTCCTTCAAGCCTCTAGGCTGGGGCCACCTACACTCCCTCATGAGCCCAGCAGAGGGCACTGTGCAGACCCTGAAGACAGAACAAAGGGCTCAGCGTGTGACCAGGCCCCTGGTCTGGAAGGGTCTGTGAGGGTGCCACAACCCCCTGCAGTTTCCACATCCACACACTCCTTGGCCCCAGGCTGGAAGACCGTCCCTGGAGAGGCTGTGTCAGAGGGGTGACAACCACACCTCACAGCCTGGCTTCTGCCAGGGGCTGGGGGCAGCCAGTAAAACCCAGACCCCAGGAGCTACGCTGGGGCCCCCACCCCGCTGGGCCTCTGGCTCCTCTTCTCACTGGGGCTGCTCATGACAAGAAGCAGGACTCGCTTCCAGAGCCCAGTTCCTGGGCCCTGGCCAGCGTGATGGGCTTTTTTTTTTTTTTTTTTTTTTGCTGTACGCGGGCCTCTCACTGCTGTGGCCTCTCCCGTTGCAGAGCACGGGCTCCGGACGTGCAGGCTCAGTGGCCATGGCTCACGGGCCCAGCCGCTCCGCGGCATGTGGGATCCTCCCAGACCGGGGCACGAACCCGTGTCCCCTGCATCGGCAGGCGGACTCCCAACCACTGCGCCACCAGGGAAGCCCAATTATTTTTGCCTGATTGTTTCTTGCCTTTTTTTTTTTTTTTTTTTTGCGGTAGCGATGGGCTTTTTGTGCCTGCGCATGTGTCAGAGGGATGTGGCCATTCCCCCACTGAGCCTGGGGTATCCAGCCCACCCTTCCGGCACTGCCCAAGAATCCCCTCCTGCCCAAAGTCCACAGCGGTGGCCACACTGACCGGGCGTCACACAGCAGGAAGTCTGCGGTCTGGGGCAGGCCTCAGGACCCCTCCGTGAAATGGGGCCGTCACAGGGACAGGCCCCACGTCCACCCGCGAAGGCCTGTGCCCCCCGTAGGCCCGGTTGGGTAGGAGAGGCGGCAGGCAGCAGCGGTGGCTCGGGAGGGCTGAGGTCCCAGCGGCACGACCTCCAACCACGACGGAGGACCAGGCTGCTACTCCCGCCTCGGTCTTCCTTTCTGGGCAGTGGGTGAGACTGTCCCACGTGGCTCTGAGACCATCCATCTTCTTCGTTCTTTCCATCCTGTTCTTTGAATGGAATAATCTATCAATCTCGAGCGCTATCAAGATCGCTAATTCTTCTGTTAGTTCACATCTACTGTACAGCCCTTCCAGTGAATTTTTCATCTGTTGTACTTTTCAACTCTGGAATTTCCATGGTTTTTTTTTTTTTTTTAAGAGGAATGTTTTTTTTTTGTTTTTTTTTTAATACTTGTATTAAGGTGTCGTCTGTCTATTCTTAATTAAGATAGCTGAGTTTCCTTTAAGATGGTCACAGAAGGGCTTCCCTGGTGGCGCAGTGGTTGGGAGTCTGCCTGCTGATGCAGGGGACACAGGTTCGTGCCCTGGTCCAGGAAGATCCCATATGCCGCGGAGCGGCTGGGCCCGTGAGCCATGGCCGCTGAGCCTGCGCGTCCAGAGCCTGCGCGTCCAGAGCCTGTGCTCCGCAACGGTAGAGGCCACAACAGTGAGAGGCCCGCGTACTGCAAAAAAATAAAAATAAGATGGTCACAGAAGCAGGGTGTGTTTGTTTTTTGGCCACGCCCCGCGGCATGTGGGATCTTAGCTCCCTGACCAAGGATCGAACCCGTGCCCCCTGCAGTGGAAGCGTGGAGTCCTAACCACTGGACCGTCAGGGAAGTCCCTCCAGGTTTTTTAAAGTAACTTTTTGTTTATAATCTTTTTATAGATACTCTCTACTTGATACCTTCCTTTCTTTTTTCCCCCTTTACTTCTTTAATCATGGTTTCCTTTTGTTCTCTGACCACATTTGTAAAGGCCAATTGGAAGTCTTTTCCTGTTAAATCCAACATCTCACTCCCTGAGGCAGTGTCCGTTGCCTGCTTTTTGGTAACAATATGGTATGTGGCCGTATTTTCCTGTTTCTTTGCATGTTCATAATGTTTGGTTGGAAACGGATCCTTTTAGGACATATATCTACCAGCTCCGGGTACTGGTCACCCCAAACTGGGACTTGTGATCTGTTTGCTTCATGTTTGGCTGGCTGGGTCACCTCAGTGCCTCCCCTGCAGCCCCTGACGGAGCCCCCATGCTCCTTCTCAGGGGTGCGGCCTCCAGCAGGCCCCCACTCCGCCCACCTCCCACCCCATGGCAGTGGTTTTGCCAAAGCTCTGTGTGGCCCCTGCCCACAGCCAGCTGTTAAGTTCCACTCACAGCTGGCCGGCTGCTCTGTTGTTTTTAACAACGCCCTGGGTGTACGCTGCTTCTCAGACCAGTCCAGTCAAATCTGGCTCCTTTGAAGGAATCGATACTGAGCTCAGTGCTTGAGATTTTTCCCCTGACCCACAGACAGCCTACAGTTTAGCCTGCATCACCAGTACATCTATCAACCTCCTCCCACTGGCCTTTCTCCACGACGTCCGGTTTCTGAGAGCAGCCTCAGGCTTGCACTTCTCCACACTCTGCAGCAAACCAAGTCAGCTCCTTAGCAGAGGGGCCAGGAGCTCTGTCCCACGGTCCGCTCCTCCCCGGGAAGAACCTCTGCGCACAGTTCTGGGGCTGGGGGTGAGTGACAGCCCTGCTTCCGGAGCTGAGTGGTAGGTGGAAGGGGCAGCAATCCAGGCCTCCCGGGCCTGCCACGCAGGTGAAGCACCCTCACACACAACCTGGGCTCCCCTCAGCAACGTGCCCCGCGTCCTCACGGACACGGCGGCTGCAACCCGGGAAAGCAACTGCCGGACGGGGCGGCCGCCCCCGCAGCCCTTCTCGGGAGACCTGTGTTCCCTGCAAGCAGGACAGGGACTTTGTCTGACCACCCTCTGGCCTCAAGCTGAGCCCAATGCCCAGCGCGCAGCAGGCGCTGAGCAACGCTACACGTGGATGAGACAGAAGCACGTTTAAGAACCAGGAAAACCCACTGACGCTGGTGCCTGCGGATGCCTCCTTCCTGGGGCTGCCCAGGCAGGGCCTGTCTGCCCAAAATGCTGCTGCCCCTGTGCCACAGCCTCCCAGGAACAGAAGCAGTGTGTGTCCCTGCCGCCGACCTCCATCCCTCCAGAAACATCTGGCTACGGTGGCCCCGAGCTGCCTCCAAAGGGCTCTGCCTTCCGACCTGGGTAATCCTGGCCCAAAAAGGTCCAAGCAGAGGCTGCAACTGCCTGCCTTCCTTTCTTCATTCATCTGCCCTCCACCCACCCACCCTCCAATCCCCCCTACCCCACCACCTGGCTCACCAGAGGTGTGAGTGCTACCACGTGGACACGCCCAGGGCAGGGCCTCAGCTGCCTCCCCCCGCAACCCCCCCCCCGCCCGCAGGAAACACTGGTGAGGCGGGGCAGTTCACCCCAGACCCCTACGCAGGCTCAGCCTTCCCCAACTGGAGGACCTCCAGGACCTCCCACACCGTGGGTCTAACCTGGGGCGCCTGCAGACCCCCCAGCACTGGGGAGCAGGCACTGCAGGCAGCGGATCCAGAGCAAAAGAGACTGTGAAGGACCACCGACCCACCCAGCCCCTGGCAGATGCCTGAATTCCATCTACAACCTGCGAGTCCAGCCTTTGCTCGGCCAGGCTCAGGCAAGGGGCAACCCCGGCGGAGGCTGCCTGTCCTGAGTCGGGGGCCCCAGGCCTCCCAGCAGACTCTGGTCTCCTCTCCCTGGATCCCGGCACTGCGGGCAGTGCCCAGGAACGGTCCCTTATCCACCACAGGCAGGGGTGGCACCTGCTGCCCGTCCAGCTCCGGGGACGCCCCGATTCCTCCCGCAGAGGGAAGGAGAGGCTGAGGACACGGTGCGGCCGCAGGCAGCTTCCTCCCAGCTCGGGGTCTGCCAAGTCGTTTTGACCACCGAGAAGGGGGAAGGTCAAGGTGGGCAAACAGACCGGAAGGGGCCCGCCGAGTCCCGACAGGGACGACTCCTGGGCTTATCCCAGGGCACCGGTGCTGCCTGCCTGGGGTGGGAGGAGTGTGCACCACTCCCGCTGTGCCTGAGCTCGCTGCCCCTGCAGGGTGAGCAGGGGGCCTGGAAGAGGCTCTGCCAGCAGGACGGAGACCCCACTGCCCCCGGGGGCTTCAGGAGAGGAGACAGAGGGGCCGATGCACGGGCAGATGAGGAGGCCTTCCCACCCGGCTCCGATTTCGCACCCAGTCCAGTGGGGCCCCCTAAGACTGTTTAGGAAAGATTCTGAGACCAGAACATTCTGACCCCTTGAGGCTCTCAGAAACTGGATGGTGAGTGAAGGGCAAAGCCCCAGGGGTGGGCACTCAGGGGCGGGGCAGAGGCGGGGGCACCCATGGGTAGCTGGGCGCCACCGGGCTCCGGTCCTCCCCGGGCACGTGCACCTCACGCTGCACCTCAGTCTGCACCCCGAGAAACCTCGCACCGCCCAGGATCTCCAGCACTGAGGCCATTAGGAGGGGGCGTGCCGGCTCGTTAGGGGAGAGGGAAGCAGGCAGGGCCGAGTCCTGCCCCTGAAGAACAACGCAGCACAGGGGGCGTGTCTGGTCCTGGAAGGAGAACAGACTCCCTCAGCCGGTCCGTGACGAGTGCTCATTGATCGGCCACAACACAGCCAGGACGGGGGCAGGTTGTGACGGCAGGACAGGAGTCTGGCCTGGGGTCTACAGTCTGGTGGGGACAGAGCACCCACGGGGGGCCGTCCCCCCCCCCAGCACAGTCCCGCTACTCCAGAACCACTGGGCTGGGGTCGAGGGGCTGACAGTGGGGAGGGAGCTTCTCCGCGTGTCTGTCCATCTCCACGCTGCCGCCCCTGACATCTAACCCTGTCAACACCTCAAGCAGCTGCAATTCAACCGCACAGGGGACACACAGGAGTCCAAAAGTGGCACAGAAGTACATGGTGCACAGATGTCGCCCCAAACACGGGAAGGAAACCGATGTGACAACACAGCAGGAGGCAATCTGGCCCAAAGAATCAGCAACGACACTGTGAAAACGATCTGTGCTTGTTTCACAATCTTCATACCCGCATTTGAAGCAGGAAACGCACGGTCCACAGAGCAGCGCCGGGCCGGCCGTGACTGCCACCGCACTAGAGCAGCGCCAGGCCGGCCGTGACTGCCACCGCACTGCTGGGAAAGATGCAGAAACACCAGAGCGCCGACTGCGAAGCAAGCCCTCAGCTCTCCTCGGCTCTCACGGAGGGCTCTCGGCACGCAACAAACACAGGAATGAAAACTATGTGCCGATTCAGCTACCCAAGAAGGGGATGCAACTGAAGGCGAAGCAGTGAAAAGAGCACAGAAAAGCTCACCCATTTCACGTACATTCGAAGAGGGCGACCACGGCCGATAAGGGGCTCTGTCCTACGGCTGTGCTGATGAGCGACATGGCAGAACGTGGGAATCAGCTGCAACACAGGAAACACAGCCGCGCCATCCCGCGACCGGCCTTTGCGAGACCACCAGCACAGCCAGCTTTCCACAGCTGAAAACAGGAGTTCAAATCCTGCTAGACAGCTCAGCTGCGAGCTTTACTGTTTTCGTTATATCGCCTAAGGCTAATTTCTGAACATCTGGTCAAAGTTTATTAATGCAGGGGCTGTAAAGGTGAAATTATGGGGGATGAGGCCTGTAGGTTGGACTCGGAGCCAAGATGCTCGACACACTGGCAGTGCCCTGTGGCCCCACGTTGGGGTGACGGGCCCAGCCGCCCGCTCCTGCTGGCTTTAACGGAGCACTTCTACCACATCAAGTAGGCGCGCAGCCTGCTGCATCTTGGGGTCTGGGCCTGAGAGGCGGGATGTGCTGGCAGCATGGAGAAACTCGTGCTGCTACGTGAGCTCACGACTGAAGGGGGACGTGTGGCCTGCAGAGCCACAGGCAGGGCCCACACCGACTCTTATTCTATTGAGTCCCACCCTCAGTGAACTGCCCGACTCAGGGCCGGCCCCCAGACCAGCAGACTGAGTCCTGGAGAAGGGGAGCGGTGGGCCACAGGAAGTACCAGCCCAGTCAAGTGGCAGCGGGTACCGCCACTGGTCGGCTGAAGGCGGCTCTTCCCCACCTGGACAGAGAGACATCTCCACCCTCGGACACAGCAAGGCTCAGCCAGAAAACACGAGGCTGGCTTCCGGCCACCGGAGGCTCCGGTACGTTTTGGGTCTGGGTGGGCCCTTCAGGAAGACCCACTGGCACCCATGTGGCACGACAGGCCACACGGCAAAACCCGGACGGGGCGGGCCGTCCTGAGGGACGTGACCCCTGAGACCGCAGGTCGGGCCCCGCTGCCTCAGGCCTCACCCGCTGTGGACGAGCCGGGCAGAGGGGAGCGAGGCGGGGCGCCGCGAGGCCCAGCGTGCTCCCAGGGCGCCTCGAGCTTGACTGCGGCCCTGAGGGCCCTGCACCGCTGCGCCTGCTGCCGCCTGCCGAACACGGAGCGCAGCGCGCGCAGCTGGCCCACCTCCTGGGCCGAGAAGCAGGGCTGCCCCTCCGCAAAGCGCACCACGGCGTCGAAGGATGCAGCCGCCTGCTCCCAGGCCGCCTCGTCACCCACCCCCGCCTCGGCCAGCTCGGGACTCCCCGTGGCCGCGCTCCCAAGGCGGGCCGGGGCGCCTCCCCCGAGCCCGGGGATGTGCACGAAGGTCTGGTCGGGAGGCTTCGTCCTGAGGCGCTCGGGCTCCTCCTCTGAAGACGAGCCTTCGACGAGCGTGACCTCGGGCCACAGCTTCCTCCAGGCCCGGCTAAAGACGGCACCCGGCACCGCGTTCCAGGCGCAGGCCACGTCGAGCACGGCATCGCGCACGCTGCATCGCGGGGCGAAGGCCCGCAGCGTGCCGCGAGGGGTGACGAAGTTCCTCATGAAATCCCTGCGAATGCCCTGGTCCATGGGCTGGATCAGGGAGGTGACGCTGGCGGGCAGGAAGATGGTGAAAATGTTCTCCGAAACTAAGTCGGCCTCCCGCGGCTGGGCGCGGGAGCCGTCCAGCAGGAGGATGGCCTTGCTGTCTTCGGGCAGAGCCACGGCTCGGAAGTGCTCCTTCACCGCGGGCACAAAGATGTGATGGAACCAGTCAGTAAAAATCTCCTTGTCCACCCACGCGTTACCTTGGGCCTTGTACGCGACAGGCAGGTGCTGGATGCCCTGGACCGCCTTGGGGCCGCCGCATTTCCCGACCACCAAGGGTTTGATCCTGTGGGAGCCCGTGGCGTTGGCGCACATGAGGACGCTCAGCCTGTCCTTGTTCTGCTTGGGGCCGGGCACCGCCCCGCCCTCCGGGCTGGGACTGGGCGAGCTGCGCCAGAAGAGGCCGGTCTCATCGGCGTTGTACACCTGCTCGGGGGACAGGCCGTGCTCGGTGGTTAAGCTCCGGAAGAAGCCACAGAACTGCTCTGCAGCTTGGTGGTCGGCCGCCTGTTTCTCGCTGGACGCGTCCAGCTTCTTGATGCCGTGTCTGGCCTTAAAACGCCAGAGCCAGCCGCCAGAAAACACGCAGGGCTCGGTCAGCTGCATCTGCTCGTAGAAGTCCTTGGCCTTTTCAATGAGCATGGGGCCCGAGACGGGCACGCCCTCGGCGCGCTTCACCAGGAACCACTCGTACAGCACGCGGTCCAGGTGCTCAAGCTTGGGCGTGTGCAGCGTGCGCCGGTGCGCCAGGGCCTTGTCCGAGTCGGAGTTGGCGAAGAAGCGGAGCAGCTGGGCCTTGTGGGCCCTGATGTCGTACAGGGTGGACATGCCCACGTTGTACTCCTGCATCAGCGCCTTCCTGCTCTCCCCCTTCTCCAGGCGCCGGCAGATGTCCATCTTCTCCTTCAGGGTCAGCACCACCCTCTTGCGCTTCTCCCCCGGGGTCCTCCCGGCAGCCGGCTTGGAGGCCATGAGGAGGGGGCTCGTCCCGGCCGACAGGGGTCGCACCTGAGCCAGTACTGGAGGCCTTTCCAAGCCTCCCTCCCCTCCCACCTCCCTCGCCCACTGGCGTCCTGCTGATGCGGGCCGCCACGAGCCAAGGCCCCTTCTCGGCTCGGGCAGCTTCCCCGGCCCTCTCTGCAGGGGGGACGAGTGTCAGCCGCCCGAGGCTTCCACGGTTGGAACCTCCAGCCTTCTCTGCAGGGACGGTGGCAGCTTCTCCCCTCAAACACGGACCGGAAGGTAAAGGGGCCCCGGGAGCTGGTTTCCGGCAAATCGAGATTTCACCGTCTGAGCCGTGGGTGCCTCTCTCACGCACATCGTGCTTTAGCAGCTGGAAAGCAAAAGGGGGAAGAAAGAAAAACGTTACGGAGCCCGTGCCTCGACCACCGTAGGCACATCCGCTACTTTTGACGTGCTGGGGAGCGGCAGGGGGCGGTGTCGTGGAGGCGATGAACACGCGAGCTGGCCGGCAGGTGGCACAGGGAAGAGGCCTGCCCGGCGGAGGGGGGCTGCCTGGCGTGCTGGGCACACTGGCACTTCTCAGCTTCCACAGTGACCTCTGAGTCGCTCGCTACGGCTCCAAATTGAAAGTGGCTCTCTTGGAAGCAACCTGGCCTCCCGGGAAAACGCCAAGGGCGATGCCACTGGACGAAGCAAGGAAGCCATAGGCGCTGGGCGACCTCAGAGCCACGTCCCACCTCCAGAACCAACCTTCCCGCTGTAGCTGCTCTCGGCCCACCTGACCTATCCACCTTCACAAAGCCCTTGATCCTTTGAGGGCGGCCAAGGCAGGGGATGGAGGTGCTGCAGGGGGCAGGGATTCCTCTAGACTTCCGGGGCTGAGGAACCTGCAAACCTCTTCTGAAACAAGGTCCCCTCAAACCCTCTCTTTGACAGCAGGCCCCAAACTGCTTCTAGAGAACCAGGCCTTGGTAGGCCTCGGGCTCCTCCCAGAGGGGCTGCCAGTCTCTCAGCTACTGGTCCCCACAGCGACATGCTCAGACGCCAAGGATGCCTCTGGACGCACAGTCACACGTGAGCGTGCAAACAACACTCACACGCACCCTCCCTCCCTTACACACACACAGGACACTGGAAAGGGCCAGGTCAGAGCAGGCTTCCTGAATACTCGTTGATCAAGAACACTCTATGAATAAATTACTAATTCATGCTGGAAACAAAAATACGAGAACTGTCTTTTGGCCCCGCTGGGAGCAGGGTGGTCTTCCTGCATCAGTTATGTAACCTTGTAAGGAGTAGACTTCGTGTTTAAGTTGACATACACGTCTTTGGTTAAAGCTAGTAAGAGAACATAAAGAAAAGTGCCTTATATAAACCCCACAGCTCTGGTCTAACTTGTCTTTCATCATCACCTACCTTTCATCCCCATAAAGATCTGGGTCATTACGGACCCTTCCAGCTGGTCATGTCCATCCCTTTATGACGACTTCCCCAAACGCCCCCCACCCCTCCCTGCTCCGTGGAGCAGACATGTAGGACTTAGCAGATGGTCCTGGCTGACCTAGGCAGCCTGTGAGAATCACAGCCCTGTCACGTGTCACCTGGTAAAATGCCAACTTCTTCCAGCCCCTGAGGAGTGAAGAGCTGTTATCCCCACACTGACCAGCCCTGGCTGGTCTGCTCGGGCCGTGTGGCGTGTCTGTCACGAGTCCTGTCTTCTCCCTCCCGGCCAGCTGTGTCCCCTGGCTTCCCTCTCACCCGGTCACCGAGGCAGCACCACAGGCAGCTGACAGCATCCGTCGCCAGGTCCCAGCGTGGAAAGGCAGCAACTCCCACCTCACCTCCCTCCCAAACCCTCACACTCGGCTCTGTCCAACTTCACGCCACGGGTGAGGCCACAGGACTACTCACGTGTGCAACATAAAATGGTAGCCCCTTGAGACCACAGCTCAACAGAAATGAAGTTTATTCAGATGTAGCAAGAGTCCCAAAGACAAATCCTAGGCATGTCAGCAGCCAGCCCAAGGTACGTCCTTTAACCCTTCTGAGTCAGTCTCCTGGTCTGCAAAGTGCGGGTGCCGAGCCTGCTGGGACCTATTTTCATTCTATTGGGTTGGCTATAAAGTTTGTTCAGGCTTTTCCATAAGACGCTAGGGAAAATCCCGAACGACCTTTTCAGCTAACGCAATATTTACTGGGGGACAGTGTGATTGTGCACTGCTTGGCCCTGTGGAGAGCAGAGGGAACTAAAGGCCATAATCCATCCTTAAGGAAACATTTACTATAAAACCACCATAAAAACCAGGAGGAAATAGGGGACCCCCGGTCACTTGCGAGGGACTGACTCCAAGCACAAAAGGCAGGAGGAAGGGCCAGACGTGGCACCGGGAGGAGGCTCAGCGCCAGACACGGGCTCACTGTGGACGCTTCCTCACGTCTGAGCCTGATACAAGGGAGATGGAAACACTGGTCCCGCTGGAGAGACAAAAACTTCCTTTAAAAGTGAAATTCAGATATTGCTTCTGAAACAATTTCTTAAACCAAAAGGAAACAACACGGCCAAAAAATTAAAACGGTTTGAAGCCTTGCCACTGATACCCTCTTGGGCCACAGGGGCAGAGTTGGGGCAGGAGAGAGAAGAGTGGGGCACCACCTGCATTCTACCCCTTCCTGTAGGCGGGGAGACGCTCTTCCTTAGAGGAGAGCTTGAGGAATTTAGGAGGAGGATGTGAGAAACCACGTTTCCTCGGCAGTAGCCAGTAGTGTGCAAGGGCGTGTGTGGGGAGCGGGGCGACTATCAGAAAAATACTCCGGACACAAGTGTTCCGGCCCGAGGAAGGGCTGGATTAAGTCTTGAGGGGCAAGAGGGTATGGGGAGGGGTCCTGGGTCAGGGGCGGACATGGGGGTGCGCACCCTGCAGAGACAGGAGGCGGGCAGTTAGTTACCCACGCAGACCCCTCCTTCGTGGGCGCAGGTGCGGGGCCGTGGGCAGCCCGAAGCAGGGGGACGGCTCGGGTTAGGGGAGAGGCTTGTTTTGACAGAGTTTCTAACGCCGGAGGCCACGTTTGGGGCAGAAAGGCAAAAACCAAAAAGAAAAGAAAACAGCCAGGTCTCAGGCCGGCTCCTTCCTGGCGAAGGGACCTCGAGGGCTGGTCCTTCCTCGGGGGGAAGCCCCGGCCAGGCTCGGAGGGAGGCTGCGGAGAGACCAGCTCGATTTCGGGGGCCCGGGGGAGGCTCCGCACCAGCAGCTCGGCCCCGGGCCCCGCCCGGCACCCCCGCAAGCCTGAACGCCACTCACCTGCGAAGCCTGATCGCCACTCACGTGCGGACCCCGAGCCGCCACCGCCGGCCGGAAGCGCCCCGCCCCCCGCCGGTCCGCGCCGCTCCGCCTTCCCCCAGCCACTTCCGGGACGCTCTAGGCGGCCCGGGGGACTCGGCGTTTCTGTGTCTCCGCGGGTAGCGGTGGGCGCGCGGTGACCGTAGGCTCGGATTCGGAGATGGGTGCATCTCTGGGCCGAAAAGGCGGGGCCTCTTGTCCTGGGCAGGGGTGGCAGCAGGGCAGGGTGGGCCCGGCGCCCCCAGCCGGGAGGCCTCGAGTCGGGACGTTTCTGATGAAGGAGGGCAGTGCTTGAGCCCCTCCCTTTGCGAAGTCCACCGGCCAACGCTGTTTTCCTCCTCTCTGGCCTCATCCACCCCTAATTTAGATGATTTGGATGATGAGATTTGAAATTTCTGAGCTGGGGAGACTTGGATGACATTCAGACTTGAGTTGATGCTGTAATGAGTTGAGATTTGGGGGACCTTCGGATGGGGTGAATGTATTTTGCATGGGGGGGCAGAGGACGTCCAAGCTCGAATCCCCAGAACCGGTGACTGGGTCACCTCACATGGCATCAGGGACTTTGCAGATGCAATTGCGTTACGATTTTTGAGATGGGAGATTATCCCGATTATGAGGATGGGCCCGGTGTCATCACAGGGTCCTCATAAGAGGGAGGAAGGAGGCACAGAGCCGGAGAAGGATGTGAGGATGCAGGCAGAGGGAGAAAAAGAGATGTGACAGCAGCCGCAGGATGGAGTGTGCGCCTAGAAGATGGAGGAAGGGGCCACCAGCCAAGGAATGCAGGGCCTGCAGGAGACGGAAAAGAGCCTGCAGAAGGAAAAGAGCCTGCAGAAGGAACCAGCTCTGTGGACACCTTGATTTTTAGCTCCGTAAGGCTCGCGTCAGACTTCTGACCTCCAGAACTGTAAGATGATAAATGTGTGGGGGTTTTGGGGGTTTTTTTGCGATATGGGGGCCTCTCACTGTTGTGGCCTCTCCCGATGCGGAGCACAGGCTCCGGACGCGCAGGCTCAGCGGCCATGGCTCACGCGCCCAGCCGCTCCGCGGCATGTGGGATCTTCCCGGACCGGGGCACGAACCCGTGTCCCCTGCATCGGCAGGCGGACTCTCAACCACTGCGCCACCAGGGAAGCCCTGTGTGTTGTTTTAAGCCCAGTTTATGGTCATGTGTAGCAGCAGCAACAGGGAGCTAGGATAGATTTGAATAGTTCTCTCCCTCTTCGTTCACCTTCTTCCCTTGGCTCCCAGGACGCGACCACCCCTGGCCCTCCTTCCTCACCCTCCCCTGCTGATTCCCAACGGGCCAGCTTCACCCCTCGGCTCTCTCCTCTCTGTCCACGCCCCCTCCTGGGATCTCCTCCAGTCTCCTGCTGTGCCTACCAGCAAAGGCAGGCAGCTCCCAAATTTATGCCTCCTGCCGGGACCCCTCCCGCAAACTCTAGCCGCCTGTGCCCTACCCAGCGTCCCGACGTACGTAGCCTTCTAACCCTCGAGCCGGCATTTCTACACCTGCGCTCGCACCCCTCCCCTGGCCGGGCTCCAGCTTCACACCACCCACCGCGGTGAGTGGCAGCTCCACGTCTCCATCGCTCCGGCCAAAAACGCGGAGTCGTCCCTGACTCTCTGTCCCCCCACCCCCACGCTCTGCCCTCCACATGCAGGCAGCGTCTGGCCTCTGCTCGCTCCCCCCAGGCCGCCCTGAACCCGCTGTTGCCTCCCCTGGCCCTGGCTTCTGCCCTTGCCCCCGGCGGACTGGAGGGCCCTTAGCCAGCGGGGTCTCCGGGGATGGTGAGGTTGACCCCAGGAAGGCCGGCTTCATCCCCGCATGGCACTCTGCTGCCACCTTGTGGGAACCGGATCTCTTGCTCCCGTCAGAACCTGCTGGGGCCGATGCTCCCACGATCACACTGGGAGCCTCGGGCCTCGTCTCCAGGACTGAGTCCACTCAGGCAGAGAGGAAGGGGTCGGGAAGAGACAAGGAGAAGGAAGACCATCCCCTGGTGTCACATGAAGCCTGGCATGGAGGGCCCCCTCCCCCAAGTATCTCCCCAATGCACAGGGTCAGGCCCCCCACCAAGCCAGACTGTCCACAGCCCAAAGGCCTTGGAGAGGGTCTGGCTGGGCAGACGCCCCCTCACCGCCCCCTCCAGTGGCATCCCACGTGCCCCAGAAAGGTCCTCCTGGGCCACCAGGCCTGGCGAGGTCCTGCTCTCACTGTCTTCCAAGCCCACGGGGCTCCTGAGTGCTGCGGCCCCTCTGCCCATGGCCCTTGGCCTGCGCCATGCTGGGCACCCAGCCCAGGTTCCAGACCCTCGGGTGGAGAGATGTCCGGTCCCCCCAGAGCCAGGGCGAGGGTTTCTCACAGCAGAGGGGACTTTACTTGGGGGCTGGGGGTGTGGCCGGAGCTCCTGGCTCCCCGACTTCACTCGGGGAGGTAGGAGTGGACAGGAGAAGGGGGGCCGGCTAGGGGCTCAGTCCTGAGAGGCACCGAGGCCCTGAGGACTCGGGAACACACGGGAGGGGCACCTCTGCGACCAGGGCTCTCTGGGGACAGAGACCCCTGAGCCCAGGACAGAGGGTGTGGGGCTGGCGCACCGATCAGGTGGACGGGGTCTCAGTGCCCTGCACGCACGCTCAGCTGTGGGACGCGCACTTACACACGCCCTCCGCGTGCACTGCTCACCCAGGAACACACCCTCATGCATGCATCCCACACGGTCGCTCCTACATGCACTTTTCACACACAGACACCCTCACGGAGTCGGAGCTTGTGGCACACGGCTTTAATTTTGAGGACCTATAACGGGGAGCCCGGCACTGCGGACGCTCTCCCCAATCCGCCAGGGATCTGGCAGTGCACCAGTTACCCTCCTGGTGATACATGCATTTTTCTAAAGGAAAATGTCTACAAATGTGGAAGAGAATTCAGTTGCAGTTTTGCAGTATACCCCATCTTTATTTTTTTTATAAATTCTGCATAAAATAATGAATTCATCCAAAACTGATGTCCATGAAAGTGTGGAACCACGTGGCAGCCCCAGGAGGTGGCAGCAGCCCGTTGGTAAGGAACCCCTGTGAGGTGGGCCTAACCTACACAGCCTGCCTCCCCGCAGTGCCCAGCCCCACCAGTCCTAGCAGCCCCAGCTTCACACTGACAAGATCAGGGAAATCTCTGAGCTATGTGAACAGGCAGGGTTTCCAGGGAACCCAACCGGTTTGGGCGGGCAGGTGGAGGGCCACGAGAGAACAGGAAAATCTGGAGTCCTAGGAGGTGGCCGCAGAGCAGAGGAAAGGAAGGGGGCTAAGGGGAAGTCACATCGAAGCCACACCTCGACCCCATTCCTGTGTGGAGGGACCGCAGGCAGTCACGCCCCCACAGGCCTTCCCGGAAAGCTGGATCCCACCGAAGGATCCAGGCTCCACTGAGGCTCACTGCACGCCCAGTGCATGAGTGACGGGATGGCGCTCAGCATTGGCCCAGGGTCGGCGCTCAGACTTTGACCCCAGTGAGAGCTCAGTTTGGGGCCCAGGTCAGAGCTCAAACTGTTATTAGGAGTGGAGTTTAATAACTGTCCACAGGGCATCACAGCCGTGGTCTTCTATATTTGAGTCATGTCCATTAGGTCATCTATCTCGGTCAGCTTGGGCTGCCATAACAAAATACCAGTCTGGGTGACATAAACAAGAGAATTTTTTCTCTTCCAGTTCTGGAGCGCAGCAGTCTGAGATCAGCGTTCCTGGGCGGGCAGGTTCTGGTGGGGACTCTATTCCTGGTTTGCAGGTGGTTCCCTCGTACTGTATCCTCGCGTGGTAGAGAGAGCTGGCGCCACATCTTCTCAGGTCACCGAATCCCATCGTGAGGGCCCCAACCTCATGACCTCATCCAACCCTGAGGCCCCCTCTCTGAAAACCATCAGGCTGGGGGTTAGGGCTCTAACATATGAATTAGGGGAGGACACAGTTCAGCCTATAGCACTGCGCCCTTGGCCCTCGAAATTCACGTCCTTCTCACATGCACGGTGCATTCCCGTCATCCCAATAAGCCCAGGAGTCTTAACTCATTACAGGGTCCGCACTAACCCCTAAAGCCCAAAGTCTCCTCCAGACCCTCTCTACATCAGACGTGGCCGAGTCCAGGTGGGATTCATCCTGGCAAATTCCTCTCTGGCTGTGAATCTGTGCAACCAGACAAATTACGTGCCTCCAAAATACAGCGGAGATTCCCACCACAAAGGGAAACATCGTAAGGGAGAGTGGCGGGTCCCAACCCCAGCAAAGCGGCGTCACCGCCGGGGCTCCCGGCGGGTCCTGCCTGTGTCAGCCGAGGACTTTGTCGTGCTGTGCTGCGCACGGCAGGGTGTGGAGAAGCGTTCTCGGCCTGCACCCCTGGACGCCAGGAGCGCCCCCATTCGGGCGACTGAAAATGTCTTCAGGCCCTGCCAAACGTCCCCTGGGCCACGGAAACGCCCCCATCTGAGAACCACTGCCTTACAGCAACCACTTCATATCAAATCACATCAGCGAACACACGGGCAAGTGTCAATATTTGAAGAATGAGTGCTTCAGGCTGGTGCTAGGTGCTGGGTGCCTTGAACACAAAACAGATAAGAAAGGTCCCAGCCCAGGGCACCGCAGCGCCCCGTGAACTGGGGTGGGGGAGGGGCGCAGACGGGCAGCCCCACAAGGGAGCAGTGAAGGCACAAACATTTTACATCCCACGTGGCGCAGCTGAGCTGAGGGGGCGGGGGGCGGGGGGGGCATGTTCGGAGAGAGAGTACCAGGCACGTAGCGGGGGCAAGGAAGGTGCGCCGGCGCAGGGGACACGCTCACCTCCGTGTGACCTTGAGCAAGTTCCTCCCTCTCTGGGCCCCAGGCTCCAAGGGACAGAGCCCGGCCTGGGGGGAGCTGGGGGGCTGGGGTCGGGGTAGACCCCAGGAGTGCTGTGAATCCCGGGAGGGCCGGGTCTCAGGGCACCCCTGGCCCACACTGCCCTGTCACCCTGCTCCCGGGCTGCCCCCCACTGCGAGGCATCCGCTGCCCCTCAGCCTTCCCTGCGGCCCACGGAGCCCCTTCCCCTAAGGATGTTGCGCCTGGCAACATCCTTTCCACCCCTGACGTGCCCTGGGCCCTTTTCTGGGGGGTAAACCAAGGAGGGGAGTGAGATGTGCTCCACGAGGCCATCCACAGGGCCAGGAAGACCTGAGGAAATGAGAGGCCCTCTCCCCCTGTAGGAGGAGCTCGTCGCCCCCAGACACACCCTGGGGCCAGCAGGCAGTGGGTGCAGCCTGTGCCTGCCACCACCTGGTCGACACTCCAAGGGGTCCCAGGGAGACTGGGCACAAAGGGAGGGTCAGGCTGAGAGGGCAGCAGCAGCCAGGAGCCACCGGCCCTCCCTGGTGCAGAGGAATGAGGGGAAGGGCCAGTCCCAGAGGCTGGCTGGAGCTGCTGTGATGGGAGAAGGCTGGTGACATGGATGCAGCTGCCGCCATGGTGGCCCAGGCGTCAGGTGCGGCAGAACAGGTGGCCTGACTGCTGAGCATCTCACCCTCAGGTCTTGGCCAGTGGAAGCCTTTATAGGATCCTTATGGGACCCAGGACACAAACAGGGTGGAGAGGGGGCCTGGGTCTGGATGGAAAATATCTGGCCCAGTGCTGAGCTCTTGTCACCTCCTCGTCCCGCAGAGGCCACTGACGCGGCATTTCCAGGACTCCCTTGCAGCTAAAGTGCCACGGTGTGGTGGGGTTTTGAGTGAGGTCATGAGGGTGAGGCCCGCAGCTCCGGCCCGTATGCTGTGCTCCACACCCGTGCGCCCTGGCAGCCTCCCCAGAAGGTCCCCACCAGGCCCCCTCTCTGCACCCCACATTTCCTTCCTGCTGATTGTGCCGTCTGATCAAGGCCTGTCACCCCAGTGGGACTCAGCCACAGGGGTCAGCATGGCTCCCACACAGAGCACAGTGGGGCCGAGAGAGGGGCCCTCAACCTGGGCTCAAAGACAGGAGTGAGTGAAGCTGGGGAATACGCTCTCCTTTCTCTGGCCTTGCCGCCCCTCTGAGGTGGTGGAGAAGTGGTCTGGGGCCTCGTCCTGGGGCGGCTGAGAAATGGCCCCTGCCCCGGGCAGGCTCTGCCTTCCCGAAGCAGAAAGAAGGCCAAAGGGAGCGGGAGGGTGCAGCCGTTTGGGGGCTGGAGATTGGGACCTGCCCCGCCCTGGGGCCCTGCAGCCAGGAAGCTACTGGTGTTGACTGTGGGCGGCCACCCCCCCACCCCAGCCAGCAGAACAATATAAAGCCGCCCAAGGTCTGCTCCCTGCTGCCCACCCGCCACCATGAAGGCTGTCCTCCTTGCCCTGCTAGCCGCTGTCTTGGCCCTGCAGCCAGGTGAGACCGCAGGGGGCCACAGGGCAGTGTGGGGGGAGCAGGGCCGGGGGGGGGGAAGGGGGGATGATCGAGGAAGGCCAGAGGGGCAGAGAGGAAGGAGGGGGCAGGCTGGGCGGAAGGACACGAGGCAGGGGTGCGGAGAAGGGGCTTTGACCCCACCCAGCTCCCCCTGGGGCAGCTCTTAGTGCAGCGAGGATACCGGGTCATCTCCTAGCTGTCCCCCGAGGCGGGAGCAGGCCGGGCAGCGCGGGGGTCTCTCCTCCAGCGCCGTGGGGCTGGCCTGGCTGCTGGAGGGATGCGCAGAGAGCCTGTCGAGTGGGTGAGGGGCACAGGGGCAAAGGGCCTCAAGTGAAGAAGGGCCACAGAGGGACGGAAGGAAGAGATCCTTCTGCCCAGGCCCAGCCCCGGCTTCTGATGTGGGCAGCAGGGGTAGGCTCTGGGCCTGCACTGCTCCAGTCTGGACTCGGGCCTGGTAGGGACTCTCCCGGCCCAGGGCCCCGGGTGATCAGTAAAGGCCTCAGAGCCTCAGCTCCCTCTTCTGGGAAGCAGGGATCGTGGTGGTGCCCGAGGACACACGGGTCGGCCGGCGTGTGTGGTGCCCGAGCACAGGCTGGCCGCGGGGAACCTGTTGGCACTGGGGTGACGTGGATCCCAGCTTCATCGTTTTACCCAGAGGAGACCTAATCCTCATGACAGCTGGGGCCACTGCCCCCAGGGACAGAGCAGGGCCGGGCCAGGGGCGCACCTACGGGCTCACAGCTCCGGGTCGGGGGGAGGGGGAGGCTGAGAGGGAGTGTGAAGGGTCCTGTCCATCCTGCCCTCACCTGCCTCGTGTGCGTCCCTCTCAGGAGCATGGGCATCATAACAGGGCCTTAGAGGCAAGGGGGTGGGCGTGGCGCCCTCCCTGTGAGGGGCCCCCAGTTTGTGGTGCTTGTGCACCAGACAGTGCTCTCTACTCTGTGTGACCTATGAGAAAAAGAGGTTCCCCCCACACCCCCGCAGCGTGGGAGGGCAGGCGGGGCAGCCTCTGAGCTCCACCCCACCCCCACCTCGCAGGCACCGCCCTGCAGTGTTACTCCTGCCAGGCCGAGGTCAGCAACCAGCACTGCCAGCACGTGCAGAACTGCAGCCACTCTGAGACCCAGTGCCGGACTGAGCGCATCCGTAAGTGGCCCCGCTGTCCCCGCAGGCCTCCCTGGGCCCCTGCCCTGCCCCCTGCACCTTCCCTCCACTGGCAGGGATTCAAAGGGCCTGGGATTAGGTCTCTACACTGGACTGCTCATCCTTCTGCCCACCTGCCCACCTGCCCACTTGTTCTCCTGTCCACACATAAATATAGATGCCCAGCTTCCCGTCTATATTTGGTGGGTGAGTATCCAGGGCCCGGCCCTCGCCCAGTGGTCCCCATGCCTCGCCCAGGTGCTGCTGATCTCCTGACCTTCATCAGCAAGGGCTGCAGCTCGCACTGTGTGGAGGACTCAGAGAACTACTACGTGGGCGAGAAAAACGTCACATGCTGCTCTACTGACCTGTGCAACGCCAGCGGGGCCCACGCCCTGCAGCCGGCCATGGTCACCCTGACGCTGCTCACCGCTCTTGGTGTGCTGCTGTTCTGGGGCCCCGGGCAGCTGTAGGATCCAGGAGGACCCTGTTGTGTCCCATGCTGGGCAGTGGTGCCCGGGGGGCACTCCTCACACACACCCGGTCCAGTCACGGCCCCTTCTGAACCCTAACTCAGGTCGGACGATGCCCCTCTGCCCTTTCCAGCCCTCCCTGGCTCCCTCCAGGACTCCTGCCCAGCTCCCACCGCCCGGCAGGCTGCGCTCTGTGATGTGGAACAGCGTGCAGATGGCCCATCAGACCCCCTCCCAATATTCCGACCCACCCCTTAACCTTCACTCAGGCACCTCTTCCTCCAGGAAGCCTTCCCTGCTTGCCCCCTCCACGAGCTGAGCCAGGTCCTGTCCGTGGTGTCCCCCGCACCCAGCATGAAGCAGGCTCTCAGGAGGGCCCCAAAAAGGCTGAGAGGAAATGTTCCGAGTAGAATTAGGGTCAGAGGTGTGAGGTCCTGGGAGCCCCAAGAGATGAAGCTTGGAGGGGGGAACAGCTCCCCATGTTCATAGGGGTCCTGGGGCAGCAACCCCAACACACAGTAGGCCCTTAATAAAGGCCCATGGGCTTGGTTGCAGAGAACCTGTCCTTGCATGCCTGCAGGCTGAGGTCAAGGTTGGGGTCCAGGGCTGTGAAAGGTTGCCACCTGGGGCCACGTCTGTGGCTGTGGCTGTGCCCTTGGCTCCGGCCAGGGCAGGAGCAAATGTCTGACTCCTGGAAGGGAGGACATTGCTGCAAGGCCGTGTCCCTGGGACCTCCCGGCTCTTGCTGTGTGGCCTCGCACATGTTGCTCAACCTCTCTGAGCCTCAGATGCTCACTGGGACCCATCTCTGCTGTGAGGACTGACCCAGAGACTTCAAGGCATGGAGACATTTCAGGGTGGGAGGGGCTGCTGCTGCTGCATGAGGCCGCCAGAACCCCTGCGCTGTCCTCCCCCTTCAGCTTGAGGACAGCCCCTCTGTCTGTTTCTTCAATTTCTTATTTTGTTTGTTGTAAGGGCTTCACACCCAGAGCAAAAAATTCAAACTGTACAAGAGGGTCTCCAGTGCTGAGCCAGTTCCCCAACCCCGACCGCGGGCCCCTCCCCTCTCTAGGATGCTCCCATCGCACGCTTGGGGCTCCTTCTGGGGTAACTAACTGTGAGGCCTGGGGGAGCCCCAGGGGACACGGCCCCTGCCTGGCCTTTTTCATACCTGGGAAAGTCCTTTTGAAAACCCAGCTGGCCCCTGCCCTCGGGCACCAGGGCTCAGGGAGGGCCGGGCCCTGGGTGAGACCTGCCTGCACAGGACGGTGCTTCCAGCCCACACCAGGCGCTGGGTGGTGGATTAGGCAGGATTAGAACCCGGGTACTGGAGAGACCCTCCAGGTTGGCACAGCAGCAGGTGGGGTGGGGTCCCACTCACCAGAGTCCAGGCCAGGGCACAGGGAGCCCCAGGCAGCCTAGTGTTGCGGGTGGTGACGTCGGGAGGGCAGAGGAGACCAGAGGTCCCCGCACTCAGAGCCCACAACAACCCACACCTTAGCGCCTCCCTGTGGAGGGGTGCTCCGCCCTGGGGCCAAGGCTCATGGAGGTGAGGTGCCCTGGGCCCCAGTGGTTTGAATTCTTTGGGTCAACATGAGAGGAGAGAGATGGCGGGTGGGTCCCCATGCCCTGTAACCCAGGGCCTCCTCTCGCCTCCTGAGCCGTCCCTGAGGTCACGCAGCCTTGAGCCTCCAGAAGAGGGACAGGCCCCGGGAGGCGCAGGAGCGCTCCCGACCCAGCACCGCGGGGCAGGTCTCCCCCTCCCGCAGGATGGAGGGCTGACGGGGGCTCTGCCTCTCCAAGGGTGAGGACAGCATGGGGGCCACCTGCAGGGGCAGCCCAGGGTCCCTGAGCCGGCCCAACGCAGCGTCTGGACTGGGACCCCCACCCGCTCCACCCCACACCATTTCATCGTCAGAAACTGTGGGAAAGCAAGAAAGAGGAAGTGCAGAACCCTCTCCCCACGCCCTAGGATGGGCCCCATTTTCCGTCCCCGTTTTCACCCTCATGGTGACGCTTCCTGTGCAAGAATAAGGAGCATCCTGCGAGTTACACACCTGCTCACACTCTCTTCAGGAAACCGCTTTTTTTTTTTAAACCTCTATCTCTCCTTGGTAAGGACGAGACACCCCGTGGTGGCTGAGGTGATCCTCCGGACAGACCGACGTGTTTTTGTTTTTAAGATGCCACTTGCCAAGCACCTTCCGTGGGAGAGATACTGTCCTGGTCTGTCTGCATCTATAGTAATAGGTGACGACAAAAGCAGACATGGCATAGCGCTCACCACGGGCCCCGCACTCCTCTGCCGCCTCCCTTGCAGTCATTCATTCATTCCTCCCCCCTTGGGGGCAGGGCTGTGCAGAGGAGGAACCCGAGGCAGAGAGAGGTGAAGCAACTTGCCCAAGATCACACAGTTAGAACTGGTGAGGCTGCATTCCAGCCCCGGTAGAAAGAGGCCCAGAGAGGTCAAGGAGCTGACCCAGGGTCACACAGAGGGCTCCTGCCCACCCCAAATCGGGCCCCTGAGTGGGCATCTCCCGCCCTGGCCCCAGCTCCCAGCCACACCCAGTCCTGGGCTTTCCTCCCCTGAGGACTCTGGCTCGGCCGGACATCTCTCCGCCGGGGCTGAGGTTGATGACTGGTCTGGCTCCCTGGGGATGTCCCCACCCTCCCCACTGGACTCCAGCTGCAGCAGGGAGTCAAGCTAGATGGGAAGGAGAGTGGGTCTCCAGCAGGTGCTGTGCAGTCCTGGAGTACCCCAGGGGGCCCTTCCTGAGTCAGAAGAGATGCAGAGTTCTTGCCCAAGCGCCCACAGCTGCAGGGCGCAGAGCTGGGACCCCATCCATCCACCCCACAAAAGCTGTGGGGTGTTGGGGCAGCCCGCAGGTGAGCAGTTCGCCTGTGCCCAATGCTTGGACCACCACCGTGGCCCGCTGCCTGAACGTCAGCACATGCCCTGGGGGCCCAGGTCTGCCTCACCAGGGACGCTGGCTCCGGGACTCGCCCTGGGCAGACAGCACCCAGAAAAGAACCCCAGCACAGAAGTAATCGAGTCGGTCTCCCCCAAGGGTGCGATAGAGCTACCCTCTGTTAGGGAGACCGCCCCCTTTTTACGGAACTGAGTTTCAGGTCCACGATGGGCCGGTCCCCCAGTTCGCACTGCGGACAAACAGGTCTGCACCCTCGCGACCCTGGTTCTGTCCCGCCCGCAGGCTACCCCTTCGTGGCACTGTGGTGGTGACCAAGGCGTGCGCGGACCCATGCGAGCCCTCGAACGCGGACGGGCTGGGCCAAAAGGGCCCACAGAACTGCTGCCGCCAGGATCCGTGCCCCGCGCGGGGCGCTGCTGGGGTCTGGGCCGGGCCGGGCCGGTCGGGGCCCGAGAGCGACTCTGGGGGCGGGGATGGGCGGAGCTTGGGCGGGGCCGGGGCGGGGCCGAGGTTGCGTCCCGGTCCAGGGGCTTCCCGCCGCGTTCCGGCCACTCGCACCGCTGCTCCTGTTTTGCCGGGCGGCATCCTGAGCCCCTGCTCCTCTTGGGTCTGGAGCCTCGAATCCAAGCAGGCAGCCGCTAGAACTTAGGCTGCGGGACTACCTCTGGCGGTGACGCCCGGTGCTACCCAGACACGAGAGTCCTTGAGGAACCAAGGGGACCCAGAAGTACCCCTCCTCTGCTCCTCCACCCTGCTGGATACTCCAAGCCAGGGCCGAGGGAAGGGATCGAGGTTCCGCGCCCAGGACTCCTTCCAGCCTCCCAATAAACGGCCAGTGACCCATCACAAGATGCCTGCGTCCATTGTGTGGGACTGAAGCGGCCCGATGGTGGGGGGAGGGGGGGCAGAGAAGGCGCTGGTCCTTACAGCATTCACGTTTTGAGCGCCCTCGGTGCACCGGGCATCCCGCTGGCCCTGGGCTTTGGCAATCAACGAGACAGACCAGGCCCTGGCCTCCTGGCCTCAAGGTCCAGCAGGGAGAGAGCACCCCCTGCCTACGGATCATATCTGTGAGTAAAAGTGGAGTGAGACCAGGGCTCTGGGGATCTAGCCCAGTCCGGGTTTCAGGAAAGGGAGAGATGGGGCAAGGAGGGTCCCCTGGCAGGGACAACAGCATGTGCAGTGTGTGTGTGTGTGTGTGGTGTGTGGTGTTGGGTGGCCTCCTAGATAGCAGAAGCTCAGAAGGAAGCCAGGTGGGCAGGGTGGTGGGGGGAGCACAGGCTGTGAGGAAGTTGGGGGCAGGGGTCTCATAAGCTCCCGGCTGGATTCCCATTCACCAAACTTCACTGACATCTCCAGAACCAGGTCTCTAGCTTCGGGGCCCTCCCTGGGGGGACGGGACAAGGTGGGTGACAAGGAGGCTGTGTTCTCAGAGGAGCAGCAAAGGGGGGCTCCAAGAACATGTCATTCTTCTATTCGCCCTGAGAAGTTAGCTCGTCCCCGGACAGACAGCTCAGAGCCAAGCCAGGGCAGGGAGAGCATCACAGGGACACGCGCGAGCAGTGTGCGGGAAGGGCCTTCTTACCGCCAGGGCTTCCTAGGGCAGCTGGGCCTGCCCTGATAGGAAACGAGCTCCCCGTCCCTGGGAGTATCCAAGCAGAGCCAAGGCCCAGGAGAACCCAGACCCCACTCTGCCCAGCTGCTGGTCCCAGAAGCAAAGCCAGAGAAGCAACAAACTCAGCCTCTGCCCTGACAGTGAACGTGGCATGGGAGCCCGCCCAGCCCCAGCGTGGACTGTGGAACAGGGCTACCCCTGGATCTCCTTCTTCAGGGGCTTTCAAGAACCCCGCAACCCGAGCCCAGGCTGGGTGTGGACTGGATGAAAGTCCAGTTGCCTCAGTCCAGCTGCTGCCAGATACGTTCTCAGAGCCTTGGGACCTCAGCGATCACTCCTTAAACCCACCCATCCCGGGACTCCAGTACTGACCTAAGGAGGCGGCCTCCAGGGTCACTGGCAAACACCTTCGTTGGAGAGGCCTGGAGGCCGGCCGGCCGGGCCTTCTCTGGGCCTTCCATCCTGGCCTCGCAGAAAAGAGGAAGAGGACACCTACTGTGCGTGGCAGTCTGCCAGGTCAGGCGTCCCAAGTGCCTAAGGCAAGGCCTTTGAATCGATTGCTGAGTCATTTACTGACTCTTCCCTCTCCATCCGGGACGTTATTTGCTCCAACTTCAAAAAGTGCAAAGGGTGGGAATGCTTGGAAATGAGGCTGCGGTTATCAGGACCTTTGGGGAGGAAGGGGTGAATGTGGGGGGAGGGGTAATGAAGTTACAGGCTGAGACTGAAAAGGTGTATTGGGGCCAGACTGAGATACTCCCTGAACCCGCCGCATATGGGGCTGTCGCCCTGCGAAAGTGGGGAGCCAGTCCCTGGTGGTTCTGGAGTAGAGAAGGGTCGGTTTCCAGCAGCCTCCAAGCAGCGCCGCTAGGGACCGGCCTATGTTCATGTGTCCTGCCAAATTCCACAGCCTAGGCCGGGGAAGTGCTGGAGACTCTGACCCTCGGAGATCAGAGGCGGAATCTCCAGGGTCACTCCAAGTCTTAAAGAGCCAGGGAAAGGCGCGAGGGGCTCGCGCTCGCAGAGGGCGGGCAACGCTGCGGGAGACCTGGAACGCTCCTGCGCCTGCAGCGCGGGGAGTCACCGCCAGATGCCGCTGTGGTGCTCGGAGCGCCGCCCTGTGCCCCGCCCGCTCCGGGGAAAGCAAAAGCGGCGCGGGCTGCGGGGGTGGGACGGACCACTGAGAGCGGGGAGGGGGGGCCCGGGGCGGGGGGCGGGGCTCCGCGCAGGCCTCCGGCGCGTCTCCCCCCTCAGCCAGCCTCGCGAGATGGTTCGCTCCGGCCGCGCTGCGCTCAACGGTTCCCAGGCTGGCCGGCAGAGCTGGGGCATCAGGGCTGCATTGCCGCGCGCACTGTCGGCACCAGCGCCGCGGGCCCCGCGGCACCGCTGCGCCCGCCGCCGCGATGCTGGGGCTGCTCATGGCGGTGCTGGCCCTGGCGCTCGCCTACTTCGCGCTGCTGGACGGCTGGTACCTGGTCCGCGTGCCGTGCGCCGTACTGCGCGCGCGCCTGCTGCAGCCCCGCGTCCGTGACCTCCTGGCTGAGCAGAGCTACTCGGGCCGCGTGCTGCCCTCGGACTTGGACCTGCTGCTGCACATGAACAACGCGCGCTACCTGCGCGAGGCCGACGTGGCGCGCGCCGCGCACCTGGCCCGCTGCGGCGTGCTCGGGGCTCTGCGCGCGCTCGGGGCGCGCGCCGTGCTGGCCGCTTCGTGCGCGCGCTACCGCCGCTCGCTGCGTCTGCTCGAGCCGTTTGAGGTGCGCACCCGCCTGCTGGGCTGGGACGACCGCGCCTTCTACCTAGAGGCGCGCTTCATCAGCCTGCGCGACGGCTTCGTGTGCGCGCTGCTGCGCTCCCGCCAGCACGTGCTGGGCACCTCGCCGGAGCGCGTTGTGCAGCACCTGTGCAAGCGCAGGGTAAGCGTCCCCCGCCCCGAGCGCACTCCTCCCGCTGGACCCTGAGGACTCCTGGTCCCTGCCCCCCGCCCCTGGGGAAGGCCTGCCGCCTACCCCTTTTGGGGTGCCCCTGTCCGGCCGAGTACCGCTCCAGCCCTTTTCTTTGGACCCAGGGCCTTCTTCACTGATGCCATTCTTCTTGGGACCTCTCAGGGTCGCCTCATCAACTCTCTGTAGTCGGACTCAGCATGCTCCCCTCCTGCCATCCCTTATTAACCCCTCAAGGCTCCCTGCCCCACGCTACGCCTTTTCCAGAACAGGGAAGGCCAGACCAGGCGTCTCCCAAAGAGTCTAAGTGTGGCTTGGAGTGCGGAGCCGGCCTCACTGGTCCTTGGTTCCGAATGTAGCATGGAAGCCGGGTGGGGGTGGGGTGGGGAGATGGGGGCTGGGGCGTTAGTGAGAGGAGGTTGCTGGGAGTTCTCAAGGACCTGAGAGCCCTTTCACCCAGCTTAGACCTGAGGGGCTGGGTCACCATCACCTGGGTTAGGGGTGAGCCCTGAGCCCTGTAGAGCTGCAAGCCCTTCTGCCTTTTCCAGTTGGAGAAAAGGCTGCAGCACCTGCCTGGGGCTCAAGGCCCCTCCCCAGGGCCTGCTCCTCCCAGCACAGCCTGCTGCTGCATCATGGCACCTGGGCCCTGCGGATGCCGCTGCGGTGCTGGTTGCCAGGGCAGGCTCCTGCTGCAGGCACGTTCCTAAAAACATGCTTGGAGCCTCCATGCCAAAGCCAGGGCCCGCTGGGCCCCTAGGTGCCCTCAGGCAGGGTGCTGCCCTCTCTGGCCCTGGACAGGAGCAGAGGAGGGACACAGCCGCACGTTAGTCACGAGAGGCTAGCCTTTCCTTTATATCGCAGGTGGGGAAACTGAGGCTCAGAGGGGCAATGCGAACTGCTTGAGGCTGCACGGTGGGCCACAGGCCCAGTCCCCTGGTTTTCTGTCTCTTTGAGTCAGGGACGCCCCCAAAGGGCCTGGATGCCTCCCACCCCGCACCCACAGAGGTGCTCTGCATGTCCCTTCATGCGTCAGGAGGCTGGGAGGGGATGGCCATCGAGGCTTTAAATCGACGGGCTGAGAGCTGCGAGCAGAAGGTGGAGGAGAGGGAGCCAGGGCCACTGTCCTGCAGGGGAGGGTGGTCAGGCGGGGGCTGATGGGTGAGACCTACATGAGAGGCAGGGGGCGCCCATACCATGGCATGGCGAGGACACTCGGCCACAGATGGCCAGGAGTCACCCGGCCTGAGCCTGTGGGTCGGGAGGGTCCCGGGTGCAGTCCTGGGTTTAGTGTAGGACAGGCTGGGCCCAGTGCCCAGAGATCTGCATGCTGAAAGGCTGGTTGGGGCAGCACGGCCTTGCAGGGAGAGCTGGGCTACAGCCAAGTCTGGACCTGGTGATTCCAGCTGGGCCGGGAGGAGGATGCTTCCGGGAGCCAAGCCTGGCTCTGCCCAGACTTACCCTGTGACCAGACTCTGAGCACCTCTGCCCAGCCTCCCTGACGCCCTGAGGTGGGCGGGCTTTCCCCCTCATTCCTGAGAGGCCCGCAAGTCCTTGGACCCCTCCAGCCTGGCCCAGCCCCTTGCCCCGTCACAAAATGGTGGCCGAGTTTGCAGGGAGGCGGCTGGTGTGGCTGAGCAGGAGGGCGCAGGAGCGTGGTGCTGAGCTGCGAGGTGGCGTCCGGCTCCTGTTGGCGCGCTGAGAGGGGGCCTCAGGCATGGCCCTGTCCTGGGCTCTCCCGGCAGAGCCGCTCTGACGCCGCTCCTGCCCCTCCATCCCCTGCCCTGCCTCTGGCCGCTCTGGGTCTCCCGTCGCCCCCCCCCCCCCAACCAGCTGGCTTCAGAGGTTTTTGCCCCAGATCTGGGAATGTGCAGAGGGCTCAGTTGCCACCCAGTGGGGGAGACAGGCCTGATGAGGGGCGTGGTGCCCCGAGAGCTGGGTTGGGGAGAAACCCGCACTGCGGACGCCTGGGAGGGGCTGGGGCTGGGGGACGGTGTGAGCCGAGGTCCAGACGTGTGAAGACAGCAGCCTGGCTGTCCCCGCCCCCCCCCCCCCGGCCCTGCTGGTCCCCATGGCAGCGGGCGGCCCGTGGGAGTCTCACCCTCGTCTTCCCCTGCAGGTGGAGCCCCCTGAGCTGCCAGCCGACCTGCAACACTGGATCGCCTACAACGAGGCCAGCAGCCAGCTGCTCCGGGCCGAGAGCGGGCTCGGCAGTGTTGTCAAGGACCAGTGAGCGCCACAGCCTACCCGCCCTGCCCACCAGCCTTGACCTCGGGGCAGCTGCCCACCCTTCCCCGCCTGCCAGGAGGCAGAGAGCGCAGAACGGGCTGGCCGGGCTGGGCTCTCTCTGAGCTGGAGTGGCCTTGCGACCGGCCCAGCCCCCTTCGCACGCCCAGGGCCCTCCCCCGCCCCCATTATTGATGCCCCTCTCCACCCCATCCCACGCGGAGCACGGGGTGCGGGTGACACAGGCACCCAGACCAGCTCCGATGCGCTCAGGATGATGACGATGGGCAAACTGGGAGGCCCAGGGCCCTTGGCATGCAGGCAGCGGGGTTTGGGGGTGGCCCACCCAGCAGGTGCAGCCCCGTGTCCGTGTGTCTAGTTGGGGGAGAGCGCCTGGAGCAGGGGATTGGCTGGAGTTGCCCTGAGCACCGGAGCTTGGAGTCCGAGCTGCCGTGGGGATGAGGCCCAAGCAGTCCTGGAGGCAGGGCTGGGGCGGGCACGGCAAGGAGCTGGGAAGGATCAGAGCGGCATTTCAAGGCAGATCCCTCTGGCTGCGAGTGAGGGAAGGGGAGGCCCAGGGCAGAGTCTGGCAGGCCAGGGGTCAGGCAGGCTGACCCAAGGGCACTCAGGAGGGAGGCCTGGCCACCGGGCTCCTGGGATGGGGGCGGGTCCTGCAGCAGAGGCTTGTGGCCCTGGAGAGTGTGCTGGGGCCAGTGCAGGTCCGATGGCACAGGGGCTCCAGTGCAGGTGGTGAACTGTCGTAGCTGGGGGTGTCCTAGCTGGGGCCTGCTGCTGAGGAGGGATTGGGGTGTGGGATTCTGCCTGGGTGCCCTCACCCATCTTCACCCTTCACCCCGGCTGGCTGGGGACAGAGGTCAGGGCTCTGGGTGTGGGATTGCTGCTTTCCCGTGTGGGGGGCTGCCCAGGGCAGGGTGCCTGCTCCCCTGTGCCCCTGCAGCTGCCCCCTCCGGCCCACGGGGCAGGCCAGAGCAGCTGGGGCCCAGGACTGCCCCCTTGCCACCCAGTCCACGACCCGCTGCCAGCTGGAGCCAGGAGCACAGCCACACCCCTCATGTGTCGCCACAGTGTCACCTGCCTTAGCCACCGTGGGAACACTGCAGTATTTCTGTTTTATTTAAAGAAAGCCCAGGAGTAAAGGGTCTTAAACGTGAGCTTGCTGGGGAGTCCTCATTTCCGAAGCCCTGGTCCCTCAGGGGTGTTTTCTGGCGTGGGGGTCTGTCGGGCTTGTTGGGTGAGCTTGGGGACCACGCTGGCAGGCTGGGATGCTGTCCACATTCCACAGAACATGGGGTCGAGGCCAGAAAGGAGCTGCCCCAAGCCCCTCCGGCCCTGGTCCTCTCCTCATCTGCAGTTTTCCACAGGGACTTGGGAGGTTATGCCCCAGAGTCTGGGTCTGGGCCCCCAGGCTCCTGGGGTCACTGGGCAGGGTGTGGGGGCCAGGGGGCTCGGAGGTCAGTGGGCCTTGATGCGTGGGGGCCAGGGGGAGCATAGGGGCTGTTCTGCAGGCCTGCTCCAAGAGGGCAGGGAGTGGGACCCCTGGGATGTAAGGCAGGTGAGTGATGGAGGTGTGGGTGGTGTCCGTGCTCTGACCACCTGCCCAGGAGGGCCCAGCACTGGGACCTGGGAAAGAAGGGCAGTTGGAAGCAGCTGGGTTTGCAAGAGGCATTCAGCGATGGGACAGTGGGGCTGGAGAGGCGGGGAGCAGGTCAGCGGTTTGCTGCCAGGGTGGTCGGCTGGGACCTCGGCCCTGTCCACCTTTCCGGGCAGCCTGAGGGCCTTGGGGACTGATGGGCCGTGCCTCATGCCTGTCCGGAGCCAGTGGCCACGTGGGGGGCAGTTGGGCACCCGCACAGAATGTCTGTTTCTCTTTGTGTAAGAGGTGTTTGCACAGGTCCTGAGAGGTCGGGGGATCGTATTAGGTGTCTGAGCTGAGCATTGCCAGACAGGACAAGTTCCGGGGTGGGACCACAGATAGGAAATGGTGCACGCGGATGATCTGAGCCTGGGCAGGTCCAGCCAGTGGTCCCAAGTGGCTGGCTGGGGCCCTGGAGCAGGACGGGGGAGACAGGATGGGGGTGCCTGGGCGTGGTCTGACCCACTTGGCACTGTGTGTGTGTGTGTGTGTGTGTGTGTGTGTGTCAGAAAGAGAGAGAAGGGGTGTTCAGGATGGTCAAGGGCATCTGGGTTGCATGTGGCTGCCCCAGGGGCATGGGGACTTCAGTGTCCACTTCAGGGAGATGCACCCCAGCTGGGCAGGGGGAGGGGAGGCTCTCGGTCCACATTTGGAGGACAGGCCAACAGCAGAGGGGAGGAGGGTCCTTGTTGACTAGAGGGACTGGGGCCAGGGCTGGGGCTTTGGAAGTGTATCTGCAGCCTGGCTCTTGGGGCGAGTCCCACTCTGATCCCGTGGACTGGCCGCTTTTGTTGAGAAATTCAAGTGACTGTTTCAGCCCGCACGCGGGCCGGGCACTGGTTCTTCTCTGGGCCATGCTCCCCACCTCCCACAGGCCGATGGCTACAGGGAAGTCCGCGCCAGCACCCCGCAACCCTGTGTTGTCTGTGGGGTATCTGGCCCCCAGGACCCCCCCGCCTGCCACCTGCCTGCAGGACACTCGGGGCGGGGGCAGGAGGGGCACCGGAGCTCCTGGTGGGGCAGTGGTGGCGTTCCACACCCTCATCTCTCCTTTTCTCGATTATAACGTAATGGAAGAGGGACCCTTGCTCCTTTCCCTTGCCAGTGGGCAGGGGTGGAGGGTTGAGCAGCCCTTGGTAACCCTTGGTGGGCATCTCCCCTCCCTTTGCAGTTCTCTGTGACCCACCAGCTTCCCATGACTGGAGGTGGGGCGTGGGCACGGTCTGGCACCAGCTCCTTGCCTCTAAGGCCCCACGTGCCCGCAGATGGTGTGAGCAGCTGCCGGGCACCCTCTGGCCACTCCTGAGGCCCCTCTACCGCGGCCTCCCCATCTCCCGTGGCGGGTGCGGGCCCACGGGCTGGGCAGAGACTTGGTGGGCCCCTTTGGGCTCAGACCACCTCACTGAGCTCCCGGTGGAGGTGTTGGCAGATGCATGACCTGGGTGCCCAGGGGAGGGGTCCGAGGGGCGCGTGCCATCTGCTGGCCATGTCGGCGCAGGGCGGAGGCCCCACAGGTGCCTGCTGCCACCCACCTGCTCACCTGCTCTGCACCCCTAAAGAGCCCAGAGGTACCCTCCCTGTTGCTCCTCTGGTGAGGCTGAGGTGGGAGTGACTCAGCCTCCCACTCCTTGGGGTGAGGGTCCCTCCAAGTGCAGGGTCCATTAGGTGCTGTCTAGAAGTCTGGCCGCAATGCAGAGCGTGGAAAGTACCCAGCCCAGAGGCCCGATGGCACGGTGGGCAGAGACACCCTGGGCTCCCTCTGGCTCCCGCCTCTGCCTCCCTATAACGGGGCTGGAGCAAGTGACCACCAGGGACAGCTGGGAGCCACGTGAGGGAGGGGCAGGAGCCTGAGACAGGCCCTCCTGGGACCTAAGGACCCTGGGCTCCTGGGGGGTGGTCAGCCTCCGAAGACGCTCTGCTGCCCACCCTTGGGCAGACAGGCCAGGCCACTGGGAGTGCTGCGGGCGCAACACGGCCTGGACCCCCGAGCTGGCCCTGGGGGCCAGGGGTGAGCTGGCATGGCCTTCGTGTTCCGTGCACACAGCCTCCTCTAATCTCAGCTGTCCCCAGGGCCCAGGGTGTAGTAGGCCCGTTGTCTCAGGAGGTGACTGAGGCCCGTGGAGATGTATGGGTGGCAGCAGGCCCAGGTGCGCCCCACTCCTACGCACTCGGGAAGACCCAGCCTGGGTAGGCAGGCTGAGCTCCACAGGCCCGCTTCCCCAGCCTCCCCTTGCTGCTGCGGCAGCCCTGCGCTGGACAGGCATACTCGCCCGTGGAGAAAACTGGATTGCAACCCCAGTTTCCTCCCCATCCTGGGGGTGGGGGCGGGGGAGACGCCTACAGGGTCTCAGGGACTTCTGGGAGCGGGGTCAGATTTTCCTTGGGCTGAGGAATGGGTCCTGCCTGGTCTGACATGCAGGAAGGCTGGCCCAGGATGCATTTCTCCCCCTAAGCCTCTGTTTTCCCATCTGTGAAATGGGTCAAAATGGCCCTGGGGGAGAATGAGGCTCAGGGGCCAGAACACGCCTGGTTCCAAGCCCAGCTGCCTGAAGGCGGTCTGTGGGCTCTCAGCGTCCAGAAGAAAAGAGGTCGTCTCCAGCCTCACCTTATTTTCTACAAGTTTGGTGGAGGAGGAGGGCAGAGAGTGCCCTGAAACTGTTCTCTCCCCTAGGATCCCACGAGTAGCCTGAGGCCCAGTGAGCTTGGGCCATGGGGGCGTGCCAGCAGCGCTGACCGCCAGCAGTGCCAGGCTCTTCAGGAAAGGAGGTGACCCAGGATTATGGCCCCCGAGGGGCCAGGGCCCCAGCACTGAGCCTGGCAACGCCCATAGAATTACAGAGGTCATGGGAGCAGCAGTAGCTGGGGTGGGCAGCCCCAATGCTGTCTGGGTCAGCGGCCTCGCAGGAGCTGGAGCAGGAACTGGTCACCCCGGGGCTGTGGTTGAAGCGGAACTCCGCCGGGGAGGGCAGGCATCAGAGCCTGCGCCCTGCCGCCCAGCGCCTTCTTCAGCCGCCCCAGCCTCCATGCACTTGACCTTGCCCTTCCTGCCTCTGCCCGTGCTCCCCTGAGACCCCTAAGCTAACGGCTGCCCTGGGAAGTTACCCTGTTGGGGTCTGCAGTGTGGCCCTGAGATGGGAGCTGGGAGCCCGAGGCTGGTGCAGCCCCACAGAGCCAGCCTGCGGGCCCCCGGCCTCACCTGACTCCACCATCAGCTGCGAGGTCCTGCACGCTGTGTCCTCCGGGTTGCAGTTAGTAATGGTCTCGCACAAAGGAAGGGCCGTGGGCTGCTCACAGGTGAAGCACCTTAAGGCCTCGCCTGGGAGAGGGATAGGGACAGACCCTCAGCATCCGGCCTTGAGACCCATTCTGGACACAGGAGGAGGGGCTGGAGGAGAGGCCAGGGATGGTGCAGGCCCCGGGCCACTCCACACGGGTCCACCTGGAGCATCTTCTGTCCCTCCCTGGGCGAGTGGCTCGCCCTACTGAGCCCCTTCCGGCCCAGGCCACCAGCGCAGACCTGAGCACCGCAAGCGTCTACCCGAGCTTTGGTTTGCCTTCCTGGAGAGCGGGCTGTGACCCCTGTCCTGGGTGAAGCCAGGCTCAGGACCAGGAGGCTCGTTTAGGGTGAAGGAAGGTGAGCCCAGTGGGGGACCTAAGGAAGCCTTCCCCTCAAAGCCCCCCGATGGCCCCTCCCCACTGAGGAGGTGGGCCAAGCGAGAACCAGAGACCGGGCCCCTCGCCAGCCAGCCGCACTCGCCCAAGCTCACGGTCGAGGCTGAGGTGAGCAGCGGCGGCAGCAGGGCCCTGGGAAAGGCCATTCCTTGTGCTCAGGAGCCGGGAGGGCGGCAGCCTGTGCCGGCCTCCGGTTGGGGTTTATAGCCAGCCCTTGGGCCCCCATCTGGGTGGCACAGGGCAGAACTGGGAGGCAGCTGGCAGGAGGATGCGTGGCCGCCAATGCACTCACAGGCCCTGAGGGGGCAGCACCCCGCAGCGCTGGAGCCTGCCCTGGCCCCTCCCTGCAGCCTGGCCCGTTCCTGCCACACGGGAACTGTAGGCCTGTTTGCCAGGCTCTGGCCTGGACTGATGTCCATCTCAAACCCAACCAGGCCAAGGTCCATCTCCTGCACTCCCAGATGTCCTCTACCTGGTGTATACCTGACCCAGGGACCCACCAGAGCAGAGGCCGGAGGTGGGGTGTCAGGCCAGGTGCAGAGGAGGTGAGTGCCTGGTGAGGGGGTGGGTGTGGGGCAACCAGGCCCCCTTTGGGCTGACGAGGGTGGTGCCCGGACCAGCCGCCTCATCACTGCCAACCCCATCCCCACGAATGGCCTTTAGACCAAGCCTGAGCCTCCTGGTTCTAGACCCCAGACAAGAGGGCTCTGCCCACACCCAGGCTCCTGGATCTTCTCCACTGCCCACCTCCACCACACACTTTCCCATTTCTGCGCCTTTGCCTGTGCTCTGCTTCTCACTGAGCGGCCTCTCTGGTCTCCCATCGTAGCCTCCAATCTCCCCTGTGCTATAAGGCCCAGTCCAGGTGCTTCTCACCCAGAGTCCTTTCTGGTATCCCAGCCTCTCTGGTTTCTCTGTCCTCTAAGGGCTCAGTGAGTGGTTGTGTGGATGGATGGATGGGTGGGTGGGTGAGTGGATGAATAGACGGAAGGATGCATGGATGGATGGTTGAAAAGACAGATGGGTGGATAGATGACGTTTGAGAGAGTGGACGGGTGGAGGGAGGAATGAGTGGATGGGCGCTGCATGAGTGGGGGGCTGGCTGGTGGGAAAGGGGGTGGATGAAAGAACAAGTGGATGGGTAGGTGGTGGATGAAATGGTGTATGCTGTGTGGACGGTGGAGGGGGGCTGGCTGCAGGGTAGGAAGTTACCCCCAGTCTCAGGGCAGAATGGCATGCTGGGAGGAGCTCAGGGCTGGCAACTGGGAGGCCTGGGTCTGAGCTTTGCTGCCGTCTCCACGTGTGGCCTTGGGGTGACTCGCTCATCCCTCTGGACTGGATTTCTGTCTGTATGATGAGACTAGGGACCCTGGGCAGTTGTGAGGGCAGAAGTGACCTGGCCACGTGGACTGAGAGATGGTCGCAAGGAAACAGAGCGGGGGCGTTGTTTGCAAAGGGAGTGACTGTGGTTAATGCAAGTCAGACCAGCAAGTCACGCATGGCAGGTGTGGCACAGACAGCAGCAGGGCGGCCCTCCCCTGGGGCTTGGTCTGCACTAAGGACTTGGTGAGAGGAGCCGGGGCGGGGCTGGTCTGAAGCCTCGTAGACTGAGTGGGTCCCCGCCCCACAATCTCCCGTGCAACCAGGTCTGCTCTTGAGCCACCCTGACCCCCTTCTTTTTTTTTTTTTTTTTTTTTGCGGTACGTGGGCCTCTCACTGTTGTGGCCTCTCCCGCTGCAGAGCACAGGCTCCGGACGCGCAGGCTCAGCGGCCATGGCTCACGGGCCCAGCCGCTCCGCGGCATGTGGGATCTTCCCGGACCGGTGCACGAACCCGTGTCCCCTGCGTCAGCAGGCGGACTCTCAACTACTGTGCCACCAGGGAAGCCCCCTGACCCCCTTCTTTTATGGGTAAACCAGGCAGAGGGTCATCGACCCAGAGGGCAGCTGTGAAGCTGCCCGTGAAGGTCACAGCGGAGGTGGACGTGAAGCAGTGGTGGGGTGGGCGTGCCGAGAAGCAGGCTGGTCTGGGCTCCAGGTCGGGAGACCCTGTGTGCTGTCGGGGAGGCTGCCTGGAAAGGGCCTGTGCCCGGCTTTGAAGGAGCCGGAAGACCTCGGAGGTGGCGGCTGGCAGGGAGGGTGCTGCCGGGGCAGCAGCGGGGTAGTGGCCAGGAAGGGCACGCAGCCTTCCCGTGTTTGCCTGTAGGGGAGTGGGTGGGTGTGTGTGTGTGTGTGTGTGTGTGTGTGTGTGTGTGTGTGTGTGTGTGTGTGTGTGTGTGTGTGTGTGTGTGTGTGTGTGTGTGTGTGTGTGTGTGTGTCACCACCCCCGTCTCAGTCCCTCCGTGACCCAGCCCCTCCTCACGTCCACCACCGTTGCACAGCACTCATGGTGATTTGCTCCAGATGCCCCGCGGCATGAGGCCGCTCCTCCCCCAGCAGCTCCCCAGCCAGGTGAAGATGGTCCCCATTGCAGGAAGGACAGGGAGGAATGAGGGAGGGAGGGAGGGAGGGAGCCCGGCTGCTTGGACCCAAAGCCTTTTCTGGAATTGACAAAGGTGGCGACTGCTCTCTGCCCACGGGCTGCCTGGCCTGGCGGCAGCTCTGACCCTGCGACCCCGCCCCGCCCTACCCGGCCCCACTGCCCCATCTCCAGGGAGCAGAGCGTGGCCTTGCACATGGTTCTGTGGGCATTGCAGGTCGTGGTGGTGACTCAGCTGGACACGCTGGTGGGCTCAGGACAGGTGTAGCATTGCAAAGCCAACACTGGGGAAGGAGTGGAGAGGGTCGGGTCAGGCAGGCCCCGGACCTCCCAAGCCCTCTGACCAGAAGGCCCAGGTTTGAGGGGGACAGCTCCAGCCAGGGTCCAGTCGCCACCGACCAAAACTCAGGGAAGATTCAAGAGCTTGGAGCTGGGGTGCCCGAGTCCCGAGGCCGCTTATGCCCCTGGTGGGGCCACGGCCAGGCAGGGATGAAGCAGCTTCGGGAGCGCTGGGGAGGCGCAGGGAGACGGAGGCGCTGGGGCCCCTGCAGTAAAGGGCCTGGCAGGGGCAGGTGGGTCACCCCTGGCGTCCTCAGCAAAATGCAGGACCCGAAGGGCTGCAGAGGGGATCAGGGATCAAGCGAGGGGGTATGTGGCGTGCAGGCTGGGCCGGGCTGGGCCCGGTGTGCCTGCTGGTGGAAGCTTAACAGGGAGGGGAGAAGAGCCGCGGTGCAGTGAGAGCCAGGCCGGTCAGGGCGCAGGCTGGTGGGGGGCGGGGGCGCTTAGGGCACACAGGCTGCTGCTGTTTCCTCCAGCCCCCGTGCCCGACCCCTACCATGGCAGCCCGGGCCGCCCGTGTGCACAGTGAGGCCCCTCCACCCCCGCTGACTCTTGCTGTGTCTCTCGGGATGACCTCAGTTTTCCCCTCTGGGAAATGGGCAGAGCCATCTGGCTGGGGCCCACCCAACCCAGCTCCTTTTCTGGTTGGGTGTGGGCCCCCAAGGGCCCGGGATGTCTCTCAGACCCCGAGTCTCCCACTATGTCTGGTTTGCTTCCCTCTTCTCCACCTCCTGCTCCCCCAACCCCCAGGGCCTCCCTGGTGTCCGCAAGGCCCCTCCTGAGACCTGCCCCCGCACCGTGGCCCAGGAGCCGGGAGCATGATTCTGACCCTGCCCGCCCGCCCCAGTGGAAAGCCCTGCTCTGGAGCCCCGTGCTGACGAAGGGCTGTTCTCCAGTGGGCACCCAGGGCCTTGGCCACAAACCCCCCTGCCAGTCTCAGCCCTGGGAAGAGGCCCCTCCCCGCCACACCTGGCCCAGGTCGCAGGCGCCCCATCTGCCCCAGAGCCCCTCCGTGCCTGGCCCACCCCACTCCCACCTCTCCCTTCGCACACCACATCTCCTCTGCCTCCCTGCTTTCTTCCTCTCCTTCCGTCCCCCCAACCCCCCAGGCACTGCTCCCTCTGGCGGCCCCGCACCCCTCACCAAGCTCACAGCCAGCGGCCGGCACCAGCGCCAGCAGCGCCAGCCGTGTCCCCTGAGTCTCGTCCCTGCAGTGCACGGTTCCGGGCCTGCCCCGCAGGGATGGTGAACACCCGCTGCAGCCACCAGACTGCTCAGCCGGACTGGTTTTCCCGCGGGCGGCAGAGGTACGGAGACCCGCCCCCGCCCACTGGGGCCCACCCGCCTCCACCTGGACACCCGCTCCTCTGTGGTGCTCCTCTGTGGTCCTCCGCCGCCCCTGCCTGCCCCTTCCTCCTTCCTCCGCCTCCCGCAGTCTGGGCCCCTCCCCGCACCCTCATGGCCCCCCTCTCAGGACTGGGGACCCTCACCCGCCTCTGCAACTCCCTCGGTGGGGCTCTCTACCTTCTCCCCCACCCCAACCCGAGACATCCCTGTACCTGGGGAAGACCCCCAGGCTACCTGGAAGGGAGCAGCAGAGGGTGAGGGCTCTCCTGCACCCTGACTCCTGCCTCTGTCAGGCACCTGTCTGGCCTGGGGTCCCCACTCCTTTCTCCAGGGTGGATTCCTGGTCTAGTGGTTCCGCGTTCGAATCCTCCCAGGGCGCCCCAGGCCCCAGCACCCAGCTTCTTTGAGGTGGTCACGTGGGACGTAGTGATGGGGAGATGGCCGCCAGGACAGCCAGCCAAAACGTGCCCACAGGCTTAAGGGGACAAAGACAGGGCAAGTGCTGGGCCAACAGGAAGGCCCTGGAGGGTGGGAGGGGAAGGGGCAGGGTCACCTGGGGATGCTAATCCTGGCATCCCCTGGAGGGGCAGGCACACCTGGATCAGGGCCCAGGGGGCTGCCCCTCAGGCAGGGCTCCCCTGGCCCAACTGCAGGTCACGAAGTTGATAGGCAGGCCCTTGCCCGGGCTCAGATGGGGGAGATGTGGATTTGGGCCCTAGATTCAAGCGGCTCCAGGCACTGCTCCCCCTCCCCGCCCCAGGGCGGCCTGCGCCTCAGCCTCGCCAGGTGTGCCCCACCTGTGACCCTGTCACCCCCTCCTCCAGGCCCCCTGCTGCCGGAACACTTGCTGGGGGGTAGGGGCAGGTTGTTGACAGGGCTGTGCGCAGATGCACTCGGGGCTCTGTTGCAGCCTCGTTAGACCCTCCATCTTCCACCAAAGGCTCCAGATCTCACGCCCCTCCAGACTCCGCTCCCACCCTTCCTGCACCAGGGATGCCCTCCCCACCCCTGCCTCTCGCTGGTGAAATTCTGTCCTGGGACCGCCCGCCTCACCCCGCCACCACCCCACGGCCTTTTCTAGCCTCCGGGCATCAGCTCCGTTTGGCGTCTGGTCTTTGACCCCGAGACCGGGAGGGCCTATGTCCCCCTGGGCACTGGGTCGGGGGACACCTAGCCTTCCTTAACACCCAGAGTGTGTCAGACACTCCGCCTGCTGGATCCTATTTTCCTCACTACAGCCAGCGATGGTACCCGGTGCTAACGGCTGGATGTTGCATGCAGGATGGGAGGCTCTAGCAGGCGCTGACAGGCCGGTCATCCGGGAGGCCTGGGCAAACGCCAAGACAGCAGCCCGGCCTGTCTGATTCTACTCTTCTCCAGGCTGCCAGGCTTGACGCTGGGCGCAGCTAATCCTGGCGGCGCAGACACCACCTCGCACAGCCGAGCTTCCTCCTCGGGCTGAGCCCAGTTCCTCTGCTGTGGCTGGCCCAGCCCCCCGCCTTCCTGCCCTCAGACCCAGGGCCCCCACCTGTTCTTTCCTTCCGTAACGTACCTGGCCCTTGGGCATTAGCTCCTCCTAGAGTTTCTGCGTGACCCCTGCTGGGGAGACACAGGCTGAACCTTTCTGCCAAGTTGCTACCTACGTAGGGTGAGGAGAAGTGTGCCCCAGCCAGCGTCTGGGCTGCTCTGCTTACGATGCCTCCCTGCTAAGAGGTCTACATCCTTCCTTCTGTTTCTCCAGGAGCCTCCGGATCAGAGATCAGCGTGCGGCCAGGCTCAGGGCTCAGAGTGTGACCAGCATCAGGGCTCAGCCTGTGACCAGGGTCAGGACTCAGCGTGGGACCAGGCTCAGGGCTCAGCGTGGGACCAGGCTCAGGGCTCAGCCTGTGACCAGGGTCCGGGCTCAGCGTGGGACCAGGGTCAGGGCTCAGAGTGGGACCAGGCTCAGGGCTCAGAGTGTGACCAGGGTCAGGGCTCAGCCTGTGACCAGGGTCAGGGCTCAGCATGGGACCAGGGTCCGGGCTCAGAGTGGGACCAGGGTCAGGGCTCAGGGTGTGACCAGCGTCAGGGCTCAGCCTGTGACCAGGCTCAGGGCTCAGAGTGTGACCAGGGCCAGGGCTCAGCCTGTGACCAGGGTCCGGGCTCAGCGTGGGACCAGGGCCAGGGCTCCGCTGCTCCGTCTGCCTGGCGTGGCCTCCTACCCAGCCTGCCTGTGGGGTTGTCTCCTCAGAGCAGGCTCTGTGGATCCCCAAGTAGGCCAAGGCGTTTCCCTCCCTGGGTTTCCACTTACCTGTGCCCCTCTTGTGTCCGGCAGAGCACTGAGCGCCCTTAAACCCATGTTTCTAAGATGTGAAGAACGTGCACAGACGGTGTGAAGGGCTCCTGGGGCTGCTGCCTGTTTCTTCTCTCTGCAGCACCCAGTGGGACGCCCTCATGGATTATTCTCTGTCCTAGAGGGCACTCAGGCTGCTCAGTCTGTGCTCAAAACACTGCTGTGAGCGTCCTCCACTGCAGAGTCTTCACGGCCTTTAGCCACGGGCAATGGGACACACACACGGGGGCCAGATCAGTCCCTCGAGCACTGTGCCCTCCCTCACGGGCAGGGCCCCCCTGGTCCAGTGGTTAGGGCTTCTTACCCCACGTCCCTCCCATCCCAGGTGTTTGGGTGACCTCTCTGGAGCCTGCACTCAACAACACTCCAGGGACATCTTACAGCTTCCCAGACGGCACCTCCAAGAGGCTGCGCGATTCCCGCGAGGGCGCACAGCGGGCCGTGTCCCTGCCGCCTTGGCGTCATTGTCCTGCCATTATTTTGCTCAAGGATTTAAAATGCTACTTCCTTCATTTTGCTCCTCTCTGATTGGAAGTGTGGTTGAATGTCTTTTTCTTTGAACGTGCTACTCACATCCTTGCCCCTTCCTGTGGATTTGTAGTTTTCTTTATATAGGAAAGGAATCCACCTCTTTTTCACATATAGCAAATGTTTCTCACCTTGTCTTCTTTTAGTTTTATGGCATTTTTCACGCATTTCTTTTTAGATTTTTATGTCATCATGAATCTTCCTCAATCTGAATTTTGAGTCTTGTTTTTCCTAAAATGTTTTTTCTTTTTTTCTAACAGCTTTATTGGGTATATTTCACATACCATGCAGTTCACCCGTGAGAAATATTTTTGACATATTTAGAGATATGTGCAACCATCAGAGTCAGTTTTTGAATACTTCCATTGTCTCAAAAAGAAACCCCTACCCTTTGGCCGTCACCCCCAAACCCCCTGATGGGGGCCCCTGGGGGCGGAGGGTCAGCCCCCCGCCTGGGTGGACCTGGTCCCCTCTCTCAGGCCCTCTTCTGGGCTGAGGCCAGTGGGTTCTCTCCCTGCCCTGCTCCTGACTTGCTGGACGCCTGGGTCAGGCTATGCCCCTCTGAGCCTGGCTCTCCCCACCTGGGCCAGGAGGGTGTGGCCAGCCCGCTCCGCACCCCCTACTCATGGGTGGCAATAGCGATACAGCGGCTGGAGCCTGCTGGGCAGCTGGACTTGTGGGAGCATCCGCCAAAGCCCTTGCACTGGTGACACTGCAAGGCTTGGACTGCAGCCACAGGTGTAGGGACAGACAGATGGAGGCACAGACACAGGGACAGAGCTGAGGGCAACTCCTGCACAATGGCACCCTCTCTTTCCACTCAGCAACGTCTCAGTGGACTCTCAGCACCCGGCAGGGCTCCCATGATCCCCTGGCCATAGGCTGAGCTGGGGGAGGGAGAGGAGGCTGCCCAGCCCCCGTGAGCCAGCCCTGGCGGTGACAAGGGCTTTCTCCGCATTGAGCCCAGATTGCCCAGTCTTCCTGTCCTCATCCATCCACCCTGATGACGCAGGGGCAGTTCTCGGGGGTCATTGGTGAGGCCTGGGCCCCGAGCCTCACAGTCTTTTCCCACAGGGCAGAGACCCCCCTTCCCCAGGGTCCCTGCGAGGGGAGACGGTGGGCAGATCCCAGAAACAGTTGGGAAGGGGAGTGCCGGGCCTGGGCCGGGGCTGTCCAGGTGCTTCCTCTGTCCATCTCATTTAGGGCCATGGGGCTGGTGAGGCGGGTGTTGACCCAGATGGGAAAACAGGTGAGGGCTGGGGGAGTGGGCTGGTTGGGATTGGATTGGGAGGGCCCAGCTGGTCTTGTTCAAGCATCTGGGTGGGTGGAGATGCCACCCCAACACAGGGGTCGGTGGGGAGATGACGAGGCCAGGTGTGGGCAGCCCCATTTGGGGGCATGTCCCCGAGGAGCCCTCGAGCAGGCCTCAGGGGCAGATGCAGCCAGCGACAGTCGATGTGGGCGGAGCCAGAGAAGACTGCAGAGACGGGAGTGGGAACACTGCCTCCAGAATAAGGCCAGACCGGAAGGGGAGCGGCCTGGATCCCCTGGGGGAGAGGAAGGGGGAAGGCAGGAGAGGGCGGGCCCAGGAGCAGCCAGGGGGGCGGGGTCACTGCTGGACGGGGAAGGCCTGTGCGGGTGGGGGAAGGAGGGGTCAAGGCAGGGGCAGGGCGCTGAGGGGTCCGCAGCTCTTGCCGGTACGAGGACGAGGACGGGGTGAGGGCTCAGCTGATGGACCCGCAGGTCCGGGGAGGGGCTGGGCAGAGGGTAGGACCTGGTGGATGGGAGGGCCAGTGCCTCAGGAAAAGGGGTGCGGGGGCAGGAAGTGGGCTCCCCCAAGGTGGGAGTCACAGCTCAGTGGTGGCCTAGATCGGAGGGGCAGGCTTAGAGCAAGCGGGGAGAGCTGGAAAGAAGGTGGTCGTGACCCCTGGACTCACCCAGCTCCAGGTTCAAGGCAGCTGCCAGCAGGAGCCCAAGGAGCAGCCTCATGTCCTCCTGGGGGAGGCCTGGCTTCCAGGGCGCCCGGGCTGCCGTCTTATACCAGCTGCTGCTCTGCCCCGCCCCAGAGGCCAGCGCAGCCGAGGAACTGGACTGGGGCCTGGGCAGCACAGGGGTCCGGCCTGGTCCCCAGGCTCGATGGCTGTGTGGCCTCCGGAGAGCCTCGTTTAATTCCATAAACCTCTTTCCTGGTCCTCAAATGATACGATTGGGGATCACGTGAGGTGGCGTGACACACGATGAACCCTCAGCACACAGCCTCTGGCCTCCCGGGTGAACAGGAATGAGGGTCTGGCTCAGGCCTGGGGGCCAGGCCCTGGCCCTAAACATGCAAACAAAGCTTAGGGCCCCCCCGAAACCAGAAGCTTCACCAGCACGGCCCCCTGCGGTGAGTTAGCGGAGCAGCTGCCGTCCGAAGTGCCACAAAGCACGGTCCTCAGCTTTCCCGTCTGTCAAATGGGCCTCCCTCCAGAAGTGGTGGCTCTGCACTGCCTACCCCCTGGGAGTGACGTATCGCAGGGCCCAGGACCTGTGGGTGTTTGCCCAGTGCTGGGGGCGGGGAGCAGAAAGGCCCTTGGTATTGAGAGACCCCATGATGGGTGAGAGCCCAGAAGGACCCTCCTGAGAGCAGGAGCCAGACTTTGTGGGGGCGATGCGCCAGCCAAGCCATTCTGCCAGAACAGGAGGTGCACCGTGGGGGCAGTGTGGGGGGCTGTCTGAAGGGGGCCAGCCCTGCTGGCCCAGAGGCCGTTGTCTGCCCTGGCAGCCCGCGTGGCTTTTGTCCATCCCTCTATCTGGTGGGCCCCTGTGGGTAGTCGGTCTCAGACCCCGCTCCCAGGCAGAAAGGAAGAGCTGGTGCCAGGAGCTAGAAAGCTGGGTGGTGGGTGAGTTCCTGGGGCCCTACCTCCCCTACCAGCCCCGTCAGCCTTCCCCAGGGGGCCTCTGGGTGAGGTGGTAGGTCTGCCTCGCTCCCAGGGAACCAGAACTGGGGCCGCTCCCGTGAACCTTGGGAGTCCTCCTGCCTCTCCTGCCTGGCTCCCTCCCCTCCCATGGGTCACCCCCTGCCCTGGGCCAGGGCTGGTTCCGAGGTCAAGACTGGCAAGACTGGGCGACCCAGGGTGGGCGGGAGTCTAGGACGGACAGAGCCAGCAGGACCAGCACACCAGCCCACAGGGTAGAGGTGAGCACAGGAGGGGTGGCTGGTGGGACAGAAAATCGACACACATATTCATCCGTTTATTCACTAGCTCGAGGAGGTGCAAAGGAGACCTCTCTGGGAGGCCGTGTGAGGGAGGGGGGCCATGGCCTGAAGTCGATGCCCATGCTGGGTAGGGTCAGGAAGTGGACGGAAAAGGCACCATCCATCCGTCTGTCCGTCCGTTCATCCATCTGTCCACCCGGTGCCTCCTGTGTGCCAGGCCCCAGACCGGGCAGTTACTGGCCCCACTGGGCAGCCTGGTGGGCGCTACTGTCCCCATTTTATCAGCAAGACAACAGAGGCTCAGAGGTGTGAACGACGAGGTCCAGATCAGCCCAAGGGATAGGATCTAACAAAACTTGGGGGAGGGGGAGAGATGAGAGAGAGCTCTCACTTTCTTTTCACCTTTCTCAGAGGTTCAGAATCATGAAAAAAATACACGTTCATCACCACAAATCAGATGTTACAAAGGGAGGTGAGAAGCAGCTGTCCAGCCTCCCCTCTGCACGTCCGTCTGCACCGGGGCCGCAGCTGTGCTCCAGGCAGATAGACGGCACAGGAGTCCACGCAGGTGCCGCCACACAGTCAAGCAGCCGCTCCTGAGACGGGCAGGCTGCTTCCAGATCTGAAACGCTGCGAAGACCGCGGGGAAGAGCCTGGGCCTGCCCGCCTGCTGACCCACGATCCTGACACAGGTGGGGAAGGGGTCTGGGCCAGGCGAGCTCGGAGTGCCTGGCACCCCTGTGCCCTCCTCTGTGCTATTCCACCCCTGGCCCAGCACCCAGACACAGGGCTGGATGCCCTGACTCTGTCTTTCATGGCTTCTCAAACCTCCTGGTGCTGATTTTCTCCTTTCCTGACCCTAAGCTGTTACAATGATTTCACATGCTAATGTCCTCTTAAATTTATAAACCCACCTTCTCAGCTTCCCCTTCCTCTCCCAGCTGATAGGAGAAGCGACTGCACGGTGGGGCAGTGGGGGCGGGGGACGAGAAGTCCCACCTGGCTTGGGCAACTACTTCACCTCTCTGTGCTTCAGTTTCCTCATCTGTGAAAGGGGCATGATAACGGCTCCTACCTTGCAGGGTTGTCTTGCAGTGCTTAGAGCCACAACTGCAGGGAAACGGGCAGATGTTAGTCACTAGCCTCATGGACAGTCAGTTGGGACAAGATGACTTGTTTGATTTCCAAGGGCACTACTGGTGCAGTCCCCTGATTTTGCAGTGCCACGCGCTTCCCACTAGGGGGCCCGGCCAGGGCGTGAGCATAACACGTTAGGTGTGTCTGTGCTGAGTTTCCACCACAGCCGGGCCAGGCAGAACCCAGCCTGTGGAGGTGGGATGGGCAGCATGGTCCCCGGTGCTGGGGGCAGTGCCATGGCTATTGGGATGGGACCAGGTCAGGGTGGAGGAGGGTTGGACAGATGGAGGCAAGAGGCAGGTGTGAGAAGCTCCCCCAACACCAAGCACACCCAGCTGCTGGATCCCTGCTCTCAGTGACCCCAGAGCCCACAGGGGGCCAGGCAGGGCTCTACTCCATCCCCGCCAGGACAGGAGGGAGGGAGGGAGGGAGGACCCGGTCTAGCCGAGGAGCCACCGGACCCAGGACAGAGTGCTTGCACAAGCAGGGCAGTGACGGTGCTTCCCAGGCCTCTCCTGCTGAGTCAGGAGGGCAGTCTGCCCAGGGCTGCCCTCCCTCCCAGAAAGCATCTGGAGCTGCGGTGGCCCCGCAGCCAACTCTGCGGGGAGTGTGGTCACTTCCCTGAGATGGACCACTCCTGGGAGTCTTTGGGTGGAGGAGCTGGGGGTGGGGTCTGGCTTCCCCCCAGCCTCCCCCAAGGAGGGGCTCACACCACACTGGGCATCAGGGGGAGGGGCCACCTGGACGGCTGTCTGGGTATTGGCCCTTCTGCTTCTGCTTATTGGCCCTCCAGGAAGCCTGACCCAGGCCTGCCTAAGGACCGGATCCCCTGAGGTCAGGCGGTCCCAGAGGGAAGATCTCAAGAGGGAATTTCCAGCACAGGTCCCCCTGACAGGGGCCATGCTTAGGGGCCAAGGGCTTCTGAGTTCCAGGGACAACCCCCCACGTGGGCACCTGCCACCATCCTGCACACTTGGGCCTTGCCAACCTGAAGGGGCTCCTTGGCCCCTTCCCAGACACTGGAGCTGGGGGCACTGGTCAGCTGAGGAGGCCTCAGGCGCCGTGTGACCCCGGGCACAACGTTGCACATCGACTGGCCTCACTGGAAGGAGGGCCCGGCTCCCCGGGCCACCCGGATCCAGAACAGCAGACGCTGGGCAGACCGGGCTTCCCCGAGCTGGCCGAGGGCGGGGCTCACCTAGGGTGGGTGCCTTTTTTTTTTTTTTTTTTTTTTTTTTTTGCGGTACGCGGGCCTCTCACATCTGTGGCCTCTCGCGTTGCAGAGTACAGGCTCCGGACGCGCAGGCTCAGCGGCCATGGCTCACGGGCCCAGCCGCTCCGCGGCATGTGGGATCTTCCCGGACCGGGACACGAACCCGCGTCCCCTGCATCGGCAGGCGGACTATCAACCACTGCGCCACCAGGGAAGCCCAGGGTGGGTGCCTTTTAAATGATGCCCTTTCTTGGGTCTCTGGGGGTCCCAAGGCCCAGCTTGACTGGGGGCACCTGAGAGCCACTCCCTGAGCTGAGGCTGGAGCGCTCCAGCCGGAGCGGAGCTCCCGCCCTCCCCGTGGGCAGAGTCAGAGGTCGAGGAGCCCGCGAAACCCTTTGGGACCAAGGCCGGCGCACCCAGCACTCGTTCAGTCGGGATCCTGCTGCCGCCCGGATAGCACTCAAGCCGCTGCGAGGGGCGAGGGGATCCCGGCTGCGCGGGGAGGGAGCGCGGCCCTTTGCATCCTTCTTTCCCAACCCGTCCTCCCCTCCTCCCCCGGACCTCCCCTCTCCCTCTCCCCTCCCCTCTTTTCCTGACCACAGTCCCCTCCTTCCCCGGACCCTGCCTTCCCTTCCCCTCCCCTCCGGCGGACCGAGCCCACCCCTGCCCGGCGCGGCCCCAAGCGTCCACCAGAGGGCGCCCCGCTCCGGTTCAAGGATGCACCGCCCCCGCCCCCGCCCCGGCGAATTCTCGGCGCCCCGGCGAAGTTCGCCGCCCCAAACCCCCGCCCCCCGTAAAAAGGCGCACTCCGCCAGGGCCTGCTTAGGGCTGAAGGCCAGGCTTCGGGTGGCTACCGCTCTGCTCCCTTCCCTCCTGGCCTAAAATAGTCCTGGGATCAGCTCTCAAGCTCGACCAAATATAGCCTGGCCTCTCCAGGCTCAGGCCTTGCGCAGGGGCCCAGCGCCGGGTCTGGAGGGGCCTCACGGGCCTCTTTAGGCTGAACCACTTCCTCCCCTGCCAAGGGCTGCCTAGACACGAGGGGACGGCCGACGGGGGGCGGGGGGCACAGGCCTTCCCCGATCGGCCTGCCATGCCACACCTGCCCTGGGCAGCCCTCCTAGGACCCTGGAGAGCCTTCTTCCTAGGACTGGTCCCCACCCCCTGGGTCCCTAATCTCCCCTCCCCCTCCAGCACACTTACAGGGCAGACGCAGAGGTCTCCTTCACGTCAGTGTTCACTGGCCAACTGAAGATCCCCCATAAACAGCACACCGTGCCCACACCCCCATCCTTGGACAGAGGAGGGGGCTGAGCTGCCCCGTCAAAGCCAGATGCCTTGGGAGGTGTGGTCCCACATCGGCCTTCTGAAAACAACAGGTCATGACCTGGAAGCAGACCCCCGGGTAGCTGGGGGAGGTCAAGAGTCCTCTTGCAGACATTCCTGGATGTGGCTGGGGGGGGTGTCTGGGGAGGGCAAAGAGGGAGTGCGCAGGGGGAGAGGGTGGGACCGTGCTGCTCAGCACTTTGCCCTTGAGTGAGTCTGTGGAGGGCAGGACGGGGCTTTAGAGCAGACCCCAGAGGGTGGCCAGGAGTACAAGGGCCAGGGTTGCAGGGGCTGCAAGGCCAGCGCCGTTACAGAGGTCGTACTGGCAGCAGGAAGTGGTGGATGCGTGCTTGGAGTAGCCATCGTACACGGTCTCAAAGCAGCTGGGCACGCACGACTTGCTCACCTTCATCCTGGTCGGGGTGTAGTCTGCAGAGGGAGGGGGAGGTGGGCCAGGACCCTGAGGGGGCCAACCCCAGCATGCAGGGCCATTCGGCCAGGTTCCCCTAAGCCAGGAGCTCCCAAAAAGGATCCTGGGGCAGGTGGGAGCCTCCCTCCTCAGCTCCCTCACACTCCCCCACCCGCCACCGTGCTCCACAGGCGGGGCTGTGAGGGGCATCCCAGCAACTCACAAGTGCGCGTGGTCATGCAGTAGGTGACCATGGCCGGGCAGCGCATGGGGTTGAAGCAGTTCTCGCCATTGTAGGCGCACACGTGGCAGTCCAGAGCCTGGGCTGGGGGCCGGGGGCCGGGGCCGGAGGGAGATTGGGGTCAGAGAACAGCAAGAGGCCCCCTCCTCCAGCCCATCAGCCCCCTGGTCCCGTCAGCTTCCCCGGGTCAGAAGAGCTGGGAGGAGAGGCGGTCACTGGGATTTCCGCCCCCACCCCCTCCAGCCTGCCTGCCCCCAAAGGTGGGTCTGTCCATCCCTCTGTTCTCCATCCATCTTACCCACAGGTAGGCCCACCAAGGCCACCAGGAACAGGGCGAACAGGGGCACCATGGCCAGAGGTGAGAGGGCAGAGTGGGAGCAGGGAAGTGGAGAGCAGCTGGTCTTCGATTCAACTCAGGCCAGGGCTGGGGCAGGGCACAGAGAGGGTGGGACAACCCCCTGCCCTCTGGGAGCTCCTGGTCGACTGGAGGCGCTATAGCCCTGCACAGAGGGGGATGAGGACAGGTGGTCACAGCAGGGCCTGAGGGACCCACAGGTTTGTGCAGAGGAGTCCCCCAACTCAGCCTGGGAGTCAGGGAAGACTTTCTGGAGGAGGAGACACGAATGAGATGAGAAGGAAGCAAGGGTGGGGGGCCAAGGGGAGGCCAGAAGTCTGGAGGGGCCTTGAACGCCAGGCCAAACCGACAGTCTACCGGGGATGGTTGATGCAGGGGCCCAGGAGCTTGGTACCCAGCCGTCTGCCACCCAGGGCCCTGGGGCCCCAGGGGTGGGTCTATCCTCACTGCTACCCCTACCCTTTGCCCCTGGCGTGTCCCCGCGTGGGCCCCCCCACTTCCTGACACTTTCAGGGCCCAGCTAGGGGCCCCTCTCCCGGAAGACCTCCAGAGCCCTGCCTGGGGTTTTGAGTCAGTACTGCAGAGCTCAGGCCTTGCGCAGGGGCCCAGCGCCGGGTCTGGAGGGGCCTCAGGGGCCTCTTTAGGCAGAGCCACTTCCTCCCCTGCCAAGGGCTGCCTAGACACGAGGGGACGGCCGACGGGGGGTGGGGTGGGGGTGGGCACAGGGCTTCCCCGATCGGCAGCGGACTCTGTCCAGCCTGTGGGGGAATGTGCTTTGAATGCACTCCAGGAGGGCACTTGGGCAAGACAAGAACTTCCCAGTCTGGATCTGCTGTTTGGAGCGGAGATGCCCACTCTCTCGGAAAGGGTCTGGGGGGTGTCTGGAGCACGACTCCCCTCCCCGCGCGGACAGTCCAGCCCCGGGTCCCCGCCTCGGGGAACTAAATTAGACCCTCCCGTTCCCGAGAACAACAAATCCATCTTCCATGACCCATTTTCCGGGCGTGCACCTCGGGATGTCGAAGGTCTGAGCAAGGCCGGGCCTGCGGCTCCAGCTCCTCCCGCCCCCTCCCGGAGAGCCCCGCCCCCAAGACTGCGGTCCCAAGTTCGGGCGGCTGTCGGGGGGACCTCAACCATGACCTTCACCACCATGAGCCCCCGTTGCGCCTAGGACTCACCCCTCGCCGGCCCTGCGAGCCCGGGTCTGACAGTGCGTCAGTCCTTGAGCCCAGCACTGCCCACGCCGCGCCGCCGCCCCGCGGCAGAACCGCCCATCGCGCGTGACCTCACCGCAGGCCCCGCCCCGCCCCGCCCCGCCCCGCCCCGCCCGCGAGTTCGTCCTTCTCGCGGGGACCGGGACCCCCGCCCCCCGCGGAGGGCCAACCGCGCCCAGACCTAGGACCCCGCAGTGACACCCGCGCTACCCTCAGACGCACGTGCACCTCGCGATGGGGCACGGGGACGGAATCTTCTGCCCCTCCCTCCCTCTCCCTGCTTCCGCCCGCCGCCCTTCGCCCACTCACCCCCCGTGCTGCTCGTCAGCCCCGCACCCCAGCAGCAGCCCGTGCCCCTTCTTCCTTTAGCCCAGTTGTACAGGGATGTTAGCGGAGCTGCAGCGAGTGCCAGGGGTGGGGGGTGGGGGGGGTGGGGAGGCGCTGATTTCTGGATCCGGCTTCTGGGTCCCCACGTGGTCCCGCTTTACCTGCTGTGTGACCTCGGCAAGTTACCTAGCATCTCTGGGCCTCGGTCCCCACACCAGGTCCCTCCTAACAAAGCGTAAAATCAAGCCTTGAAAGAAGCCCATTGTTTCATGGACCCCCTTCCACGGTAATAATAATGTTTAAGGCAAAATTTAAGATTTTCATGGGCCCTAAATTTTTTTTTTTTTCTAATGTGAGGAAAAAAAATGCAACATTTTCTTTGACCCTCAATTTTATTTTTCTTTAAAAGAGTTGAACCACTCTGGGGACCCTAGGCCCTGAGCCTCCAGAGCGAAGTGGGCACTCTCCCTGGACAGACTGGGATGGTTGGTCACCCTATTTGCCAGATAGTCCCTGAGATGCCTCAGGGTGCCAGGAGTTGGAGATAAAACGGGCAAACATTCCCCAATATTCTCGCGGTCATGAAGCTCACACTCCACTGGGGCATATGCTGTGGGCTCCAGCATCAGATCATGATGAATTAACAGCAACTGGATTTTCCTCCTGCCTTTAAACAACTGAAAAATGGGGCAAAATAAATGAAGCCACGGTTCTCCGAGGTCGCACAGCAGGCAGCAGGGGCCGTGACCCTGGAGGTGGGGGAGACAAAGGAGCTGCAGGCCACAGAGCAGGGAGGGGAAACCCAGACAGAGCCCGGGACTCTCTGACTGAGGAGAGGAGAGTTCAGGGAAGCCAAAGCAGCTGGATCTCACAGGGCAGAGAGGAGAGAACTGTCCCCTCTCCAACCCACAGGGCTGGGGAGGTCAGCAGAGGGTGCGTGTGTCTTCAGCTGAGGGCCCATCAGTGCACACATTTGAGGAACCAACCCCAAGATGTGGAAGGAGCAGGCACAAGGGTTCCCAGAGCTCACACAGGGCTGGAGGAGAAACCTTGTGTCAACCGAAAAAAATACAAACCCTCACAACCTAAAAGTCTTGAGTTAATATTTTATTTGGGGACCCTACTGAGGACTATAGCCCAGGAGACAGCCTCTCAGCTCTGAGGAACTGGTCCAAAGAGGTAAGGGAGGAGCCGGGACATATAGGAGTTCTTGCTGGGAAAAAACAAACAAACAAACAAATGTACTCGAACATCAAAAGATCACTGCTAGTCACAAAAAGTAGACATCGCAAGTTAATGATTTTAGTGCTTTTCTCTGTTCGGGAAGATGCAAGAGTCTGGGCTCATTGAAATTATTCCTTTGATGTGCATCTTAGCTATTTAGGGCAAGTATCCAGTTTTCCTCTATCCTGAATTCCCCTCAGGGAAACTATAAACTCATGGAACCCAGAAATTCAATGAACCTCAAGCACAAGAAATTGAAGAAAACTATACCAAAACACATCGTGATCAATTGCTTAAAACCAGTGATAGGGGCTTCCTTGGTGGCGCAGTGGTTAAGAATCTGCCTGCCAGTGCAGGGGACACAGGTTCGAGCCCTGGTCCGGGAAGATTCCACATGCCGTGGAGCAACTGGGCCTGTGCTCCACAGCCGCTAAGCCTGCGCTCTAGAGCCCGCAAGCCACAACTACTGAGCCCATGCTCCTAGAGCTTGTGCTCCGCAATTAGAGAAGCTACTGCAATGAGAAGCCCATGCACCGCAACGAAGAGTAGCCCCCGCTCACTGTAACCAGAGAAAGCCTGCACACAGCGACAAAGACCCAACGCAGCCAAAAATAAATAAAATAAATTTTTTTAAAAAAACAGTGATAAAGAGAAACCACTAAAAGCAGACATTGTGTGATGCACAAGAAAAGAAGGACGCCAGCAGATTTCTTGTCAGAAACAGTACAAGCCAACACAGTGAAGCAATATTTGAAATACCAAAACACAAAAACAAAACAAACAACTTGGAATTATATGCCCCCCCAAAACATCTCTGAAAAGTGAAGGGGAAATAAAGATATTTTCAGACATGCAAAGGCAAAAAGAATTCTTTTCTAGAATTAAAAAAAAAAAAGTAAAGAAAGAGCAAGAAAAGAAAAATCAAAGAGCTCTACTTAATAAAGTAACAAAAGAGATAAAATGGAATCACAGAGAGTAATCTGGTCATTGACAAGAATGCAGAAAAAGAGGGGAAAGGAAAAAGAACAAGTGGGACAGAGAGAAGACAGAAGGTGGGGTGAGAGACTTAAACCCATGACACCTCTAATCACACTGAAAGGTCCAAACACCCCAACTAGGAAGCAGAGGTGGTCAGATTAAATAAAACGAGAAAGAGCCATGTCTCTGCTGCGCTCAAGAAGTCCACTGTACATGTAAGATCACATGTACGTTAAAAGGCAAAGGACGGAGGAAGAGACACCAGGCTCACAGTAATTAAAAGAAAGCAGGAGTGACCACACTCACGTCAGACAAAGTGGATTTTAGAGCAAAAGATATAGCCAGGAATAAAGAAGGACGTTACATAATGATAAAAGGATCGGTTCATTAAGGGGACATAGCAATCCTAAATGTTTATGCACCTAACAACTGAGTTTCAAAACACACAAAGCCAAAAAACCTGAGAGAACAAAAAGGAGAAAAAGAAAATTCATGACTCCAGCCAGAGATTTCAACACTCCTTTCTTAGAGAATTTTTTTTTTTTTGGCTGCATTGGGTCTTCGTTGCTGCACGCGGGCTTTCTCTAGTTATGGTGAGCGGGGGCTACTCTTCATTGCAATGCGCGGGCTTCTCGTTGCGGTGGCTTCTCTTGTTGCGGAGCACGGGCTCTAGGCACGCAGGCTCAGTAGTTGCGGCGCATGGGCTTAGTTGCTCCGCAGCATGTGGGATCTTCCCGGACCAGGGCTCGAACCCGTGTCCCCTGCATTGGCAGGTGGCTTTTTAACCACTGCGCCACCAGGGAAGCCCAACACTCCTTTCTTAAGAGCTCATAGAAGTCAACGGAAAATGAATAACGATAAAGGAGACTTGAACAACACTACCAGCCCATGTGACCTGCTTGATAAGTACAGAAGGAGAGCCCGTTCTTTTCAAGGACACACAGAATATTAATCAAGATAGACCTATTGTGGGCCGTAAAATAAATCTCAACAAATTTACAGGGATTGAAATCCTACAAATTATTTTCTTGGGCTACAATGGAATTAAATCAAGAACAGAAAAATAAGATCACCAAATATTTAGAAACTGGGCAACACAGTTGGGTGGGTTAAAGGAAAAATTTTAAAGGAAATTAGAAAGTATTTCTAACTGAATGAAAATGAAAACACAATATATCAAAGTTAGTGAATGCAGCTAAAGCAGTGTTTAGAAGGAAAATTTTGGCATTAACACTTGTATGAGAAAAAATAAAGTTCTCGACATAATGGCCTATGATCCCACCTTCAGAAACTAGAACAAGAGTAAATCAAACCGCACGTAAGCAAAATAAAGGAAATGATAAAAATAAGAGCAAAAAACCAAGGAAATAGAAGAAGAAAATCAATAGAGAAAATCAATCAACTGACAGTCATCTTGAAATTGGCTATCAGTGGTCTGATCAGCGTCATCTTGATTGTTTTAAGTACAGTTAATCTTCGTTTCCAGGGTTGGTTTGTTCCCATTTCTTTGAGGCCAGTTCTCAGAATTGTGGCAGCTTATGTCATGGCTACAGCCTGGTCATCATGTAGTTAACTTCTTCCACCTGGCGGGGATTTCTAACCTGGGCCCCAGGTGGCCTCGGTGTCCCTTCAGGGATGGCTGCTCTGCGGAGCCTTCCCTGACCCCGTGTGGCAGCCTCCTCCTCCTTCTGCCCCCGCAAGTTTGCTGACCGCACCCCTGGCTTCCAGGTGGGGGGTGAAGGGTCTTCTCCGGAGTTTGGCACCAGAAGGCACTCTCCTCCCTGGCTCCAGCTGGCCCAGCTCAGAGCACCCTCCCCTCTCCGGAGGCGGATGTCCCTGACCCCCCACCTCTTGATTCAAATCCCAGCCACACGGCCGGCCTGCTGTGGGATATCCCGAGGACTCGGGATGGTCCGCGCCCTGTGCGTCCCCGCCCGTCTGTCCGACCGCAGTGGCCCGTGTGTCTGATCCGGCCTTTCCACTTCTTGCCCCGGGTGCCGGGTGCCGAGGGCACACAGTGAGCTCTGAGGGAGGGGAGAGGCATGCCCCCTTGGCAACTCCTCCCAAGGCCCGGCTCCCCGGTGGCCACCGGGGGGGGGCGCGCTGGTCCTCGGAATATTCCCGTCGCAGCAGGAGCTACGGTCGGATCTCAGCCCACGGGAGCGCGGAGCGGGAGAGACCTGCCGCGGGCAGAGGGTGTTGCTCAAGGTCACCTGGTAGGACAAGGTGGGACCCGGGCGAGCCTGGGCAGGCGGGGCTTGGCCGTGAGAGGTGAGGGAAGGGCTGGCAGGGTGGGCGGGGCGGCCCTGCAGGGAGGGGTTCCACCGCGTGGTCTCAGGCAGGCTGGTGGCTGCCTGGTGAAGAGCTACGGCCTCGCATCACTGCTCCACTGACAAACTTCTGCCAGCGCGCCTACTCAGGCCTCCCCCAGGAGGGCCCTCCTTGTCTGGGGCTGCAGAGGAGGTGTCTGGGGAGGGTCGTGTCCCCTCCGGGGGTGAAGGGTGATGGTGCCCCTCCAGGCATCATGCACGCTGCCGAGACTGGCCCTGGGTGACAAACCCTGGGACTTGGGGGCCGGTGTGTGTGGATGGCTCCTCCCCACCTCCTCTACTCCCGGAACTAGCACAGACATGACCACGCTGGTTTGCAACCATTTATTCCGGTGCAGGGCTTTGGGTAGAAAAATAAACGGAAACCAAACAGAACGAATATGAAGCCTGAAGGGAGCCGAATGCCTCCTGTCCCCCCTCCTCCCCTCGCTGCTCAGGGAGGGGCGTCCTCTTGTGCTGGGGGAGGGGCGGCTCCAAGCCAGCAGCTCTTCGTGCCGCACCACCGCCCTGCCCTAGACCTTCCAGGGGAGCCCCCAGCCAGGGTGTCTGAGCCCCCATCCAGGGGAGAGGAGGGGGTGGGGCCCCGGTCCCGAGGGTCACAGGCTGGCGGCCCAGGTGAGGGCGTGGAGGCCCAGGGCCAGCGCCAGGCCGAGGGGGGCGCTGGTGAGCAGGGCGCGGGCGGGCGCAGCGCTCTGCAGACTCTCGTTGCACAGGTCGCCCGTGCAGCACAGGGTGGCCGAGGCCCCTCTGCTGACTTGGCCCTGCAGGTTGTGCGTGGGCGTGCACGACTCCGCGCAGTCCTTCTCCACCAGGTTCCCAGATAGGGGCTCCACTGGGGACAGGCGGGCGAGGTCAGGCCAGGCACCGCCTCCGACCCCCAGGGCCTCCCAAGTACCAGTTCCCAGCTTCCATCGCCACCGTGACCGGTCAGTCACCGAGATCACTCCCACCATCCTCCCCAGGGATGATCCTCCAAGCCCTGGGGCACCGGGACAGAGCCCTGGAGAGTCCTGCAGGGGCCCCTTTCCCCTCCCCCAGATCGCTCACCCTTGGTCACCGTCTTGCAGAAGCTGGAGTTGACTGAGCAGCTCTGAGGTTTCTCACAGTTGGTGGAGCTTGTGCATACGTGACACTGGAGAGCCTGGGCTGGGGGCGAGGGTGTAGGGGTTTCAGCAGGCCCCAGGGAGACCTCCCAGGGAGACAGGGATGCCTGGGTTTACTGCCAGAAAAGACTCCTGGACAGAGCCCTCTGTCACCCCTGCCCTAGGCCAGTCGCCTCTGAGGCCCCTGGGCCCCGCCAGGGTTTAGGTCTTGCACACAGCCTCAGGAGGCAGGAGGTGACAGTCCCTGTCTGCTGGGGCCCTGGCAGCCCACCCGGAGGAGCTGTCCAGTGCCGGGCATCCCTAGAGGACCAGTGAGGAGGTGGCCAGTATGGGGCGCACTGAAGACCCTTCCCCAGGGGCATCAGAGGCTCTGGGATTTGCTAAGAGTGGCTCACAGGACCTGGCTGCAGTCCCCACCCTGGGGGCTGTCTCCTGGTGGGGAGCCCACGGTGAGGACCTGAGGCTGCGTTGGGGTCCCGGAGGCTGTCAGGTTGGCCATGCTGAGCCTGCGGGGGGGAGGGGGAAGGGTGACCCAGGAGGGCCCTGGGCCCTGGAGAGGGGGATCGGGGCTGAACCCTGAGTATCTGTCTTTCCCCAGGAGAGGCATCTGAAGACAACTCCCAGCATCGCTCCCTCTCAGAACGTCTGATTCTTGGGGTTGATTTTCTGATTCTGAAATATTGTTAAGTCTGTGATCCCACAAAATTAAGATGCGGGGTTCACTTTGTTCTAGGGTTCACAACGCCAAGGTTCTCCGTGCCTAGAGGTGAGCAACTCCAGGCTTCCAGGGTCCGGCTCCCCACTGCCCCCAGCCCCCAGCCAGCCCCTCACCTGGCCCAGAAGCCACAGCCAGGGCAACAAGGAACAGCAGGGCTGTCTTCATCTCGGGTGTTCCCGGGGCAGTGGGAGCCCCTCCTCTCCGGAGGCCTTATAGCTGGGACCGGTGCTGGTGGGAGGGAGGGGCGGGGACCTGCCCCTTCCGGCCTGGCCCACGCCCTCCAGCGAGGCACACCCCTGCCCTGCCAGCTGGAGGGATCTCTGCCCGCGCTCCACCACCACCCCCCACCACCCCCCACCGCCTGCCCTTCTCTGGGCTGTGGACAGAGGCCTCAGCTGGCTCTGCAGCCTGCCTCTTCTCTGTCCTCTGCCCAGCTCTGGTTACTTTGTCTTGACCTTCCGCTTTGTCTCTGACTTCCACCCTCAGATAAGGTCACAGAGTCCCAAGCCTGTGTGGTTGCCCTGGGGGTGCCCAGTGCTGTGCTCGGGGCCGAGGGGCGTGGTGCAGGAGGAGGTTCAGGCCCTGCCTTCTTGGGCTCCCGGGGGCTCTGGGTTGCTAGGTTGACCCCCAGGGGTCCTGGGGAAAAGACCCTAGGGAAGTGAAGTGTTCACTAAGATGTCTGGACCTCGGGAGAAGGGGAAAGAGAAGCCCTCGGGGCAGGGACGTGGATGCCAGATGTTCCTGCGGAGAGGTGAGCACCAACTGGGTGAGGGATGTGAAGTCCAGCGGGGCCTGGGGCTTCGGAGGAGGGGCAGGGGCTGGATGCTGGGGAGGGGGTGGTGTGGAGGCAAAGACTCAACCCCCCGTCGTCTCCACCGCCCCTGCCTCCCATCTTTCCAGGCCCAGGCCCCCTCCTCGCCAAGTGCTCCCTCCGCCACGTTCCAGCCCGGCCCTCCTCCAGCAGCTGCCTGTGTCCTGCCTTGTGACAATTGCTCTCCGTGTCTGCTTTGGTCCTGAAAGGCAGTGTGCTCTTCCAGGCCAGGCCTAGGGCCCTGCCCGGTGCGGGGTTCGGCTGGGGGCTGCCGGGCAGATCCCGCCGCACCTTCCCCCTCCAGCACTGCTCACAGGAAGGACTCGGGCCTCTGCGCGTAGGCTCCCCCTTCCCTTGTCCCTCTCCCCACAGGTTTCCCTGTCTGCTTGCTGGCCCTGGGACCCCACTACTTCTCCAATGTGCCCGGCAGACCCTGCTAGGAGGTGCGGGTGGGACCCGCAGAGGCAGGCTGTGATGACGCTGCGTGGGGCCGGGGCACCGATGGAGGTCGGCCCTGGGCCGCTGCCGGCAGCCGAACCTGCCGGTGGACATCCCCCTGAGGGTCTGGTGGGGCAGCGCCTGCTGTGGGGATCTGGGCCAGCCTAAGGCTCTTCGGAGCAGAGGCTCAGGACGGTCAGGTCTGGGCTACAGGCCCCTGGCCTTTCCTCCTGGCAGGCCCCCGGGCAAGCTGGCTTCTGAGCTGGGCCTCACCTCCTCCCTGCCGAGTCAGGGGTGCATATCGTGATGCTGGGGGTCCAAAGAGGTGTGCCCACCCTGAAGCAGTCACTGGACCTGCAAGACCTGCACGATGGTGGAGGGGTGGTGCTGCGGTGCCTTCCAGGATCCTGGGGGGCACGGGGGGGCAGGCAGGAGCCCCCGAGGCAGCCCCGCATCAGCCGCCTGAGCCCGCAAAGGCTGCGGGTCCTACTGGCTGGTCCCTGGGGCTTGTTTAAGGCAGCTGGGGTCTGGATTGACAAGGCAGGTGACGTGGGGGTCCCTGGGCCCTGATCCAGAGAGAGAAAGTCACCCTGAGCTCCGAGGCCTCCCTCGGAGTGGAAGGAGGGTGCCCAGGAGGCCCTGGGAAGCAGGGCACAGGGCTCAGTGACAGGGTGGCAACTAGCGAGGGGTGGCAGATGGCAGGTGGGGAGTGGTGACTACTTGGGCCAAGGGTCATGGAAGCTGCTGGAAAAATAGGTTTGGGGGATTGGATTTCCTGTCGGGCCCGGTGGTGCTGCAGGATCCAGGGATGTCGGGCCGGCTGGGAGTGGAGGTCTGGGCGTGAGGGAGTTGGGCAGCGGGCTCCCTGCATGTGGGGCTGGAGGGGGCCCTGTACCCCCGATCCACCTCCGTGACGCACCTCAGGCTTTTACGTGGCTGTGTGCCCTGGTGGCAGGGCTAGACACTGGAGCAGAGGCGGCAGCTGGTCCTGTTCTGTGGGAAGGAGGCCTTTGCCCCAGCAGGGCTGCCCACGAGGACGCGAGCTGCCTCTCCTGGGGCTTCCTAGCAGAAACATCAACCCCAGATACACTTTACTTGTGGGAGAAAGTGGGTGATTCCATGACTGGGGCTCTCAGAGAACTGGGAGTTACCAGGACGGTGCAGTCGGGGAGGGCTTCCTGCAGGCAGTGCTCTGGCCACCACGGTCTTAGAGGCCGGGTTCAGGGGAGAGAGGAGCCCTGAAGCTCGTCCCCTACCAACCCCTTTCACCGGTGAGGAAATAAGGGCCAGAGAGGGCCGGGCTGGCGCCAGGTCATCCGGGAGTGGGGCAGAGACTGGCTTGTTTCTGTCACCACTGACCCCTCCTTCCCTCCGCCCTCACATGCTGGAGAGAGCAGCTGCTTTCCAGAACCCAAGCCCTCCTATCAGCCTGGGTCCCTAGACCTGACTGTACCAGCAGGCGTGACGCCCAGGAGAGGCCTTGGAGGGAATACTACCCCCTACACCCACCCCCAGCCCTGCCTGCTCCCTGAACTCAGCTGGCCAGGAAGCCAGACGCCAGGACAAGCCCAGGCCTCTGCCTGCAGCTGAGGTTCTCCTGCCCGGGCCCTCTCCCTGCACCTTGCCTTCCTGCCTGCTCCCCCTCGTCTCAGCCTGGGCATGGGAGAGGGGCAGGGCCACTGGGGTTACACAGAGCAGGAGTGTGGGGCATGGGAGAGGGGCAGGGCCACTGGGGTTACACAGAGCAGGAGTGTGGGGCATGGGAGAGGGGCAGGGCCACTGGGGTTACACAGAGCAGGAGTGTGGGGCATGGGAGAGGGGCAGGGCCACTGGGGTTACACAGAGCAGGAGTGTGGCCCAGAGAGGGAAGCACCTGGCCCAGCGTGGCACAGCAGGCACCCCAGGCCTTCCAAAAGGCCCCCAGGCCTGCCCTCCAAACCTCGGGCCGGGACAGGCTTCTTCAGCTCAGGTCACCATAAGGGCAGCCCCGGCCCCGGCTATACCCCCAAACCTCCCTCCACCTCGAGGCACCCCATTCACCCCCTCCTTCATTCCTTCAACAGAGTTTTAGAAGGACTCAGCACGTACCAGGCACAGAGGGTGCAACGGAGACTGAACGAGGAGAGACAGGATCCAGGCTTCAGGGCCCCCTGACTAGGTGGGGAGACGTCGAGGGGGTGGACACGTGATGCTCTGTGTGTACCCCACGTGAGCATGATTATCAGGGAGGCCGAGGGACCCAGGAGGGCTCTCCCCGGGGTGGAGTGGGGAAGGGCATCCCGGCAAGGCAGCCAGGGTCTGGCTCAGGGGCCGTGCATGGCCTTGGGGGTCATGCTCCCTTTCTGTCTCTCTCTCCTTCCCCAGCTGGAGTGAGGTGACTTCCCCTGAGTCAGGCAGCGGAGTGATGCAGGGTCTCCCTTGGGCCTGCTCTGTTCCTGTAAGTCACACACCTGCAGCATACGGGGCCTCCCTCAGCTGACATACAGAGGGCAGGGCCTTGCCCAGGGTCACCCAGTCAGTGAGTGGGAGCCAGAGCTGGGCCTGGCCCCCCAGCATGGGGCTCTGACCCTCACCGTGGCCTCTCCACTCATCCTTCCTGGTGCAGGAGAGTTGCCCTTACACCCAGGGCCGCGGGCCTAGATGTAGGTCTCTCTCACCAACTGCCCAGGGCCTGCCGTGGCCCCATCCATCCTAGATCATCCCCTGGGGCCCTGGCCACCAGCTGCCCTGCTCCAGAGACACCTTCTCCCCATCGCTGGGCGAGGCTTCTGGGTGCAGTTAATATCCTTGGGCTGGGCTGGGGGCTGGGGTCCAAGGCCGGCTCTGCCCCTCTGCGCTGGCCTCTCACACATGCGGGGCCCCTCTTTCCCGCTCTGCCAGACCGAGAATCCAGGGAGTAGCTACATGGGCAGCGCTTCCCTGCCTGGAGGCACAGCCTGCTGCCCATGGGCAGCCCTTTCCTGCCTGGAAGCACAGCCTGCTGCCAGGAGTGGCTGGGCAGGAGCCCTAGGGCCAAGAGAGGCCAATCCCCCTGAGAGAGGCCTCACGGGAGCCCTGCTCACAGCAGCTCCTAGGGCCAGCACTGGGCACCTCTCCACGGAGCCCCACATGGGCCCTGACCGTCAGCTTCTCTGGCTGTGTCCCTGAGAGGACACTGGGACTTGGGGATCTGGGTGATGAGGGCGAAGCCCTCAGGTGTGAGCTGCGTCCTTCCGTGAAGGCATGGGTATAGGTTCTGGGGTAGTGACCACGGGACCCTTCTCACTTTCCACCCTCACTTCTCTGTCCTCACTTGCTCCCAACACCTACCCACCCATCCGCTCATCTATCCATCTTGCATGCATGCAGCCATCCATCCACCTATCCATGTGTCCATCCACCCATCCATTATCCATCCATCCACCCTCCCCATCTGTATATCCACTCATCTACCTATCCATCCATGTATCCACCCTTCCTTTTATCCATGCATTCATCCATCTTCCATCCGCCTATCAATCTATCCATCTGTCCATCCATCCATTCAACCATCCACCATCTACCCATCTACTCATTCCACTTGCATGTCCTCTAGGAAATAATTACAGTGATGTTTCTCTATCTCCTCTCTCCTCTCTCCTCTTCCCTTCCTCACTTATACACACACCTACCCCTGACAAGAGAAAACAGTAATTCTCAAAGACCACGGAGTGAAACCTGGTGGGACTCTGAGAGCCTTAGGTCTGCAGGTGGTTGGCAGGCAGCTCTGGAACTTGCAACACCTGACATGCAGACACTCCCTTTTTATTTAAGATTGTGTTAACTGGGGAGGAGAAGGGCTTTGGGAGGACATCACTGATCCTAACCCTTAAGAGGGGAATAAATATCTAATATAAATCATGCGCTCCGTATCTGTCCGTCTTTGGCACTAGTACCTCTTACACAGGGCAGTGGAAATTCCTTTCCCTGGCAACCCTCCACCCCTGTCACTTTGTCCCCTGCCCCTTGGGAACAGGAAATGACCCCTTTTTGGGTGCTGCCACTCTTTAAGCCCCACTAAAATACGGCCAGGACAACCTAGCATTTAACAGAAAGGATTTTTGGCAACAGCTGATGAAAGTCTGGAATTGGGACTGTGTGTCGGGGAAGCCTTCAGCCTGCAGTGAGACCCCGATTTCAGGCGTGGACAGCCTCTCTGCAGACCCTGCATTTTGCAGGGGCGGTTCCCAGGCACGGGGCGATGGGAGCCAGCAGGGCGGCGTCGGCAGCAGCCGCGTGGCCTGGGAGCTAGTGGCACTCTGTCCTCACGGGGCCGGGCGTCTGCTCCTCCAGGCTTCAGGCGGCTGTTGAGCTTGGGGTCTGGAACAGCCCAGCTCCAACGCTCTCTGCTCAGCTTGGTGGCCTCAGGGACCCGGCTCTGGCACCAGTCCTGGTCCAGGAGTTTGCATATTGTTGCAGCCCTCTCTGGGTGTGGGTACAGCCCTGGGGCAGGGAGGTGGGTCCCAGTTTGGGCCTGCCAGGAGCTCATGACTACAATCCCAGGGGCTCAGGGGATCAGAGGGTTTGTGCCGTCATAACTTTGGATGTTATGTAAGAAGGGAGCAGGGGCAGCCTCCCTGGCTGGAGGAAAGGTGACTCACAGAGGCCCAGGAGCCCCCAGGGATGTGCCCAGAACAGAGGAAGCAGCTCTGACTGCGAAGCCCAGGGCACACGGAGGGCCTGGTGCTCCAGGACCCCTGCTGGCTGGCGGTCTGGGCTTCTAGCCCAGAAGACTGCAGAGTCACCCCTGCTCCCAAGCCCTCTGAGCTCCAGCTGCCTCCCTGCACTCCCACCCCACCCTCCCTCAGGGATTTCAGAAATAACAGGTTGAAGCCTGAGCCTTCCACAGACGGCCCCACCCCCGCGCCCCCTATATGCTCCTCCCTAAACCAGCAGCAGAAGCGGGGGCTCCAGGGTCAGAGCCAGCCTCCCTGCCCCGCTGCCCGAGAGCCCTGCTCTGCTGGCACGTCAGGTGCCCACCCTCAGTCTTCCCGCCGGGGGTCCTCTTGAAGTCCCTCCAGCCCTTCCCTACCTCCGGGCCTTTGCACCTGCCGTCCGGCTGCCCGCCTGTGGTCAGGATCACAGCCACAACCTCACCCTCTGAGAGGCCAGTGAGCCCTGCAGCACCCGACCTCCTCCCGAGTCCCCGTCAGAACTTGCGGGCCCACCTTTGCTTGTCGGTTTGCGGGCTACGGCCCCCAGGTCTGCTGTGTCACCGTGGTGTCTGTGTCCACGTGACCTCTGAGTGTCTGTTGATTTAATGACTGAGGGGCACCTGTAGGTGGGCATAGAGAGAACTCAGGCTTGGGTGCAGACCACCACTCCCCCACCAGGAGCTGGGGGGCCGGGAAAGGGTCCGGAAGGCTCTTCGTGCCTCAGTTTGCTCAGCTGTAGTGAGGGAGAGTGAGTGCCTTCATCTGGAAACAGCCCCCTTGCCCCACCCCTACTTCTGAACACAGAAGCTCTTGGAGGAGGTGGCCATGAGTCGTCATGTGGCGTCCAACGTGGCTCTCCGTTGGGACTTGTAGGGGTGGGGCCTGCCCCAGAGGGAAGGTTGGTCAGAGAAGAGAGGCAAGAAAGGAAATTTCCACTTTCCTTAAGAGAAGAAGCCCCAAGCTTCTAAGGCTGGGTGGAGGGGTCCAACCCTGAGCTCCACCTTTGCTACTGGGATGGCTGCCCCATACGTGCCCCATAAACACCTCTTCCTGGGCCTCTGGGCCTGGCTGTGCTGGGGGCTGGGAGGGCCCCCAAGGGAATCCTGACACCCTTATTGCAAGGCAGGGCACCCTCAGCCTATCTTGTCCCCCAGACATAGCCCAAGGTGCAGACAGCGGGCAGGAGTCCCACAGGAGGGCAGGCCCCCTCCCACTGGCTTGAAACCTCTGCTGCCCTGCACTTCTCGGGACTGCTGTGCTCCCCGACGGAACGGCCACCACTGCCCTGTCACAGGAGCAGGGACCAACAGTGGCTGGGCACACAGGCTCTGGGGCCAGAGAGGTGGCTGCCGGGAACAGGAAGGGCCTTCCTCCCTCTGGGGCATGTAGACGGGCTCCTGAGGAAGGGCCCTGGGCAGACGTGCGGAGGAGCAAAACCTCTGGAGAGCCGGGGGCCTTGGGCCCTGGGCGGAGACTCAGAGCTCCGGGCGCCTGGCGTGCCCTGATCGGGGATGTAGGATGGGCAGGGGTGGGCACAGAGCTGAGCACCCCTGCCGGGGTACACTGAGGCCCCGAGGGGCTACCCGGGGGGTGCCGTGTCAGCCCCCAGCGTGGGATTTGCTGAAAGCATGTTTCTGCCTCTCTGGCCCAGGGTGTTCGGGACAGAAGTTGGCTTCCTAGAGAAGAGGGAAGTGCTGCGTCCCCACCTGAGCATGTGCCTTGCTGAGGACCGCCCCATAAAGCGCCGCCTGCCCCTCCAAGGCACAGCGGGGCCCCCAAGACCGAGGACGAGCAAACTCACCAGACCCCACGCCTCAGACAGCTCAGAGCAGCCCTGCAGCTCTATTCCTTCTCTCTCAGCACCCTGCGGGGTCGCCTCTGGGGGAGGTAGGGCCACCTCCCAGTACCGATGCCCCCCCCACCCGTGGGCAACCAGGGTACCATGGGAAAGGTCTGACTTCGCCTGGCAGGGGCTGGCAGGGGCGCCAGTGGCCTTCCAGAGGCTCCGTCCCTCTCCGATTTCAGCACCCTGAGCCCCGGAGGCAGGAAGGAAGGAGGCCCCGTGGGTCTGTGATGCATAAATGCTCTGGCTGACCAGTGGACAGGAAGGTGGGAGAGCGAGGCGGCTGGAGGGACCCTGACCCTGCCTGTCACTGTCACCAGCAGGCCCTACTCGAGAGCTTGGGCCCCGGTTCAGCTCGCGGCTGCTCAGACCTGAAGATTGGAGGAAGGAGGGGCCTGCCCTGGGGGTGTGAGGGGAGCCTGGAGAAGACAGGGTCTGGGTGTGGTTGGGCAGGGCAGGCCGGGGTCCCAGCACAGTGCGAGGTGCCCAGGTCAGGGGTCCTGCCACCCATGATGTGAGGTGGGGAGCCCGGGAGATGCACCCCCGCCGGGCTGCCGACCGAGGCCAGGCGTCCCAGCCATCACCCTCCTTGCGTGCCCACATCTTGCAGAATCCATGGACCGCCTGCTCCCTCCCTCCCAAGTATTTTACATGGACTCACTCAAACAGGGAAGCCCATGCTGGGGCCTTGCTGTGACGGTGTTGTTGGGCTGCTGAAGGAGTTTCTCTTAACCGACCCTTGTATGGACACGTGAGTATTACAAACAAGGATGGGTAGTCCCTGCCCCCTACAGCCCCGGGGTGGGCCCCACTGCGGGGATTCCTGCTGGAGGGCGTGGTGTCCCCCGAGGGTCTGGGTGGGCCGAGGAGAGGCCAGCGGGGTGTGCAGGCGTGCAGGGCGTGCAGGGCGTCAGGGCGGGGCGTGGGTACTTACCAGGGCGCATAATCACACAGTACTTGTTGGGCGGGGCACTCCACCAGAGGCTCGCAGGGCTCGAGGCCGCAGCACTGCAGGGCCTGGGCTGGGAGGAAAGGAAGCAGACCCGTGGTCAGTCTGGGCTGGGGGCTCGGGCGGCCACTGGGGTGGGCAGCCTGGGGGCCCGGGCCTGGGGCTAGACTGAGCGCCCCCTCTTCCTGGTCCCCTGGGACAGGCCGAGGGGCAGGGACTGCTGTGCTCCACTGGCCCTGTGTGTGTGAGCGCCAGTCTGGCAGCAGGAGTGCGGGCAGAGGCGGTGGGTGGAGGTCTGCAGGCTCCCCCGGGACACAGACGACCTGGGTCCTCTTCCTCACTGCCCCGTCCCTCTCTGGGCCGCAGTGTCCTTACCTACAGGATGGGGCTCCAGGCTCAGGACTGCTGCCTACACACAGTAGGTGTTAAGTGTTGTTTACTAACAGGAAGGAAAGGCCTTGCCCCTCAATGCCTGGGGCCTGCTGGTGCACCCCACCCCAGGCCGATCGATGGGGAGTCTGCAGCAAAAGGGCCGGTCCTGGCTCACCCCTGAATGCTGAGCAGCCGGCCCTAGGTCCCACCGACAGGGAGACCGGGACAAGGCTCCCGTCCTGGAGGCCCCAAAGGCCGTCCAAGGGTGGCCGCCCGAGGTGCAGCGCGTAACCCCGAGTGTGCTGGCGCGGAGTGTGCAACAGACACTCTGTGGGCACTTGGCCGAGAGGGACCACGGTCTTAACAGAGGGTGGGGGCCGTCTGGGAAGGCTCCCTGGAGTGGGTGGCCCTGGAGCTGGGCCTGGACAGATGAACAGATTTTTACTTGTCATCTGGGGAAAGAACCCTCGGGCAGAAGGTGCAGCCTGGCGGAGGCCAGGCTGGCGGGGACCAGGCTGCGAGGACCCAGGAGCTGTGACAGGGCGAGTGGGCAGGTGGGAAAGCGAGGAGCCCCTTACGTGGGCTGCGCTGTAGGAAAGGGCGCCTCTCTGCCAGGGCTCGGGGTAGGGGGCTGTGGGGGACCCGGGCGGGGTGCCCCGTGGGGTGTCCTTGCCCACATGGGTCAACTGATGTCAAATCTATTTCCGCCTATGGGGAGGGTTGGGGCGCTTGTGGCTGGACCACAGGCAAGCAGGAGGTCAAGCTCAGACCTCCAGAGCCCCTGCCCCGGGCTCGGAGGCCGTACCTCCCAGGTCAGGCTTCTGGAACTCCCCAAGAAGAATAGGCCTCTGTGTCTCAGGGTGACCCCCGGCCGCTCCTAATCCTCTGTGTGCAACTAAGTCCTGGGCGCTGGTGGGGTGGGGAGAGACTCCTAGCTTCCCTTGACCAAGAACCTTATTGTGCCTCAGTTTCCCCCACAGGGGTCCAGATAGTCCCTACGTCCTTGGGCCGTGCTGAGCATGAATGGGTTAATGCTCCTTAGGTCCCTGTGCTATCCCGGTGTCAGCCTCCCAGGAGCGCTGAGCCCTGGAGGACAGAGGCGTCCCAAGCCCGCCTGCCCCCTGCCCTGCTCCCACAGCTGGACCCGGGGCACAGGCGGTGGGGCGCCTCCCCAGCACCGGCTCTCTCTTCCCACTACTCACCTCTGCACCAGGCTCTCTTTTGAGAAGCGACCCTGCCCACTGCCCGGTCCACGGAACCAGCCTCACACCCTTGCCCCAAAGTCCCCTCCACCTATCTTTCCAGCCCCCCCAATCTGGGACTGATCCCCAAGGTGGCTCCTTCCCCTTCTGCCCTCTACCCCCCGCCCCCCCCACCCCCGGGCCTTCCCTGACAGCTGGCGGCTCCACCTCAACCCTCATCCCCCAGCCACCCTCAAGGGAAGCCACAGATGGAGCTAATTATCCCCGGATGATAATTATTCAGCTGATAATCACGGGCTGTACCACCCACTCCTCAGGCCCCATTTCCGGTGACCTTAAAAGCATCAGGCGCTGGTGTTCAAGGTCATAAAACCAGGTCATCAGGTAGGGGCAGAACTGGGACTGAAGGGGGGTGACCGATTCCTTTCCCTAGTTTTAGCACCACAGTCCCACCTCCCAGAAATCCCAGGAAAGCAGGACAATTGGTTACCCTCACTGGAACCAAGGTCCCCCTGCCTGGCCCAGAGCTCTGCCGCCTCGGACCGCTCGCCAGGGTCCTTCGCCCCACAGGAGGCAGATATGCCAGAAACTGTGCCCAAAGGGACACCAAGGTCTCCGTGTCTGGCTGGTCAGGGAGCAGCCACGAGGGCCTCTCCCCCCAATCCCTGCAGCCCCCCATCAGGCTGATGCCGCAGACCCTCAGACCGCAGCCAGCCCTACCCGGCACCTCCCACCCAGGTCAGCATCCCTTACCCAGGTCAGTGCACAGCACAGCCGGAAGCAGAAACACCAGGAGTGGCCTCATCGTGGGGCATCTGCCAGCTAGGACTGGGAACACAGGACACCGCCTGTGTCCCCCACAGCCGACACCGGGGCCTTTATACGGCCGGCTTCCTGGTCAGGCAGACCTAGGGATTTAGCTAGAGGTGAGCTTGGGCCAGCCAGGCCAGCCTGACTCATGCCTCCCGGGCCTCCCCTTGCCCTGCCCCCCAGGGGCCCCAGGGGCTCTCAGAAGGTCTGCTAATCCTCTCTCTGCCTGTCCCTCTGTGCTGAGCCTTCGGCCTCTCTGTCTCTGCAGTGATCGTGAGGCCCCAGGTTGGGCTGGGAAGAAGGCAGGCAGCACGGGCATGGGGACCCGCTCTGGGAGTCTTAAGGACAGGGCCCTGCCCTGAGGTCTGGTCTGGGGGTCACAGCTCTGCCCTGGGGTCTGGGGGGACACGGCTCCCCCAGAGCTCTTCTGAGTAGGCATAGCCATCTCCTCTGGGCCTCTCTCTTGGGCCAGGGCCGGCAGGCAGGCATTTTAATGGGGAAACTGAGGGGCCACAGGCTGAAAGCTGGCTCTGGCCGGGCCTGCCAATCCGTCGCACAGATGCACACGGATCACCTGGGCTCTGGCGAGACGCTGCTTCTGACCTGGAGCCCCGGGTGGGACCGGAGCCTGCATTTCCAGTGAGCTCCTAGGGTGCTGGTGTGTGCGCCCAACTGACCAGGGACAAGCGGAGCCAGTGGCGTCCCACTGGGAGCTGCTCTGCTGCCCATCAGGCCTCCAGGCCAGGCTTGAGGGACTGTGGGTGACAAGGGTGCCCTGGGGGATGCAGCAAAAGGCCTACTCGCACGGGGCTGCCCCCACTTAGTGTCTTGGGGTGGGAGCTCACATCTCCTGGTGTCTCTACTCCATCCCCTCCCAGGGCGCAGCCTCTCTCCTGGCGGCTACCGGCCCCTCCCCAGTAACTATAGCCACCCTTCCGGATGCACCTCTGACTGGGCCGCAGGGCTCTCTGAGTAACTCTGCCCTCACATCCGCCTCCAGGGTGGACCCACACATACCTCCAGGCCCTCCCTCGCCCAAGCCTGGCCTGTGCCCACGGCCCTCTCTCCACCTTCCCCTCCCCGGCAGAATCACCTCTGTCTAGAACACCGTCAGACCCCCGCCCTGGCCTGTGTCCTAGAGGCGCCCGCCTGGAGCCTGCACCCTTTCCCAGGACCCCTGTGGGGGGACCGCTGCTTCACCCACCCGCAGAGGACGGGCTGAGCTTCTGGGTGCTCATCCTCAGGCCCAGGTGTGGCACAGGGCAGCTGTTGGTGGGGGTGGGAGGTGGAGCTGGCGCACAGGCTGGGGCCACACGCACGCAGGGCCAGCCTTGCAGAGCAGGGCAGCTCAGGTCTCGGAGCCGGGAACCTAGACTCGCGCTAGACGGTCCAGATTTTGTTTGTTTGTTTGGGTTTTTGTTTTTTCCGCGCCATGTGGCAGGTGGGATCTTAGTTCCCCGACCAGGGATTGAAACTGCTCCCCCTGCATTGGAAGCACAGAGTCTTAAGCACTGGACCGCCAGGAAAGTCCCCGTCCAGTTTGTTTCGATGGTATTTTATTTTAGCTTTTTAAAGCCTCTTTTAGAACCGTCATACTTTTGGCTCTCCATTTACCCCAGGCCCCAAAAGGTAAGGGTGGGTAAGGAAACAAAGTTCTGATCACTTCCCCTAAAACTGTGCACATCTGTATACCGAGATGGGACGGACACTGAACAAGCAATCCTGGTGTCCACACCACCCCCTCCATCCACACCGTCCACACCACCCACTCCGTCCACACCATTCATCCATCCACACCATCCACTCCGTCCACACCGTCCACACCATTCACTCCATTCGACTCCGTCCACTCCTTCATCCCTCCGAGCTTGGTGACCTCCTGCGGCCACGGGCCGTGGCAGCAGCCAGGCCTTGCCCAGCAGCCCCTGGCTTCCCTGGCCTGAAGCCCAGCCTTGCCTGGAGCTGTCCTGAGATACGGACTGGACTGTGAAGCCTGGGTGACTTTCCAGACTCCACCTCAGCCCTCAGCCCAGGCCTGAGGAAGTTCTTTGATCTTGCTTCGAGGGGCATGTGGCTGGGAAGGGCACGATGGAGCCCAGACTGGGGCCATGAGCCTTTTGTTTGCAGCACCAGGCAGTGGGCCGGCCCTAGACCCAGCTCAGAGGCCAGCAGGCGGAAGCCAGGCCTTGGGTCTGTGGGTGCAGCAGACAGTCTGTGGGAGGGAGAGAGCTCCTGGGGCTCTGGGCTCCCCCTGCCCCGGACGTTGCTGATTTCTACTCCGTAACCCCTTGGTCCTGGGGTGCAGGGACGAGGGGCTGAATGTGAGGGGTTGGGGGACCCGCATTCAGTGATCTGTCGGGTAACACACCAGAGCCCTGTGCGCAGCCTGGAGAAGGTGGGCTGCATTTGAAGTAGGGGCGACGAGGGGCGGGGCTTGAAAGAAGAGGAGGAGCCAGTGCAGAGCAATAGGCAAGGGGGTGGGTTCCCAAAACCCTCCCACAAGCAAAGTCCGCTGGATTTCTCCCAGGGGGCACCGCGTTTCTCAGACTGAGGTCTATATCCCTGGGGATCTGTAAGAGATTTTCTTCCCCTAATAGGGCAATGTGGGAAATACTGAACATAAGGACTCTCAAAGGGTCGTTTGCAGTCCTGTGGGGCAGGGGCCTGAGAGAGCCCAGCTATCTGCAGAGATGCTCTCAGGGAAGGGGGGATCCTCCGCACGAGGAGGGCAGGAGGGCAGAGGCTGCCCTGGCCTGGGGATGGGCAGAGAAATGCGTCCCAAGTACCAGCCTGCCCAGGGGTTGGGGGCGGGGGGCCCCCCATTAAACTAACGAGGCATTTGAAACCCACTCTTTTACAAGCTGGACGTTCTCCAGTTAAGGCCCAGGCTCCCAGCCCAGGCCACAGTTAGCACATGGCCTCCTCAGCCTGCCATTGGCCTCCACTCCCCAGAGCGGCTGAGAGGAGACATGGAGCTCCCTGCCCCACAGGTGTGCAGGGCAGGCGAGGAAACTAAGATCCCAGTGAGGCCCTGGACTGGACACCTGCCCAGAGGACCTCCATCCCCCCCTCTGGGAAGAGTCCTTGACCCCAGTTATGAACCCAGGACCGCCACGTGAACAAGAGGCTGAGTCCTGTTCCTGCCTCCCCCTTCCTCCCTCCCCTCCCTGCGTCTGACCCTTCCTCCCGCCCTGTGCTGGGGACAGAGTGGTGGGGACCCAGGATGTGAACTCAGGCCCCACGCTGTCAGGCAGGTCTGGAAAGGGGGTGTTCCTATGCCTATTTCACCAAGGGGGCTCCAGAGCCCTGAGCCTGGTCCCACTCTGAGCCCTGAGCCTGGTCCCACTCTGAGCCCTGGCCCTGGTCCCACTCTGAGCCCTGGCCCTGGTCCCACTCTGAGCCCTGAGCCTGGTCACACACTGAGCCCTGGCCCTGGTCCCACTCTGAGCCCTGAGCCTGGTCACACACTGAGCCCTGAGCCTGGTCACACACTGAGCCCTGAGCCTGGTCCCACTCTGAGCCCTGAGCCTGGTCACATGCTGAGCCTTACTCCTGGCCATAAGGAATGGATGCTGTTCTAGTCTTAGGACCCAAGCCCAGAGTGTTGGGGAAGGACAGAAAGGCTGCTGTGCTCACGGGCACAGGGCGCCTCAGAAAGGGCTTAAGCGGCCACCAGAGAGCTCAGGCTGGTGGGACTCTGAGTGTCCTGAGTAGAAAGCTCGGTGTCCTGAGTTGCTCTGGCACCTGCCCTCGGCCAGTCTCCCCTCTTCCTTCCCTTCCCGCTCACGCAGAGCCTGGCCCCTACCCCCGCACTGCAGCCTTCTGTTTCCCTGCAGCAGGGAGAACACCAGCACCTCCCTACCCATCCTGAAGGGCCCCAGTCTCGGGGTGGGGGTCTCTGAGTGTCCACCTGGCCCGGGAGTGTCCCAGCTAGCCCCTCCTTGAGCCTCCCTGGCTCCTTCAGAGGAGGGACAGAGAGAGACGTGGAGGATGGGGATAATTCACTCTGGGTCCCCAGGTGCGAGGGCTGCTCCTCTTTGGGCTGGTCTGGGCAGCAAGGAGCCAGGATGCAGGGACGCCCGTGCTCCTGATCATGGGCAGCTGGTGTTCTCCAGGAGCGAGAAGGTGGGAAACTGGATAAACAAGGGAGTCCCCGCAGCCAGCGGCCAGCAGGGCTCACCTGGGACAGCCCGGCACGCCCTCCTTGCAGGTTGGGGCTGAGCCACAGAGTGGGGGGGGCACTGCCAGCTCCCCAGTGAGGGGCACTAGAGATGGGCCAGGAAGGGTGAATAGGAGCTCACCAGCCAGAGCAGGGGCCAAGGTGAACAGGTACACCATCTCAGGGGATGTCTGCATGGGAGAGGCTCCCTCTCTGAGATGGTGCCCTTGGGTTCTGTTCCAGCAAAACGTCATGGAAACTTCGGCACACCCTGGGCAGAGCCATTATCCTGTTTAATGCGGTGCCAAGGGACAGCCGTGTCACAGGCACAGCTCCTGCCCTCCAGTGTCCATCTCCCTCTAGCACCCTCTGCTGGCAAAGTGGGAGTGTGGCGGGCAGCCTTGCTGCCAGAAGCTGGGCACAGAGGGTAGGTGTGGACCTGAGCCCATTTCACCACCAGCACCCTGTGAATATTAATAAAGGGAAAGTCACTAAAATGGAGTTGGGATGCCAGAAGAGGGCGATCTCATGCACCTACCCCTCAAGGTCAATACAGATCCCAACAGGAAGAGACCTACCTTGCATCTCTGGCAAGAAGTGACACCAAGACCAGCAGGAGGAAGGAAGATTTTTCTCCCTGCCCAACAACAGCCCAGCCAATGAAAAGCTACCACTCCGTCAACTCCCAGTTTCCTCCAATGGACTCTGTTTATAACAGCCCCTCCCAACTCCCCTTCTCCTCTGCAAAAGAGTCTCCTCTTCTTTGCTTTACCAGACATGCATATAGTTCACCACAGTTGCATTCTTTGCAAATCCCAAATTGCAATCCTTTGCTATTCCAGAACAAACACATTTTGCTGGTAAAATAACTGACTGTTATACTGTTTTAGGTTAGCAACCCCCTCCCATAGCCGAGACCACGCGCCCCTCAGGGCTCTTTCAAACCTCGCTCCAGCCCAGGACTGGAAGATGCCTCGAATGGGCAACTTGGGCCTGGCCCAGAGCACACTCCCTCCCCCTCCCTGCGCTGTGGAGAGCTCTGTCTGCTCCTGTTACCCTCCTAGGGCTCCAGAGAGCGAGGCCACCGGTAGGGGCTGGAGCAGGGTGGCTCCAGGGCCACACTTCCCACCCGGACGAGGAAGCAGGGGACAGTGGAGGCCACGCTTGCTCGGGGCAGTGGAGTTTTCTCTGCCAGGTTCAGACCTCGAGTTCGTGCCCCTTGCCAGGTGGGGAAGGGTCTTGAACAGACACTGAAGTGGCTGAGTGGGCACAGGATTGCCGCCCATCTTTCCCCAGTTTGGAGGATGCCAGCAGGGATGGTTTTGAAGGAGAACCTTGTGTCCCCAATGCTGCCCTGAGGTTCTCGATCCCCAAAGTTCAGGTGCCCTCTTGGTTGGTGAGGTAAAAGCCGGGTTGCTGGTCTGCGGGCAGGGACCCAGGCCACGCTGTTTATACCACCACTGGGTCCCCTCTGCCTTCCCGTGCCTGCAGTGCCCAGCTTGGAGCCTGCCACCTGGAGGACCTGTGTCGCTGTAGGGCAGGTGGCTCCTGCAGGACCGTGCGGGGCCTGGGGAAGTCAGCTGGCCTCCTGGAGGCTGGAACGCCCCGAGGGCAGCACCACCTTGCTGGTTCTGCTGCAGAGGCCTGGCCAGTGGGCAGGCTGGGCCTTGGCATCTTGGCCCCCAGGACCCTGGCAGATGTCCTCAGTCTGCAAACGGGAGACAGGTAGGGGAGGACTGGGCGAGCTGGAGACAGTGAGGCCCCTACGCACTGATCTTTTCATTTATTCACTCATCCACAGACACTTATGTACCTCCTCGTGCTGGGCGCTGTGTCCAGCACTGGCTCACGCTGGCCTTGGCTGGATTGGAAGGGGGCCCTGGGCGTGAGAAGAGTGAAGGGAATGGTCTCTGCACACGCTTGCCACAGTCCCAGGGAGCGGAGAAGACCTTTCTGGGAGGTCCTCAGGCGGGGGCGGCGGGCCGGTAGTTCAGACACCTGACTGTAGCCTCTGGCCTCCAGCAGCGAGAGCTTAGGCAAGCCGCCTGCTTCACTCTCGGCTTTACCATGAGCCCCCGCATGGCCAACCCTGGAAGGCACCTACCAGAGACCGCCGTAGGCCTGGCCGCGCCTGTGCCCCGTTCCCAGCACCGGCGCTGCACTTCCTGGCCTGGATCCCATTTCCCCCCAGCAAGGTAGGGAATCGATACCCCCCTCAGTCCCTGAGGCCCCAGCACTGACAACTGGGAGACGGTACCCGCGCTTCCTCGCCCAGGTGGGACGATTCTGAGGTGAGGGTTCTACATGGGCGTCAGAGAGCCCCAGGGGGCCATCTGCAGTGGCAGCTGGTTGGTGGCCTCCCTTCCCCGTCTCCCCTGGAGATGAGCCTTCACCTCCGGAATAAGCCACCTGCTCTCCAGCCCTTGTCTCAGGGCTGCTCCTGGGAGGCCTGGAACTTAGTGCCTTCGGCACCTGGCACACAGCTGATCAACCGCCAGCAGCTACGGCCATGATGCTAACGATTATCTCAGGGGTTGTGGGGCTCCCAGGGAGGCTGCAAACACCTGGACAGTAGACCTGCCCACGGCCGAGGGTCCTGGAAACTGCGGCTGGATCTCCCTGGGCTGCTGAGTCCGCAGAAACCTTCCCAAGTGGAAGCTGAGCCAGGTGCGCCCCCCAGACCACACTGAGGCTGCTGAGATCACATAGAGCACATAGAGCACTTAACTCGCTGTTGCAACTGTTAGGACGTGAGGAATGTATTTTCTTGATTCAGTTTTAAAAATACAAGGAACAGCAAGACATAGACATTCAAGATCTATTACGACGGATCGTGTTCTGACATCACCTGGAGCCGAGTATGACTATCTAAATTCAAATTAAACAACGTAAAATCGGTTCCTCTATCACACGGGGCAACGCTTCACGCACTAGGCAGCTGCGGGCGGGCGGCTACGGGCGTGGAAGCAGCCCCGGGGGAAGGGCAGTGCTGGCAGGTGGGGAACCTGCCGCCGTGGTCACAGAACCTTCCTCCCGCTTCCCACATCCCCAGCTCCACACAAGCCAACGCTACCGCTGCATCAGCGGCTCTTTCGCTGGCAAATCAAACATGTCTCTCTAGTTCCACTCGTCCCGGTGACCCTGCGGGGCGAGCACAGCCCCGTCTTTCACTGTTTGCCGGCCAGAGGCGCTGACAGTTTGTGGGGAGGCAGCCTTGCCACAGAGCTTTGCATCCCAGCCCTTGTGCGTTCTGCCGCTGCTTCTGAAGCCCTGCATATGCTTCCCAAAGACCTAACAAGATAAGAAACGTCCCAGTGGGGAGCCATCAGAGCCCATGGATCAGGGCTGATCTAACCAATTTCCTTCCATAAAGTGTCCCAAAGAGGAGGAAGGTCTCTCACTTGGCTTGCCTTGGGGCTTTACCCCGTGGCAAGCTTGAAACGTGTTCAGCTGAGCCTTCATTTTGTCACCTGTAGGATGGAGAAGGTGTGAGTGCCCTTCTCACTGGGTGGATCTGTGCAGGCCCAGCTTAGGACAACAGCTCGCCACACACTGTCCATTCGTTTATTGATCACCGGCTGCATAGACTCGGCTGCCTTCTCACCCTCAGGGGATTCTACCAAGAGGCTTCCCCGTAAGAGGTCCTGGGCTTCTGGATGGTTTGAGAAAGCCTGTGTCATTATGCAGATGGATCCCCGTAGTAGGTAGGGGGGAGACTGGTTGCTTTTCTCACTCAGCACAATTCCCTTCAGACTCATCCAGGTTGTTGCCTGTTTCAATACTTTGTTGCTTTTTATTGCTGAGAAATATTCCATGACATGGATGGACCACAGCTGGTTTAACCACTTGCCCATTGAAGGACATCTCGGTTGTTTCCAGTTTTTGGCACTTTTAAATGAAGCTGCTATACACGTTTATCCACGGGGTTTTCTTGTGAACATACATCTTCATTTCTCTGGAATACACACTCAAGAGTGCAATCGCTAGGTCATATGGTAGTTGCGTGCTGAGTTTTATGAAAAGCTGTCGCGCTGTTTGCCCCTGTGGTGATGTAACTGCACACTCTCACCAGCGATGTGTGGATGGCCCTGTTGCTATGCCTCCTCATCAGCATATGGTGAGGTCACTATCTTTACTTTAGTACTTTGATAGGTGTACAGTGATATCTCATTGTGACTTTAATTTGCGTTTTCATAAAGGCTAATGCTGGTGAAAATCTTCCCATGTGCGTATTTGCCACCTACCTCTGCTTATTGGTGAGATGTCTGTTCGTACGTTCTGACCCATTTTCTTTCTTTTTTTAATATTTTATTTATTTATTTATTTTATGTTTTTGGCTGCATCAGGTCTTAGTGGTGGCACACGGGATCTTCGCAGAGGCATGCAGGATCTTTCACTGCGGTGCACAGACTTCTCTCTAGTTGAGGCACGCGAGCTCAGTAGCTGCGGCCTGCAGGCTTAGTTGCTCCGAGGCATGTGGGATCTCAATTCCCTGACTAGGGATCGAACCCGCATCCCCTGCATTGGAAGGCGGATTCCTTACCACTGGACCACCAGGGAAGTCCCCTGGCCCATTTTCTAATCGGATTTTCTTCTTTTTAATTGTTGAGTTTTGAGAGTTCCTTAGAATTTTAGATGACACTTTGCTGGATACGTGCCTTGCAAATATTTCCCCCAGTCTGTAGTCTGTCTTTTCGTCTTCTTATCAGTCTTCAGCAGGGCATAAGGTTTTAATTTTGATGAAGCCACTTTATCAACTTTTCTTTTCATGGATTGTGCTTTTGGTATCAACTCTAAGAACTCTTTGCTTAGCCCTAGATGGTATCTCTTTCCATATCTTTTTAATGGTTATAGGACCTGTAGATATGTCATCCTTTTCATTCCTGATATTGATAATTTGTGTCTTCTCTTAGTCATAATCATTCTTTCTAGGGATTTATCAGTTTTACTATTTTTTCAAAGAAAAAGAGATCTCTTGGCGGGGGTCTCTGTGACCGCTCCGTGGGCTCCGCTCGATGGCGATTCTAGGTGTTAGTGGTTCCCTGATGCAGTGGTTGGCCGACTGCAGCCTGAGAGCAGTCCGGCTGCTTGTTTTTAGTTGCACCTGGGAGCCGAGAACATCTTTTGTACGCTTAAACGGTGGGGGTGGGGGGAGCGGGGGGAAGCAACTTTTGTGAAATATATGAAATTCAGGTTTCGCCTGTCATAAGTAAAGTTTTTTTGGAACGTAGCCACGGTTGTCCATTTCCATGTTTACCGCCTCTGGCTCCGTGTATCTCGCTGCCACCTGTGCCACTCCTGTCGCAGGCAACTCTTTACACTATAGATATCGTTGGGTTAAATATGCTACGTAATTCTTTAACCCTATGTGGTGAAACCCCAAGACCTCGTTGTTATTGCTTCAGATAATGATATTCATTTACATTGTCTCACATTCACCCTTTTCTTCCCTTCTTTCTGTGCATTTCTGTGCTTCTGTTTGAGATCATTTCTCTTCTACCTCTTATAATTTTTTTGAGTGTGGTTCGCTGGGGGTAAGTTCTCTGAGATTTTTTTTCTCTGAATTTGTTACCTTTGGTCTTTCTTTTTATTTATTTATTTAGGGGTTTTTTGTTTTTTGTTTTTTTCTGGCTGTGCTGCGAGGCGTGTGGCATCTTAGTTACACCACCAGGGATCGAACCTGCGCCCCCTGCATTGGAAGCGCAGTCTTAGCCACTGGACCACCAGGGAAGTCCCTGTTACCTTTGAATTTTGAAGGATATTTGTGCTTTGTATTAACTTCTAGATTGTTAGTTATTTTCTGCCAGTGGTTTGACGATGTCATTCCATTGTCTCCTGTCTTTCACTGATTATTTTCTCTTTTGGAACTCAGTTGTTAGTCTTGATGTTGCCCCTTGAAGTGTGGTGGCTATTTTCTCTGGCTGCTCTTAAGATTTTCTCTTTATCCTTGGTGTTCAGCAGTTGTACTGTGATGTGCGTGGGTATGATTTTTCTTGATCCTGCTTCAGTTCCTTAAGGATTTCTTAAACCTGTGGGATGATATCTTTAATCAGTTTTGGAATCATATTAGCTCCTGTATCTTGATGAAATGTTGTGTCTGACCCATTCTCTTTCTTTTCTTCTTAGTGGATCCACATTGTCTCAGTCAGCTGCTGCTGCTGCTGCATATCAAGTGGCTACGCAGCTCTCAGAGTTAAAGCATTGATATTATCATCCATGCATCTGAGGGTAGGCTGGGTTCAGTGCTTCTCACTGCAGATCTGGGGTCAGCTGAGATGTTCAGCCACATGTGTTTCTCATCCTCCTGCTACAAGGGCACTAATGAGCATTTTCTCTCATGATGGTGATAGCGGCATAAGAAAGCAGTCCCTGGCAAGTTACAAGATTGAGCCCCAAGTCAAGGTCAAGGAAATAAATCCAGCCTTTGGTTGAAGGGACTGCAGAGTTATATGGCAAAGGGTTGGTTAAGAAATGGGGTCCATATTTACATCTGCATTCAAGTATGTTAGACCCTTCACCATGTCCCAGATAGCAATCTCTTTGCTGTTTTCTAGTCCTTTAAAAGTGGTACTGTGTTTAGTCTGATGTTTTCTACCTACTACTCTTCTCGATTACTAAAATCTCTCTCTTTGGTTTTGTCTCAAATGCTGCTAACCCAACTCTTGGTCCTTTCTATTATACCCTAGAGTTTTATTTCATTAATTTCTGCCACTTCATTATTTCTCATTACAGATTTCTAACTTTTGAAATGGAATGTCTAATTCCTTAATTTTCCGATGTTCTTCTTTTCTGTTATAAGCGTTTGAGTTTTAAAATGCTTATCAGTTTTCCCCTGGAAGCTGCTCTAGCTTTATCCCAGTGTTTTGTTGCATATTGTTTTGTTTTCTGTAGACTTTGTTAACTGTCCAATTTAAAGTACTTGAAGATTTTCATCATGGTGTCTTGTTTTTGAGCAGAGTGCCTATGTTGTAATTGTTGGGTGCAGGGTACAAGATATGTTAGCTGTGTTGTTCAGTGTTTTTACTAAACTTCTGCCCTCAGGTCTGTCAGTTGTTGGGAGAGGTGTGTTTAAACATTCCACAGTGTTGCTGGTTTTGTCCATTTCTCCTTGTTGTTCTAGCACTTTTTATGTATTTTGGAGCACTTCTGTTAGCTAGATACACATAAGTTTTAAGTTGTTAAAAAAAAATTTTTTCCGGTGAGTTGAATATTTTGTCATTTACGTCTCTTAGTGATTTTTGCCTTAAAGTCTATTTGTCTAACATTAATAGTATAAGTCCATGATATCTTCTTCCATCTTTTTTTTTTTTTTCTTACAGTACGCGGGCCTCTCACTGTTGTGGCCTCTCCCGTTGTGGAGCACAGGCTCCGGACATGCAGGCTCAGCGGCCATAGCTCACGGACCCAGCCACTCCGCGGCATGTGGGATCCTCCCGGACCAGGGCACGAACCCGTGTCCCCTGCACTGGCAGGTGGACTCTCAACTACTGCGCCACCAGGGAAGCCCTCTTCCGTCTTTTATGATGAATTTTTCTGTGGTCTTTTGTTTTGAGTGTTTTTCTGGATGAAAACAAAAACTTCAATCTAATAATCTGTCTCTGAGCTGGTAATTTTATCTATTGTGGTTGCTAAGGCAGGCAGATGTATTTCTATCATCAGTTATGTAGTACTTTTAATTTTTTCTATCCGTTTTTTCTCAATTATGACTTCTTTTTTCTGTACCTATGCAGAAGGTAACAAACGCTATTTCTATGACCCTTTGGCATTGACCCTTTATGCCTATGGCATCTCTAACCTCTCTGTGAACCACGTAGAAACCAGAGAACACTTCATCGTTAAGCACGTTGCTCCTGTCTTTTCATGCTCTTTGTATCCCACGTTGTCTTATTTTCTTTAACCTCCCAAATAAGAAATTATTATTTTTGTGCTCTCTAGTCAGTGTTTGTTTTGCTTTATCCACATGTCTTAGTCTGCTCGGGCTGCTACAACAAAACATCGTAGACTGGGGGGCTTAAACAGCAGACACTTATTTCTCACAGTTGTGTAGGCTGTGAGTCCAAGATCACTGCCTTGTCCTCTGTCTCCCATGTTGAGCTGAGGTCTGCATAGGGTGTAACTGCTGTTGCCTCCGAGACGTGTCTTTTCTCTCTGGCAGCTTTTAGGAGTTTCTCTTGGTTTGAAATCTGGACATTTTACTCTGAGTGTGTCTCAGTACAGGTCTGTTGTGATTGCTTGACCTGAGTATTCATGTCTTTCATCACTTTTGGAAAATCATCCATTGCTCTTTTCTTTGAACATTGTCTGTACTCCATTTTCTGTGTTCTCTTCTTCTGGGATTCTGCTTATTTCTGTATTAGCCTCTCTCCTTCTGTTCTTCATGTCTTCTAGTTTCTTCTCTGTGTTTTCCATTTCTTTTAATCTCTAGGTTGCAGTGGAATAATTTGTTCAGCTCAAATTCCAGTTTATTGTTCTCTCTTCATCTATGTGTAATCTGTTATTTAATTTCTCCCTTAAGTCTTTATTTTTGAATTTTATTTTTTGTATGCAGCACGTTCTTATTAGTTATCTATTTGATACATATTAGTGTATACATGTCAATCTCCCAATTCATCCCACCACCATCTCCCTTAAGTTTTTATATTCAAAGATTACATCATTCGCTTCCAGCAGTTTCCTTTATTTTTTTGCCTAATATTTTTTGATGGTATCTCGTTCTTTCCTCATGTTTTCTATGCTCTTTTATTTCTTAAAGCAAATTTATTTTTTATTATATATCTATGATTTCCAATGTTTGAAACTTTTGGTGGTCTACTTCTGCTTACTCATTGTTTCTTGTTTTCTTGTGTCTTTTGTGATTTTTTATTTTTTAGCAGATATTTATTGAGATAATACCTTTGGGACTCTGACTTCTGAGTTGAGCAGATATTCCTTCAGAGAGGATTTTCCTTTGTTCTTCTAGGTATCTACAGGGTGAAACCCATCATTGCCACTTAACATTTATTTTGTGGCTTGAGGTTGATTGGAATAAACCAGTAGTGGAAATACAAGCCGCAAGGTCATATGAGAGTTTCTAATTCTCAGGAATAACTTCTCTTCATATGTTTTTCTCCACGTAGAGCCAATACTGACACAGACAAGCTTCCTTGTGCAGAGAGTATCTTTTTTTCTAGTTTAGTATTTAATTTAGGGCATATCCCTTCTGAAGCTCCTCATTTATGTTTTTTTACCTTCACTTCCTCTCTTATGGAGACCAGTGCCTTGTCTGCCACCCAGCCTGTGGCTCTAGGTGACTGGAAAGAAGCAAGTATCCTGAAGGCAGCTGCCAGCTTCACTACTTGCTGTCCATATATTGTCAAGATTGTTTCCTTTTCTTTTCTTTTTTTCTTTTTTTCCCCTTCCTTCCTTTCTCCCTGCCTCCCTTTCGCCCTCCCTCCCTCTCTTCTTTCCTTTCTTCCTCTTCTGAAGTGTTCACATTAGCTTGGCATACAGTTGAAAAGTATTTAGAATGTTTTTTCATGCAACATTTTTAAGTGTTTTGTAATAGGAGGGTTTTTAGCTGCCCGGTTAGACCTGTTGCTGGGGGAAAGCATTTCTATAGCCCTTCCTTTATTCTCCTTCCTTTGTGACATGTCTAAGCCTCCACTTGAGCATCTGACTGTAGCCGGGACAGTGTGTGTGCACGTTACGTTCTTGGGTTACGTGGGAGCATTTGGAATACTTCACCACTAAGTATGGTGTTTGTTTTAGGTTTCTGGTGGGTGACTTTTAGTAAGTTACTGACATTTTTTCCAGTTCCTAGTGATCCAGGATTTTTAAAAAATCATATAAGTGAACGTTGATGATCCTCTGGTTATTATCCTTTATCCCCTTGGTTGACATCTTTTTCTAAGGCTGACTCATTCTTAACGTTTCTGGAGCAAATTGTACTTGGTCATAACCTGTTATTATTTTAATACAGCCGATTAGCCAGTTTTTGTTTTTAGTTCACAGTTACGTGGACCTCTAGTGTTCCTTTCTTGTACTGTTTTTGTTTTGTGGTAGTATCGGTTCTGCGCTTGGCCTATGAAGGGAGTGAGTTGGTAGGAGCGTTCCAAGTGCTTGAGACAGAGGATGACGTTTCAGAAGGTGGACATGCTTGTTCAGAGGTGCACACAGGCTTTGGCGACCCTGTGTCCAGCACCTTGTGATTTGCTGCATATGTATCAGGACGGGGGGGGGGCCTTTGCTGTGGTTGAGGGGCAATGTTTGAAGGCTACAGTCCCTAGCTCCTCTGTGTGTCTTCACATGGCCCGTTGAGTCCAACCGTCCAAGGGACCGACAGCTCAGAGCACCTGAGATACCTGTTCTCCCTAGAAGACTGCTTCCTATACTCAAAGTGGACCCTCAAATTCTCAGTTTTCTTGGTTTTTAAAGCCTACATACAGGTGACAACTTGGGCATGCATATATATTTTGGAGAACTTGTCACTTTGAAAGAGATGCTGCTTTTGCGGCCCACACACTCCCCTCCCCGAAGCGTGTGCCCCGAGCTGCAGCAGCGCTCGGCAAGGCGGAGCGTGCTTCCCCGCCACGCCGCGCCGCTCTGGGCTGCTGAGCGCTGCGCTTCGTGTACGTGAGCCAGAAGGAAATACTTCTTGCCCTTGCTGAGGTCACCATGGTTTGGGGTTTTCTGTCACTTGCACCACACCGGCTTTTTTTTTTTTTTTTTTTTTTTTTTTTTTGCGGTACGCGGGCTTCTCACTGCTGTGGCCTCTCCCGCTGCGGAGCACAGGCTCTGGACGCGCAGGCTCAGCGGCCATGGCTCACGGGCCCAGCCGCTCCGCGGCATGTGGGATCTTCCCGGACCGGGGCACGAACCCACGTCCCCCGAATCGGCAGGCAGACCCCCAACCACTGCACCACCAGGGAAGCCCCACACCGGCTCTTAAGGAACACGGTGGCCCACCTTAGCAACGCCACTTGCGGAATCACGCGTCCTTCCCCAGCACGTGAGCTTTCTCGTACTCTGCATGGAGTTCTGAGGGGTCCGGGTGACTGTAGGCGCTTCCCTTCACGCTCTTCCCTCAGTTCTAGCCAACTCTCTGCCCTCTGCCTCCACATGGCCTTGCAGGCCTGGCCTGGGCCTACTCACCTTGGCTGGACCTCCTTCTCTATCCGGCCAAGTTTCGACAGGTCGTCACTCAGTTGCTCTCCTGAAACCATGTGCAGTTCCCTCTTGCCCTGGTGACTCAGGGGATTAGCTCACAGCAGGCTTCAGAGAGCCTCCACCATGTCGGCTGGCTCCTGTGCCTCGACCGCTCCTGCGTCCTCTTGCCAGCAAGCTCCTCTGGGCCTCTGCACGGTCTCAGCCACGACCTCCTGTCTCTGCAGCCTGCAGGGACGGTCCCAAGCTGCCATCATGCCCACCCCGTCTGTTTGCTCACTCTCTTCAGCAGATACCCCGTCTGCTGCTCACGGAGCAAGCGTGACTGTGGGGAGTGCATCCTTTCAACTTCCCGGCCCCTTCCCACATGCGCGCTCTCTGTGCACTCCTGCCCGTCGCTCTGCTGGCTCACGGGAGAAGCGTCCGCTCTCCCTGCCGAGGCTGCGGCCTCTGCTCTGGATCCCGTTCCGTTCTGCCTGCACCAGCTGGGCCCCTGCCTCCTGCTTCTGTCCTCCGCCGACTGGCTCCCCACTCTTCGCAGATAAAGGCTCCCAAGTCTTTACACTCTTAATGTGGCACCGATGTTGACCCTTGATCTGTTTTTTCTAAACTCTAGCCTCTTACAGCTCCTTCCTTCCACAGTGACTTCTGGAAAGAGTATCTATCACACTGGTGACAACACGTTTCCCAGTTCACCTGAACTCCTCATCCTGCAATACGCTGGTATCTCCCATCATCTGCCATTGAAAGCGATCCTCATCAAATCACCAAAGACCCACCAGGTCCAAATTTAGGGATTCTCCATATTCACAGGTCTTGACTTCCCGGTTATCTTACACTGCACCTAACCGTCCTCCTGGTGAAGAGACTCCAGTTTCAGGTGCCATGGTAACTCTCACGTAGTTGACCTCTTACCTCTCTTGCCTGCCCTAACAAAAGGGATGCTCCACAAGCTCCTATCCTAGGATTTGAGTCGGGAGTAGCTGGGGGATGCCATTCCTGGACCCCGGCATGAGTAGCAGGGTGTGAGCGCAAAGCCTGTGCTTGGAAAAGGGACATGCGCGCAGTAGGAGCCTAACAGAGGCTGGAAATCTTCAGTCCTGGAGTTGCTGGCCAAGCCTCAGGGAGCTTCTGGCCCACCTAGACCTCTGGTTTAGAGGGTCCAGATGTGACAGAGAGGGCCCTCCTCCCTGCCTGCCCCACAGTGCCTCCTTCTGCGGCCACCGAGACTCTTTGGAAGGTTCCCAGGCTGCCCCCACCAGCAGTCTCCCTGAGTCAGACCAGGTCGGGGCAGGCTGGAGTGTGGGCAGACGGGGTAGGAAGGTGAGCTGCAGATGGTGCTGCCCCCATCCTAACACCGAGTCAACGCCACGGGGGAGAAAGCCTTTGTTTTGTGCGCAACTGTGACTCTGACTTTTCAGCTGTCTTTGGACAGCTGCATCTCAACTGAAAACCGAGAAAAGGCTGACCCTGCTGCTGTCTACCTGCTCAAGTTTCAGATGCTGGACAAATGCATGTGAAAGAATTTGTGAGTCCACCCACCTGTGCCAGCTGGTGGGTGAAGTGCATGCTTATTCAGCAGAATTCCTTGTCTTCTGTCTCCTGGAAGCTGGTAGCAAGAGCTGACGGAGAGCAGCCATGGGGCCTCCCCCGTCAGAAGAGGGCTGTCCCCAGGACGATGTCCCACTCCCCACGCTGAGCAGTATTTCTTTCGCTTCAGGGATGTCTTACGCCCAAATCATTGTGTCTCCCCCACTGACCCTGGGCCCCCCCAAAGGTCAGAAGCATCTGAGCACTACTCTTCATGGGTGGGCCTCAGGCCCTCACTTCCAACAATACTGAGGCCCTCCAAGGTGAAGGGGAGTCAAGAGTGGTTGTCAGCAATAAACAGACTTACAAGTCTTGATTTCAGAGAGAAACAACTTGTAGACGAAATCGCTGTGGGGAAGGTTTGGCCTTGCTCTAATTTGACCTGCCGACCTGCCGGCTAGAGCCAGACAGATTCGATTTCCCCACTCCTTCCCCATTTCGAGGTCCCTGGAAAGTCAGACCACCAGTGAGCTAATCAACGGAAAACAAGTTTAATGCAACAGGTTCCAACCGTCTGCAGCCAGTCGGCTTCATCATGGCAGCCTGAGGCCCAGGAGCCCAGAGGCCAGTGTCAGGAAAGTCACCAGCCCCGCACTGCTGCCCCTGCGGCCCTGCCTGCTGCCGACGCCCTCCTCTTTGTATCTATCTTCTATGTTTTCTTTGATGACTGGTTTCTGGTTGTTGCACAGGTCCTGCTTACAGCACGCCACGAACAGGAAGGGCGTGGGCTTTATGAGCACGAACGACTTGGGCATCTGTGGAGGTGGACTGATTGTCCCACAATACTTTACGCACTGCTTGGAAACATAGAAGAACCGTGGAAATGTTCCTAATGGGAAATAAGGACAGAGACAGAAAGGAGTCACGTGAATTGAAAACGACACCAACACCATTTCTGTCTGAAATCTGCCCGACCCTGACCCTTCCGGTGGCGCCTCTCAGAAGCCCCGCTCAGAGAGGGCACCTGATGGGGAGTCGGGAGCCATCACCACAGAGGAAGAGGATCAGGTCTTTGTGTTCAGATTTGCTCCTGGGAGTGGGGTGTGGCATCGGATGCCCCCAGCCTTGGCCTGTCCGCGCGCACCGGGAACCTGGGCCTGGCAGTCTCCGTTTGGGAACGTACAGGCTCCTTAGGCCTCAACTTCTCAAACGCAGGGCCGCTCAGGCCTTTGTGACCACGGACAGACACACGAGAGCAAGGGGCTCCCGGCCATCCCAGCCAGTGCCCGGAGCTCGGAGCTGCCCCCCGAGGGGCCGCTGCCCAGGGCCTGGGTGTGAGTGCTGTGCCAGTGAGCCTGCCGCAAGGGCACAGCTCAGCGCTGGGTGACGGGGCCCGTCTTCCGACTTCACCTCATCTCATATTTCACCGTGCAGTCATCTTTCCACGCTAAGTTATCAGGTCCACGTGAGGCCTCAGTGGGGCTTACACCTCGACCCACTCAGCACCCCGCACACTTCCTGGAACATGGAAGCCTCCAGAAGCGACTGACGAACGGAAAGTGAATTCTCCAGCCCTGACGAAGCCACTGCTGGGTCACGCCGGGGCCCTCAGACTCGCCCTCGGGAGAGAGCTCCTCATGCGGCCAGAAGTCCTCGGGCGAATTACAGATGGCCCAGCAGTGGTGTCCAGTCGTTTTAAAGCATGCACACTCCTTTCAGAACATATTTTAAGCCCATGCCCCTAATTATGTACATCTCTTGTAAAAGCTACTCTTGGTGGGACATCTGAAGTCCTTAAAGCTTAATTTTTCACTTAGAAGTGAATGAAAAGAAGTCTCCGTTACTTTCTTCCTGCACTTCAGCACTTCACCCTGGCCAGCGGGCAGTGCGTGTGGCCCTACGTCGGCCCTGCTGTGACTTAGCTGGGTCTCCTCCATGGTCCACCTGCCCTCCTGGCTTCACAGGACTTTGCTCTTCAAATTTAAAAAAAGGGTAGCTTTCATATTAGTTATTCTCTACTGAGGAAAACTAGACAGACCCTGAATCCTGACAGTATCCCACTGACCTGCCCGTGGAAGCCCAGTACTAACTGAGGTACTTACTCACGGCCACAGTACTACAATACGAGACGCCCTGGCTACAGTTTGTTGGTCTTTCACAATCGAAACTGTTCTCCTTCTCGCAAACGTGACACCTCAGTACGTCTGAAATGAGGAATAAAAAGAAAATGGAATGTGGCAGCTCTCAGGTCCTGTCAGACCAACACCCCCCATCCTCTCCTTCCTCCAAATGAGAACAGCCTGGGGTCCCGCTGTCTTCCCAGCTCCCCACAGCCCGCCCCATGCCCGGAGCTCCTTCTCTGCTCTCTGGGCTTCCCTCATCCACACACAGGGTCTGTCTCTCTCACACCTCCACACCAAGACCCACCACACGAACCCGACACGCACAGACACTCGTCCCAGAGACACGCAAGCTCTCACCGTCATATGGCAACACCCAAGGCTCACCTCCCCCCACCCCGCCCAGCCTCAGGGATGTGCCCCATCCACACACAACACTGTCGTCTCACCTCTGACTTCTCTAGAAAAAGAAACGCCACAGCTTTGGAGTCTGCTCTCACACACCCTTTCCATCCCGCTTCCTGGCCCGCCCCACCTCCTTCAGCACCCGGCCCCACCTTCCCCTCCCGAGATCCCGGAGCGGCGGCCCACTGTCAGCTCTGCCTCACGGCGGGACTTGCTGCTGGGGGAGAAGCTGGTCACGCTCCTGCAGCTCTCTGTTCTCAAAGGCAGCCCCAGAAGGCCCAGCGATGGCTGCGCCAGGCTTGGCCTCCAGCCTGACCTCCCCCAGGAAGGCAGGGCTGTGGCAGGGAGAGCTGGGTGCTGGGGAATAAAGCCAGCCTTCCGGACCTGCTCTCGGGGGGCTCCACATCAAGAGGCTCCCCCACTAGGCATCCAGGAGCTGACCACCCTCTTCACGGTCTTTTGCCCACTGAGTCCTCTGTGCTGCAACTATCCAAACCCACCTGGGGCCAGGGCGGCACCCAAACGGGGATGGCCACCCCCGAGTCCGCACAGGCGTTCCGGCCCACCGCCTCCTCCCAGCCCAGGAGGCCGAGGGCCTGGAACTTACTTTGCCTTACAGACACGGTGACGTTGGTCTCCACCCGTGGCAGGCTCATGAGCAGCAGCCAGACAAGGAGGACGGTCATCTCCGAGGACGTCCGGCCCTGAACGTGAGAAGCGAGCAGGCCACGTGCTCAGCCCTGTGGCTCCGCGCTTAGATCTGGCCCCTGTGTGTCCACCAGCATTTGGAGCCCTTCTCCGCTGGACACCGGGGCAGACCCTCTCCTCCTCGCCCATGGGCCTGGGGCCAGGTGTGGCCTCTCGGTGCTCGGTGGCCTGTCACCGCCACTAAGTCCCCTCTATCCCCAGGGACGTCAGCACTCCCTGGAACTCTGCATTCATTCGCCCACGCCCCAGCAAACCTGCTCGGCAGGTGTGCCCGCTGCTGCTCCCTGAAGGCTGCACCAGGTTTCCCCCACCGCGGATCTGAACTCCTGCTCTCAGGAGCCCTCATGGGGCACCCTCCCACCCAGCACCACAGGCCTTCCTCCTCCATCTTCATCTCCCTCTCCATCTGTGGCCAGGGCATCACCATGCATCCTGACCCCAGGGCACAGGAAGGCGCGGGTACCCCTGCAGCACCCAGCCCATCCCAGGCTGGCCTTGCCACCCCGGATGCCGAGGCCGGCTCTCCTCTCACCAAGCCTGCAGGCCTCACGCGCCCCGTGCACTCCTGCCCGCTCCCTTCCGGGCTCCCCTCTCCTGCTCCTTCTGGAATGTTCCCCAAGTTCCACACCCACATTCGCCCTGCTATCTGGCGGGTGGCGGGTCAAGGAGGCGAGACATCGGCCATGCGTCTGCGGGCGGCAGGGCCCTCTCGCGGAGGGAGCGGACACCCACCGCCCCTCCCACTCCGCAAGACCCTGCCCCCTGAGGGCGGGCCGCGCACGCGCACCCGGCGCCTGGCGCTAGGGGAGAGGCTGCTCCAGGTACCCCTGGTGCTGGCACCCTGTCGCTTCCCGGGCCGCACGGGATCGCGTTGTGGTTTCTCCCACGTCGTGGCCCCAGAGCGGCGTGGCGCGTGGCCGTTCCCCGCCTGCGTTCTTCCCGCAGCCCTCTCCTGCAGACGTGCCTTTGTTAGCACTGGCAGCACCTTCGCAAGAATTCTGTTTTTTTACAGTGGCGGAGCATCCACGGCCTGGATGTAAGAGAGTGTATTTACAGAGCCTCCTTCGATGAGCCTTTCTGTTGCTTACAGCGTGTCGTACTAGAAATAGAGCTGCAGTTGTCCGTAATGTTATTTCTTACGAGTGCAGGTACACCGGAAGGACGGTTTCCCAGAAATTCGACTGACAGTCTCAGGTTCAATGTATTTGCAATCTAGATGCACTTGCCCAGCAGCTACATCAGTTTTCTCCTCCCATCTCTGAGAAGTGTGAGTGCCCGTTCCCACAGTATCGTAAAAAAGAATGCATTCTTATCCACCCTTTGGGTTTTCACCAATCCAGTAGATAAAAATAGTATCCCGTAGCATGAATTTGCATTTCTTTAATCATGAGTGACGTTGAGCAAGTTTTTGCATTCAGGTAGATATGTGTATTCCTTTTTCTGTGCTCTCTATTCAAGTCTGTTGTCTAAATGCACTGTGACAGTAGTCCACTGTCTGCCATAAAAAGTCAAAAAAACCTTTTTCCTATCTGATACAGGTCTTGGTATTTTTGCCAAGCAGAAGTGCTTGCTTTTCATGGTCAAAGATAAACAAAGTCAGACACTAGTTAAAGTGGTAAGGATGGATTTTGATCAGGAACATTCTATCTCAGTGGGGAAAAGAGTCTGTGTGAAGGGAACTCCACTTGGATTTGCACAGGGGTGACTGGGCATCTCAAAGGGAGAGTGAGGGAGTACGGAGGTGGCGAGAGGGGCTCAGTGGAGTCAGGGAGGTGAAAATTACAGAAGCAGGAAGGCACGGTTGGTCCCTGTGAAACCCACTTGGGTTTGCTAACTGGCACTTATCTAAGTTAAGCTCCCGCCCTCCCACGGAGGCTGGGAGAAGGGGCCCATCTTCAGGTGGCCGCCGGAACACAGTTCTTCAGGCGGGTACTTTAAGGCAGGGGTGGGGGGATTTGAGTCACCCTAGGGATGCGGCCTTCAGCTGTTAGAAGCGACCTTAGTGTTTGCTCTAGTCCCTACAGGCCAAGCTTGAGGCTTAGTTGATAAAAGGCCCAGAGGAGCCTGGCTGGAGTTTGGTCAGGAGAGGAGCTTTATCACCATCTTTTCTTTTATGGTTCTGGATTTTGAATGGTAGTTAGAAAAAAGCTACAGTAACCAAGACAGTGTGAGGCTGCAGCTGCAGAAAGCTTAGACATACGATCAACAGAACGGACTAAAGAGTCAAGAAACAGACCTACCCATGTGTGATTGATCGATTTTAGACAGAAGTGCCAAGCAAGATAATGCAATGAAGAAAGGGCCACCTCTGTGACAAATGGTGCTGGGACCTTTGAGCAACCAAATGCAAAAGATATGCCCCCAAATGAAAAGAACTTGTAAAAAAGAAAAGCCAAAACATAAACGTGACTTTCCCCTTACCTCACATCATATACAAAAATCCACTGGAAATGGATCACAGGTATAACTATAAGCTATAAAACTTATCTAAATACAAAGCTAGAAGACTTCTAGAAGGAAACAGGAACAATTTTTTCAATCTTGGGTTAGTCAAAGAATTTTTAGATAAGACACATAAAGCATGAATCATGCAGGGCAAAACTGCTACAGTTTGTAGGGAAAGAACGCTGATGCCTGTAGCTCCTCTGGAAATGAATCAAAAGATAAGATGAACTAAAGCATGGTCGGAGAGATGGATGGATATGTGGAAAAACTAGTCAAATGTTAAGGGTGGACTTTAGGTGGTGGGTATCCTTGTATTTGCTGTAAATTCTTTCAACTTTACTGTTTCAAATAATTCATATAAAGTGCCAGGGATTAAAAATGTGCTCTACAGAAAATTCCTTGGCGGTCCAGTGGTTAGGACTCCATGCATTCACAGCCACGGGCCCGGTTCGACCCCTGGTCGGGGAACTAAGATCTCGTGAGATGAGTGGCGTGGGCAAAAAAAATTATTTTTAATAAAAAAAAATGGGCTGTACGTGATTTAGCCCAGATTCAATCCATTATGAGAATCATGACACAGAGCAGAAAATATTTCAACAAGAGGCTGAATTCGCCTCCTCAGCTAAAGACTGAAGGTCCAGAATTTGGTTGCATAACCCTGAGTGTAGGAATCTAAGGCTTTGCAGAGTTAAATGGGCTGGGGGTGGTATTTAGAATGTTTTAGGATTGCTAATCACAGTCTTACAAGCTATGGGGATAGAAAAAGGAATAAGAATATCATTAAATGAATGAGAATTAAAATAGGTGGCCTTTCGCACCACTCCCGTTGTCCCTGATACGGCAAAGACTGTGCGAGAAGAAAAACGGCCGATGGGAGAACTGATGTATCGAGGACAACTTAGCTAAGGCCCTCTTCTCCCAATTCAGGCAAAAGGTGTATTCTTTGGAAATGAAACTCATCATACATTTATGGTTTTGCCACAGAGGAGTTTGAATTTGCCAGCATATGTGAAAATCCAGTGTGGTGGGTTTCAGTCTGAGAATCAGCAAGTAGCGACACTGATAATACCACGTGCATGACTTCCCTCAAGGAAATGTGTGATAAGTAACCTTATTCACTGCCACCTGGAAAGAAATCACCTGAAGAGATCTCTGGAAAAAAGATCCTGGGGATTACTCTGGACCCTGGATTATTTTGAGCACCCCCCACCCACAATTTTAGCTCCAGAGGTTACAAAAAGTTGTAGAAGGCAAAGTTCAGCAGCAGCCTGTAAACTCATTTTTCCTCTCTGTTGGGGCCACTAGTTTGGGAAGGAAAATGATGACCTGGTCAAATCTCTGTGCTGGTCCTCCACTGAGGGTGTCGGCTAACAGAAAGATAACAGGGTGTCACATCTGTGAATTGCTTTTAGCAGGAAATACCTGATCCTCCTAGGGGCTTACTTTAAATAAACCTGGAATCTACAAGGCACGGGTATATGAGTCCGGGAGCCTTGGGACTCAGGGGAGGGGATGCTAGGTGGGGTCCGGGTGGGACAGGGATTTCAGTGGTGAAGATGCTGTGTGGGTTCAGTGGGCCATCCGTACCCAGAAAGGTGATAATATATGCCATATATCATCATATATTATATGGCACAGGGGGTGGTGAAAGGAACACCCACAGGAAGGGCTGCTAGGTGGGTAGGAGAGGCCATGGGACCCCAGGGGAGGGATGCCGTGTGGTCAGAACGGATGGGTGGTGGTAGTGGATCTGCGACCCCTGCTCCAGGAGGGCAGGGCCAAACCCTAGGATCTTCAGACACTGACCTAAGACCCAGTCCAAGCCTGCAGCACTGCCCCCACCACCCTGCGTCCTGCCCAGACCTTTTGGCACCTTCCCGCCCCCCATCCGTCATCCCCCCTGCCCCCCCATCCATCCCCCTCCCCCCATCCATCCCCCTCCCCCCCCATCTCCTACCCAGATCTTCTGGAATCTGCCCCATCCCTGTGTCCTGCCCGGACCTTCTGGAAACTTCCCCTCCCCCCCCCAGTCCACATTCTCCCCAGACTTTCTGAAACCTTCCCCTCCCCACTCCCAGCCCGCGTTCTGCCCGGACCTTCTGGAACCTTCCCCTCCCAGCTCCCGGCCCGTGTCCTGACCGGACCTTCTGGAACCTTCCCCTCCCCCCTCCCAGCCCGCGTTCTGCCCGGACCTTCTGAAACCTTCCCCCACATCCTGCCCAGACCTTATGGAACCTTCAGGGACACGACCTCAAGACGGGCTCCCACAGGCCGTAGAGAGCGCAGCCGCCGCAGGTGAGTGAGGAGAGGCTGGTGAGGCTCAGAGCGCAGACCTCACCCCGGAAGTACTGAAGGGCGTCTCCCGTCAGGCTTTGCGCGGCCTCTAGAAGGTTTGGCCTGGCCTCGGGGCGGAAGCGCGTCCCCAGAGGCGGTTCCCTCAGAGCGCCTGGCGGCGGGCTGGTGCCCGAAGGTCTCGGAGGACACGGACGGGGGAGATGGTTCCAGAAGTTCTGGGCAGGACGGGTGTGGCGTGGAGGTCTCCAGAGGGACCACACCAAATGCTGGGCTGGATGCAAAGAAACCAGATCGTTCACACATTGCTGGTGACCCAGAAGAATGGTGCAGCCAACGAGCAGGACAGGGTGGTAGTTGCTTTAAACGCTAAACAAGCAACTACCAGAAGATCCCCAAATTTACTTCTCTGTTTTCCCCAGACAAACTGAAACGTGTCCATAGAAAACATGCATGGCTGTATATGACAGCTTTATTTGTAATATCCCACGACAAGAAACACCCCAGATGTCCTGCAGTGGGTAAACAAGCCATGTAACTTTCTCACCTGGGAGATACTCAGCAGGAAAGAGAGAAAAATGTGACACATGCGCTGACTTACATGAATATTCAGGGACTTATGCTCAGTGAAAAAAGACGATCTCCCAAGGTTACATACACACTGTTTCTTTTATATGCCGTTATACAGGTGACAAACTTTTATAAATGGACATGAAATTAGTATTGCAGGGGCCACTGTCTCCAGATATGGGTGGAAAAGAGGTTCGTGAGTCCATATAAGGGAAATTGCAGTGATGAAACCAATCTTCTTCCTCACTATTGTGAATGGAACTACCCTATTAGTCGTAATACTGTACTATATTTTGCGAGATATTAACAAGTAACTGAGTAAAGCACTCGCAGGATCTTTCTGTATTTCCTGCAAGTGCATTTGAATACACAATTATCTCAAAGTAAACGTTCAATGGAAATGAAATGTTTAAACAAACATATCATTAATTACATTATTATTTAAATGGCTACAATTAGGAACTCAAGACTTTTGGGGTAAACAAAAAAATGCTCTTTATTAGAGACATGCTTTAAAACAAGGACATGAAAAGATTGAAAATGAAATATAGAAAATGGTATACAATTTGATTGCCCCCCAAAGGACCCTCTTATACACACACACAGGCTGAGTAAATATTAAGACAAGAGCGTTACTTATGTGAAGAGCCACGTTGTGTAGAGGCGAAGGGACAAAATAGCAGAAAGACATTACAATCAAAATCCATACGCACCCCTAACACGGGCTCAAAATACGTACAGAAGACACCTTGGTAGAATTTAGGTACTGTAGACAACTCCATTATCCTATATTTAGTTATCATCAACACTTCCCTCTCCATAGCTTCTAGATGCTGGAGCAAGGAGAAAAAAACATCACAGCGATAGACCTGGATCAATAATCTTTTCCTGAAAGGAGCAGACAGCAAATGTTTTCAGCTTTGTAGACCTTCTAGCCTCTGTCACTACTACAAAACATTGTCTTTGTGCGGGTGGAAGCAGCCATACAGGCTAAGTAAACATACGATCGTCCCTGTGTTCCAACCAAGCTTTAATTACAGACACGGTTGGTGGACAGGGTTTGTCCCACACACTCCTGTTTGCCAACCTGTGCTATAGAAGTTCTGAGCAGCCTCATTAACAAACTAGGAAAAATCAGTATACATAACGACAGACCCAGAGATGACCACATACAGCTTTTTACAGGGTCGCATGTGACTCTACAAGCTTGAGTTCATGCCATGACGTAACCCAGCATCAACAAATCTCAAATGATTGACGTTACTTAGAGTTCCTTCTGTACTTCAGTGAAATTAGGCTAGAAATGATTAGTCAAAAGAGAGCCAGGAAATCTCCAACTGCTTACTAATTATTCAGGGCACTTCTAAACCAATTACACAGAAGACAAGCCCCAACAGAAATTGGGAAATAGTAAGGTCTAAACGATTATGAAGTTATGACAAGTTGAGAGTGCGGGGAAAGCAGCTGAAAAAGTGCTTAGTGCAAAATATATCACATCACAGGCATCTAGTAGAAGAGAGAACAGGGTGAAAGTTTCCTCAGCTTCCATTCAAGACGTTAGAAAAAGAAGAGATGATCCACTCAGAGAAATGAGGAAGGAAGTATAAAGAGGAGAGCAGAATGAACACGAGGTAAATCCACAAAACCAAGGCTGGTATTTTGGAAGGATTCAGGGCATTGGTAACACAGAAGGAGATCACAAAGAAGAAAAATAAAATTCTCATTGCCAATATCAGAAATCGAAAGGGAGGCATCAATCAGCCCTCATAGACCTTATAAAGAAAATAAGGGGCTGTTATGAGTAGGCTCCCTGTGATAAATGTGAGATTTCTGATGACGACAAAAACTTGGAAAACACTGTTAACCATAACACAATGAGAGAGGGAGGCCGAAATGTCCTTAATATTTTTCAAAAACCCTATGAACCAGAGATTCTATTGAAGTTAAAGTCTCAAAGCAATAGAAGGATACACCAAGCTTATTGATGGTGAGTCCCAATAGAGTAAAGATTAATCTACAAATTCAATGAAATTGCAGTCAGAGTCTCAGCAGGTGGTGTGTGTGTGTGTGTGCACGTGAAGTTGATTCCAAATGTTCAAGTGTTTATGGAAATGGAAAGGGCTAGGAATAGCCAAGGCAAGCTAGTGGGAGAAGAAAAACGCTGGAGGACTTGCACTGTCAACTACCAAGGGCATTTATATCGTCTCATTTATGAAGACAGTGTGGGATTGGGCTCAGGATTGAAAAATAGACCAACAGAGGAGAAAAGCAAAGTCAGAAAGCACATATATCCAGTTACGGGCTTTCTGACGAAGCTGACCCTGCCCTGGAGTGGGGATAGAATCTTGATTGCCTTGACGAGTGGTGGATACACAAGATAACGTACACAGTATTCACACCACGCAAAAGAAGCAGGTTCAGGACATTTGTGGATCTCCATAAATACTCAAAAATGAAGTTTTTACAGCGGAAAATGTAGATGGCTATCTTTATGTCCTTTGGAAAATTAAGAATTTTCAAAACTGAACAAAATTCTGCTGGTCACATAAAAAAAAATGATAACTGGCATTATGTAAAAATTCACAACGTCTGCCCCTGAGAAGGTACTGATAAGACAGTGAAAATGTGCTCCATAGATGAGGAGAAAGCACTTCAAACACGTATCTGCTAAACGACTCGTATTCCGAATATAGAATGAGCTTCTTCCTACCAATCAGTAACTAAAATAGCAGATCATCCAATAGAAATTTGAGCAAAAGGCATAAAGCCAGTTTACCAGATAGGAAATGTGTATGGGTAATAAGTATAAGAAAAGTTATCGAACACGATTCCTCTTGGTGGAAATCCAACGTGAAAACACAATACGATGACCCCAACGGGAATGACTAAACGTTCAAAGACGACCACACCATGTGTTGGCGAGATTTTGAAGTGTGCGGGACCCTGTGGAGTATAAGTAGGCACACTCTGTGGAAATCTCTTCAACAGCCCTGCCAAAGCTGTACTTAAGCACGTCAAAGACCCGGCATTACCACTTCTGGGTACGGAGCTCCTGAAACACTCACAATGCCCCACCTCAAGACAAGGACTGGAATATTCACTGCAGCACCACCTGGGGTAGTTGCAACCAGAAACGGCCCTAATGTCCATCAACAGTAAACTGTGGTGTATATTCATCAATGGCAGGTATGCAACTATGAGAGTGAAGAACATACAGCCATGCACAGAGGCAGTCTCTCAAGGAGAATTTCTTCTACTTGGGGAATCTGGGTCTTTGCTCTTAAGGCCTTCCATGGATTGGATGAGGCCCACCCGCGTTATGGGGGATAATCGGCTGTACCCAAAGTCTCCTGATGAAAAAGCTAATCGCATTTAAAAATATCTTCAGAGCAACATTGAGATTGGTGTTTGGCCAGTGAACTGAATGCCATCGCTTAGCTAAGCTGACACGTGAAATCACCCATCACTCTTGATATTTCACACAAAAGGTATCGTACAATATATGGCCTTTTGTGTCTGGCTTCTTTCACTGGGCATAATATTTGAAGCTTCATCCCTGTTGTAACATGTGTTGTTACCTTGTTTGTTTGTTTGTTTAGATAGCTTTACTGAGATGTAATTCACATACCATGCCATTCACTCATGTATAGAATTCAATAATTATTAGTATATTCATAGCTATGTCAACCATGACCATAGTCCATTTTAGAATATTTACCTCACTTTGGAAAGAAATCCCATACCTACTCGTGATTATCCCTTTACACTACCCAGGCTCAACCCCCCATCACTAGGCAACCATAAATGTACTTTCTGTCCCTATAGACTTCCCTGTTCTGGACATTTTCTGTGACTGGAATCATACAACCCGGCGTCGATTGTGATTGGCTTCTTCAGCTTGCCTTAGAGCTTTCACGGTTCACCCACGCTGTGGTGTGTTGCAGTGCTTCCTCTTCCTGGCTAAATAATATTCCACTGTGTGGCTATGCCTCATTTTGTTTATCCATTTAGCAGTTGAAAGACATTTGGCTTGTTTCCACCTTTGGTCATCATGGGTAATGCTGCTACCATACATGTGAACATCTTTTATGTGGACATAGGTTTTTACTTCTCTTGGGTGTATGTCTAGTAGTGGAGTTGTTGGGTCCTACGATCACTCTCTAACCATTGGAACAATTATCAGGCTATTCCCACAGTGGCTGCACCATTTCACAGCCCCACCAGCAGTGCATGAGGGTTCTGGTTTCTCCACACCCTCACCGGCACTTGTTATTTTCTGATTTTTTTATTCTAGCCATCCCAGTGGGTATGCAGTAGCCCCCCTCTGTGGTTTGATTTGTGTTTCCCTGACGGCTCATGAGGTTGAGCACCTTTTCATGTGTGTGTTGGTCATTTGTGAGTGCATCTTCCTTGGAGAAATGTCCATTCAAATGACTTGCCCAACTTTAAATTGGGTTGTCTTTTTTTTTTTTTTTTTTACCCCACCGAGCAGCATGTGGGATCTTAGCTCCCTGACCAGGGATCGAACCCTCGCCCCCTGCTGTGGAAGCACAGAGTCTTAACCACTGGACCACCAGGGAAGTCCCGTGGATTGTCTTCTTATGACAGAGTTTTGAGTGTTCTTTATACATTCAGAAAACAAGTATCTTATCAGACATATGATTTGCAAATACTTTCTCCCATTCTGTGGCTTGTCTTTTCACTCTCTTGGAAGTGTCCTTTGAAGACCAAACATTTTTAACTTTGATGAAGCCCAAATTATCTAGCTTTTCTTTTGGCGCTCATGCCCTTGCTGTCATATTTAAGAATATTTTGCCAAAACCAGGATCATGAAGAATTACCTTTATATTTTCGTCGAAGGTTTTTACAGTGTTAGCTCATATGATTAGGTCTCTGGTGCATTTGAGCTGGTTTTTGTGTAAGGTCTGAGTGAGGTAAAGGTCCAATTTCATGTTCTCCCACGTGGCTATAAAGTTGTCCCAACATCATTCCTTGAAAATATATGCTCCCCGGCGGAGAGTCTTGGTACCTTTGTAAAAAATCAAGTGACCACAGATGTACCACTTCATTTTTGAACACTCAGTTCTCCTCCATTGGTCTGTCTGCCCTTGTGCCAGCACCACCCTGTCTTGATGATTGTGGCTTTGCAGTAAGGTTAGCAATCGGGAAGCTTGAGTCCTCCTACCTTGTCCTTCTTTTTTAAGATTACATTGGCTACATAGGTTCCTTGCATTCCATGTGAATTTTAGAATCAGCTCGGTGGGTGCTAGCTGGTGGCAGCCTTTGGGGAGGGGTGTTAGTCCTGTTGGCAGCAGCCCCTTTGCTGGGGACCTGGGGGGCCTGGATGCTTCTTATTTCAGCTACTGAGGCACTGACGGAACGCTGGACACTCGGCCTCTTCCCCAGCGAATTGCAGAGTCCGTCCCAGCTGGGGCCTGGAGTCCTTCAGGCTGTCTCTCTGGGGTCAGCTTCCCCAGGACTGTTTCTCCTCTTGCTCCCTGACCTCTGACCCTGCCTCCCCAGGCAGGAGTCCTCTCCCCTGCCTGGCGTTTTGGGCGAGCCCAGGTGGAGCTCAGGCCCTGCAGTCACAGGGATGAGGGTTCCAATCCCCACCGACCCGCGGGTTAGCCCTGAATCCTGGGACAAAGACCCTTGTTCTATGGGCTCCCATTTTCTGACGGACAAGATAGGATGGTGACAGCCCCTCACTCACAGCCGCATCTGGATGGGACGGATACACAATGTGGATCAGGTAACGCATAAGTGCTCCAGATTGCCAGTGGTTGACGCGTCAAAGCCGCACTAGTGTGACTGTGCTGTCGTTATCCCTTTAGTGTCGTTGCAGATTTGGGAGCAACCTGCAGAAGCAGGGGTCCCACCGCTTTCCCAGCTCACGCGACTGTCGCTAAAAAGGCGACTGGGGCTCCTGAGTCTTCCCAGCAGGGAAGCCCGAGGCTGAGGGCACCTGGCCCTGTCCGGGAGCGTCCGGAGATGGAGATAAAGGGCCTCGGCACATGCTGGGGGTTCGGAGGGGCTGGTTCCGAAAGCTGAGGAAGAGCACACATCACAGCAGGGAAGCGTCTCCGGAAATGCTCTAAGTACCTCAGTGCTGAGTCCTGCGGGGCTCCTCCACCCGCACCCGCAGGACTGTGCCCTTGGGCCTCTCCACAGTCAGTGATTAATCGAATGTAGCCATGCGTTGTATCAGCTTCTGTGCTCGCACTCCCACTTTAAATCCCACATCTTCTCTCTAGGGTCCACGTTCCTTCTGTTGAAGCAAATTCTGGGTAGCTCTTTCGGTGAAGGTCTGTGACTAGCGAACTGCTTTTGTCACTCGCCTTTTCTTTAAAATGTTTCATTTAACCAGTATTCTTGAATGGACGTTGAGTTGATTTAAATCCGCTGTGGATGGCCATTTCCCTACACACCGCGAGTGTATTGTTCTGATGCTTTCTGACATCTAATGGTGTGGTCACGACACATCTATTGGACGCTTGCCTTTGATTTCCAGAGGCTTTCTGATACTTCTCCTCACTGTTAATGTGCTGCTTAAAATACAGTAGAATACAGGTTTATACTATGGTTGTGTGTCTGTCTGGGGCTGTGGGTGTATCTGCGAGAATGTGTGAGCCCGTCCACATCCTAGTGTAACGCTGGGACTTGCCTTTTTAGTTAACACGTGGTGACTATCATCCTATACAAGTGCGCGCACACGGACCTCCCTTTTTCATTTCACTGATGGTTAGGCTTCTAATGAACAGACACATCGGAAGTGAGCAATCCTTTTACTGAAAGAAAATTACATTGCGCCCATTTTTGACATTATGAAAATTATTGAAATAAGTATCCATTTCTGTAGTTTAGACTCATAGGATATAATCCCACTGAGGTCAAGGACTTGTCTTTGTCGCTACCATACAGCACAGTGCCTGACACGTAGCGGGTGGTGAATGAAAGGGGTACAGCCATTTTAAACTTTGGCTAGCAATCCTACCATTGTCCCACATTCTACCAAGCGCATACAACCACCAACCAGTAATTCTAGGACCTCTCCTGCAAGGCAGGCAACTCTTTCCACAAGAAAGCTGAAAACCATTTTGCAGAGATTTGATTGACAATTATGGGGATGCCCAGTCCTCCCCCCGGGGCAGCCACCGACTGCCTATTTAAATGTGCCACTGAAGGTCTTCAGGTTCGAGCAAAGGGACGGAGCTGATGCTCTGAAAATCCTCCCACTCCGGTAGCTCTACAGAACCAAAAACATGTCAAAAGTGCATTTCTGGGCTGGCAGAAAGGACAGGACCTCTTCAGGATCCTGAAACAAGGAGGGACCTGGGCCAGGGAGGAGGGACCACAGAAGTCAGTACACAGCAGCCACCAGGGGAGGTCTGGGCACAAGGCAGCAAGTCTAGTGATCCGGTGACCCCAGTTAGTGGGGGGAAAGGACGAGAGGCCTAGGACACGAGTAAGATTAGAAATTGCAATCAGAACCCCACGGAAAGGCAAGATTTGAAAACACTACAACAACGCTGAAGATGCAGCCTGGAAACCTGCCGCCTAACACCGTGGGGAGGCGAGGAAGAGGCCTAGCTTCCTGAGGCTGGGATGGAGGGCGATATGCGCTCCCGCTGAGAACTGAGAACAGGCCCCCACGGTGGGTTAGGATTTATGTTACTCGTGCCTCAGAGGAAACCCCAGGCTGTGTAATTAATACGAAGAGTGGCCCTGGGAAAGTGATAACCCTTGGGCACCTGGAGGACACAGCCTCAAACCAGGCCCCAGCGGCACACGGAACATGGAAGATGTTCCAGGTCTTGGCATCGGGCTTCTTAAAGGCAATACTATTTCTACCTTGAAAGATGTGAAGAGGCATAAGAATTATGGCGATTACACAGTAGACTGTTGAGATAACCTGGAAGACTTTTAGAAAGAGCCAGATGGACACTGGAAAGGCATGGGAAATTCCAAGCAGGATGAGGAAAAAGAGACTCCTACGTAGGCTTGATACGGGAAAACGGAGAAACACGGAAAACCAAGAGACAATCTTGAAAGCATCCAGAGATGCTTTAAACTGGAGATTGTCTCCAGGATGTGCACGATCACTCCCAAGCCAAGGCCCTTCAACGGGAAGGAGCTGCGCTGAGGGCCTTAGAGATGGGATTGGCATCCTGGCTTCAGTGGTACCCCTGCCAAGGATGCGCTGTGAGACTCTAGCAGGTGAATGAACTCAGTTTCCTCGCCTGCAAAATGGGGACGAGCACAGTGGGTGCCTCTCAGGGCTGCCGTGAAGCTCAAGCAAACACACGTGCCAAGCTTCGCAGAATGACACACCTTGACCCCAGGGTAACGAGGTTTTCATTCCATTCCTGCCATCACACACCGTCCACTCACCACAGAGCAGGGCCACAAACAAGGAGACAACTCCTGAGCAGTGGGAAGAGAAATCCGTGTTTATTCAGTGCCGGTCGAGCCAGAAAGCCGGGTACTTTCCGAGCGCCGGTCTCCCTGTGGGCCCTTGAGGCCCGCTGCAATGGTAATTATACAGAATTCCCAGAGGAAAAGCTTGCGCCTCGGAGGGATTGAGGGCTGGGCCCACGTGGGAAAGCCAGGGCTCCAGCTTGTGCCTGTGCGACCACAGAGTCTGGAACCTCCTCTCTTCTCCATGATTCTCCAAGTCCCCCTCCACAGCGAAGACCCACTGGTGGCAGCAGGCCTCTTCCGCCGTGGGTGGAGTGGAGTGGCAAGGGGTGTGCAGCCCTTGTTCTCCTCCAGGGATCTTGGCACCGAACAGATGCCATCGGGGTGGCTCAGTGCCAGCAGGGCCGGCGCAGCCAGAAACACAACTCCTCCTGCCCTACTGCCTCGCCGTGACTGAGGACCTGCTTCTCACCAGACGAGGTGGGAGTGGGGAGGGAGGGAGAGTGGAGAGGCCCCAGCACCCCCTCTTGCCTCTGGGCCCCCTTTCTTCCTGGGGGTGTCACCTGACCCCAGGTGGCATGGGACAGACACGCTCCTGCCAACTAGGGGACCCCGGCTGGCTCTCAGTTGTTCAAAGCCTCTTCCACCCATGAGGTTAGGGTGGCTGCTCTGCTCTGGGGCACGGGGCACTGCACGAGGGCAGTGGGGCCCTCCAGACCGGCTCCCCTAAAGGGAGCACGAGATGGCCCCACGCCCTCCTCTAGAGGCTTCTCTGTGGCCCCCGAACTCCTGCCGGAGGCGGTCAACATGCCTCCTGCTGTCCGATGCATACCACTGACCCAGATGTCCAAGTTGGCTCTTTGGTAGCTACCCTTCTAGTAAACATGACTGCTGACCGGCCTATGCAGGCCCTCGGCTGGGCACTTCAGCCACAATCCCAGAGGGCTGGCACTGCCAGGAGGAGCCCCTGCGGACTGAGTGGAGCAGGTAGATGGACAGCTAGCAGCCCAGCTTGAAGGGCAAGTCCACGCCAGAGCACTGCAGACAAAAGGGACGGCATTGGAAATGGTACCGAGCAGGACAGGGGACGCCCAAGTTGTCATCTCTTGCATGGGGGCAGAGTTTAGCACAGAGGGCATAGAGACTGGACAGGGCGGCAAAGGGCGGCGTCTGAGGCCCCTTTGCTTGGATGGACACACAGGGAGCCTGGAGCTGGGGCAACAGGGGCTCCAAGGCCCTCAGACGGTACTCCTTGCAGGACAGGGCCCTGGTGGGACCGGGCACATGGTCAGGACCTGCGACCAAGTTTCATCTCCAGCTCTGCTCGGGCCTTGCTGCACAGGCTGGCAAGCCCTGACCCTCGGAGGGCTGGGCTGTTCCATTTGTGCAACGCGCTGCCTGGACTGTGGTGTGGCTCAGGAAGCAGGGCCCATGGGAGAAAAGAGGGGTGGCCTGGGGTCAGGCAGAGGGAGCTTGTGGTGTGACTAGCCCGACCGAGTGGCGACGTGACTAGCTGATGGCCCGGAAGGTGAGGAGGGGGAGGGTAGAGGGCATCAACACGAAGCGGTAGATCATCTTTACGTCCTCTTGCACCAGCGTCTCCACCAGGAAGTTTTTCAGCACCTAGGACAGAGGCGCGGGTTCTGCCTGGCCGGCCTCCGCTGCCTTCCAGGGCCCTGAGGGCGGGTGCCCCAGGAGCAGAAGCCTGAGGTTCCCGACGAGGCTGCCCGCCCCGGCCCCGCCCAGGCCCACTCACGTGGTGCAGCAGAAGCAGCATCTCCACCTCTGCCAGGCGCCGCCCCAGGCACTGGCGCACGCCAAAGCCAAAGGCCAGGTGTGGGAACCTGGTACCAGAGGCTCGGCTGTCCAGCCAGCGCTGGGGCTCATAGCGCTCGGGCCTGCTGAACATGGCGGGGTTTCGACCCAGGGAGTACAGTAGCACCTTCACCAATGTCTGCAGACAGGTGGGGAGGGGCAGGGTCAGATGCCCTGCGGGTGAAGGTCAGAGGGCGGGGTGTCTGGCAGGGGAGCCCTGCGGCCTCACTCACCCCGGCCGGGATGTGGTAGTTCTGCAGCACCAAGTCTGAGCTCACCTGTCGCTCCAAGAAGACACCCACGGGGTACAGCCTGTGCACAGGGGCGGCCAACAGGGTCCTCAGCTGCAACAGGGCCCTCGCTTCCCTTCTGCAGCCTCCCTAGCCCAGCGCCCACGGCCCGAGGGCAGCTACCCCAGCGCCCTCACAGCCGCTCCTGGCCCTGGGAAGCCCGAATCCCGAGGAGCTGCTTCCTTGCCTCTCCTGAGTCAGCCAAAGCTGCCCCGGCCTGAGCAGCCCCGGGCCAATGAGGACACGACCGACGACGGTCCCGGGACACTGAGGTGGGACCCCAGAGGAAGAAGCACCCCCATCCCTTTAGGGAGAGGAAGAGGAGGCGCAGGGGGATGTAGCCTTGGGCCAAGCTGCTGACCAGCAGCCCCAGGATCTGCCTGCAAGCCGCGCCGAGCGGGCTGTCCCGACGGCGGGGCCAGGGCTGCGGGGGGGAGCCCAGGTCTAGCGCGCCTACCTCAAGGTCTCCTTGAGGGCCGCCCGCAGCAGGGGCAGCTCCGTGGTCACCCTCTGGGGATTTTCTGAGACCCTGGCCTCGGCCACCAGGCTCTCCTGGCGCAGGGCCTGCTGCACTTCCGGGTTCCGAGCCAGTTCAAAGAGAGTCATCAACAAGGGGAAGGCCGTCTGCAGGAGCCACGGGGCCAGGGCTCAGACCCGGGCACAGGCTGCGCCCCTCCACCCCCAGGGCATCCCTCCCAGAAAGATGGCCGCCGTCCCCTGGGGCAGGGGACCTGCGTGCCCGGAGATGACAAAGCCCAGAGAGCTGACCGTCAAGATCCTGAGGCCACCTGTCTGCTTCCCCTGAATCCCTCGGGGAGGGTGTCCCCAACCTCAGAGAAGACCCGGGCCTCCTGCAGCCGCTTCAGAGCCTGGCTCGCACCCTCCTCTGGGCCCAGGAGGTGCCCACTCTTGCCATCTATTCAGCGGGGAGGGTTCCGGAGCCCCGGGCCATCCGCTCCCCGTGGGTCACCTCCCTGGCCAGCCACAGGCAGGTCCGAACATGGGGTCCTGACATGAACCAGCCACCCCGGGCCCCAACTGCTTCCTCCTCCTGGATCATCTCCACGTGCAGGGAGAGGTGTCCACCAGCCCAGCCTGAGATCTGGGAAGCTGACTATCTCCTAAATGCCGTCCCCAAGGCAGCGCGCCCCTGGCATCTCCTGATATGCAGATACGGCTCCCTGTTGCTCCGTCAGCTTTAGTCCGCGCTCTGCGCTGTGGCCCGAGAGGGAGCAGGAGTCTGAGCGAGACACTCTCTACACTGGCTCCCTCTAGCCTTGGATACAGGCCTGGTGCCCAAAGCCCCTCCTGACAGGGGCCCTGACCCTGTCTGCCCTCCTCTGCCCACGTGCCCTGTTCCCCCCGCTCAGCCTCACAGCCTTCCTTGCTGTCCGCTCTTGCAGGCCCTGGCCTGCTGCCCTCCCAGCCTCCTCTTCTTGGCCTGTCTAACTTCTGTGTGGTCCTTCCACACCCAGCGCAAAGGCCTCCTTCTCCAGGAAGCCTTCCCAGAGCTACCCCCTGAGGCACAGGCCCTGCCCTGGGCTCTCTCACCTTGTGGTGGCATCACAGCCCCTGCTCAGGGAGTGTCTGCCCCAGGGGCCTGTGCCTCTGCTCAGGATCCTGGGTGCCCAGCAGGCGCTCAGAGGTGCTGGCAGATGCAGGTTCGGTCCAGAGACAGGCAGCTTCGGCTGCGCTCACACCCCGGGGCCCACCCTGCCCACTGTGCTGTGTTGCCAGCCACCTGCTGTCCCGCCCACACACTGGAGCCCCTTGCTGTCCCTCCCATCAGTCTGTCACTGCCAAAGGATCTTGAGTGAGAGCCAAAGGTACTCTGTCCCTGGGAAAGGTCCCCTGTGTGGGCCTCCAGCCGCGCCTCGGCCCTTCCCCCCCACCCCCCCGCCCCAGGACCTAGACGGTCCCCGGGGTCTCTGCTGCTGCATGTCCCTGGGCCTCGTCCACTCTGCACTCTGCCTGGAGCGTGGCTTCCCACGAGAGTAACCACAGACTCCTGCCTTTGAGGCCTGGCTCCCGTGCTCCCCCTTCTCAGTTGGGAAGCTGGAGCCGTAGACTGGGGAGGGGCTTGGAGGAGACGTTTGCCATGGGAGGGGGCAGCCTGGAGGCAGGAGGGCTCCCTGTTCCATGGGAAGGGCTGGGCGCTGGCCTGACCGTGTCCACGCTCCCAGCAGTGAGGTCGATAGAGTTGGCCTTGATGGTGTCCAGGGTCATGTCCGCACGCATCAGCAGCTCCGCCACGATGCCGCTGTAGTGCCACGGGTGGCCGAGGGCCAGCTCCTGATATATTCTCTGGATGGCTCTGTTGGCTGCGGGACACACAGAGACAGAGGCCCTGGGTCTGGTGCTGGGAAGCACTTTTTTTTGTCATCCTCCTACCCTTCAGCCCTCAATAACCCCAGGTCTCCGTGTCCTACCCCCATTCTCGGAACAGCCCAGTCCAGCCTCACTGCCAGCTCTCTTGGGGACCATGAAGAAGCCACAGGTCCCTCCTGTGGCCTCCGTTCTCCCCAGACTGTGGTGCGTGGAGGGGGCCCTGGGGTCCCTGGCCGCAGCACTGCCTGGCCCCCGCCCTCACCGTACTGGAAGATGTAGTCCCAGGCCTCAAAGTGCTCGTTCCACACGCTGGCGCTCGTCCAGCGAGACAGGCTCCTGGGCACGAACATGAGCTGCACGGTGGACTTGAACATGGCCTCCAGAGCGTGGATGAAGTTCAGGCTGTCAGGATTCGGGTGCTGGGCAAAGAGACCCAGCTGCTCTCCGTAAAGGACTGAGTGGCTGGCTGCGGGAGGAGGGGCCCCTGAGCCCGAGGCAGCGCAGGGCCTCGCGACCACCTGCCCCGGCCGAGCCCGCCCCAGCCGCCCCGGTGGCGGCGAGCCCACACCTTCGATGGCGTAGTGGGAGACGCCGGGCCTGATGTCCAGGGTCAGGCTCCCTCGGGCGTTCTGCGCCGCCCTCGCCCTCAGGGCCCGGGAGAAATCCCTGGCCGCCCGGTCCACCAAGGGCGCGTACTTCCGCACAGCCTGCAGCGACAGCACGTCTGGGTTCAGCCGCAGTCGGTCCAAACGCCACTGGGGTCCGTTTCTGTCGAGCAGGGAGCGGGGCATCAGGGCGTCCAGAGTCAGCAGCTGGCCGCGGCCCTGAACCCCACCTTCCCTTCCCCAGAGGGAAGCGGGCGAGGCGGGGGCCGCCTGCTGGCTCCTAGGGGGCCGCGGCCCTGTACCCCACCTTCCCTTCCCCAGAGGGAAGCGGGCGAGGCGGGGGCCGCCTGCTGGCTCCTAGGGGGCCGGCTGCCCATGTTTGGGCCTCGGCGGCAGCTCTTCCTCGGGGCAGCCTCGTGCGCTTCGCCCAGGGGAGACGGGGGCCTCTGCCTGAGCCTGCTGCGGGGGTTCGTGCAAACTGGCAGGCCCCGCGCCTGGCACACCCGTCTGCCCCCCGGGCCCTCTCTGGGGCTGAGGCTTCTGCTGTGAGGAAGGGGGCTGAGCCCCCAGGCAGGCCTGGCCCAGCTTTGCTCTCGTCACACCCCAGAGTGGGCAAGGCCCCTGGAGACCTTCATCTCCCGGCTCCTGCGATGCTGCCTCTGTGCCAGCCCCACCGCCCCCTCCCTGCAGAGCCTCCTGCTGCAATGTGGCAGGAATCAAGTCGTGTCTCTCCTGATACACCCACGCAGAGCCCGGTGCCGACGGGCCGCTGCCTGCAGGGCCTCCAGGGGGGCCCTGACCTGGACGAGGGGAGAAGTCCAACCCACACGCAAGCGCCTCGGAGGCCTGTGCAGGTGCGGGGCTCGTCGACGGCAGGCATCATCCTTCTTCCTCTGACCCTGCAGGAAGGGGCCGGGCTCCCCTCCCCCGCCCCAGGGCACACACGACCCCCAGGGGATGGGCACGATCTGCATCTGGAGCCAGTGGTCACCCTCTCTCCACCCCCCCGGATGGTTCCCGGGCAGGCGTGCTTCGGGGTCTTCCCTGGCTGGCCTCCTCTCTGCACCCAGGCTGCCCGCCCCCTCCGTGCGCATCCCCACTCGCCCGCACAGCAAGAACACGCCGCACGTGAGGCCACGATCCTGTCGGTAGGCCAGCCAGGGCTCCAGGAACATCCGCCGGGGGTGAGGGCTCTCCACCTGCTGCAGCCGCTCCACGTCCTCGGGCAGCATCACAAACACCATGTGTCTCCCTCCCACGTCATACCTGTGGGACAAAGCTCCCAGCCCTGCCATGGCGCCATGTCCTCCCCGGGGCCCCACTCAGCAGAACCAGTCCGCCGCTGGCCCGGAGCGGGTCGTCCCTCCCGCCGCCTCACTGAAGCCTCCCCTCCTCTGGGGTCTGCGTTCTGTGCTCCCAGCCACGAGCCACGCACGGCCCCGTGCTCAAGAAGGCTGCAGTCTGCAGCAGCAAAGGCACAGACCTGCCCCACTGATTCCCCTCCCTGCCCCTCACCCCCACTCCCCAGGCGCCCCTGCGCCTAGCAGGGGCTCAGCTGCCAGTAGGGACAGAAAGTTAGGGTGCTCTCGCCAAGGTGGGCAGGGAGAGCTTTACCTGAAAATGGGCCCCAGCTCCTGGAAGGTCTGATGCATGTCCAGGTGTATGTTCTCAGAGCCCTGCTCCTTCCAGATCTGAAGCACCCGCATCCACTTGTGGCCGGGACACCGGGGCACGGCTTCGAAGGGCAGCACCGCCTTGGGGGTCGGAGTGGCTCTGGTGCCCAGTGTGCGTGCCCTGTGCAGGGACAGCCAGGGCCCTGCCATCCACACTCTGGCCTTTGCCCACAGCGCCATCCTGCTGCGCCCCCGCCCCCTTCAGCCCCATCCTTTTATCTCCCCGGGCTCGCTGGACCGGCCGACTGGATCACGTCAGAGGAGAAAGTGTCCCTGGGCCAGACCAGCGGTCAGGGCTGGAGGCCTCCAGCGGGGGAGGAAAGAGACGGACGGGCGCCGAGTCCGGCAGTGACGCAGGCCTGCTCGGGGGTGGCTGTAGAGAGCAGGGACAGGGTCTGGAGCAGGGACCCGATGGGGTGGGGCTGAGGGAAAGAGGCCTCCCTCCCCATCCAGTGAGGGAAAGAAGCAAGATGGATAGGTGCCTTATCTTAGCAAGGGATGAAAGGGGACCTTGGGTGTTTTCATCCCTTTTCTACAAGGACCAGAGCGGGAGCAGTGCCGAGGGCTTTGCTCTAGTTTCTTGAGGCCGCACGTGTTTTGTCCACTCTTCCCCAGGCCCTGTGCTGGGTCCAGGGAGTGGAGGCAGGAGCCAGCAAGGGAGTCTCCCAGTCTCATGGGGGCAGAGAGGGGGCTGCAAAGACACCACTGGCAGTGGCACTGGGACTGCCAGGGCACTGATGTGGCCGAGGCCCTGTCTGTCTGGGCTTGCTGGTCCCACTGAGGAGCAGAGAGCACCTAGAAGACGGGGTCACTGGGGGGGGTGGACTGCAAGGCCCTCCTCAGGCAGGAGGGTGAAAGGTCCCCGCCTCCCCCCACGGGGCCTGTGCTCGGGGCCCGCAGCCTCCTTTCCCCCCGGAACCCGTGCTCCCGGCGTGGGCAGAGTCTATGACGGGGGTGTGGTTGTGGACTCCCCTCTCTCCCAGGGACCCTGGCCAGCAAGCACGCAGCCGGAGCCACCCCTAAGAGGGGGTCCACGGTTTGGGGCCCCGACTCGTCTCACCCATGCCTGGCAGCCTTCCCGTGAGGTGGGTAGCGCTGTCGCCGTTCCCATTTCCTCAACAGGCTACTGACGCCCGGAGCTTCTGTCACTCCCAAGGCCCCCCGTCCCGCCCAGTGTGCCAGAGGGGCCCCAGCGCCCTGACCCTGACATGGGGGTGAGGCGGTGAGGCCACCGCAGCGCAGGCTCTGGGGGCAGGACGGAGGGTATGTGTGGGGTTAGCAGGGCGGCTGACGACCTGATGTTACTGGTCATTCTACTTCAATCCGTTCCCTGCTCCTGACACTTCCTCGGGGAATATTCGGCTGGGGCAATGAGTCAGAACCGCCAAGGCCCCTCGTCAAGCTGAGATGTACGACGTGCCTCAGCCCCAGATGGTGTAAGAGCTGTCCTTGGGCCAAGGAGACGCGGCCTGCCCTTGCTGTGCTGGCGCAGCGGCCCGGGCCACGCTGGCCAGCCTCCTGCTGCCTGTTCCTCCACCCTGCGGCCCCTCCCGGCCTCTCCTGGTCTGCCCTTGGGGCTGTCGGGGCTCTGCCGTGTGCCAGCTTTCCCCGTCCTTACACATTCTGCCGCAGGGTGCTGGACATACAGGTCAGCCCAAAGCCGACCCCCTGCCCCGAGGAGCTGCAGAGGTGGCTGCACCCTGAGGCACCGGCACCGCAGGCTCCGGTACTTGCGCTGAAGTCCTGGTGCCTCCCAGACCGCCCAGCCTGGCAGCCCCCTCTGCAGACTTCCTCCTGTGCTGAGGCCGAGCAAGCCGGGTGGGCGGAAAATGTCCCCTAAGTCTGGGCAGGAAAGGTGGCCACAGGGAGGGTCTGAAGGTCTGAGCAGAACGCAGGCTGGGAAGGTTCCAGAAGGTCTTCGCAGGACACAGGGTCCCGAGGAAGGTTCCAAAAGGTCTGGGCAGGACACGGGGATGGCAGGGGCGGGGAAGGTTCCAGAGGGTCCGGGCAGGACACGGGGAGCGTTGAAGGTTCTAGAAGATTGGGCAGGTCACGGGCGGTGGGCGCCGTGTAGCAGGCTCGGACTCGGCCTCAGGTCAGCTTTTGCCGGTCCTGAGGTTCGGCCCTACCCCCTCGAGCAAGGTTCCGGGATCCCGTGTGCGCCAGTCAGCCATCCGAACCCCAAAGCATGCCCGCCCATGGGGTGTCTGGTCTTTGCCTACCCCCCTAGCCGCCCCTCCCCTGGGTCCAGGCACCTCCAACCTCCCACGAAGCGGCCCCTCCCCATCCCAGCTTCCGTTGTGTCTTTCTTCAGCCCCTTTGTTCTGGGTTGGATTTGCTGTCACTTTCCCGGCTTTTGAGATGGAAAATAAGATCCTCGGGCTCCAGCCTCTCCGCCTCGCTGCTGTGCGCTTGGCCTCGCTGCCTTTCCTGCCAGGCCTTGAGGCTGTTTCGGTCTGGTTTTGTTTTGGAATACTCTAATCATTGTGCTGCCCCAAATCTTTTTTGTTTTCTCCTGGGAGTGATGGGGTGTGAGCCTTTACGAGTTGGAATTGTTCTTAATGTCCGAACGCGTGAAGCGACTGGTTTCTGCTTAACGCCACTGTAGTCAGGAAAGGTACTGAGTGAGTTCCCCAAATCCCTCACGAATGTGAGATCTCCATCTGCCTTTAACTCTGGCGCTACTCTTTGCCTTGAAGTCTACACTGGCTGATGCCAATGGAGCTGTTTCCGCACCTCACTTCTGTTACCCCCTCGGCGTGGGGCTCTTGTCGTCAAATGTTTTATTTCTAAATGCAATGTGCGTTAAACATGCCTTGTAGTGGGATCTGCTGGTGAGGCGACAGCCGAGCTGTTTTGTGTCGAGCCATATTCATTTACCTTCACGTTTGGAGCGGATTTTCCCTTCCTTAGAAGAGAAGTCTTGGTGACCGGTGTCTTCTTTCTACAGCGTTTGGAAGTGATTGTCCGTGAGGTTTTCCGTTTCTCCTGGTTTTGTGGGAAGAGCAGACATGGCTGGGGTGTGGCTGCCTAAAGGTATGGCCTGGCTTTCCTCTGGCAGATGTTCAGATTTTCACTGACTAAAAATCACTTTCCACGGTTCAGCTGTCGTACGTCTGAGATTGGTAATCCTTGTGTGAGTTTTTCTTTGGACCTGCCGCACTGAACTTTCTGGGTTGTGGGCCGATGGCCCAAGCTCATCCTGAAAAATTGTCGTCTCCGCCGTTCTCTCTTCAGAGATCGGCTCTGTCCATCTCTCTGTCTCTCCTTCTAGGACTCCGGTTACACGGAGGCCAGATATTGGACTCTGACCTGCGCGTCCCCTCTTCCCAGGTCGGTGCGTTGCTTTGTTTTTCTTTCTCTGGGTGTCAGTTTGGACATTTTCTGTACACCTGTCTTCAGGTTTTCTATTGTTCTGTTTTTCCTGCATCTGGTTGGCTGTTAAGCCCATCCAGTGAGTTTTTCACTTTCAGGTGTTTTGTTTTTCTGTTTTAGGGTGTCCCTTTGATTCTCTTTGTGGATGTTGTAGGGGAGGAAAAGACTTCCTCTGCCCTCTTAGGTTCCTTTGGCTGGTCTAATCTAGTTGATGTGAGGTGGATTAACAGAAGGAAAAGAAACCAATTTACTTTTGTAGGTACGGAGGCCCCACAGGTATAGGACCTAAGAAGTGACCAGAGATGGCTGTCTACATACCTGTTTAGGCAAAGAATGTGTTATTTGAGAAGATTTGATATAACAGAGGGATTTTTGCTTGGGGTATCATATTAATGAAGAAGTAACAAAGTTTTTTTATGCCCCTTTCTCAGACTCAAAATCCCCCCATCTTTGGCAATAAGGGTGCCCTCCAATCCTCCCCACGTAGCGGGGATACCTTCCCGTGGGACTCTTGCTTCTTGCTTTCAGTGGGACAACGTAGGTTCAGAGCGTTCTTCTGGTACTGGGTGTTTCTCAAGTAACTTTATTTTTATTTATTTTCTTTATTATTTTTTTTACATCTCTATTGGAGTATAATTGCTTTACAATGGTGTGTTAGTTTCTGCTTTATAACAAAGTGAATCAGTTATACATATACATATGTTCCCATATCTCTTCCCTCTTGCATCTCCCTCCCTCCCACCCTCCCTATCCCACCCCTCTAGGTGGTCACAAAGCACCGAGCTGATCTCCCTGTGCTATGCGGCTGCTTCCCACTAGCTATCTATTTTACGTTTGGTAGTTATATATGTCCATGCCACTCTCTCACTTTGTCACAGCTTACCCTTCCCCCTCCCCATATCCTCAAGTCCATTCTCTAGTAGGTCTGTGTCTTTATTCCTGTCTTACCCCTAGGTTCTTCATGGCATTTTCTTTTTCTTAAATTCCATATATATGTGTTAGCATACGGTATTTGTCTTTCTCTTTCTGACTTACTTCACTCTGTATGACAGACTCTAGGTCCATCCACCTCATTACAAATAGCTCAATTTCGTTTCTTTTTATGGCTGAGTAATATTCCATTGTATATATGTGCCACATCTTCTTTATCCATTCATCCGATGATGGACACTTAGGTTGTTTCCATGTCCTGGCTATTGTAAATAGAGCTGCAGTGAACATTTTGGTACATGACCCTCTTTGAATTATGGTTTTCTCAGGGTATATGCCCAGTAGTGGGATTGCTGGGTCATATGGTAACTCTATTTTTAGTTTTTTAAGGAACCTCCATACTGTTCTCCATAGTGGCTGTACCAATTCACATTCCCACCAGCAGTGCAAGAGTGTTCCCTTTTCTCCACACCCTCTCCAGCATTTATTGTTTCTAGATTTTTTGATGATGGCCATTCTGACTGGTGTGAGATGACACCTCATTGTAGTTTTGATTTGCATTTCTCTAATGATTAATGATGTTGAGCATTCTTTCATGTGTTTGTTGGCAATCTGTATGTCTTCTTTGGAGAAATGTCTGTTTAGGTCTTCTGCCCATTTTTGGATTGGGTTTTTTTTTAATATTGAGCTGCATGAGCTGTTTATGTATTTTGGAGATTAATCCTTTGTCCGTTGATTCATTTGCAAATATTTTGAGAGTTGTCTTTCCGTCTTGCTTGTAGTTTCCTTTGCTTTGCAAAATCTTTTAAGTTTCATTTGGTCCCATTTGTTTATTTTTATTTCCATTTCTCTAGGAGGTGGGTCAAAAAGGATCTTGCTGTGATTTATGTCATAGAGTGTTCTGCCTATGTTTTCCTCTAAGAGTTTGATAGTTTCTGGCCTTACATTTAGGTCTTTAATCCATTTTGAGCTTATTTTTGTGTATGGTGTTAGGGAGTGATCTAATCTCATACTTTTACACGTACCTGTCCAGTTTTCCCAGCACCACTTATTGAAGAGGCTGTCCTTTCTCCACTGTACATTCCTGCCTCCTTTATCAAAGATAAGGTGACCATATGTGCGTGGGTTTATCTCTGGGCTTTCTATCTGTTCCATTGATCTATACTTCTGTTTTTGTGCCAGTACCATACTGTCTTGATTACTATAGCTTTGTAGTATAGTCAGTATGTGGTGTTGGCATATTTTGGGGCAGCCTGCGTCGAGCCCTATCAGTGCCCTCCTGAATCCTGCCTGGAATTTTCACACATTAAAGCTGAGGTGGTAGGTCACCCCGTTATTTCATTGAATTAAGCTCTTAGTCTTGAAAAGAGATCACTTAAGTAGTCGTGTCTCCTTTTGGGAGGTGGTGGCACAGGTGGGGTCTTAAGTTAGGCCTACATTGTAGGAGAAGTCAGGCATTTAATAAGGCATTGCCATGGAAACTAAGGGAAAATAACGGTGAATGATGGGAGCAAATTATAAACACTGTCTGAGTTCTGAGGGCGGCCAGTCTAGAAGAGCTCTTCGTATCATATCTGAAGTGTTCTTCACGTGGTTTAAGGGCAGGCAGTGGCAACTTGACAGCTTTTCCTGGTTTGCGGCTGGAATGGCTCGAGTGATCTTTCTGAGTGGCCCACGTGGCAAGAGGCACAAAGATTGTCTATACGTGAGCTGTTGTGGTGATTTCTCGGAAGTTTATGTAAAGTTGTCCATCTTTAGTTTGCACGGCTTTAGAAAAAGGGCAGTTTTAGTTCTTAATGACTGCAAATCAGAAGGGTGGGAGAAAAATAGGAAATTTTAGTTTGGAGAGATGTAGCCAAATTTTGAGGAAACAGACTGGAAGAATTCAGGGTCTAGTTCGTTTTACAGTTCAAAAACATAACGTAAAAGGTAGTCAGCAGGGCTTCCCTGGTGGCGCAGTGGTTGAGAGTCCGCCTGTCGATACGGGGGACACGGGTTCGCGCCCCGGTCCGGGAAGATCCCACATGCCGCGGAGCGGCTGGGCCCGTGAGCCATGGCCGCTGAGCCTGCGTGTCCAGAGCCTGTGCTCCGCAACGGGAGAGGCCACAGTAGTGAGAGGCCTGCATACCACAAAAAAAAAAAAAAAAAAAGGGCAGAGAACCTGAATAGATATTTTCCCCAAGACATACATATGGCCAACAGGCACATGAAAAGATACTCAACATCGCTCATCAGGGAAATGTAAATCAAAACCACAATGAAATATCACCTCACACCTGTCACAATGGCTATTATCAAAAAGACAACAAATAACAAGTGCTGGTGAGGGTGTGGAGAAAGGGGAGCCCTCACGCACCATTTGTGAGAATGTTAATTATAGCCATTATGAAAACAGTATAAAGATTCATCAAAATACTAAAAATAGAACTACCATATGAAGGGGAAGATGGGACGAATTGAGAGTAGCCCTGACATATATACACTACCATGTGTAAAACAGATCGCTAGTGGGAAGCTGCTGTATAACACAGGGGGCTCAGCTCAGTGCTCTGTGATGACCTGGGTGGGGGGATGCGGGGTGGGAGGGGGGCTCAAGAGGGAGGGGATATATGTACACATATAGCTGATTCACTTCATTCTACAGCAGAAACTAACACAACATTGTAAAGCAATTATACTCCAATTTTTTTTTAATGACAAAAAAAAAAAAGAACTACCACATGATTCCATGGATACCAGTGATTCCACTCCTGGGTATTTATCCAAAGAAAAGCAAAACAGTAATTAGAAAAGTAACATGTATCCCCAATGTTCATTGCAGCATTAATCACAGTAGTCAAGTTATGGAAGCAACCTAAGCCCTCATCAATAGATGAGTGGATAAAGAAGATGTGGTATATACACAATGGAGTATTACTCAGCCATAAAAAAGAATGAAATCTTGCCATTCGTGACAAAATGGATGGACCTAGAGGGTATTTTGCTAAGTGAAATAAGCCAAAGACAAATACTGTGTGATTTCACTTATATGTGGAATCTAAAAAAACAAAACAAATGAACAAATATAACTAAACAGAAACAGAGTCACAGATACAGAGAACAGACAGGTGGTCGCCAGAGGGGAGAGGTTGAGGGGAGGAGAGAAATAGATGAGGGAGATTAAGAGGGCCAAACTTCCACTCATCAAATAACTAAGTCATGGAGATGGAATGTACACTGTGGGGAATAGAGTCAATAATCATATAATCCCTTTGAATGGTGACAGATGGCAACTAGACTTACTATGGTGATCATTTCGAAATGTATGGCAGTATCAAATCACTACGTCGTATAATGGGAACTAACCTAGTGCTATAGGTCAATTATACTTCAAATACAAATTCATAGAAAAAGAGAAGAGGTTTCTGGTTACCAGAGGCGGGGTGAAGGGAGGGGGAATTGGACAGAGGTGGTCGAAATGTACAAACTTCCAGTCACAAGATAAAGAAGTACTAGGGATGTAACGTACAACATGGTAAATAGAATGAACGCTGCTGCGGGTTATATATGAGACTTGTCAGGAGAGTGAATCCTGAGTTCTCATCACAAGGAAAAACTTTGTTTCTATTCCTGTTTTTCATCCACGTGTGATGATGGATGTCACTAGATGTGCTGTGGTCATCATTTCATGACGTGTGTAAGTCTCATCGTCATGCGGCACACCTTAAACCTACCCAGTGCCGAAGGTCCAATTATGCCTCAATAGAACCAAAAGGAAAAACATATCCTCCGTCGTGAGTTCTTGCTCCAGCGTTTAACGCCTGTCTCACTGTCGTGATCTGAGCTCACACTCAAAAGCAGCTGGAGTTCGATAACCAGGTCAGCCCAGGACTTCGCTTCCTGCTTTTTCCTGCTTGCTCGGCTTGCTTTGGAACAACCTAACCCTTGACCCCCGGCAAGGCTCCGCCCACAGGTCCTTTCTCTCTCTGCTCCCCACCTGTTCTGTGGGGTCCCTGGCTATGCTCCTCTGTGGCCCCCGCGCACACCGTAGCGCCCTCTCTGGGACCCGGAGTATAATACACTTCTTCCTTCCAAGTCTTTGCCTTGCCCATCCAACATTTCTAATAGGACAGCAGCAGGATGGACAGGCAGGGTCTGCCCCGGAGAGATCTCTGGAAATGGAGCCTGTGGGGACAGCAGGACTTTGGGGGCACAGCTAATTCAGGAGATGGGTGGACAAACACGGCCCCCCCACAGTGCAGGGAGCAGCCCCCGGCGGCATCCTCACAGGTCCGTTTTATCCCACAGGAAGGGCAGGATCCTTCTGGTCCAAATCCTTCATCAGGCGGGCACCAACAGCAGACTTTCTGCCGGCCGAGCTGCCAGGAAGGGGCTTGCTGGGGAGACAGTAAGTGACCGGGGAAGCTGAGAACAAGGAATCCCCAGGAGGAGGCTCCCCCGCAGCCGTGTGGGGGATGCACAGAGGACTGGAGGTGGCCTGTGGGACTGGGGGCTGGGGGCCCGGAGAAGGAAGGGGGCCGGGAGATGGGTGATTCTGAAAGGTCTCAATTTTGCAGTTCTGAGGAAGGGGGAGCCGCCCAGCTTCCTTCCTCCTGGGATTTACCCAAAGCGAGTGCTTCTGAGGAAGAAAGAGGTTGGATGTCTGCCAATCACTCCTTCCCACCAGGGCCCAGGTGACACCCATCCTGCTGGTCTGGGACTCAAGGTCCTGGATGAGGTCTGACAGGTGGATGCAGGTGGAGGCAGGTGAGCCCAGCCCCGCATTCCTATGGGTGGGGCACAAGCGTTCTGGGGGGGTATAACAGTGGGCCACCAGGGAGGCGGCTCCAGATGCTGGCTTGCTGAAAGGAGTCTGAAGCTAGTGGTGAGTTGACACAGGAGGGAGGTGTGCTGGGGGGTCAGCCAGTGAGGCGAGGCAGGAGCCTAGACGTGGGGCACCGCAAAGGGGCCCATGGAGCTGTGCCGTTTCCAGGCGTCATCAAAGGCCTCCATCGCGTCCTTCCGGTCCTCCTGCTGTGCTCGGAGCTCTGTGAGTGCCAGGACACCCGAGGGACCTGGCCCAAGGGCATGGGGGGCAATGCCCTGTGAGCATGTGAGGGGTCTGCCTTCCAGAATCTGAGTGTGAAAAGGGGCCACAGTTCTTTCAGAGGGGCCCAGAAGCAGCCGTCCAGAGGCCACGCTCCCACACAGCTGTGGTCCTGTTGTGTGCGAGTCTGAACCCAGCCTTCCCACCCTCTGAGCTTGGGCCTGTGTCCCTGCCCAGCCCCAGCCCTGAGCCTGTGGTGCTACACCTGTTACGGCATCAGCAATGTTGGCAAGCTCAGCCAGTGCCAGCCCACCCAGTGCAGCTGGAGCCCTGCTGTCTGCTCTAGGGGCGACCTGACCACAACGCAGCTGGAGTCCTGCTGTCTGCTCTAGGGGCAACCTGACCACAGCCATGGGCAGTGGTGAGTCCCACCCAGTGCAGCTGGAGCCCTGCTGTCTGCTCTAGGGGCGACCTGACCACAACGCAGCTGGAGCCCTGCTGTCTGCTCTAGGGGCGACCTGACCACAACGCAGCTGGAGTCCTGCTGTCTGCTCTAGGGGCAACCTGACCACAGCCATGGGCAGTGGTGAGTCCCACCCAGTGCAGCTGGAGCCCTGCTGTCTGCTCTAGGGGCGACCTGACCACAGCCATGGGCAGTGGTGAGTCCCACCCAGTGCAGCTGGAGCCCTGCTGTCTGCTCTAGGGGCGACCTGACCACAACGCAGCTGGAGTCCTGCTGTCTGCTCTAGGGGCGACCTGACCACAACGCAGCTGGAGTCCTGCTGTCTGCTCTAGGGGCAACCTGACCACAGCCATGGGCAGTGGTGAGTCCCACCCAGTGCAGCTGGAGCCCTGCTGCCTGCTCTAGGGGCGACCTGACCACAGCCATGGGCAGTGGTGAGTCCCACCCAGTGCAGCTGGAGCCCTGCTGTCTGCTCTAGGGGCGACCTGACCACAGCCATGGGCAGTGGTGAGTCCCACCCAATGCAGCTGGAGTCCTGCTGTCTGCTCTAGGGGCGACCTGACCACAGCCATGGGCAGTGGTGAGTTCCCAGCACCCAGAGCGTGCGGATGGGTTGAGGGGGGGCTCTGGGAATGGCAGGGGGCCAACATCAGTGTGACCTGGGGCACAACCCTGCCCCTCACCGGCCTGCCTCAGTGTCCCCATCTGTAGAGAGAGGGGCTAGCTCCCAGAAGCCTCCTGGAGGGGGCGGGGGTGCGTGGGGGGGTGCCTGGTGGAACAGGACAGCCTCCCAGCAGAGGAATGGAGAGCCCAGCGGGTCTGGGGAGAGGGTGAGGAGGGACGACCCCAGGAGGGTCAGAGGGGGCCTCCCACCCCAGACGGCTCCTTCCGTGCCCACAGGGAAGGTGGAGTCGTATTACACGGACTGTGCCCTTTCCTGCGAGTTAGCTTCCACAGCCATACGGTGCTGGCGCGACGATAACCCCTAAGTCTGAAGTGTGGGGCGTGACCTGCTGTGCAAAGGACCTGTGTGATGGAGTGGCCCCGACGGGGCGCAGCCTCTGGGCCCTGGCCGCGGGTCTCCTGCTCAGCCTGGGCCCTACCTTCCTCTGGGTCCTGCTGTGACCACCCCTGCGGCGAGGACTCTGATGGGGAGGGGCATCGTTCGCGATCGCGGCTCCACGGCGGCGGCAGGGCGGTCCCAGCCCAGCACGCCTGCGCAGACGTGTGCGCTCAGACCCGCGCGTGCTCAGCAAACACAGGCTGTGCCGGGACTCGTCCCCTCGCAGGGCCCGGCGCAGGGGCCCCACCCACCCGGCCAACCCAGCCCCAGGCGCCCAGCTCCCTGCTGTGCCAGCAAGCCTGACGTGTTCTGCAAGCGCTGTCAATTAACCACTGACTCCAGATGCAGAAACCGCGGGGCGCTGGCTGGACTGGGGCCTGTAGGAGAGCGGAGGCCACAGCCCGACCGGCGGGGTCCCACTCACAGCGAAAATAAACGCTTTCCACATCCTCCTGAGCTTTGCGTGCTCTTCAGCTCCATCGGGGAGAGGGTGGAGTCCCCTGTGACCCCCCCCCCCTCGAAGGGAGACTTTGCTTCAAGCCCGTGTTCCCTGGGCCGGGCGAGCTCCGATGGCCGGGGACTGGGAATAGGGGCGCCTGTCCCGGAGGGGCCAGCTCTGCACAGCGGTGGGGGTCCCCGCTCTTCCCCGTGAAGCATTTCCTCCTCCCTGCGCCCCTGCGCGTCCGCGCCAAGCAGAGCGGGAGTGGACCAAACCCCTCTCGCCTTCACTCCCTGAGGTGAAAACAAGGGAGACTCAACCTCATCCCTGAACATGGCGCGGCCAACCCCAGACCTGAGCGGGTTGGGGAGGGGGCCTGTCCCCACTGGGATGGGCCTGGGGGTGGGGCTGGGCCGGGCCTCTGCGGCCTGGAATTCCAGAAGCCTCTCCCTCAGCACCCTGCCTTCCCGCGTCTCCCCAGCCTCAGCAGGGCAGCCGGCTTCGAGTGGGCGGTGACACCACACAGGCACACGATGGGGGGTCCGGGGGTGGGCATGTACGGGGTAGGAGCTGCTTCTCGGGAAGAGGGGTCTGAAGACCCCATGCATACCTTGCTGGCCTCCAGCGGGCCTGCACAGGTACCCTCACCCCCAGCCTGGTGGGCCAGTCTCCCTCCTCCTGACCTCGCGGTCCTGTCCCCCTGGGTGACCGCGGGCAAGGGCTGTCCCCTCTGGCCTGCGGGGTAACCAGGGACCTCGAATGTAAGGGTGTTAGAGGAGGGGCCTTGGGGGGGTGACGATGTGGGCAGACCCATCTGTGTAGGGAGTGCCTGGGGGGTAGCAGGTGAGGAGCCCCCAGGAGAGCCCCTGGTGGCCCCTGAGCAGAGGCAGTGGAGCCTGAGGGACATCCCAGGAAGGACACGCCTTCTCCACAAGGAGCTTCCAGTCATCCCCTGACACTTTTAAGAAAGATGTTTCCAAAAACTCTCCCATTGGCCAGGTCGTGGGTCCCGAGAACCCCAGGAACAGCCCTTGCCGAGAAATGCACCTGTGAGAAAGCCAGGCCACAGAGGGTCCCGTGCCTAGCCAGAGCCCCACCCCATGAGGACCCAGAGACACCCCCCCGCCACCCAGATCAGTCACGTCTAAGACAACGGCAACGTCTGCAGACACAGAGGGTTAGGCCCGGAGACCTTCTGGTCACGGGTACCCTGTTGGCTGGGCACTTTGGTTTATGGAAATACAATATAGTCCCCCACATTTGTGATCCTTCATTAATTGTTACAGAGGAAATCTTCGTCAGCATTTTAGCCATACTTAATGAAAACGTCGGTAAACGTCTATGATACGATCTGTGGGAATTGAAACCTTGAGTTCGCCATTTGCCCTTGCTCTGGGGACAGAAAGCGGTCTGGCAAATGCTCCTGACCCCAAAGATGAGATCTTAAAATAGTTTTCAAAAGGGGCAAGTAGTTTTTCCAAAATACCAAGAGTCTGTTTCAGTGATTCAAAAGAGCACAGTGATAGGGATAGAGAAGGATAATCAGAGTTAGCTCGAAAATCCCACCAGGGGATCGTAAGTAGAGAGGAAATTTTGGGTGGCTTTGGGAGACCGCAGTCAGTTAATGATCACTCGAGAAAGTAATGAGAAAATCCTGAAACAATGTGGGTTTGCTTGACTCATAAGGCAGAGCATCAAAGCCAGACAGGCCTGCCTAACGACACCACCAAGCTAACTTGCTTACCAAAAAAGCCATGCAATGGAAGTGCAAGTCATGCCTCAAGACAAGAAAACAATAGTGGAAACATAAGTCATACATCCTGCGCAGCGATATCAACAAGCTAATGACCCCTAGGACGTGCTCTCTGCACACGCAAACACAGTAATTTAGGGAAAGGTGACATTTCAAAATGAAACACCCTCATTATACTGAGACCTGAAATCGTTTTTCCACGGCGCCATGAAAGTCCCGGATGCACCGTGTAGGGGTCAAAAACTCCCCTGCTCGACATGCAAGAGGAGTTGACGTTGGAAGACTCGGAGAACAAGGAAGGAGGTGGTCTTCTCCTCCTCCCCTCTTTTCCTTTGATTAGAGAAATATAAGCCCCTGAGCACTCAGGGCAGCACAATTCTCGCCTGCCTGCTCGTAAGCCTCACAAGCAGCCCATCCTAATAAAGCACTTCTGTCCACCACTTTGCCTCTCGCTGAATTCTTTCTGCACCGAGACATAAAGAACTGGGGCTCCCTGGACCTCCACCACCACCCCCCACCGCCCCCCCCACCCCCGCACCAAAACACCACCTAGCGGTTTCAGCAGGTCTGTAATTTGAAGACTAAGAATGTCCATCACAGACACTGTACTATGGTGAGTGGTTTTCTCACTTATATTTCCATGTTCTCAATCATACTTCTCAGAGGAGCTGCGTTCTGCCACCAAACTTGTGTCTAATTAACCACCAGATACAAAATTGCTCATCTGCATAGAATTAGACAGACCAGTATGAGAACCAGGCATGTGCCTCCCAGGTCAGAGGGCCATTCCTCCACGTATGAAGGTTGGGCAAGCTAGTTACAGAGGTGTCCTTGGTAGATTAACATGACAACAGGTGTGGCATCTAGCTTTTCCAGATCAGCCTTCTTTGCTGTGTGTTTCTAGGACCAGTGATGTGAGGGAAGCCACTGGTCCGGACACGTGTCTGGCACAGGCAGGGCAGGCAGTGCTGGCTGCCCACCCAGGAGCCCCACCTGCACTGTGCATGCCTGTGGTTTTGCAGGGTGTGAGGAGCTCAGGAACCAAGCGTCACCTCCCTGCTCCCTGTGCAGCCGGGGCAGGTCGGAAGGGGCAGAACTGGCATGATTGAGTAAAGCATAGAGAGAGGGAGGTCATAAGACCCCTCCCCAGGAAGCCTCTGGAAGCCACCTCCTCTCTGGACAGCGAGTACTTAACAGGAGGGGTGGGATGAGTCTGGGCACCTGCTGTGGGTCACCTGGGGAGGTAGAGGCACAGTCTGCTGAGGACCCAGGTCCCCCGTACAAAACTCTGCCCACCAGAGCAGAAGGGGCCCCAGGGTGGGGCCATCCAGGAGAGAAGTTCTCTCCTGGGAAGGGGCTTCAGAGCACTTCTTCCCCTACAGACACACACACACACACACACACACACACACACACACACACACGCAAGTGTAAGCAGCTTTGGGCAGGAAAGAGCTCTCTGCAGGAGGTCCCTTTTGTCTTATCACTGACCTGAAACCGGGGTCCCCCATTCTCTACTCATCTCTCGCACAAGCACACTTTTCAAATGTTTTGATCACATGATACCTTGCTAAACTGCTGGTTCTTTCTGTGGATCGAAGTAGAAATGAAGAATAAGTAACCCACGACCAGGTAATGATTTTCGAGCAGTGAGCAGCCGGACCTGAGTTTGGTAACACACGTACACCAGATGCCCATACACAGGCACACGCACATATACACACACACGCGGAGATTCACACATATACCTGCACACACACACATGCACGCATGCACCTCTGTCCTATCTGGACTCACTGCTGGCATTGGTCTCCTGGGATATTCCATGGCCTTTGCTTTCCTAGTACAGGAACCACCCCTCCCTCCTAGCCACCACTCTGCCTGGAGTGAAGATGGCAGCTGGAGGCTGATTCACTGTGCTGGGACCAGGCCTCGGGCACCATGGCCTCCAGCAGTCTCACCACACGAGGGGAGTATAAGCCCCTTTGCAGGAGGACTGAGCGCTCCCTGCAGGACGCAAGGGGCCCACGTGTCCCGAGGGGCGGAGCCAGGCCCCGTCCTCCTGCAGAGGCCTGAGGCACAACCATCTGCCTGGATTCCTCCGCCATGCAATTTCTTGGGCTTTTTAATCTTCCATTGTGATGAGTGGCTACGAATTATTGCAAGCATCTTCTTTCAGCCTGCCACCTCTTTTCTTTTCTTTCTGATTGCAGCATCATGATAACAGGCAAACTTTTTTCACCGCTCGTATTCTTGAATGCATTGGTGGATTACTTAAAAACGTTTTCTGTTAATACATGAAGAGGTGGTCTTACGTTTCTTCTAAAGACCTCTAAGTTTTCCACTTGCAGTCTGAGCTTTGATCCACCTGAAATGTTTCCTCCGTGACGCCCCTACCCAAGTCCCAACACGGTTCATCTCCCCTCCTCTGAGATGCAGGCCGGGGGCCCCCCCACCAGCCTCCTACGAGAACCCCCAAAAATCACTCAGCTCCCGCCAAGCCCACTCCATGCTGCTTTTAAAACATTTTTAACTTTTCATTTTTAAATCAGCTCACACGTACAAAGATGTTTCAAAAATAATGCAGCGTTTCTAGAATTGCTTCCCTCATCTTCCCCAAATGTTAACTTCTTACATAACCACGGCACTGCCATCAGAAACAGGAACTCAGCACCAGTGCCAGACCCTCAGGCCCTTTTGGAGTCCCCTGCCGTCCATCAGTCCTTCCCCTGGGTCCACAGCCCAGTCCTGCACCGCACCTCCACCCTGTCCCCTGGTCTTCTCACCCCGACACCGCCCCTAGAGGCCCGGCCACTCCCGGCCTCCCGATGCCCACGGCTTACATTCCAGGGCTTTCACTTCGCCTCATTCTAAGACGCCCTAGTTAATCATAGCCATCCCTGTTTTTGACAGCTGACGCTCACAGGTTTGCCCACCAGTCGGTGAACCAGAAACACCCTCCAGGCACCACACACACTGAGGTCCCAGCCCTTCACCCCCCACCCCCCAGAGCACCTCCTGGGAACATCGAATCTGCAAGGCCCATGGGCACAGACCTGCACAGTGGCCACCTTGGGAAAGCTGGCTGACTCGAGTCTGTCTGTCCCACTGGCCCTGCTGCCCAACCAGGAACAAGAGCCCCCGGCCCTCTCCTCTGGCTCTTCTGTTGGGGGGCAGGTACCTCACTTCCCTCCATGGCCCAGACGCTGGTCACCCTCGGAGGGAAGCGTCCCGGAATGCAGGGCACCAGAGGGAGCAGTGTGCGTGTGCCTATGTGTGCATGTGTGTGCTGTGTGCACGTGTGTTCTAAATTAAATTCTTTTAACTTTTATTTGTTTATTTATTTATTTACTATTTATTTTGGCTGTGCCGGGTCTTCGTTGCAGCACACAGGCTTCTTAGTTGCGGCATGCATGCGGGATCTAGTTCCCCAACCAGCGATCGAACCTGGGCCCCCTGCATTGAGAGCGCGGAGTCTTATCCACTGGACCACTAGGGAAGTCCCTGCACGTGTGCTCTGTGTTTGGTGTTGGTGTCGTGTGCACAGGGCTGGTGTTGGCATGTGTGCACGCGGCGTGCTCAGTGGAGAGGCAGGGCTGGGCCTCCCACCAGAGCGTGGCCAGGGCAGCCCTCCAGTTTCCTTTTCCCCAGAATGTCGCCCCACTCTGGCCTGGCCCAGCCTGGGCAACAGAGGAGAGGCGAGGGGCACCAAGACGGGTGGGTGGCTCCTTTGGCCCCAAGGAAGCAAGCCAGGGGGCTGGGGACCCAGTGGGGGAGGGGCCGCCCCTGCCCACCCAGCACAAGAGGGTCTGGGGCAGATCCCTCCACCCCACTTCCCTGGCCACTCCTGCGGTGGGGGATTCTGAGTGAGGAAGAGGTGAATCCTGTGCCATGAGGGGAGAGCCAATTCCCAGAGACACTGCAGAAGTCGGCTCTCAGGGCCACACGGCCTGGCCTCTGCTGACCCGTGCACAGCCTCTCCTCCCTTAGAGAGTGATGGCCAGCTGGTGAAGACCCACTGCGAGCCAGACAGCACTCACCCAGGACCCTCCATCTACTGGGGAAAGGAGGGGGACCAGGGACTCCACTGTGACTGCGCAGTCTCCCCCAGAACGGGGCTGCCAAGCTCAGCCAGGACAGGGGCTGCAGGGGAGGGAGCTGGGCGCGCAGAGGTGGTCCTGAAGGACCAGGACCCCCAGGAACTGAAGTTAGTGCCCTAACTATGCTGGTGATAACAGGCGCGTTGGGAAGTAGAATTAGAAACAAATCTCCTGCTAACCCAGAAAACCTCTGCAGTGAATTGTGTTACTGAGTCAGCATTAAACAGCGCCATGCACATCGCAGGCAGTCCACTAAGCTGAGAGATGACAAAGGCGGACAGCTCCTCTGCTGCACCCCAGTTCTCCAGATCTACCTACCATGACTGGTCCTCGGGAGACTGCAGCACTGACACGTGGCTCATCCCAAATTCACCTTTTAAAAGGATTTAACTCCATCTCAAGTTAGCTCAGTTCTCAAGAGAGAGAATTCATCACGACCAGTTTTCAAAAGTGATTGCTCCAAGAAGGGAGAGGCAGGAAACTTCCTTCCTTTCTTGCTCCAGGGAGAATAACTTTTTGCCTTGCTTTTAATGTGTGCCCCTCACGTGCAGGATGAATGATGACTCTGCCGGCGTCTGTGTTTGCCCTTTTGCTCACTGCGTATCGGTAAAGGGTGGCCAAGCTCCCATCTAATATGGGTCAAATCAAGTTCATTTCCATTTTACATTCCATTTCTTTCTCCAACTCAATGCTTTCATTACATAAGTAACTCTGTTTCCTATAGAGAGTTCTAATAAGCCATCTGAAAAATAAATGTCATGAACTAGGGGCTTTGTCCCTAAGGTAGAAATGGACAGAATCAAAGATACCTAGTGCCTCCACACAGCAAGAATTTATATGTGTTGGTCATACTGTGAAATATATTTCTCATGGCAGATGTTGGTCAAAAACATGTAAGAGGGGCTTCCCTGGTGGCGCAGTGGTTAAGAATCCGCCTGCCAATGCAGGGGACATGGGTTCGAGCCCTGGTCCGGGAAGATCCCACATGCTGCGGAGCAACTAAGCCCGTGCGCCACAACTACTGAAGCCCACGCACCTAAAGCCCCCCGTGCTCCGCAAGAAGAGAAGCCACCGCAGTGAGAAGCCCGCGCACCAGGACGAAGAGTAGCCCCCGCTCGCCACAATTAGAGAAAGCCCGCACACAGCAACGAAGACCCAACGCAGCCAAAAATAAATTAAATAAATAAATGTATTTTAAAAAAACCCAACCGTTTAAGTGTGTGCTCGCTCAGGCTGAGCCTCCTGGAGGGGTGGGAGGGGCTTGGGACCACCCCAGGTAGGAGGAGGACTGTGGATGGGCGCCAGCCACATGCCCTGTGCTTGACCAAGGCTGGTCCTCACCCATAGCCTGAGTCCCACCCAGGGCCCAGGGAGAATTCTCTCTGGGGACACAGGCTGAGGCCTGGCTCTGGGGGGCCAGGAACTGTGAACGCTCCCTTCTCTTGCCAGACCCTAAAGCCATGAGACATACAGTAGTGTAAATGTTGTCAGGACAAAGCCCGTTTTTAAACATTTCCCTCTCCCCCTTCCCTTCCCTGGTATCCAGGGAAGTCCCTTCTAGAGAGAGCCTGTGTGAGGAGCGCTTCCAGGAGCCCAGGCCTTCCTGGCAGCGCTGAGCAGGGGCCCTGCCAACACCACCTGCTCTTCCAGGGGCCCCCATCTCCTGGCGGGGGCCCCCCTCCATCCCTGCCTTCTCCCCACCCTCCTTCCACAGGGCTGGCCTGCAACGTCCTGAAGGTTCTCCCATCTGACCCTGCCTCTCCTCCCTTGCCCTTCACAGGCTTCCATCCAGAGCCTGCCCTTCTCTCTATCCCTGGGGGTCTGCTTCTCAGAGCACCCAAACTGACACCCCCCTCCCCGCCCCTCGTCTCCCCTCCCCTGCATGGAGGAGTCATGGACACGGGGTAGTGAGGCGGATGTAGGGAGACACGGGCGGGCCCTTGATCCGGGGCAAAGGGGGTGGGCGGAGCACAGAGGAGGTGGGTTTGTGCTTCTTGGGACTCGGGCAGCCCCGGGGAGGGGCACACTCCAGCTCAGCTTATCGCCCAGGGCCCGGGGCTGAGGACGACCCGCTGACCACCTCCTTCCCGGGGGGTGCTGAGGGCCGGCTTTTCTGCATTTCCTAATAGAAATTTTGCAAACAAGCTGGTGTGCAAAAGGTCTCATGACAGCAGCAAGAGACGAGAAGAACAGAGAGCACATCCCATCTCCCCCAGAGGAGCCAGTAAGGAGCCAGTTAGGACAGCGACAGGGCATGGACGGGCACTTGAGCCGCGCTGCCTCAGCCCAAAGGGAGCCTCCTCTGATGGGCAACCCGCTGGCCAGGCTGAGGCTCGTGAGAACTGCGCTGAAGTCCGAGTCGGGAGTGACGCTGGGGAAGCAACGGTGGGTGCGAGAGACACGTCCAGCCTCCGGCCATCAGGGCTCCCAGTGGCCACAGATGGCTGATTGCTGCCCCTCAGGCGGCACAGGGGCCAGGCCCGGCCTTCCGGCTGCTCTGTTGGAAGAGCTCAGAGCCGGCCCACGCGGCCGCCAGGCAGAGCTGCGGGGAGGGCCCGCAGGGTCCTGGTGCCAGCGCCCCCCTGGACATCCGGAGCCCACTCCTCGGCAGGACATCAGAGTGTCCCCACGGAGGGGCTCTTCCCCACTCCCAGGACACCTTGTGGAGCTTGAAGCAGAGATGCTTGTGAGACTAAAATCCCGAGACTCAAGCTGGGGAGAACTACAGGGGCACCTGACCAGGGCCCAGGGCACTAGCCGCCTGGAGGCCTCTGAGATAAAAGCAGCGGCAGGGAAAGGATGAAGCCGGCCTGTCCCCGGGACCGTGTGAGTGAATCCACCGTGTCCGGGAGAACGGAGAACAGAGAACAGCGAACAGCTTCGTGGGAAACCGGCCGCGGCCTTGAAGCCTGTGCAGGGTGCCCTGCACGCTCCGGTCACCAGAGGGCGAACGAGGGGAGAGGGGCGCGCGAGGGGCGGGGACTGGGGACTGGCTGGAGAGGGGCGGGGGAGCCAGAACTGGGGACTGGGGGAGCGAGGTGGGGTGCATGACGCCAGTGGAACCGACTGGGGAAGCGGGCGGCGCCCTGACCCGTGCGTTCTGCCGCGTGCCAGCCCGGCCCCGGCGAGCACCAGGGACAGGGACACGCACGTTCCGCCTCCCGAGGCCCCGCCCTGGGCCCTGCCGCCACCGTAGGCCGAGCCTGAGCACCGTGCAAAGGCAGACAGCAGCTGACACCCGGCGCGGGTGGATGTCCCTCCCTTCGCAGGATGAAACCAAAATGCCCGAGAGCGGCGATTGCCCCATCTGCACCCCAGCCGCCGCTCCCCCTTGGCGCCGTCAGCCCCCATCCTCTGCAGACGCGAGGGCGGTGGCTTCTGGCTCCCTGCTTGAACACCGCCGCCTCGCCCGGTGACGCCTGATGCAGACCCAGGACAGGACTAGGGGCCATCCAGCAGCAAATGTGCCCCCCATAATTCAAAGTGTGCGTCACCCAAACCTCAGTAGTCTCTGCCAGGAGAACGTTCCCCGGGAATCATGAGTTAGGAGTACAGCCCGGATACAGTTTACACACATCCCGGGGGGTGGGGGGACCTGCCACCTTACGCCTCTGCCCTGCTGGGCTCCCCTCCCCCACTCCCCCACCAGGCTCCCTCTCTTTAGAGGGAGTGTCACCACCCCATGGCACATACCAAGATGGAAGGCTTCCCCCATCTGAGCCCTGTACCTGTCTGATATCTCCCAGGACTAAAGGGGCAGCTGGAACAAAGCCTTGAGGGATAAGTGTGACTGAGGGTGGAGGGCTGGGTCACCAGCACAGTTGCTACTCAGTCTCGTGCTGGAAGACCTGGGCCTCTTCGCTTCCTGGCTCACTTGCCAACCTTGCAGGGCTCTGGGGCACCAGCACCTGGCACCAGAGGGCACTCCAGGCCCAAGGGGTGCTCAGACCTCCTTTAGGACAGCCGGGAGAAGGGAGGGGCGCGCAGGAGGGAGGCCTAGTGACTTCTAAAGGGGGGATAAGGATTGACGGGCCAAAGGGGTCGTTCCCTGGTTTCCTGGCCCAGCCTGGCTAGCATGCGGACCTGGGAGCAAGCAGGCCAGTGAGGGGCCATGCAGAAGGACACTTGGCCAAGGCTGCATCCACCTCTACCCATTGGGCAGTGCTCAGGACAGGGGCTGCCCAAGAAGCTGTGAGGCAAACTGGATCGGAAAAGCAAGCAGCCCTGGAAATCGGCAGTTTGCAAACAGCTCAAAGAACTCGGCAAGCTCAGAGCTTTCCAGGCAGCCTTAGAAGAGGGAGCAGGGCAACATGGAGGGTGTACAGAGTGACCCCAGTGAGGACTTAAAACATTTGTCACAACCTAAAAGTTGAGTTATGTTTTACTCGGCGGGACGTTTTAGGACTTCAAGCCTGGGAGGCAGCGCCTCAAGTAACCCCGAGAGAACTGCTCTGAGGAGGCCAGGGGGCAGCCAGGTTATGTAGAAGTTTCGCAACACAGGGCAGGTAGTTTGAATGTCAAAAGATTACTGTTAATTAAAGAAAACCAGATAACCCAAGTTAAGGAATGTAGCGCTTTTCTACGTATGAGAAGATGCAAGAGTCTGGGCTCACTGAAATCACTGCTTTATGCACCACAGCTCTCTGGGGCCCGTATCCTGTGTTTTCACATCCTGAGTTTCCTCAGGGCTCACCGCCTCCTGTGGGAGGGCTGCAATCGCTGATGACTGTGACATCCTTTGTTTACTGATACGGCAGGAAATATTCCATTTCTCACCAGAGACCTGGGGAAGTGCTGGGAGGGGCGCCAGAACTTGGGGGGGGGGGGTCCATGTGCCTCCACTGCAGGGGCCTCACTCCAACCACGCCCTCTGAGAGTGGGGATGGAGCCTGTGGCCTTCCCAACCTGCCCAGCCCCGCCCTGGGTGTGCATGGGGCAAGGTCCCAGCCAACGCTGATATGACCACACCAGAAAGCCAGACACACGGGTGCAGGCAACTTTAGGTAGAATTCCTCCTGGTCAGAACCGTGGACTGTTAGAATCCAGAAATCAGGACAGATCACGGGGGCTGGCCACCTTCTGGACATTCTGAGAAAATGACACTCTGTCTGTAAAAGGTCAGGCTTGGGGACAAGAAGGCCTTAGAGGGCAGATACTCGGACAGGAACTGGCCCAGATAAGAAAAGACTAAAAGCGCTGGGGGGCTTCCCTGGTGGCGCAGTGGTTGAAAGTCCACCTGCCAATGCACGGGACACGGGTTCGTGCCCTGGTCCGGGAAGATCCCACATGCCGCGGAGCGGCTGGGCCCATGAGCCATGGCCGCTGAGCCTGCGCGTCTGGAGCCTGTGCTCCGCAACGGGAGAGGCCACAACAGTGAGAGGCCCGCGTACCGCAAAAAATAAATAAATAAATAAATAAAAGCGCTGGGGATTTCCCTGGTGGCCCAGTGGCTAAGACTCTGTGCTCCCAATGCAGGGGGCCCAGGTTCAATCCCTGGTCAGGGAACTAGGCCCCACATGCCGCAACTAAAGATCCCGCATGCTGCAATGTCCTATGTGCCGCAACTAAGACCTGGCGCAGCCAAATAAATAAATAAATATGTATTTTTTAAAAGACTAAAAACACTGGATACTGAGGGGCCGTATAAACCTAATCCCAACCTCAAGGCAGGGAAAATCAGTAAAATGGAGCAGGGAGCAAGGTGGCTGGCCAGGATGCCCCGGTCCTGGCCAAAGTGTCCAGCACGTCTTCCTGTCCACCCCCGGGGCCCCAGAGTGCCTGTGCCCCTCCAGGTCATTGCCTGCCAGATCCCCTGAGACCCTATGAGGTGGGCGATTCCGTGCCCAGGGGAGATAGAGAGAAAGTTGCAGCTCTGAGCCAAGCTCGCCCAGAAGCCCCACCCACTGCCACGTGTCTGAGGTGCTTCCGAGAGGAGAGGTCCAGAGTGACCCAAAGGCACCACCTCACGGTGGCTACGGAACTCTGGGCCATGACAAGACGAGCGGCTCCCGCCCCAGGCACACTGTGGATGGCCACTGTCCTCACGCGGCACCCAGCCAGAGAGATCCAGGTAACCGAATTTCCCCTGCTGGCGGTCCTGCGTCACGTTTGCCCTAGAAGGACGTGTATGCGAGCCCAGGTGGCAGAGATGACACACCTGGCAAGTTCGGACCTGCTTCCCCGGCATAGGGAGGCTTAGTTAGAGATATCTCATTGGACTCACCGTGTGTCTGCTCCCCTGCCCACCACGCTTCCCCTGAACTGCCTCATCCCATCACAAGCCCCGAGTGCACTGCAGGGGGCTGGCCCGGGCATTTGGGCCTCCTGGGATTTGTGACACGTGGGACTGGCAGCACAAGGTCAGATTTTAAGGTCTGTGTGGAAAGGAGCAGGGTCACAGGGGGCGTGGGCAGCTCTGGGGGGGTGAGGCAGGCCAGAAGGAAGGGAAGCAGAGACAGAGGCAGAGGTATCTGCAGAATGACTAGACCTGAAAGTGGGGAGACACATACCTGGCCATTCCAGCAGGTGTCCAGTGGTGAGAGGCAAGTTCCCAGAGCCCAAGGTTGAAGGAGGGAGACTGAGTGGGCCCCCCAAGGGTGGGTGGGCCTTTTAGGAAAGCCCCCCTGGCATCGCTTTGGTCCCAGGAAACGCCTCTGGCTGATGAGCCTGGCTACGTCCAGCTCATGGATATAGACCAGGAAGTCACACCTCCCAGGGCTGCCATGTGTTCAAGGCTGTGGCCTTCTGAGTGCAGCAGGCTAATCTGGCCACGCCCCCAACACACACCCCACCCTCACCCCCATCAGACAAATCTGACTGACTGTATGCTAAGAGCAAGCAACAGGCTCAGGGGGACCAGCCGTCGTCCTGGCCACAGTTTTCAGATTATGTTGAGGGGGAGGGGGCGGAGGTGAGGCAGTTCCTGCTCCCCAGAGGTGACACCCAGAAGGGGGCTAACCAAAGGCCACAGCCTACTGCATGTCCCTGGGCCCCAGGGCTGTGTAACCCTGAGGATGTCATCACTCCTCAGCTGGGACATCTCATGACACACAGACTCCCACCTTCAGCCTCCAAGGAAAAAGCCCCCAAAGACTGTCCAAGTTGATCTATCCCACTCTCCTGTCATCTGGTCATCAGAGAAGACCACAGGAGAAGGTGACCCGACCCAGAACTCTGAACACACAAACCCACTCAGCAGACAATCACACAATCACTCGTATCAATGCACAATCACATGGTGCCTAGTGTACCCCTACCTTGCCCATGGGACTGGTCTCCTGTTACAGGATCCCTCTTCCCACCCTGCTCCATCCTGGCCACCCGCCATCCTGCCTCAGTCCCTCTCCCTTGTACAGTTAAGAGGCCACTTCTCCTGGGGCCCTCCCCCACTGTCACCGCAGATGCCACCAGCAGATGCCACCCAGAAAGGCTGCAAGAAAAGGTCAGGTGCAAAAAACAGCTCCAACAGGAAATGTGCTGTGAAAGTAAGAAGTGCGAATCCGCAGGGACCCATCAGGCGCTGAGAGGACTCTGCACGAAGAGAAGGGAACCAGCAGACGGTGACACGTACAGGAAGGGCGCTCTGCCTGGCAGCCCCCGCCCACGGGCAGGCCTTGGCACCCCCAGCTCCCGCAGGCTACGAGGCTCTTCCATCCCCGCCAGGGAGAAGCAGGAGCAAGGCCTGGGGTGCTGCAGAGCCTGGCCCCTGAGCCTAGCTCACAAGCCCGGAGTGGGGGACACAGGGCCGCACACAGTGGGTGCTCTGTGAACGTTGGCTGAAAGGCAATTAATGGCACCTGGAGACAGAACACAGGAAATGCACTGGCTGGCGTCAGACTAAGGACAGCCCGCTTCACTCTAACAGGGGCCGCTAGGTTCCGCGCTGAGAGGGTCATATCAGGCTGGCTTTGTGATGACGCGCCCTGCACCCAGCCCCGTCTGCAGGGGAGCACCCAGGGGGCTCTTGAGTTCTCCTGGGCTGAGGGTCACGACGCTGGTGCGGCCCGGATCTCCTGTTGGGCGGCACTGTGGCCCGCAATCACTGCCCCGGAAGCCCCCTCCTCCACCCTCTCACCCTCGTCCTGTCACCTGGCTCGGGCGTGGCGTGCTGAAGGCCTCTTCGCAGACCCTATCCCACTCTGCAGAAGGGGTTCCGAGTACTGCCCCCTCGGCCTCCTCGGACGCATCCCCTCCCCCGAGCTCCACCTCAAAAGTGTCCGGCCACTTGGGGGCCTCCCCCACCCCTGCCCAGCCAGCCAGGCCGGGCTGTCGCAATACGTCCCCGCCCAAGCGGACCAGACGGACCGGCTGCGACGGGCCCTGCGCAGGGGTGAGGGGCTGGTGGGCGGGGCCTGGGCGCCAAGTCCCGCCTCCCGCACGCCCACTGCGCTCGCGCGCTGCCTGGCCGCCGGGGAGAGCGGGCTGCCACGGGCTCGGGCTCGGGGGCAGACTTGACTGCGCGGCCGGGCCGGGGACCTGCGTCCGCCGGCGGTGAGTGAGGGCCCGGGCCGGGCGGGCGGGGGCGCGGGGACGGGGCCCTGCCCAGCGAGGAGGGGGAGCGGGCGAGTGGGGCGCCAGGGAGGCGGGAGAGGCCTGCGGGAGGCTGGGGGTCGGGGTTGCGAGCGGCCCCGGCCCCTGGGCGCCTCGCCTCCACTCCCAGCCCCCCAGCCTCCCGGCCCTCTCCAGTATTTCCAAAGGACGAGGGCGGGAGCGGGCGGAGACTGCAGCCGGGCGCCCTCCCGGGCTGGGTAGCCAAGGGCTGCGCAGGCGCCGGGACCCCATCGCCCAACTCTAGGGCCCATTCCCTGACCCCTCACATGGGGACTGGGGAAGGGCCAGCCTTCCTGACTTGAAGGGGCTGGGATCTTGGCGCGCTGGCAGGAAGGAGAGAGTTAAATGCCCTGGTGGGTCACCATGGGGACGGGAGCCTGCCTTGGGAAGAGGTGAAAGCACCTTGTTTGGCATAGATTACGCAAGTATATGAGGTGCCTAGGAGCCCTGCCCCCTGCGCTGGGCCACCAGGCCCCTTCCATCCCTGGGGTCCAGGACGTGCTCCTACCTCTCTTGCTGGCCCAGCGTCACTGAATGCCAGGCTCTCCCGGACATCAGCCCTGTGAGCCTGGGGGAAGAGTGCACAGTCAGGGTCCCGAATGGCCCTGCCCGCAAACCCACGGGTTCCCTTCCGCCTGGCCCTACTAATGTGGACACGTTAGTATCCAGTGCCGACTCAGCCCAGCAGGGCGCACTTGTTGGGGTGCCTGGCAGCAGGGTGGGGATGCTGACTGTGACCGCGGAGGTGAGCCCCAGAGCTTCCTTCAGGACAGCTCAGGGCTCCTCCCGCCGGAACTTCACTTTGTGGAGGAGGAAACTGAGGCTCCTTCCTCCCTAACTGCCGGGACCCTGGAAGAGGCCCCCGCTGGGCTCGGCGCTGTTCTTGGACGTCTGCAGCTCCTGCTGCCAACCCCAAGACATCAGCCCCTGCCCAGACCTGAAGCCCATTCTCAGGGTCTCTGCCAGCCTCTCCCAAAATCTGTTCTCTCCCTGGCTTTCTCCTTCCTCCCGGTGCCTGGGGACTAGCCCTTCCCCCGCCCGCCCACGGCTGTCCCCAGCAGAAGGTACCAGACTGCTCCTCCCACACTGTGCCTCCTGCAAAGCAGAGAACCAGAACCCCAGCTGGTCGCATTCAAAGTGCTTTCTCCATCCACTGCCGAGGACCTATGCCCAAGGGAGGCTCCTGGTGCAGGACAGCCCCCAGGGACTCACAGCCACCTGCCAGAGCCTGTGCCTGTTCCCGCTGGGGTGACTGGTGGCACACTGCTGGGTCTCCCTGAGCCTCCCCCAGCCATGAAGGTGGGGGGGAGTAGCAGATACGTATGGGGTCATCGTCTTCAGCGTTAAACGACACAGAATGGGAGAGCCCCTCGCCCCTCCCCCAGCACAGAAGCTGCCCAGGTGGATACTCAGCTAGATATGCCTCATGCCCCATGTGAGGCACAGAGCTGGCCCCTGGAAAGTTCTGGACGCAGGTCATATAATATTACTGGTCGCCATCCCCCCCGCAGGGCCCTTGGACTCGAGAAATTGCTAAGAGGCCAGATGAGAATTCCAGGCAAGGCTTTACTGGGGCTCGAGCTGCAGCACAAGGAAGCAAAACAACAGCTCCCGAGAGGGGCTACTTGAGTCCTTAAATGGGGTGACAACGGGGACGGATCTGTGGGTCAGGCAGGAGGCATAGCTTAGGTGGCCTGTCCCCTCCTTCGGGGTACCGGGCAGGAATGATGTGCAGTACCATGCTTTTGCTCCCAGCACCTCAAAAATGTAGTTTGTGGCTTCTTGTACCCTGTTGCCCCGCGGTGCGTGGGCGCAGTTATTTTTAGTCACTTATAGTTTCTTTGTATCTTGTTGCTCTAGGGGACGTTTGTCCAGGTGCAAGCACTCTAATAGAGGATCCCAGGTCCCAGCCTATCTCAGCCACACCCCCCGGGCCGTGGGCAGGGGCCACTCCCTTGACCTCCCTTTCTGGGTGATTCTGAGAACCTTAATGAGTTCCTTCCCCCCAAGCAGCAAGTGCTACAGACTTGGGGAAGGGCCTCAGCTGGGAGTCTGCACTGAGTGAGGGGCAGGTTGGGAGTGGAGCAGAAAGACCGTCTGTGCTCTGGCCCTGCTGCTGGAAGCTGGCAGCTCCCCCATCTACGAAGTGGGGACACCAGGCTGCCCCCAGGGCCAGTGTCCCTGACCCCATTGGGAAGAGCAAGCCGCTGCCCTGCCCCAGGGCCCTGCGCGAGGGGGGTGAGCCCCGCCCTCCAGCGAGCTGTCTCTTTAGCGCAGGGCTGACTTCTTTGGCTTCGTGAGACCCCAGCCGGGACGCCAGTCCCCTCCAGAATGAAGGTCTTCCTGCCGGTGCTGCTGGCTGCCCTCCTGGGTGTGGAGCAAGGTGAGGTGCCCCGGGGCCCCAGGCCTCTGAGCGGGCTGTGTCCTCCTCCTGGACTCCCTCTCCCCTTTCTCTCCTGAGCGGTGCCCATGTCACCTACTCTGTGCCACCTAACAGGCTCCTCTCCCACGGCGACGCGGTCCCTCCTACCCCAGCCCCCACTGGCAGCCTCAGCCCTGCCTGGACACTTGGGGCATCACTGGGGCTCCTCCAGAGCCAGGGTCTGGTGTCATTGTCTCCTGGGTCTCCAGCCCGGGCCCGGGCTACCATAGTTGCTCAGTCAGTGCCTGCACAAGATGGGGTGTCCTCATGCCTCTGGGTCCGGGCTGGGAGGGGACACAGGAAGACTCCTGGGCATGAGACAGGCATCCCTCCTTCTGCAGTCCACTCCCTGGTGTGCTTCTCTTGCGTGAATGAGAACAGCAACTGGTACTGCCTGAAGCCCACCGTCTGCTCCGACACAGACAACTACTGTGTGACCGTCTCTGCGTCCGCTGGCATCGGTGAGCGCAGCTAGGCCCCCCCACCCCAGCCCTGGCCTCTCTGCCCCCCCACTCACAGCGTCGCCTTCCTGTGCAGGGGACGTGGTGGACTTCGGCTACACCCTGAACAAGGGCTGCTCCCCGATCTGCCCCATCCAGAGCGTCCATCTCGGTGTGGCGTCCGTGGGCACCCACTGCTGCCAGAGCTTCCTGTGCAACTTGAGTGCGGCCGACGGCGGGCTGCGGGCCAGCGCCGCTGTGCTGGGCCTCGGGCTCCTGCTCAGCCTGCTGTCGGCTCTGCTGCGATTTGGCCCCTGACCCCCGGGACCCTGTGCCCGGCCCAGACTCCCAAAGCTCAGGAAGGAAGGGAAGCCCAGCTCCTCCCAGACCCAAGAGGATCTCGAAGCCTCCTCCCCTAGACTCCTCACCCTGCAGAGCCCACCCTCTAGGCCCTGGGTCCCCACAGGCAGGCCTGCCCTCTGCACCCACACACCTGCCGGCTACCCTTACTTCCCGGTCAGCCTTCCAGGGGGAACCTGGGAACGGAGCCTGAGGGCCCCAGAGTCAGAACCACGTCCCAGGGACATGCTGGGAGGGGCACCTGATCCCAGGCCTGCCCCTGTCGGCCCGCAGTGCGGAAGATGTGCTGTGTGGACAGGCGCTGGTTCGTGTGCCCTGCCGGGCACGGGTGAGTGTGTGGCCAGGTCTCGGCCTGTGTGGGGGAAGGATGGGAGTAAAGCCTCAGGAGCCCAGCCCCGAGCGCCAGCACAGAGCCCCTTTCTCCTGGCATCTCTGCACACCTCATTTCACTCACCTCGAGGGCAGCCTTTAGGAAGACAGGCCTTCCGCTGTCCCCAGGTCTAGGCTGCTGACCCAGGAATCTGCTCCCAGCCCGAAATCCAGCTGCTCTCGGGCCCCCTCCCTCCACCGCCTCACTGGAGCCCTCCTGCTGCTTTGGTGCCTCAAATAAACAGATGTTCCCACCCTTTCCTGCTGTAGGTGTGGCCCACAGCCTGAGACTGTCGCTTCCATCAGGGTCCTACTGAGGGGGAGGGGGAAGCAGAGATGCAGAGCCGCAGGTGTAGAGGGTCTGAGGGTCCCCTGCGATCGGGCCCCACCCTGAGGCCCACTGGGAGGCAGTGAGGAAGGGGGTCGCCGGAGACCACAGCTAGCTGCCCTCGGCCGGGCAGGGTTGGGAAGTTTATCCTCCGGACAGGACTGGACTGGACAGAGAAACTAGCAGAGGTCAGCCTGCTTCTGGGTGGAAGGCAGGACCCTACAGAGGGAGGGACGGGGTTGGGCGGGAGGGGAGGGGACACCCCCAACCGGGGTTCCGGGACTTGGGTACGGGGTGCCTGGGCCAGTCAGGCTGAGGAGGACACAAAGCATGGTGGGGAAGGGGGGCAGGAGCTCAGTAAGTGGGTGAGTGAGATGTCCATCCCAAGGGCCTATGGGAGGAGTTGGGGGGGACTCCCCTGGAGAAGGCCCGGACCCTGGCTGGAGGGCAGGGGTGCTGCTACACGCCCACTCCCCGGCAAGCCCAGCTGTGGTCTGTGGCTAGGCCAGGGGTTCCCAGCGTCTGCACTGGGGGAGTGTCTGGGTTCTAAGCCAAGGGGATTCTTTGACTGGGCTGGTGGCCGAGGAGCAATGAACCAAGGGCTGCAGCTGGGCGCCTTGCAGAGAGATACATTTAGCCTTCAGGACGCTGTCATGTCTCCTGGGTGGTGGGAGGGAACACAGCAGGGCTGGGTCCAGGCTGGCCAGAAGCTCTGACGTGCCTGGGTCCAGGCTCCAAGCATCGCTGTGCAGCAGGGTGGGACAGTGGTCCCTGCGAGGGCTCGGGCTGTGGCCCATATCCCGGGCCCGGGTCACAGGAGCAGGTGAGCAGCTCTGCACAGAATGGGCCCTGTGACACACATGAATGCAGCATCCTCGGCGTCATTGCCACCAAGGGGGATGCCAGCCAGCACTTGGGGTTGAGCGCCAATGCGGTGATAGAGCTCAAGGGAGGGACGGGAGGAGCGGTCTGCCCCAGGAAATCAGGACGACAAGGGGAAGGAGACCCAGGCCCAGCCAACATCTCATGGAAGGGTCCAGAAGCACATCACAGCATCTGGTTGAGACTCACGGGGTGGTAGAAATGGTGAGATGCACTTGAGTGGATCAGACCAGCATGAAAAACCAAAGCAAGAAAAAGAATTCAAGGGGATGAAATCAGCATGTCCCCCAGGAATGCTGGTTACCTCTGAAGTTCAGGGACTTCCCTGGCGGTCCAGTGGTTAGGAATCTGCGCTTCCACCGCAGGGGGCATGGATTCAATCCCTAGTCTGCTGTGTGGCGAAGCCAAAAAAAACCAAAAAACAAAAATGCTGCCCACCGTTCCAGTTCCACGAGGATTAAACTGCAACCCACTGCAGTCGCCCACCAGCAGTGTGCCCTGAGGCGAATTCATGATAGGGAAAAACAGGAGGAAGCAGGCTGTGTTAAGATGTGGATCTAAGGGAGAATTTCAATGACCCCGGATTCTTGCATCTTCCCATACATAGAAAAGCACTAAAATCATTAACTTGAGATGTCTGTCTTTTGTGATATGTAGTAATCTTTTACCAAGAGGTATGCTTGACACCTGTATTTCCCAATCAAAAAATTCATATATATACTGGCTCCCCTACCTCTCTGGAGCTACTGAGAGGCTGTCTCCCAGGCTAGAGTCCTCAGTACAGTCCCTGCAAAAAACTGAAACTGTGTAAGCAGATAGGTTAGGGGGTCCCCAGAGAAAGAACCAGGAATGGCTTTCTTGACATAAGAGAAGCCATTTTGGCCTAAGCCATTTTGTGATCTAAGCCTGGCTGCAGTGCTTGCCCTTGAACAGGTCTCTGTGATCAGTGATCTTAGGGGAACAAAAGAATACAGGAACAGAGGAAAAGCAGTCCAACAATAGTGCAGTGATGCAGCGGAGTACTAGTTCCTCCTCGAGGGATATACACAATATACCTTTGAGTTCTGTAAGGAACTAAGGCCCCCACCCAGGTGGTGGGTGATGTCCCTTCTGACTTCAGTCAACCCAAGCCTGGACTCTGTCAACCTTTGCCCCAATTCTATACTGAATAATCCTCTGCTCAAACCGCTTCATGAATATGCACGTACCCTTAGCTTAAAACTTCCCCAGTGTCGCTGCTGGGGAGACTCTGCTTTGGGTAAGATCCCTGGTGTTCTCCTTACTTGCTGCCCGTAATACATGCTTCCTTCTGCTCTTTGGCAAATGGTTGTGGCTTCTGGCTCCACACCTACCAAGAGGTGAGCCCAGTGTTCAGGTAACACCTGCTTTCACGTTGTGCATTTTGTTTGCTTTGTTTATTGTTGACAGTCCCCACATAGAATGCGTCCACTGTGTTGTTCACTCAAAACAAATCACAAGCAACTTTGCTAAAAGGACTGAGACCAGCAGGGTGGGGCAGTGGTGGTGATAGGGAGAGAGTGAAGGGACAAAGTAGGCGATTAAATAGTTACTCCCACTAAGGGATCATAAGTAAAGAAAGGAGTATGGGAGACCCCTGTAAGTTAATGATCACGCAAGAAAGCAGGCTTGCCTAGCAACAAAACCATGCAACAGAAGCACAAGACATGCCCCAAAACAATGGTGGAGCGAGACCCACATCCTGCCCAGTGAGGTCAGTAAGGTAATGATTCCTAGAACGTGCTCCTCTGCGCACGCTAAAGACAAAAATATAGGGAAAGGTGACGTTCTACTGAAACCTGAGATGATTTACCGCGGTTTAGTGTATGTTACCAACTTTTTGCCCATTTCCGTAGCACCATGACAGCCCTGGCTTGACCGTGTAGGGACAAGAAAACTTCCCTGCCTGACGTGGAGGAGGAGCTGATGATGGAAGTTTGACATCTACTCAAGAATGAGGAAGAAGTGGTCTTCCCCTCACTTTTTCTACATTATAAAAATGTAGCCCACCCAGCTTTCATCACGGTGCTCCCTTGCCTGCCCACTTTCATCTCTCACAAGCGCCCTATACTGATAAACCTTTTCCTTACCTGTCACTGCCTCTTGCTGAATTCTTTCTGCACTGAAGAACCTATGCTCTATTGAGTACCAAAACGCGTTCTGTCGTTTCAGCGGGGCCAGGCCAGAGGAGGATGCACAGGTGGACTTGACCATCACAGTCGGGAGTTTGCATTTGACTCTGGGGACACTGGGAGCCAGGGGGCGGGGGGCGGGGGGCAGTGGCAGGACAGGTGTGTAACAAATCTGTCCCCGCTAATGCTGACCTCAGCTTCCATCTCTGTGTACTGACTATTTTGCAGGTGATGTTGATCTGTTATACTCTTCCCACAACTACAATGAGAGATGGATGTGGTTACCGCCAGGTTTCAGAAGTGAAAACCAGGGCTCAGAGGGTTGAAGCCACTTGTCCTCCTGCGTCTCTGACCCTGGGCGTGCCCAGCATTTCCTCTGCTCCGGGTGGCAGGGCGAAGTCCCTCGAGGGCTGGGCTCAGAAGCAGCTGGGCCTCCTAGGGGCGGCTGCGCTTCCCTCCCTAGGGTGGGGGGAGGCTGGAAGGCACAGGCTGTGCGAGAGCAGAGGGAGGCTGGGTGGGGCTGAGCGGGGGAGGAGCCCAGGGCTCTGAGTTTCCATTTCCTACAGCCTGAGGGAGGGGAGGGAGGGGAGGAGGGAGGGAGGGCTCTGAGTTTCCATTTCCTACAGCCTGAGGGAGGGGAGGGAGGGGGGAGGGGGGGAGGGAGGGGGAGGGGGAGGGGGGAACCCCCAGGAGAGGGCCGGAAGGGGAACGAAGCGGCAGAGGGGAGGGAAAGGAAAGCTTTCCTCGGGCTCTGCCCGGACTCTCGCTTCCACTGGCATCTGCCCGGGCTGCACGGAGGTGCCAGGCGCAGCACTGTCTGGCCCGGGCACACTTTGGCCGGGAGTCTGGGCTTTCTAGTCTCAGTGCGCAGGGGCCGGAGTGATGCCTGCCGTTTCTCTGTAGGCAAATTCAGCTCCGTCCGGTCCGGCCCCTGCCCCCTCGCCTGCCCCTCCCAAGCTGCTCGGTCTGCCGCCTGACCAGCTGGCCTCCGGGACGAGGGGAGTCCTGCCCAGGGTGTGCCCTCTCCCACAACACTCCTGTGGTGCCCATGGCCCGGGCCCGGGGCCCCCTCCTCCCCAGTCCTTAGCACCACCTTCATTGCCCCGCTTCTGCCCTCCTGTGACCCAGGACCCAACCTGCTGGCGGGGGCCCCTCGCAAAGGCTACCTCATGGCCCGGCCTGGGTTTGCCCTGCCGGAGCTTTCAGAGTTCCTCTGGTCCCCTGCCGGGCTCCCCTCGGTCCGGTGCCGTTGGCGGTGGGGTGGGAGGTGCGGGCACCAGACCATCCCCAGGGCTGGTGACGGAGCCACAGCACAGCTGGACCTCCCCTCTCTGAGCCCCACCCATGGGTGCTTTCTGGGACCCCTTGAATGGAAGGTTAATAACCTCAGCAGAGGGTGCATTCTGGGAGGACGGCTCCCTGGAGAAATCTGAGTGACACGATGAAGTCCTGGGAAGGCAAGCATTTAAGGTCGGAGTGGAAAGTGCAGGAGGAGGGGTGCTCTAGGTGCCCGAGACTCTGAGTTAGCCGGCGAGGCGCCGTCCCCTGGCGGCCGCGAGCGGCACACGCCGACGGGAGCGCCGAGGCCGCTCGAGGGGGCGTCTGCCCTCAGCCCTCAGCCCTTCTGTTTAGCCTCCGGGGCAGAGCAGGGCGAGGCTCTCCGCGGGCCCGAGGGGGCGGGCCCAGGCTGGGCGGAGCCTCCCCACCACGCCCCCAGCCCCACCCCGTGCGGAGGTCGTCTTCCTACAGGTCACGCTAAGCTTCCCAGCCTTGTCAGTCCGTCCATCCCGCTTTTGCCGAGGAAGACTGTCCTGGAACAGCCCGCCGGGCTTCATTGTAATATTGAAGGAAAGTCCCACCTCTTCTAATAGCTGGCCTCCTCCTGAGGGCTAGAGGGGACGCCAGGCTGAGGGTCCCCAGCCCCCGTCCCTCCCCCAGGACCACGCCCTTTGCCCCTCCCCCAACCCTCAGCTCCTCTGCTGACAGCTCCCCTGCTGACAGCTCCCCCAGCCTGAGGACCCCCCCAGGGAACTGGGGAAGCCTATGGAGACACAGGCAGCCAGAGGATCAGTCACCTGAGTCTGGGATTAGCCAGGAGATGTCCCTGAGCTCTGCCCCCCAGACCCAGCTTTCACAAGATGCCCCGTCCACCCCTCTGTCACACACACACACACACACACACACACACACACACACACACACACTCTCTCTCTCTCTCTCTCTCTCTCTCTCTCTCCCCCCCCCCCCCCCCCTCTCTCTCTCTCCCAGGGTCAGGACTTGGGACACTGATAGCACCCCAGGCCTGGGCTGGGGGTGGGCAGGAGAGGGGCTCAGAGGGTGGGTTCCAGTGGCTCTCACCCTACTGAACCCAGGGGCGTCTGGCTCCCTCCTCACATTAATGCCTGGGGTGGGGCTGGGGGCAGGGAGGCAGCTCTTGGCCGGTTCTGCCCAGAGGAGTGAGCAGAGTCTTGCCATCCTGAGGGTGTCACAGACACCGGTTCACCCGCCACTCCGTTCCCGTTCCCCACAGCTTCTGCTGCACTGGGCCTGACACCCTCATAGCCTGGGGTCTGGAGCCGGTGTGGGTCAGATCCCGCAACCCCGGGCTCCCAGTGACCCCCGCCTTTCCTGCAGGTCCTTGTAATTTGTGTCCCTTCCCCCAGGATCACCAAGAGCGCCTGTCAGAGAAGGGGATGGAGGAGCTCCCGGCTCCAGGCCAGTCCTGACAGGACCACAGCGTCGGGCACCCTGAGGCTCTCCTTGCTGAGCCCCCTGCTGGGGAGCAGACCTCCCAGCTCCCCTCACTTGCTGGCGCCCAAGCTCCCCTGGGAAGGTGGCCTCGCTCTCCCTCCAGTGGTGTCTCAGATTTGTGACTCGGTTTCCTCAGTGGTCTACTTGTCCTCAGGCCCCAGCCCTCCTCCCCCCGGGGCCTGGTGAGAGCTGTGGTCCCTGTGGGAGGGACGCTGTGGTCCCCAGGAGGGTAGACAGGCCAGGGAAGGACAGGGATGACCCGGGCCACAGGAGGGCAAGCCCCCAGCCCTGCCTCCACCCATGAGGATCCTCCTGTCCACGGAAACTTAATCAATAGTCATTCTAAGGAAAGAGAATTTCAGTGGCGCCAACCTGAGGATTATAAGCCGGGAGACAGCCTTTCAGAAAACCCTGAGGACTCTTCCACCTGCTAAAGGTCAAAGCAAGGTTACATGTTTCTGAGACAAAGGGTTATACGCCAGATGGTGTATTATTGACAGTTTACACAGTCCAGATCTACATGTACAAAGCGAGTAGTGGGCCATGGTGTTACAGCAGGCAGGTGGCTAGATACGCGCAGAGGAGGCGGGGCACGGGCCAGATGGCAGGAAACCGTACAGCTTGTAGACAACGGTGGCCCTTGGACAGACAGAGAAAGGAACCTCTGGACTGACAGGAAACCACACATTTTGGGGTGACAAGTGCCCTGGAGACAGACAAAGAAAGATGAGAAGAGGCTGGAATCTCCAGAGTCCAAAAGTAACCTTTTGCTCATTATACTCTGATTACAATAAAATTAGCCTCGCAGATAGGAAATACCCATCAGGCACGGAAGCCATGACACAACGATCAAGGCTAAATAAAGGAAAAATGCCTCCGCCTCTTGGGAAGGTGGAGCTGGGAAGAAAATCAGGGAATACGACCCCAAACCCCTCCCTCCCCAATGAATATTCCGCCCCTTCACTTCTACACCCCACATGACCAACTTGCCAAAGAAACTCGGCACAGCTACTCACGTGAGTCTGCCCGGTCCCGCAATGAGAGTGCGCTGTCGCTTCGTAAATCCTCACTTTCCTTTCTTGACCTCTGTGTCTCCTCTCTGAAATCTTTCTGTGAGTGTGAGTGAGACCTGTAACTTGTATTCACCACAGAAAGTGCAAAAGGGAAGGGACTGTACAGATACAGTTAAAGTTCCTGATCAGTTGACTTTCCGTGACTCAGAAGGGAGCTGTCTCTGGTGGCCTCACGAGTCCTCTGAAGTCCCCCCAGCAGCACAGGCTCTCTGCTGGTGTGGAGCTGCCAGGAAATGGACTCTGCTGCTTTTTAAACTCATCACTCTGTTTGTGAGATTCCTATGTTGCTGAGTGTAGCAGTAGAGGATTCTTTTTCATTTCCATGTAGTATTCTATTGTGTGCCCATGCCAGCATTTATGTATTTATTCTGCCCTTAATGGGCGTTAAGGTTGTTGACAGGTTTGATGCTCATGAATGATGCAGCTCTAAACATTTGTGGGCCTTTATCTTGGTGATTTTTTTTCTCTTGAGAATGTACCTGGGAGTGGAAATGCTGGGTCACAGGGTATGTGTATGTTTAATGTCGACTGAAAAAAAAAATAGCACCACCTAAAAGTTGAGAATCATGTTCTATTTGGCGGCCTTTCTGAGAACTTCAAGCCTGGGAGGCAGCCTCTCAGAAGAGCTCTGAGTTTCTGCTCCGAAGAGGTCAGGGAGCAGTGAGGATATACAGAAGTTTTGCAACAAAGACCAGGTAGTCGGAGCATCAAAAGACTATGGGAGTTTTTTGTTTGTTTGTTTTGTTCTAAGGGCCGATTTTATTTATTTATTTATTTTGGGCCACACCGCACAGCATGCAGGATCTTAATTCCCTGACCAGGGATCAAACCCATGCCCCCTACAGTGGAAGCCAGACTCCTAACCACTGGGCCACCAGGGAATTCCCAAAAGATTACTGTCAATTAAAGAAAACCAGACATCTCAAGTTGAGGAACGTAGCGCTTTTCTGTGAGTGGGAAGATACAAGAGCCTGGGCTCACTGAAATCATTCCTTTGACAGGCATCTCAGCTTCTCCGGCCAGTACCCCGTTCTTTTCCATCATGAGTCCCCTCGGGTTGCACAAGTGCGGCAGCTGTGGCAGCTGAGGGCTTGGCAGAGGGCATCCCCCTCGTCTCCATCCTGCGTTCCTTCAGGGCTCACCTTCCGGGGGTGGGGGGGCCGGTGGTGGTCGATGGCTGCGACATCCTTTGGCTGCTGACACGGCAGCAGGAGCCTTAGCAGACTGTGCCAGTTTATACTGAGGCCGTAAAGTGTAAGCTCTCCAGCTGTCCACATCCTGCACAGCTCTTGGTATTTTCAGTACTTGTAATACTAGCCATTCTCGTTTGGATTTCTTCCTCTCCAACTGTCATATATTTTGTTTTCCTAGATCAACTGCACGATTGAGCATATGACATACTTGGTAAGTGTTCTACATGCACTTAAATACGGATTCACTTGTTTGGTATGATGTTCCATATATGTCCATTATGTTAATTTTTTGCAATCTTGTGCAAATTCACGTATGCTAAGTGACATTCTTGTTTGCTTGTTCTATTGTTAGGGAACCATTGACCGAAACTGCCCGCCTTGGCCAGGTATGATAATAACTACTTGCATGAGCTGTCACACAAAAGGAGGCCCCAATAAGGAACAGGACGCTGCCGCAGAAAACTCACCAGGAGAATTTGGGAGGGGCCGAAAGGAGGGAGGAGACGCCAGCCCGTAAAACGTCCTGCCAACCTCCCAGAAACCCTCCGACTGGAATCCATCTTAACTCAGAGATGCATGCCCCACCGGGAAGGGCCCTGAGTCAGACCAAATGTGGGCACAAGTAGGATAATTGGCCAGAGACAACCCAGAAAGTAACCCCATCACCATAAAACCCGAGACTGCGAGCCACGTGGCAGAGCAGTCCTCCTGGGGTCCCTTACTCTCCTGCTCTCTGCCTGGGCGCCCCTTCCCAATAAAGTCTCTTGCTCTGTCAGCACGTGTGTCTCCTCGGACAGTCCATTTCTGAGCATTAGACAAGAGCACGCTCTCGGGCCCTGGGAGGGGTCCCCCTTCCTGCGACACTATCAGTTACTTAAAGGATTTATGGTAAAATATTTGTGTCACTGTCAATTTGCCTCAACTTTCACTTCTGCCGTATCTTGCTTAAACATTTTGAAGCTGTTACTAGTTGTATAGAGGTAGGATTGACATATCTTTGTGTTATGTTGACTTTTTATTGAGGGGGCTATGTTCTACTTTGGTGGGAATAGGACTGAGTTGACGCCCTGCATTCAATTTGTGCTTTTCCTGGAGTTTCTTTTCTGTTCTTTCCGGAGGAGAAGGGCCGAAAAAGGACCATTCCAGGGCGCGGCGCTGGGCTTGCCACATTTGGGAGCGCCGCCTGAAGTTGGGCGCACAGCCTCCCGCCGCCCTGCCGTTGGGCTGGTGGAGGCCGCAGCACTGCTAGGGTTGCATCAGTCCTCCTGTTTGCACTATTTCTTTTTGCGACCATGGCCCCGCCTTAAGTATTTCCAATCGAGAAACAAAACCTCAGGAAACCGAAACTTAACCAGCCGCTCTCGCTTCTGTAATTACGCTTGCTGACCCCCCCCCCCGCAACCGTCCAACCAATCAGACGGCGACTAGTGTCTCTGTTTAAAAGTCAACCAATCGGCGACTATGTTTGTACCGGTCTATAAAAGAGCTGTACTAAACTCCGCCAGGACCTCTTAGCATCACCGGCAACGAGTGCGCGGAGGTCCAGGTTCGAACCTGCAATAAATGACCCTTGCCGTTTGGCTTTGACTCTCGACTCTGGTGGTCTTGTGGAGGGGCCTCGCGACCTTGGGCATTTCATTATCACTATGAAATATCTTTTAGTAATATTTCTTGCCTTAAAGTACACTTTATATGGCATCAATAGGGTGAACGAGATTTCTTTGGATTACTGTCGGCAGGATGTTTTTCCCACCCTTTTTCTTTTCAGCTATTCTGTGTCCTGATTTTTAAAGTCAGAGTTGTAACCAGTTTAGTGTTATTTTGTATCCAGTCTAAAAAATTTTGCTTTTACTTTGGAATGTTAAGTCCATTTACTTAACATTTACTTAACATAGAACTAACATAGTTGGGTTAATGTAGTGCAGCCCTGACACTTGGTTTCTTTTTTTTTTATAAATTTATTTTATTTTATTTATTTATTTTTGGCCGCGTTGGGTCTTCATTGCTGCGCGCGGGCTTTCTCTAGTTGCGGCGAGCAGGGGCTACTCTTCGTTGAGGTGCGCGGGCTTCTCATCGCCGTGGCTTCTCTTGTGGCGGAGCACGGGCTCTAGGCACGCGGGCTTCAGTAGTTGTGGCACATGGGCTCAGTAGTTGTGGCTCGTGGGCTCCAGAGCACAGGCTCAGTAGTCGTGGTGCACGGGCTTAGTTGCTCTGTGGCATGTGGGATCTTCCCCGCCCAGGGCTCGAACCCGTGTACCCTGCATCGGCAGGCGGATTCTTAACCACTGCACCACCAGGGAAGTCCCGGTTTCTCTTTTTCTAATGCAAGGGCCTGACCTCAGCTTTGCTTGCCAGGCATCCACTCCCAAATGACTCTCTAGATTAAACACATTGCCAGCCACAGGACTAGGTAGGAGCCAGACACGCCCACCCCCAGGCTCCTTTGTTTTAGAGCTCTTAGTTGGTTTCTATAACTCACCATCCTGGGCTCTAGTTTCTCCTCTACCCACGCTTTAAATCCCCACTCTTCTGTTTTAAAGTCACTAATAAAGAGTGAGCCCACCAAACCCTAGGTCCCCACCCTCGACCCCATAAAAACAGAACCCCAGGCCAGTGCTAGCACACTGTCCCCAAGACCTCACATTGCGCCTCCAGGTATGCCTCAGGGTCCGTGATCAGCTCAGGCACAATTCTCTGATTGGTCGACGGTGAGGTAGAGGGTGGTTAACATGATCAATCCCGAGGTGCTTGTAGGTCTGGGGCTCACAATCATCAAGTAGGTTATTTCTTCCATTTGGTGGTGGTTTTAGCATCCATAAAACAGCTCAGGAAATGTGCATCAGACACTGTTATCTGGGTACTTCAGAGAGGAGCTACAGCAGAGGATATGGGGGAGGGTCTGTCCCAGGAAGACCCCAGAGGGTCCTGCTCAGTTAGGCGGACTTATCACTCCTGCTTCTCTGCCCTTCTTCCTAGAGTTCCATGTTCCCATTTGTAATCATTTCACTTTACCTTGAAGAGTTTCCTTTTTTATTTCTTGTGGTTTGAGTCTGCTGGCAATGAATTATTGCAACTTGTGTATAAATCAAACTTTTGTTTTCTATATCTCTGAATAATATTTTTGGTTGGCATAGAATTCAGGGTTGCCAGACTTTGTCATTCATCGCTTTCAAGATACAGTTTCATTTTCTTCTGGCTTTTTTGTGAAAAGTCAGCTTTAGCTCTTAATTGTTGTTGCTTTGTAGATATGCGTCTCTTTCCCCTGGCTGCTAAGGGCATTGTTTTCTGGTTTTCAGCATTTGGACTGCAGTGTCGCTAGCTGGGGCGACATGCTTTGCATTTATCCTGCTTAGTTTTCTGTGATCCAGGGATCTGCCAATTATCTTTCATGGATTTTGAACAATGCTATCTCTTCAAGTATTTATTTATTCCCTCTTTCTTCCCTGTGGTACCCCAATCTCATGTAAAGTTAGACCATTTGACTGAGTCTCACAGGCCCTTATGCTCCGAACAATTTTTTTTCTACTGTTTTTATTCTCTCTAAGCTTCCCTTGGGCTATTTTATGTTGTCCTGTCTCTACCTACGTTCATATCGTCTTCTGCTCCTCATTCATCCAAACGAGTTCTTAATTTCAGATGTTTTGTCTTTTAATTCCAGAATGCGACGGTTAATCGTATGTGTTAACTCGGCTGGGCCACAGGACTCCGATATGTGGTCAGACACCATTCTGGATGTTTCTGTGAGGATGCTTTTGCATGAGATTGCCATTTAAATTGGTGACATTTGAGTGAGGCCGACTGCTCTCCATAACCTGGGTGGGTCTCACCTCATCAGCCGAAGGCCTGAATAGAACAAAAGACTGAGCTCCTCCAAGCAAGAGGGAATTCTGCAGCAGTCTCTGGACTTTAACTGCAGCACCAGCTCTCCGGCCTTCTGGCTCTAAGGAAACAGAATTTGCCACCCTAAGATACGTCTCTCTGTCACATGCATTGTTTTCAGCTGGTTATTTTTTGAGAAAGAGCAGACATGGGAAGGGTTCTGACAACCAAGTAGGAGTTGACCTTTTGTACGAAGCATTTACATTTATAAGGGAGATCTCCATTTGGGATGGCCTAATCTCTAGAAACTCTTATCACTGGAGAAGGCGATGCCTTCAATCCGCGTCACAACCCTGCTCACCTGCCACAACTGACTCTCCCCACCTTCAACAACCTGTTTTGTCTTTAGCTGAGGATGGCATTTAAGGTGAGGGCTGTGGCCCCTTTGGTGAGTTACTCAGTTTTCCTGGGTCTCTCCCATGTAGACATGTTGTTAAACTTCTGCGAGATTCTCTCCTGTTAATCTGTCTCATGTCAGTGTCACCCTTAGACCAGCCAGAAGGGTACAGGAAGACTTCTCCGCCCCCCGCCCCCACCCCCCACAGCCCATCCTGAAGATTTTGGCCCTGCAGCCACTTCCTTAAAACAAATCTCTTTTTGTTTCTATACACATTCTATTGGTTCTGCTTCTCTGGCGAATCCTCGCCCATACAGAGAATATTTATTTGATTTGTTTCATAAAGTCCTATTCTCTGTCAAAACTCTCAGTTTTTAAAGTCTATTATTGAACATACTTGTCACCGTTATTTTAAAGTCCTTTTCTGTTAACTCCATTATCTGGATCGTCCGCTGGTCCGTGTGTACGGCTTTTCTCCCCTGTTGCTATCGGTCACCTTGGGGCCTTGTATAAATAAGAGCCAGAGGCCACGCGTACCTCTAGTAGCGGGTCCCTCGGTTCCTCTTTTACCAGATCAAAGTGCATGAGGTATTCACCAGGTCAACTCCATCACAAGTTGAGCTGGGTTGGGCTGGACCGCAGCTTTGGGAAACTCATACGCCCTCCTGTCCCTCTCCTCCCAGGCTTCCGGTGGAGCCTCGGGCAGGCGTGTCTCCTGGCCCTGGAAAGCGCGGCAGATGCCCTCCACGTCTTTGCACCCTGCTTTGAAGCCTCCCACTCCCAACTCCTGCGGCCGCTTTAGACTCTGGCAAGTCTCTTCAGAGCAAGGTCAAATGTGTGTTTGGAGCAGGCCTCTCTCCTCGGGTGGGAACTTGGCTCCTCAGGGCCGTGGGACTGCCGCGGACGTCACTCTTCCTTATACACGCCCCGCCCTGGGTACCGCCGCCTGCATCTGGGACTCAGCGCGCATTCTGGTTTTTCGTAGGTTTCGCTTTCCCGGAGCTGAGCGTGCTCGCCCCTCCTCCCTGGGTTGTGGATACAGTCTCGCTGGTGGTTGGCAAATCCCCAGGAAGAAAAGACAGGTCAGGCTGGCAGCGTCGGCTCAGCTCGGGGGACTTCCCCACCTCAGGAAGCCAGTCCACTTGGTCCTTGTCCCTCTCAGCTCCCCAACACGTTTACTTACGACACCTGCAACCTGCCTGTTTTTTTCTTCTTGGTCCAGTGGGAGCATGTGACCGCCAGTCTGCTTCAACCTCGCAAATCCCGGACGCCCTCTGATGGCTACTGAATTTTATATGCTTACTTTGCATCCTGACTCGTTACTGATTGTTTTCCAAATATGTTACTTTTATTCTTTATTCTCTAGGATTTCCAGGTATACTGCCGTATCATCTACAAATGATAGATACGGTTTTACTTCTTTTTCCATTCTAAAGCCTGTAATTGTTTATTGTTTTCTAACTGTATCAGTGAATACTTCTGACTGAATTTCAAATAGTGATGGGAATGCTTTTCTTTTAATGGGTATTTTTTTTCTAATGTAAGATGATAACTTTTTTTAAAAAAAATACATGGTAAAGGGCTTCCCTGGTGGCACAGTGGTTGAGAATCCGCCTGCCAATGCAGGGGACACGGGTTCGAGCCCTGGTCCGGGAAGATCCCACATGCTGCGGAGCAACCAAGCCCGTGTGCCGCAACTACTGAGCCTGTGCTCTAGAGCCCGCAAGCCAGAGCTACTGGGCCCGCGAGCCACAACTACTGAGACTGCGTGCTGCAACTACTGAAGCCCATGTGCCTGGAGCCCGTGCTCCACAACAAGAAAAGCCACCACAATGAGAAGCCCACGCACTGCAACAAAGAGTAGCCCCCGCTCGCTCGCCACAATTAGAGAAAGCCCGTGAGCAGCGATGAAGACGCAACACAGCCAAAAATAAATAAATAAAATTTATTTTTTTAAAAAAAGTTACATTTTGTTTATTTATTTATTTATTTTTGGCTGAGTTGGGTCTTCGTTGCTGTGCGGGGGCTTCCTCTAGTTGCAGCGAGCGGGGGCTACTCTTCGTTGCGGTGCACGGGCTTCTCATTACGGTGGCTTCTCTTGTTGCAGAGCATGGGCTCTAGGTGCGCGGGCTTCCGTAGTTGTGGCACGCGGGCTCTAGAGCACAGGCTCAGTAGTTGTGGTGCACGGGCTTAGTTGCTCCGCGGCATGTGGGATCTTCCCGGACCAGGGCTCGAATCCGTGTCCCCTGCATTGGCAGGCAGATTCTCAACCCCTGTGCCAGCAGGGAAGCCCTGTGTCGTTTGCATTTTCTACTAGTGTAGTCTTAGCGCTCACCATTCTAGGTCGTTTTTCCAGGAACAGGTGAGCCCTTTTAGTTCGGGTTTAGGTCGCTTTGTCCTCTTGTTTGCCTGCCTCCCTGCTTCAGTGCCTCTGCTACAGCTTCCGACTTAACAATCTCAAATGCCTGCTCCCTTGGAACTTTGTGAGACTTTATTTCTAAGCTGGTCTTTACGTTTTCCTCCATTTGTTTCCTCACTTTCATCGTTTTTCATCTCATGTCTTCTTTTTATTGCCTACTGTTGTTTTGAGGTTCTGAACTTCTGATGCAAGGTGTTCCTTCATATTTTCAAATGTTTTGACTCAGGCATGAGAGATTTATTCTGCTTCCTGGTTCGTTTTCTGGGACATTTTTCAAGAGAAAAGTTTTATTCTCGTTTTAATTCTTCTCCGTGCAGTGTCTTCCCACAGATGAGCGCGCAGTAGGACGCGGCCTCTTGGCGCGAGGCCGCCCTCTTCCGGCTGCGCGATGAAGTGCAGCTGTTCTTGCGTCCGTTGTCTGGTGGTGGGAGGGGTGGGTGCCTGTCGACATCAGGAGTCTCCCTGGTTGCTGCCGCACTTAATTTCCCCTTCTTCTTTCCTTCTTTCCATTGGCCACCAAGCCTGCAGGGGTTTCGCCCCTCCTACTGGTCTGCTCCCCAAGAACGGATGCATTTCCCACTGCTCCTGCATCCCTGCATCTTCTCAAGCCAGGCCGCTGGCCAGCAGCTCTCAGCCTGGCTCCCAGCATCCCCTCGAGGGGAGCTGGACCTTCTCTTTCTGAGGATGGCTTTTGTCCAGCCCATCACTCTCAGACCCTTGGTTCCTTTCTCCCGTTTCCATCCGCTCTCTCCGGCGATACCCACGCTGCACAGCAGGTGCCCCAGGTCCAAAGACGGCTCTGCCAGAAGTTTGTGTTCGTTTTTCTACATGAAAGTAAATGACATCTGTGGTCTCTCCATCTCCTATGCGTGCTGAAGTCACGAGGAGCGTGGCGTCTTGTTCCCTTGCTCTGTTGATCTGAATCCTTTTCTTGCTACAAAGAGTAAATAGAGTTGGATGTAGGCAGCTGAAATGATCCTAGGGCCAGAATTCAGTGGGGTTTTTAAAACTTAAGATTCCAAATTTATTATTGCAAATTTATAGAAATACAATTGGTTCTTATCTTATAGCCAATGACCCTTCTAAATTCATGGATTAATTCCAATATTTGCTCTGTACATTATGTTCGAAACTCAAAATCCCATGATGTCCAAATGATAAGAAGTTGATTTCTCATCTTTTAAAAAAATCTTTATTTATTTATATTTTTGGCCGCATCGGGTCTTAGTTGCGTGGGATCTTTGCTGCGGCATGCAGGATCTTTTCATTGGGGCACACAGGCTTCTCTTTAGTTGTGGCTTGCGTGCTCTGTAGTTGCACACGCGGGCTTAGTTGCCCTGCGGCACATGGGATCTTAGTTCCCCGACCAGAAATCGAATCCACGCACCCTGCATTGGAAGGCGGATTCTTAGCCACTGGACCACCAGGAAGTCCCTGATCTCTCATCTAAAATGATGATCCCCTTGTTTCTCTATCCAGGACAGAGTGAGTAGAAGGGGTGATAACAAGGGGGGATGTGTTCAAGGGTTCACCATAAAGATGATGCAAGTTAGAGCTGGTTTTATAATGACCTTTATCAGATTAGAAAGATCCCCTCTATTCTTAGTTTGCTGAGAGAGTTGTAATCACAAATTGCGTTGAAGTTAACAAATAATTTTCTGTATATATTGGATTATATAGTATGTTTTCCTTTTTGTGGGCCATTGGTGATTTTCCAATATTATGTTTAGGACATGTTTCATTAATTTTCATGGGATATTGCTCTGGAATGTCCATTTTTTGTAATACCTTATCCATTTTTGTTAAGAACTCAAGACTATGCTAACTTCTTAAAATTAATTAGGAAGTGTTCATTTCTTTCCTCTGAAAGAAGCTTGGAAGATTGATATTATCTTTTCTTTGAATATTTGGAAGAATTAACCAGTGAGAGCATCTAAATCTAGAACTTTCATTTGCAGAAAGTTTCTTTTAAATCAGCTTTTTGAGGTATTATTTGTAAAAAGTAAAATTTATGAATATTAAGTATAGTTTCATGAGTTTTGAAAAACTGTTTTGGCCGTTTTAACTGCTTTGCATTTTCATATAAGTTTTTGAGTGACCTTATTAACCTGTCACAAATGCCACCGGGTCGTTTCATCACACCCACATCCAACAGCACCATGCGATTTGGGGGTTTCGAATTTTTCACAGATTCACATTCAACTCCATTACAGCATGAAATGACAAATGAATAAACGTATGATGTAAGCCCAGATCCTCCCCCCAGGCATCTCCAGTTCCACCCCTTCTGTGCCCACCTCCAAGCCGGGCCCATGCCCGGGCAGAGGCTGGACAGCAGGGAGGGCTGGAGTGGCACCCAATAAAGGGAGGCTCTGGGTGCACCAGCAGCAAGGCGGAGGCTGCACCTGGCCAGGCATGGTCCCTAGGACGTGCCAGGCAAGAGGGGGCGGGGGACAGTCCTGCTGGTTGGGCCACTGGGTGGACTGGAGGGGAAATGACCCCAACCAGCTGCACACTCTCATTCATAGCCAGCACATCCTCTCCCTGTGGCAACGGGAAGCTGGGCCTGCAGGGGGTGCTGAGGCCTCCAGAGACCCGGTGGCTGAGAGTGGAGGTGACCGGCAGCAGTCACTCGGGGGCCAGAGGCAGCCCGTCCAATCCCCCTTTGCCTACTAGTCGCCCCTTTTATCCTTCGGCCCACTCTCCTCCTGCGAGACCCCTGGGGGCAGGGTCACCCACTGCAAATCCAGATCCAGGGCCCACACCCTGCCTTCTCCTCAGAGGAGCTCAAACGGGTGTGGTCGAGGAAATAAAGGCAGGAAGGAAAAACAAAGAAAGAACCTGGGGAAAGATGCTGGCAGGACATGGCGTGACAAACTGTGAAGCCACCTGACACGCAGGTGCGGGCACCTGGGCATGGGCGCTGCCTTTAGGGGGCAGCCTTGGGAGGCAGGGGTCCCTGGGGGTCAGAAAAGAGGGCAGCCTTTCCTGCCCACACCTGGACTCACGCAGGGCCCTTAGACCTGCCCGGTCTCCAGGTGAGGTTGTGGCTGGGGTGATGGTGCCCCCAGAGGGGACGGGGTCCCACTCCGGACCACCGCCCCTGCCCTCAGTGGACTCTGCTGCTTCATCTGTGCCGTGTTGTTTGGTGACAAAGATTCTTTGCTTGGCCAAACTTTAGTCAGGCTCCCAAACCTTCTCCTGGGCCCATCTGGGCACTTCCTTGTAAAATCCGGTTTTAATAAGAACCTCCCCCAACTCAGTATCCGATGGGGTTCCATCCCCTCCCACCCCCCAGGTGAGGACTGAGCACCTGCCCTGCCTTCAGGGAGATCCTGGTAGGTTTGTTTAGCCAGAATCCCCCTACCCCTGAGGTCTTCTCTTAGTGTTTTTCCATCCATTGACCACACCTGCTCCTTGGCTGTAAATCCCCACTGCCTCTGCTGTATTTGGAGTTGCCCCCAGTCTCTCCCTGCACAACCCGTCACAGCGGTCCCTGCGCCGGTCTCGAGAGCCCCTGAGATTATTCAGTCTCACTGAGCTTTACGAGCGTCATGGAAGTTTCTTTCTTTAACACTGGTTCTGGTGAGGACAGGTTCCTGGGAACCTCCTCCCCTCCTCCCCCTCCCCTCCTCCCCCTCCCCTCCTCCCCCTCCCCTCCTCCCCCCTCCCCTCCTCTTCCTCCCCTTCTCCCCTCCCCTCCTCCACCCCTCCCCTCCTCCCCCCTCCTCCGCCTCCTCCCCCCCTCCCCTCCTCCCCTTTCTCCCCTTTCCCCTCCCTCCCCCACTTGCCCTTAATTGCCCTGTTTCCTGCCCTGGGCCTGGCTCTTGATGCTTTCCCTCTGGACGGCCCTGCACTTCATCTCCGATTGCCCAACCGGCCTCCTGTTCTCCAGCCCCAATGATCCCTCCTCCCCCTTGAAGCCTTCCTCCACCTCCAACACCAGACCACTTGCCACCACACCTGCGGGAAGTTTCAGCTCTCCTGAGCCTCCGAGGCAGGGACTCAGTGTGGTCCTGTGTCCCCAAGGTGTGAACCGGGCCCTGTTCCGCAGGGGGTTGTTACAGGAAGAGAAGGATGCAGCAGAGCTGGCGCGGGTGGAGACTGGCGGAGGGGATGCACCCACCGGGGAGACGCGCTCCCTGCCCGCCTGGCGGAGGGGATGCACCCACCGGGGAGACGCGCTCCCTGCCCGCCTCCTGCTCCAGCACGAAGCGGCCATCCTCACGGACCCCAGGAGACCCTCCCAAGAGCCCGAGCTGCGAGCAGGGGCTGACAGGCCTCCACAGCCGGCCCTCCGTCAGCTGACCCTCCCCAGAGGGCCGCGCTCCCTGAAGCAGGGGAGGGAAGGTTCAGGAGTCCTCGGGCTGCGAGAGGGGCAACGCGAGAACCAGGGTCTGAGAGGCCTCGAATGAGGAGGGTCCAGGGCGGAGAGACCGAGGGGATGGGCGGTGCGACGGGGGGAGGTCCGCACAAAGCCTCCGTCTCTGCTCCACCGTCCCTCTCCCGCCCTCCTGCAGGCTGAGCCGTCTGGCGTCATGGGGGTGCCGGTTCCAGTCCTGTGGGCTCTGCTGGTGTCTTTGGGCTGTGCTGAAGAAGCCACAGAGCCAGGTAAGGGCAGCCCTCTGGGCTGCGGGGGGCTGCGGGAGCTCCGGGGCGCAGCGGGCGCATCTCTAGGCAGCGGAAGCCCTTTGCGCCGCCGGGCAGGTGCGCAGCGCGCTCCACCGCGGCCTGCTGCTGCCCCACCGCGGCCTGCTGCTGCCCCACAGGTGAGAACCTGAGCTGCTACCAGTGCTTCAAAGCCACGAGCTGGGAGTTTTGCAAGCCCGCCGCGTGCGCCTCCGCCGACCGGGTCTGCGTCTCCCACACGGTGATCATCACCCTGCGTGAGTCCCTGGCCAGCGCTGAAGGGGCCTGTCGGGGGCTCTGCGCTGGATCCTTCGGGGTCTCTGCGGGGAGCCGAGGAAGGCTCCCTTCAGGGGCCCCCTCGCCTGCGCCGACCTTTGCCAGATCCCGGTCCTGAGCAGGGGAAGAAGGAGGCAGCCGCTCAAGACTGAGCCCTGGGGGCTTCCAGAGGAGGCTGGCTGGTCTCTTTCCTTCTTTTCGGTTATCCTAAACCAAGCGCCCTGAGCAGCCTATGATACGATGTAATGCAAAGCATACAGCTGTCACATAATACAATACAACGAGGTTCAGTGTAGTGAGGTACCATGCACACAACAGATACAGCAGCGCAGCGCAGCGCAGCACAGCACAGCACAGCACAGCACAGCAGGACACAGGAAGGTGGACTCCACCCGAGGGTATCTTTTCTTCTGTAGCTTGGGTTGTTTCGAGTGTTCTGTTCCCTCCGGTGCTTCGTTCAGAGGTCTCTGCGCGTCTCTGAGTGAAGGAGGGAGGGGTGGACGGGAGCCCAGGCCGGGTGCAGCAAGTCCTCTGGCCACCATCGTTCTTCTCTCTGCCCTGCTTCCCCCGTCTCCCCGGGACTCCCAGGCCCCTGGCTACCCGGGTTTCCAGGCCACGTGTGGTTTCAGGGAAGAGCCCCGACCAGGGCCAGCAGTCCTGAACCCTGTCTTTGCTGTGACCTTGAAGGTGACCCTGGACAGCTGTGCTCCCACTGTGCAGGGCCTGGCCTGTGAAAGGATCAGGAGAAGGTATCTGTAGATGTTCCAAGACCAACAGTTCTCTGACCCGAGGTTTGGTTCTGGCCTTCCCTGCCCGCGGGAAAGCACCCCTCCCCAGGCTCCCCCTCTTTTCCTGAGCGCTGTCTCCTCTTTTCTGCAGGATCTCGCCTGAGAATTTCGCTCAGCAGGCGCTGTGCTCCCAGGTGTCCCAACACCAACATGAAGTCTGAATGGTCGTCGGGCCCCGGGGTGCACGGCAAGATCACCAGGCACTGCTGTTCCCGATCTCTCTGCAACAGGGCACCGCCCCCGCGGGAGGCTCCCGGGGCCCTTCCAAGGGCGCTCCTGCTCCAGGTGGGCCTTGGCCTCCTCTGGGTCCTGCTGTGAGCACCTTCCTCTCGGCCCCAAGGCCCACGCTGTCCTCCCACCTCTATCCTGCCCCCATCGCTCTCAAGACCGTGGGTGGGACATTCACCCCTGAGACGGTAGGCAGTGCCATCGCCTCGCCCTGGGCCCGGCCGCCTCTCCCGTCCCCAGCAGGGGCCCTTCGCTCACACAGCCTGGGACTGTAGCCCCACTCCGTGGGGTCAGGGATGGGGGCATGCGATGGGCATTTCTCAGTTTGGGGTAACAGCCCCTGCTCTGAACGGAAGCTCCAGGTCCCTGTGCTGGGCAAGAAGAGCCCGGCAAGGCCAGAGGGTGGCTCAGCCCTGGCTCTGGCTCTGACTGGCTCTGTGGTCTCAGCCCCCCCACGCCCGCTGTTCTCGCCACCTCTGTCCCTGGCCCAGGCAGAGTCCTGCAGTGGGACCACGACCTTCACTCCTTCCAGAGACAATAAAGTCGTTGCTTGACCACACCCCCTCTTGCTTCTTCCTCGTCTCTACCCATTGGGCCCAGACTACAGCCCTCTGGCCTGCTCTCAGCAGACTCTGTGGTTGTGCGCCGGCCATGGTTGGAATGGTGGACAAAACTGTCCCTCTGGGCTACAGCCAACCAAGCTGGGGACAGGACCAGCACTGGGCAAGCAGGAGTCACAGGCTCAAGGTCGGGTCCTCAGGAGGGCCAGCTGGCCAATGGTGGGGTGGAGGCTCGGAGTCTGGGGCACATGACAGGGGTCAGTGGTGCCCGCCTAGGAGAGTGGGGTGGAGAGATGCTGGGCGGTGGGGTGGATGGGAACCATGTTTGGTGCACAGGGGTGCTGGAGAGAGTAGGGGCTGATGGAAGGCCTGGAGGTGCCCAGGATGGCCCCATGCCTGGCTTGGGGGAGGGTCACCCAGGAGAGGGGCACAGGGGAGGAGCAGGTTGGGACAAGTGGAACTCATGACAAGCTCATAGAGACATCCAGGGGAACATCCAGGGATACATCCTGGAAGGCAGAGAGCTAGAGGACAGCAGCCAGGAATCTGTGGGCGGGGGCAGCGTCAGCAGGCAGCAGGTCCCCAGAGCCCAGAGGACGCTGGGTCCACACACCTGGCCCCCAGTCCTGGTTCCTCAGGCTTACCCCACCCCGGAGTCTGCACACCTCCCCCCGCCAAGGTCTGCACACCCCTCCGCCCAGGGTCTGCACGCCCCTCAGGGTCTGCCCAGCTCTGGGTCCTTACACCTGCCTCCCCCATCGCACACCTGACCCCAATCTCCAACTCCTGGTGATTTCCCCCGTGGACAAAGATGGGCCTGGCCGCCCCTCATGCTCCGGGGCCTTCATGCATTCCCAGTCCTGGGCTAGGCTCCACTCTGTGCCAAGGAGACCGACGGAGTGGCCAGGAGCTCTCTGGATGAGAGGCCCAGAAGGCCCAGCTTGAAGTGGGACCTCACTCCCCCTCAATGCAGTTGTGACTTTTCATGCTGAATTTAAACCCCTAGGCTGGCCAAGCAGGCTGGTCACCAGCTACTGCTTCCGACTCCCCACACGAGGTTCCTGGCCCATTGAGGCATCAGGAATCTCTGACTTCCCGAGTCAAGGCCAGTCCACAAGGCCAGTGCAGAGGGGAAACAATCACCCGGTGGGGCCACGGTCTTCTCTCCAAGCTGCATTCTCCTAGGAAATACGTGTGTGTGATCCGGGTCAGGGAACACCACACCCTGTCTGCCCATGACTGCCGTACCAGCCGCTCTCTGCTTCCCTCTCCATGAAGATGACCACCTTTGGAGCCGGGCATCCTGGTCCCTCCTCTGGACAGGGGACCCAGGATTGTAGGCCCTTCTGGGAAACCTCTCGGCTAGAAATCAGAAACTTTGCTGAATGAATGGAGAAATGAGTAAAGAATGAGTGAAGGAAAGATGAAGATGATTGACAACCGAATGAGAAAGGTATTCTTGAGCAGGGAATAGATGCTTCATGAGGGCTGAGCACGTGAGGTGAGAAGAAGATGGAGCCTGCCCTCAGCCATTCAGCTTCCCCAAGCCGCTCTGACCTAAGACGGTGGCGGGTCACATCCTTCCTGGGCACCACGGCCCTCCCCCATTCCCCAGGGCCCTGAGCAGCACGTGGCCGCCACGGAGCAACCCAAAGCTGGTCTGAGCCGGCCTCAGGGCCGCCGACGTGCGGGCACTGCTATGGCCATCATTAGTTTCAGGATTTTTGCTGTGGCTTCTTTGGGGACCAGGTTCTTTTTCACAGTCTCTGCTGGGAAGCTCAGATCCGGCTACAACCTGCACTCCGACAGGCTTCCAGCTTCGTGCTGACACTCAGATGTATCCAATCCCGTCTCCATCCTGGCCACGCCTTGCCTTTCCTTTCTTCTACCCTACCTCCTTCAAAATTATTTGAGTTTCTGATTCTCCTAGTTTGTACTACCTTAACTCTTTTTAAAAAAAATTTTTTTTGTGTTGTGTATTTTATTTATCATTATTATTTTTGGCTGTGTTGGGTCTTGGTTGGTGTGTGGGGGCTTTCTCTAGTTGTGGTGAGTGGGGTCTACTCTGCGTTGTGGTGCACCAGCTTTTGATTGTGGTGGCTTCTCTTGTTGCAGAGCATGGGCTCTAGGCACGCGGGCTTCAGTAGTTGCAGCACGGAGGCTCCGTAGTTGCGGCACACGGGCTTAGTTGCTCCGCGGCACGTGGGATCTTCCCGGACCAGGGATCGAAACTCTGTCCCCTGCATTGGCAGGCGGATTCTTTCTTTCTTTCTTTCTTTCTTTTTTGGCGGTACGCGGGCCTCTCACTGCTGCGACCTCTCCCGCTGCGGAGCACAGGCTCCGGACGCGCAGGCTCAGCGGCCATGGCTTACGGGCCCAGCCGCTCCTCGGCATGTGGGATCTTCCCGGACCGGGGCACGAACCCGCGTCCCCTGCATCGGCAGACGGACTCTCAACTGCTGCGCCACCAGGGAAGTGCCTACCTTAGCTCTTTCAGCTATCAAATGGATTTGGCGAGTCAACTTTCATAATTTTCCCATCCCTTGACCTCTGTTCACTGGTTCTGCCTGCTGCGTGCTCCCTGTCCTCGTCCGGCTGTGGGTCCTGATTCCACTGATGGAGCCTGGGGTCTCCCCAGGCAGCCCACGTGAGGACGGGGCACTCGGGAGGCACCGCAGGACAGCCCAATGGCAGCGTGTGTTGGGATTGTGAAGACCTAGAAGGGAAAGCCAGCTGTGAGGGCATGCCAGATGCTGCTTCCACTCCCCTTGCCCTAAAAAAGAGACCCAAGTCTACCACGTCTGTGGTACAGAGTCGTGAATCAGGTCGTGTGTGAACTCCACACGCAGCAGAGTCCAGAGCGGCCTGTGTTCTCCTGCAGGTTCTGTTCCCCACCCCTCCCCCCCACCCCCGAGGGTACAAGTACCCCCGCCCAAGGTCTGCTCAACCTTGAACGGAGCATTCTGGTCCTCTCATTTTGTTCCAAATGTCCAGATTTTTATCTTTTTTATTGAACAATAAATTTCCCCATAGACAATGTTCTCTGTCCATAAGCATTTAAATTAAACATTTATAACAGAGAAGATAAACTTTTAAATCCCAAATATTTCTAAACTAAATTATTACATTTTGATTAGTTCATCTGTTGAACAAGGAATTATAATAGGAATTTTTAAAATTCCTTGATCTGAACAGTAATAAAATCAGGACAAACGTTTATTTTGAAAAGAAAACGGCACTGTGAGGAAAATGGATAGGTTAGATCCTTATGTTACAAAAGAAGAGGGGCTGAAACATCAATAAACCATGTGTTTAAATCTAGAAGCTGGAGACAGAAAAATAAATTAAACCCCCCAAAAAACCAAAAAACAAAATTAAGCCAAAAATGTGATTTAGTGAAATAGGAAACCAAAATAAAATAGAGAAGATCTACAAAGTCAACAGACTAACAAGATGGTGACATTGGCAAGATTGAAAGTGGGAGTAAAGAGGAAATACAAATAAATGACAAAAATGGATGAAAGGGCCACATAGCGCTAATCACCCATTCGCACACAATTCTAGCAAAGGGACATGTGAACAATGAACGCAGCCTTGTGGGCCACACGAGGAGGTAGCAGGGCATTCCCGGGTTAGGGTAAAGGCTCTACGTCTTGACTGTGTTGGTGGTTCTATAAGTGTTTACATTTGTCAAACTCACCGAACTGTCCACTTCAAAGGGGTACTTTTTACTGGGTGTAAATCACACTTTAGGAAAGTTGATTGAACTATCACAAGAGAGTCATTGCATACCTCGATGGGACAGGTTTGAAGATTCAGATGCAATGAAGTATTTCCTAGTGAAAAATACAGATTACCAAACTCAACCCAAGTAGTAAAATTTCCAAGTTCCTTTTACAAAGGAAGCATAACACTGACAGCTAAACGTGACGATGATACTAAAAAGCAAATGACAGCATTTCTGTGGATCAGTGCAACAGTCTTAAATAAAACCAACTATTAGCAAACCAAATTCAATAGCATATTATACAATAACATGATTGTGTGCATGTGTCAGCCCCGAAGCCAGGAACTTAACTGTATGAGGCAGTGCTGGATGCGGTCTCATGATGGTGCTGAACAAAAGGATCAGTACTTTCTAACACTGTATCTGAGACACAAGCAAATGGAAATAAGCAAGAGAAGACAACTAGAGGCATGAGAGCTGGGGAAAGTACAATCTCTGTAACTAACTTAATAGTATGTTTCAAAAACCCTAAAAGATCAATGATAAAACTAGCAAAGTCAATAAAATCATTCAATAAGGTAGTAGAATATGAAACTAAAATAAAAATTAATAGCCTTTTTATACATGAGCAATAGCCACCTAGAGGCTACAGCGGAAGAGAAGTTTTTATTTACAATTGTGGAATAGAGAGCTAATGCTTAAAAATAAATCTGACTGGGCTTCCCTGGTGGCGCGGTGGTTAAGAATCCGCCTGCCAATGCAGGGAACACAAGTTTGAGCCCTGGTCTGGGAAGATCCCACATGCCGCGGAGCAACTAAGCCTGTGTGCCACAACTACTGAAGCCTGGGCGCCTACAGCCCATGCTCCACAACAAGAGAAGCCACCACAGTGAGAAGCCCACACACGGCAGCGAAGAGCAGTCCCCGCTTGCCGCAACTAGAGAAAGCCCGCGCGCAGCAACAAAGACCCAGTGCAGCCAAAAAATAAATAAATAAAATTTTAAAAAATAAAATAAAAATATAAATCTGACTAAAAGTATGCAAAATCTAAAGGAGGAAAATTCAACCAACTTCCAAGAGATGCAACAGTAGCCTTGAGCAATTGTAAAGACACTCCTTGTCCTTGGACAACTCTACATATCATTAGAATGGCAGTTCTCTCAGGACTTCCCTGGTGGCCCAGTGGAAGACTCTGCACTGCCAATGCAGGGGGCCTGGTTCGATCCCTGGTCGGGGCACTAAGATCCCACGTGCCGCAACTAAGCCCTCACACCATAACTAGAGAAGCCTGCATGCTGCAACAAAGACCCAGCACAGCCTAAATAAATGTCAGTTCTCTCTAATTTATAAGATTTTTAATTTAATGTGATTACCATAAAAATAACTTCTTTTTCTTAAATGGGCAAGTTGAAAGACGTGTAAACAAAAGCATTCAAGATCAGTTGGGAAAACAATAAGTTGTGGAAGTGATAAGTACTAGCACAGGTTGAAACATAATTAAAAAAGTTTAGGGGCTTCCCTGGTGGCAGAGTGGTTAAGAATCCGCCTGCCAGTGCAGGGGGCACAGGTTCAAGCCCTGGTCCAGGCAGATCCCACATGCCACGGAGCAACTAAGCCTGTGTGCCACAACTCCTGAGCCAGCGCTCTAGAGCCCATGAGCAACAACCACTGAGCCCGCATGCCACAGCTACTGAGTCCATGTTCTGCAATTACTGAAGCCCACGTGCCTGGAGCCCGTGCTCTGCAACAAGAGAAGCCACCACAATGAGAAGCCCGCGCACCGCAACCAAGAGTAGCCCCTGCTCGCCGCAACTAGAGAAAGCCCGCGTGCAGCAACGAAAACCCAACACAGCCATAAATAAATAAATAAATAAGCAACATGTCATTGTCATGTGAATGGACAATCAAGTGACGTAGAATAGAAAGACCAGAAATACACCCAAGAACATATGGAAATTTAGTGTATGATAAAGGAGGATTCTCAAATCACTGGAGCAAAGAGGAACCAAATGGATTAAAGACCTAAATGTAATACTGGATGCTATAAAAGTCTTAGTTAGAGGAAAACGTAGGAAAAACACTCTTTGACATAAACCACAGCAAGATCTTATTTGACCCACCTCCTAGAGTAATGGAAATAAAAACAAACTTAAAAAATAAAATAACCAAATGCAACATAATTAAACTTAAACTAAAAATAAACAAATGGAACCTAATTAAACTTAAAAGCATTTGCACAGCAAAGGAAACCACAAACAAGACAAAAAGACAACCCTCAGAATGGGAGAAAATATTTGCAAATGAAGCAACAGGCAAAGGATTAATCTCCAAAATATACACACAGCTCATGGAGCTCAATATCCAAAAAAGAAACAATGCAATTAAAAGTGGGCAGAAGACCTAAATAGACATTTCACCAAAGAAGGGACATGGATGGCCAAGAGGCACATGAAAAGATGCTCAACATGACTAATTATTAGAGAAGTGCAAATCAAAATGAGGTGTCACCTCACCCCGGTCAGAATGGCCGTCATCAAAAAGTCTACAAACAATAAATGCTGGAGAGGCTGTGGAGAAAAGGGAACCCTCGTGCACTGTTGGTGGGAATGTAAATTGATGCAGCCACTATGGAGAACAGTATGGAGGTTCCTTAAAAAACTAAAAATAGAACTACCATATGACCCAGGAATCCCACTATATACCCTGAGAAAACCATAATTCAAAAGGACACATGTACCCTAATGTTCATTGCAGCACTATTTACAATAGCCAGGACATGGCAACGACCTAAATGCCCAACGATAGATGAATAGATAAAGAAGATGTGGTACATATATACAATGGAATATTACTCAGCCATAAAAAGGAATGAAATTGGGTCATTTGTAGAGATGTGGATAGACGTAGAGACGGTCATACAGAGTGAAGTAAGACAGAAAGAGAAAAACAAATATCGTATCTTAACGCATGTATGTGGAATCTAGAAAAATGGTACAGATGAACCTATTTGTAGGGCAGGTATAGAGACGTCGATGTAGAGGATGGACATGTGAACACGGTGGGGGAAGGGGAGGGTGGGACGACCTGGGAGATTAGGTTTGACATAAATACACTACCATGTGTAAAATAGCTAGCTAGTGGGAACCTGCTGTATGGCACAGGAAGCTCAGCTCGGTGCTCTGTGACAAGCTAGATGGGATGGGGGTGGGTGGGAGGGAGGTCCAAGAGGGAGGGGATATAGGTATACATATAGCTGACTCACTTCATTGTACAGCAGAAACTAACAGAACATTGTAAAGCAATTTTCCTCCAGTAAAAATAAATAAATAAATGGTTTGTGAACAAATAAATGAATACTTAGGAAAAGTCAAAATTGGATCTATACACACGCATCCATACATCATACATTAGAATAAAGTAAATAGTAAACAACCAAAACTATACAAACACCCAGAGAAATCACACGTGAATATCTTTATAACCCGGGTGTGGAAAACGTTTTCCTATGTAGAATTCAAAATCCAGGGCTTCCCTGGTGGCGCAGTGGTTGGGGGTCCGCCTGCCGATGCAGGGGACACGGGTTCGTGCCCCGGTCCGGGAAGATCCCACATGCCGCGGAGCGGCTGGGCCCGTGAGCCATGGCCGCTGAGCCTGCGCGTCCGGAGCCTGTGCTCCGCAACGGGAGAGGCCACAACAGTGAGAGGCCCGCGTACCGCAAAAAAAAAAAAAAAAAAAAAATCCAAATGCAAGAAAAGAAAAGATAGACTAATTTGACTCTATACAAATATAAAGATTTTCCACACACACACTCCCCAGGGGATATAAATAACTCTGTAAACACTGAGGGTGGGGGAACAGGGCTAAAGCAAACATGAGTGATACATGAAAAACATTAACAAAAATGATATGAAATACCACTTAATCATAAGAAAATATGTTTGCCTCCACTTGTGAAGGAAATTCAAATTAAACAGGGAAGGTGGTGCAGCCCCTGCTGCAGAGTGTGCTGTGCAGAGTGTAGGGGGCGACACCGTCAGGGCCAGCCCTGGCTCAGAGTGAGATGGCTAGACCTCTCCCACTGAATGCAGCTATAAACCCAGAATGAAGCACACGGAGAAGCTATACGAGGACTCCAAACAGAAAATAGTAGCAGAAAGATTGGGGAATAAGGCAAAACTTTGAAGTACCACCAAATGTGTGGTAAGTTCCCCCTTTTCATTTTCTCTGGTATTCTCTAGATTTGACTCAAGACAGACCACATTTTTTTTTTTTTTAACCACACTGCACAGCTTGCAGGATCTGAGTTCCCTGACCAGGGGTTGAACCTGGCCCTGGCAGTGAAAGCACCCGGGTACTAACCACTGGACCACCAGAGAATTCCCAAAACAGCCCACATTCTGAAAGTGAATACCAGAACATGGACAGAAGAGGTCCATTAGGACCCCTCTGGGACTCACTTAATGAGTGGGAAAGGCAGCAACTTCAGCAGCTCCCAACAGAGCCTGCAGGTACCTAAAGTTCTGAGAGAAGGAAACTGGCCCCTCCAGTCAGAGGATCTGTGATCCCAAGATGATGGGGTAAAACCCATTGACCTTCTTCTCTCCACATCTTCCCACCTCATGGCCCCAGATGTGGTTGTAGGGGTGGGAACTGTGCAGCTCTATGGAAGAACTAAGCTGCAGCTTTCTGACTAGATGACTAAAAAGCGGAACTGCAAGTTACTAGAAAGTGCCAGAGAGACCGCAGGAAGCGAGAAGCTTGGGAAAGAAATCCCATGAAGACGTTTATGAAAACCCAGGCTCATTCTGAGCTGTGCATACATGGAGTTGGCCCTGAGAAACATAAACTATGAGAACTGATCTATGGGACTGACCTCCACCAAGGTATAAGATTGGCCACTGTGTCCACCGCAAAGCCTTTGAAAACTGAACTGTCATAGAAGCCACAACCCACATAAGGTTGATCTTCACTTGAAGCATAAACCCAGCCAGGTAGATTGCCTGCTAAGACAAAAAGATTAACATTCTCCATAAGATGGAAATAAGATTCAGCCTCTCATAATGCAAAATTCAAAATATCCAGGATATAATCCAAAATTACTCTTTGTACAGAAGATTAGGGAAGACCTCAACTACGAATTATCACACAGAGTCTTTAAAGCACTTATTTTAAAAATGCTCCAAGAACTAAGGGCAAACACTCTTGGGATAAATGGAAAGATAAGTCTCAGCAAGGAAGTAAAACGTATAAAGAATAACAAAATGGGAATTGTAGAACTGAAAACTACAATAACAAAAATAAAATACTTTCCACTGGGCTCAATAGCAGAATGGAGATGAAAAAAGAAAGACCCAACTTGAGGATACATCATAGAATCTGAACAACATAAATAAAAGATTTTTTTTTTTTAATGAACGGAGCCTAGAGGAAATACCAAAAAGTCCAATATCTGTGTAAGTGTTGCCCTAGAAGGAGAGGACAAAGAATGGAGTACAGGAAAAATGCTTGAAGAAATAATGACTCTGCTAACTTTCTAGTTTTGAAGAAAGACATAAAACTATAGACTCAAGAAGCCCAGTGAATTCCAAACAGGAAGAATCCAAAGAAATACACACTTGGACCTATCATAATGAACTGCTTAATCCATTGATGTTGTCACAAGTCAGGATTCTCTGTGTGGGAGAAACAAAAAGTACAGGGAGCGGGAGGAGATAGGAAATACAGTGGTGACTGGGGAGGTATTAGCATGGATATATATCATCTGCGCGAAACATCCTCGTAGGAATAAGCATACGTTGGTCCAGATCTTGGTTTTTAAATACAATAAAATGGCATTTCCTTCTCAATGGAATCTGAACCGTTTTAATAAGTAGGTAATCCCAGAGTGTGGATAGGAGAAAGAAAGTAAAATGCAGTAGAATTCCAACTAATCAATGTAGAGAGAATGATGGAAATGCGTAATCACCATTTGGCAAAAAGCCACCGTAACCATTGTTTGTGGGGCTCCTCAATCTGGAAAAGGGGGGCCTACAGGATCCTGACCCAGAGGATTGGCAGGGGATGGAGGCTGCAGCCATCAGTGCCCCTCCTGAACTTTGAGCTCCTGTCAGGAGTCCACAGTGGGGACACGGCCCTGGGGTGGGGTCTCTGGTGGTCCTTCCCAAAAGGCCTGGCCATGACTATGGGGGTCCTGGGGGTGTCTTAGGCACCAGAGCAGGCTCTGTGTGAGAGAGAGTGAGTGCGTGTGTCAGAGAGCATGTGTGTGACTTGCAGTGTGAGTGTGTGTAACTACAGGGCAAACACCTGGCAGGTACCACCTTGGTTACAAGGGACCAAAGCCAACATCACCAGTGAGTCAGCATCCTATGCCCTCCTCATACGATGCGTTGAGAAGGACACAACCACATTTCCACCATATTTTTGCAAAAATGCTTCAGCTGAATTTAATCATGAATAAACAAGCCCAAATGAAGAGACTTTCTACAAAGCAGTTGGCCATCACTCTTCAAAAGGTCCTGAAAGAAATCAAAACGGAGGCCTGCTCCGAATCAAAGGGACCTCAGGAGACACGACCAGCAGGTGGGGCATGAGGTTGGGTCGACGGTGGGCAGGAGGAGGGCGAGGGGCACCGGGCAGAATCGCATAAGGCCTGTGGACTAGATAATAGTTGTGCACCAGTGCTAACTTTGTCATTTTGATCGTTGTACTATGGTTATGCGTGATGTTAAAATTTGGAAAATCTGTGTAAAGGGTTGTATAGTATAATTCTATACTTAGTATAATTCTTTAAAAAGTTGCAAAGTTGTTTGCAACGTTTTTATAAATCTGAAATTATTCCCAAATGAAAAGTTTAAGCTATGAGCCTCTTCACAGAATATTAGTCTTTATTGTTCTTTCATGTAAGTAGAGAAGGATATAAATTTTGCCCAAACTATCACCCTTCACTGCATCCCAAACATTTTGAGAAGTAGTATTTTCCTCATTCATCAATTCTGGGTCTTTAAAAAAATATTTAAGACATCCTCTTCTAAAAAACTGTGCTAGTGACTTCCCTGGTGGTCCAGTGGTAAAGAATCCACCTTCCAATGCAGGGGACGCGGGTTCATCCCTGGTCGGAGAACTAAGATCCCACATGCCTCGGGGCAACTAAGCCCTCAAGCTCGCGCACCTCAACGAGAGAATAGAAAATTGGCACGCCACGACGAATCCCACGTGCCTCAACGAAGATCCCGGGTGCCGCAGCTAAGACCTGATGCAGCCAATAAATAAATAAATAAACAGATTAAAAAAAAAAACTGTGCTAATTTGAAATGTGTTTCTTCTTCATTTCTACATGTGAAAAGATTGTATTTATCTTTTTTGTTATTGACTTCTAACTTAATTGCATCTAAGTCAGAGAATACAGTCCTGAGATATGACATAAAGAGTTTTAAGAAATGATAAAATCTGGACACTTTAAACAAATTCAAAGCACTGGAAGGTCTTGTTCAAGTCTCAGTTCCAACATCTGAGTGCCAGGGGCAGGGGTGTTTAATTACTGCCACAGAGAGAGTGCCTGAGGGAGCCCGTTGGGCCATTTGTTTTATGGAACATGAACTTAATACGATGAACTGCCCTTTCTCACCCCATCCCTTGGCCACCCTCTTTCAGGCGCGCAGGGTTTCTGCGTCACCCTCTCAGCCACGTGCACCCTACAGGCCTTCCCCCATGTCCTCCACAGTGTGGAGCTCCCTCCCTGCTCCATGGGGTCTGTTACACCAAAAAAGTTGCATCAGAGCTGCCAGCTCAGTCTGAGGCTGGCCGAGGTGCATGGACCCACAGGTGGGGAGACCAGGTCCCCACCCCCTTCTCCCCCAACACCCAGCTGTGACTCAGCTTCCTCCCCCTTCCTGGGCCTCAGGGGCTGCCGACTTAAGAACTCCAGGAAGTCTTCCCAAAAGCAGGGTTGATTCTGACTCGGAAGGTGTAGGAGAGGGGGGTCAGGTGAGGGTCCCGGGATCAGAACCCACGTCGGGACAGAGGACCAGAGAAGCTAGGAGGACATATGCAAACGAGATCAAGGGTGTGCGCCGGGGTGTGAGATCGAGGGAGAGGGGAGGAGAGCGGGAGTCAGAGGTGCCCAGGCCAGGTTTGGGGGGCGGGGCTCTGGGTCAGGCTCTTTCTCTGCCTCCCCCCACTCAGGCCTGACTGACCGCACCACGAGAGGGGTCCTCCTCGTCCTGCGGTGGGCCCCGGTGTGTGCAGATAGAGGTGAGGCCAACAGTGGCAGAAGGGAAGACCTGGTGGGTTCTTCAGTGAGGGAAGGGCCGCGTGGGGCGTTTGCTCGTGTGTGTGTGTGTGTGTGTGTGTGTCTGTGTGTGTGTCTGTGTGTGTCTGTGTGTGTGTGTGTGCACGTGCGTGCGCACGCTCCCCCAAGCCAGCAGGGAGGTGGGGGTGATGACGTCAGCCTGCAGGTGTGAGTGTCTGACCTGGGTCCCAGGAGGCACTTGTCTGGGGGGGGCGGGGGGTGACACTTGGGGCTCTGCGAGCCCATGGTCACCAAGGGGCTTCAGCGGGCGGTGGTGTGCCTGTCCCTGGGTGTGCCTTGAGCGAACTCTGCTCTGTCCCCCCCTCCCCCCAGACCCCAGCCTGCGCTGTTACCACTGCTTGCAGGTCAACACCACCTCTCGCTGCATAAAAGCTGCATGCACCCCGATCGTGCGCTTGCTTTGTCACTCCTACGAGGTGGTCTTCCAGGTGGGTGAGTCCAAGGCTGAGCTCAGCTGCCCGGCCCGGTGGTCCCCGGGCTGCTCCCTCCAAGGGGACTCCGCACCGTGAGCTGGGTCGGGCGTCTCCCCCTCCGTGGACCCGATGTGTGGCTGCTTCCCTCCGTGTAAAGCTCACGGGAACATGCCAGGATGAAGGAGGGAGTGACCTGAGTGACCTCAGGAGGCGGTGCTCTGGAGGGGACCTCAGGTCAGGGGGCCAGGAGGCCTTCAGAGCCACGCAGAGACCTCTCCACTTTCATTGGGCTCAGGGGGCTGTCACTGCTCTACCCTCCCTGCGGCTCCCCCTCGGGGTCCTCTCCCTGCCTCTGCTCTGAAGGAATTGAGCCCGGGGAGCACGTGCCCCTTGGAGAGGCTGGTCCCGGCCTACGTTCCTCCCGTCCGCTCTCACCTGTCCTTCCATCTCTACTGTCCTGGGGGGTGGGTTTGGGGGTGACAAGGACCCCTCAGTGTGAGCCCAGGAGGAGGGGGCAGGATGCCGGGAGCTGCTGGGCCCTCAGGCCCCAGCTTCCTGCTCCAACCTGCCCAGCATTCCTGGGAGATGGACCCTCAGGCCTCCGCAGGGGTTCTAAGTTGTGCTCCAGCTGGAAAGCCTCCTTCTGAGGTTGGGTCTCTCCCACCACACCCAGTGACCCTTTCTCCTACTAGGGGGCTGTTTGGTGATTTTCTTTCCCTTTGTGGGTTGTCAGAAGGGAGACCTGCAGACAGGCCCAGGCAGACACGCATCTAAACGTCTCCGTCACGTACAAGTGAGGACTGGGCCGAGCCTGGCTCCAGGTGCCTGCAGGTGCGAGGAAACCCCCTGCTCCCCTAAGCTCTGCACGCACCCGCTCCCACAGCACGTGCGGGAATGGGGGCTGCAGGGGCTGCCCCGAAGGCTCAGGACCGGGGACCCACGGAGTCTGTGTGCCGTCAGGGATGCCCGGTCTTCCTCGCTGCCCAGAGGCCTGGCTGGGAGCAGGCTCAGGCTCGGAAGAAAAGAGGCTGATCACCAAGAGCTGCACGGGCTCCTGCGTCATCAACAACCCTCCTGAGTTGGAGCTGATGCCCGCGGAAAACGTCAGCCACAGCGGGGCCGGGTGCTGCCCTCGCAGCCTGGGTAACGTGATTGCCAGAGCCAGCGCCCGGGCCCCGCGAACTGGGCTCCTGGTCAGCCTGGGGCTCGGCCTCCACCAGGTGCTGCCGTGAGGACCCGCCCTTCCTGCCCTCGCCCAGGATCCAGGGCGCCTCGATGATGGTCCCCACCCCGACCCCTCCCTCTCTGTGGCCTACCCTCTGAGATGAGGGTCCCCGATGGGGGAAGGGCAGACTCACTGCCGCCTAGCCTGGCAAGTCTGAGAACCAGTCCAGGCCCACCTGTCCTCCTGGCCCTGGCATTCCGCGGTCCACTCCAAGAGGGCCTCTCCCCGACAAGCGCCAACCCTGTCCCTTCTATGCCAGTGAGGTGGGTGGGGACAGTTGTCCCCCACACGGACCCTGCAGTTCACGTCCCCCAGGGAAGCCTGACAGGCAATGGGAACATGGATCGATAAAGCAAAAACAAGCAAGGAACTGAGTGATGAGTGGATGTCGGGTGGAGATGGGCGAGGACTGAAGCACACTGAATAAATTGCCAAGGAAGGAGGCCTTGAGGGGTGGGGAAACAAGGCGTGAGTGACAAAGCCGTGGGACAGCCCTCAGTGAAGATGTGACAGCAGCGAAGGGGGGCCTCTCACTTGGCTGGAGCCCTTTGAGCCAAGCCCCTTCGTCCCTCCCCCCACCCCCAACCACACCCCACCCCAAGCCTCCCTGACCTCAGAGCACCCAGGTCACGGTCCTGACCAGTCGTGGGCCCTGGGTGCTGTCCCAACGAGGCGACTTGAGCCGACGTGTCCACCATGAGGCACTGCTGGAATCTTGGGCTCCAGCCACACGGCGGGAGGCGAGCAGGCACCCATCCACTCACAGGGGCTGAGTCCTAACAACCTGGGTTCTGGAGACAGCTGACCCATGGACAAATACAGCTAGAGAAGATGGTTCGGTTTACCTCGTAAACGTAACAGAATCGCTCATCTTGAGTGATGATTGTGAAAGGCACCCCACATTCACTGCTGTAGCCCCTGGTTTAGAGCAGCTGCTCGGATGTCCCGGTGCTCTCCCCCGTGGGCCGTCCCCACGGCCCAGCCGGAGCCTGAGGGGCGGGAGCAGTGTTTGCAAATGGCCTGCGTCAGGTGCGAAGTCGCAGCTGTTTGTTCAGTGCAGGAGAGCAGGATAGGCCAGGTCAGAGGGCACCGGGCACTGTCCGGTCAGCGTTGCAGTGCGAGTGGTCTGCCAGTTCTGTCGAGGAGGTTGTGTGCTCGCACACGCGTGTGTGTGTGTGTGTGTAAGCATGGTCTGTGAGGCCAAGTGTCTCTGATTCTTGGAAAGGTCAGAACCTTTCGAGATCCAGGGGCTGGAGACCGTGGAGCCGCCACCCCGCGTTCCTCCAATTATTCTCACATTCACCTCTCGGTCCAGCAGAGAGTCCTGCGCGTGGCGACCACTCCCTCACACCACAGCTGCTCCCAGCCCCGGGGTGTCCCGGGTTACCTCCCAGCAGATGGAGCCCCCGGTCACCCTCGTGTGGTGGCCCCAGATCTATTGGTGCCCGCGGTCCGGGTTGTCCTCCCGGGGCCTCCTGTGTCGCATGTGAAGCTCTGGCTTCAGATGAGTCACAGACGAGTGGGGGGGGGGGGGAGGGGGGAGTGGCTCTCCAGTCCCCGTTCCCGCAGGTGCTGAGGCCCTCCCCTCCCCCATCCACTGCGGCCAGACCTCCCCCCTCCCCCTCTCGGCCGCAGAAGGTCCTGGGCACTGCAGCCCTTCCCCCGCCACGAGGGCCACATCTGGGCACCGGCCAAGTCTCCACGGCTGAGTCCCAGCAGGACACAGCCAGAGCCCAGAACTGGCTTTTACACCAGGCGGAAGATTCTCACAGACGAAAGAGCTGGTTCCCAGAGCTACAGGGATGTCTGCAAGGTCACAGGTCACATTTGTCCCCCAGGCACACCTGAGCTCCATCAGCTTTGGTCTGTCCGCTTCCCAGAAGGTGACCCTCGCATCCTGAGGCACCCTCATGGCGAATCATGTGCGGTCCTTGAGAGAACCAAGAAAATAGCCGGAAAGCACTGTCTGGGGTCTGGGGCTCAGGAAGGAGCCCTGTTTGAGAAAGGCTGTGTGGGTCATGAAGCCGGTTTAGAGGTAGCAACCACTACAGAAAGCAACACGCATGCACGTAAAAATATCACATGGGCGTTGTTCATGAAAGTCCTGCACAGACACGTACACGAAAGGGGATTGAATGTGTGTATTTTGGGTTTTCGTCTATAAATGTTGTGTTTATGGACATGTTGGCAGGGCGTGGGGTGTTTTCCTGTCTGTCTGTATATATGGCTATGTACGTGCTTATCTTTCTTTTTCGCTTCGAGTGCCAGGAAGCTCAGATCCCTATTTGCACCACCGCCATCAAGCATGTAAATCTCTAGGCTAGTCATGTTTGCATGTTTCATTGTCACACACCAGTTAACTTTCTTTCTTTTTCTTTTTTTTTAGGCGGGCTCCTTAGTTGTGGCATGCAAACTCTTAGTTGTGGCATGCATGTGGGATCTAGTTCCCGGACCAGGGATCAAACCCCGGCCCCCTGCACTGGGAGCCAGAGTCTTAACCACTGCACCACAAGGGAAGTCCCCCTGTCAACTTTCTTTTTCCCCCTCCTTCTAAGACTCTTCAAGTCTCTTGTTCTCAGATCTGTGATGTCTTCGTCCCCTCCTGGCCCTGCTTAGTTCTCTGTGTAAAGCTCAGTCTGGAAAGAGGGGCTATTCTAGTTCCTCCCCAGGTGGACGCCGCAGCCTGCGATGGGCAGCCCGTCTGACTTTCCCCTGCCACTTGCTGAAAAGGTACAAATCAACCAGAGGATATGAGTGGAACTAGAATTAGATGGCAAATAGCTGGGGCATCAAAAATATTCCTTGCCCACTTTTCATGCCCTGAGAAATTGACCAAATCCTCTAGAATTTAGGGCTTCCCCATGTGCAATATCTCGTGTTGTAGGAGAGTTTGCTATTGTCAATTCACTGAAATAAGAGAGGACAGTTCATTGTATTAAGTTCATGTTCCATAAAACTAACGGCCCAATGGGCTCCCTCAGGCACTCTCTCTGTGGCAGTAATTAAACAGCCCTGCCCCTGGCACTCAGGTGTTGGAACTGAGACTTGAACAAGATCTTCCAGTGCTTTGACTTTGTTCCGTGTCCAGATTTTATCATTTCTCAAAAGTCTTCTTTATCTCATATCTCAGGATCATAGTCTCCAACTTAGGGAAAATTAAGTTAGAAATGAATAACAAAAAGATAAATACAATTTTAACACATGTAAAATTCTAAAAAACACATTTCAAATTAACACAGACTTTAAAAAGAGAGCATCTGAAATATATATTTTTTTAATACCCAGAACAGACGAATGAGGAAAATACCACTCCCCAAAATGTTTGGGATGCAGTGAAGGGTGATAGTTTGGGCAAAGTTTATATCCTTCTGTACTTACATGAAAGAACAATAAAACTATTCTGTCGAGAGGCTCATAGTTTAAACTTTTCATTTCTTGTAGTGCAGATATGCTGGCAATGAATTCTCATACTTTTATTGTATCAAAAAAGGTATTTATTTCACCTTCCTTCTTGAAGAATACTTGCACTGGATATGGAATTCTGGGAAAATCAATTTTTACCTCAGCACTTTAAAGATATTGTTCCACTGTCTTCCAGTCTCAATTTTTTTGATGGGAAGTCAACTGTTAATTGTGTTGTTGTCTCTCTGCTTAGTCAAGGGTGTTTTCCTCTGCCTGCTTTCAAAATTCTCTTACCTTTGGTTGTCAACAGTTTGACTGTGTTGTGCCTAAATGTAGTTTTTTCATATTTATACTACTTGGGATTTGTTGAGATTCTTAAATCTGTAATTTTATGCCTTACATCAAATACGGAAAAATTTTCACCATTATTTCTTCCAACAATTCTTTCTTCTTCTTTTTCAGGAACTCCTGTTACATTTATGTGAGCTTTTTTAATATTGTTCCACAGTTCCTTGAGGCTTTGTACATTTTTTTCCTGTCTATCTTTTTCTGTGTATTCTTCATATAGGTTAACATGTATTGTTTTCTCTTCAAGTTACTAACTCTTCTGTCACTTCTGATCATCTGGTAAGCCCAGCTTGTGAAATTTTAGTTCAAATATTTTTCTCTTTTTACTTCTTTCAATCCTGTTATAGTTTCTATTTCTCTGTTCAGGTTTCCTATCCCTTCATTCATTACAAGCATATTTTCCTTTATACCCTTGTACGTAGTTATAATGAGTGTACACACACACACACACATGCTCACACTCACATGAATACCCACATATACACACACCTACACACGTGCATACATCCATACACATATACACACTCACATAAATATACACATATATACATACAAATATATACACACATTCACACATACATGCACACACACATATGCATAATTGTAACACACATTCGTATATACATGGAAAGGAAGGGTTAACAGCTGGTTGCAACCCTCCCTCCCTCCCCTCGGGATGCCTTGGAGAAGGAGAAAAATATAAGAGAGGAAAAGGAAGCCACCAGGCAAATGTCCTTGTGGACTTGCTGCTCAGATCTCCTGGTGTTCTTACTAGCAGACAAAGGAGTGTCCTTAGCTTGGCCTTCCTCAGCTTATGATAAACACATCTGGATCTGTGGGGCACGGCCCTGGGAAGTGTCAGATTCTCCCCTGAGGTTATTGGCATTTGAAGGGCAATGTTTCACAATGGAAACACCCAGTGTTGGTGTCGGCCTCACACACCACCAAGCACTCCTCAACCTGGACCCCAGCGAGGGAGGCGTCACGGGGAGGATGGCTAGGTACTCGTGCTGCCCTGCATCTCACAGTGAACTGGACAATCCAACTCCTGTGCTACCTCTGGCTGGTGCTGTGAGTAGGACTGGGTTTTTTATGATGACAAGAAAAAAGAGTGGGAAAACCAAGGCACTGGGAGCCAGGATTCCTGAAAACCCATCCTTGATACAGAACAGTGCAAGTCTTGAGGCAGCTACAGAGAACAGGTCCTGCCAATGGCAAACAGAGGAGATAGACCCGGATCCCATGGAGCTGCCCAGGGGACAGACAGAGGGACATTAGGAAGAAGAGTCTATTCTCTGGCTGCTGTTAGTAGGTAAAAGCTAGACCTGTAGAGGAGCTGGGAGAATCGGAAAGAAGCTGACCAGTTTTCTAGTCAACAGAAAGTCTTTTCTCTTGTGACCAGTTAAACAGATGCCACACTCCGGTGAAGAGTAATTCAATTAAGAACACTGATTACTCAGAAACCCATGCTGTGGTCGACGACCGTGCCAGGTAACCGTGGAATCCCACAGGTGTTCCACGGAAGAGGAGGATGCTTTGGGGAGAAGTAACAGCAGAAGTCTGATGACTCTTCATTGGCGCTTTAACAGTGGGAGGGGTGAGTACATCACTAATTCTAGACGCCGGTGAACGGATGTGATTATTTGGGTTGACAGCCTATCTCCACAGGGCTACAAACTTTTGTGAGCAACACTTCCAGGTGGTTTAACTACTAAGGTGCTGCAGTGGGTGATGGGCAGGGGATGGGGGTGGGGGTTACCCTGCCTGCCGCCCCACCCGCTCACAACCACACATGACGGGTTTCACGATGAACAGGGAGACACACCTGCTTAATGCCATTGATGGGACATGAGGGATGCTGTGATAAAGGCGGTTTCCTCATCTCAGGAACTTATGCAAGCTGACTCCTGGGGGGCCACAAGGCGTGGTGGGGACAAGATGCACGCTAACCAAGACAGGCGACCCACTGCCACCAACGCAGCTACTAAACACGAGGCTTGTAGGGTGGCTTGAGTTTTGGGAAAAATCACCTTCCTCATCCAGGAATCCTGTGACGTCTGATCACAAAGTCACCAGGGAAAACAATCTGAATGTGAAAAGGGCCCTAAGCAGAATCAGACGTCAGGACTCTCAGGGGACATGGCGGGCAGCTCTCTCAACCAGACCACACAGCGCTCAGGCAGCATTAGAGGGTCTGCGTCGGGGACCGGAGAGGCGGGGGCCTTTGCCGAAATCAAAACTAGGACTGGGACTCGAAGGTTGCCTGATACGCTCCTCCGGAGCCCACCTGGGGGAACCCTGGAGCTGGACCCTGGGGACTTCAGAACGGCTTCCATCACCGCATTGCCAACAGCCACAGCTCAGCCGCTTGGTCACCTCACAGTCCTTGGCCCAGAGGTCCTGTGCCCCAGGGGTTTCCTGCATCAGAGATTGGGTGGATTTGGCTGGGATCTCTGCCCAGTGCTCACAGACTGAAATCAAGGTATCAGCCGAGCTGGGCTCTTCTTCCTCATCAGATTGGTGGCAGAACTCTTTTCCTTGTGGGGCTGAGGCCCCCTTTCCCTTGTTGGGGGTCAGCAGACCTGCTCTGTCCCTTGAGACCCATTCCTTCTCCCGAGTGGTGCTTGTGTGTCTGTCTCCCTGACGTCCCCTTCTGCAGGGCGCGTGAAGCTCAGCGGGCTCACCTACACCTGTGCATCTTGGGGTGAGCGCCATGTCTGCAAAACCCTTCGCGGCACCAAGCTGCGCGCCTGCTCGGGTCACCAGGGCAGGAATCCGACCGGGATTCCCGCTGACTCATGCGCTTGCCTCACAGCGTCACCTGGACAGTCTGAACGCGTAAGTGAAACAGCATCCCTCGGTCCTCTGGTAACTGGCACCGGCTGGAGCTGGTCAGTGCACCATCCGCGGCTGCATTTGCCATCTGCTTACTTCCCGACGACCTGCAGGAAATAACACCAATGAAGCCGCAGGCCGGGGAATGCCGAGCGGCACAACCTCGGGAGTCTGCTGAGCCCCTGCCTGCGGGAGGTGGGGGCAGGTGGCTGCCTCCCTGGAGTGTCAGAGCTTGATCTGCTCCTCCAAACGTGACAGGTGTGGATGGGAGGGGACTCAGAGCGTGGGTGACTAAATCGCCTGAGAGCATGCACGCCCTCCCCTCCCGCAGGTCTAGCCGGGAGGTTCACAGGAGCCTCAGACACAGCCAGGCTGAGCGGAAGTCAGGGTAAAGTGCCTATAGGGAGTCTACCTTCAGGGACACACCACATTTTTGGAAGTATGTCTTCCCAAAGTGAACTAACCTCACCCATACTCAGTGACGGGAACAGGTGCACTGGCCTGGATAGGACTGGCCCTACCCTGACATAAGTTCAGGGGACTTTAGGATTTGGTCTTGGGGTGCTGAGTCAGGCGGAAGTCATGTTCCTGGAGGCTCAGCATCATGAAGAAAAGGACTTGCTGTCCCCAGTAGAGACACCAGAGGGAGATCCCTTCCAGGAGACTGGCCTCGGCTGGAAATTAGCTTGGAAGGCCAACAAGAGCCAATGAATGACGTAGTTAAGAGCTCACACCGCCAGCAACGCGGGGGAGGGCCGCCTCCCGCCACCCAGGAGGGCTCTGGGCATTCTTGTCTCCGTGGCATCTTGTGGCTTTAAAGGTCAGTGGCCAGGCAGGGTTGGGTGGGAGTATTTACTGGACATCACTGGTCAGTGTCGGCTCTACCGTTGTTCTCTGATGACCCGAGAACCACGTATAAAGGAACCTCTACTCCGCTCTCGCTGGACCGGCCGGCTGAACATTCCCACCTGTGGGCGGGCAGGTGTCAACGGCCAGCGTTACGTAAGGACATCTGGAGCCCGAATCTGCAGATACCTGTGCTGCCACCTGGGACACGGTCATGTCCACAGGCCAGAAGGAGAGTGGAATGAGGTGAACTGCAGCCTCCCATCAGCACCAAGCTACTGGGATCGTGGGGAACGTACATGAAGGTCGTTTCAGCTGCAAAGGAAGGAAATGAGGCTGTCATTTTAAGTGTCACGTAACAAACGTTATTTTCATCTCTCTGCCACAGTTGCATGGTGTAACGAAGTGTTTATAAATGTATTGATAGAATTAAATGAGAAAAAAAAAAACAGGCTGATACTGACCTTGACCCCAGGATGAGAAAACACCTGGGGAGGCTGATTTGAAACCCAGGTTGACTACCTTTGAAAACTGATTGGACAGGAAAAGAAGCGTATATGGCCTTTGAAAATCACACAGAATTAAATGCTCCCATTGACACACACAAAATCTTCAAAAAATCATTGGGGCTGAGGATAAAAGTGTAATGAAGCTGGAGGACAGGCTGGCCTGAGTCCTGGCAGCACTCCCTCCCCTGGGCGTGCAGGAGTGAGTTCACTCTACCCTTGGGGAATCAAGCAAATCCCACCGAGCCCGGGCTGGAAGGGACCCTGTGCACACACTGACCATCGGCGCCAGGAGCTGGGACTCTTCCCAACTAAACACGCCATTTCTCACTGGAAGTTTTGATCATCTTTGGGCAACTATTAAGAAAACTGAGTGATCAGGAAGAAACAACCATTCAGCTGCTCGATGCCCCAACGCAGGGGCTGGCAGGGGAGCTCCCAAGGACTAACGGAGCTCTCCACCCCAGTTCTCTAGCTCATCTTTTTTTTTTTTTTTTTTTTTTTTTTGCCGTACGCGGGCCCCTCACTGTCGTGGCCTTTCCCGTCGTGGAGCACAGGCTCCGGACGCGCAGGCTCAGCGGCCATGGCTCATGAGCCCAGCCGCTCCGTGGCATGTGGGATCTTCCCGGACCGGGGCACGAACCCGTGAACCCAGGGAAGCCCTGCCTGTATTTTTAAGGTTAGCTTTTGTTTTAACAATGTTTTTCATTTATGGTAGTAATGTATAAACTTTTCTTTTTAAACACAACTTATATTTTTAAAAATTGGTCAACTTAAAATGGTGCAGGACCTCCCTGGTGTTCCAGTGGTTAAGACTCAGTGTTTCCAGGACTTCCTTGGTGTGCAGTGGTTAAGAATCCGCCTGCCAATGCAGGGGACACGGGTTCGTGCCCCGGTCCGGGAAGATCCCACATGCCGCGGAGCGGCTGGGCCCGTGAGCCATGGCCGCTGAGCCTGCGTGTCCAGGGCCTGTGCTCTGCAACGGGAGAGGCCACAGCAGTGAGAGGCCCGTGTACCGCAAAAAAAAAAAAAGAGGGAATATCTGGGATTGGGCACAGCTGAAAGTAAGGTTATGAGAAAGAAAGGGATTAGGGATAACTTTGAGGTTGAGAGTTACGGGGGTGATAGAGATGGCTTTTAAATTTACAAAACAAGAATTATTACAACCAATAAGTAACGTTGGTTTGAGTTCTCTGATGGGACCCCGGTAGGAGGACGGAGAGCACACGATGGAGAGCAGGACAGTCGTCACACGTCAGTGTCACAAATAAGGAGCGTCCCGCGGTTGCAGTCCTCTGGACTCACCGTACGAAGGCCGCTCCGTCCGCAGCACAGAAACACAGGACAGTGTAAAACCCACTTTGTGGCTTCAACACCAGGCATGTCTCCAGGACACGTTCCCTTCAACCACCAAGTGCTTCACAGCCACAGAAATCTGAACTTTCTGCAGTTCCCCAGAGCCCTCGGCTACTCCGCCCTCTCCTCGTTGCCCATCCTCCTGGTCCCCACAGGCAGGTGCACAGCCCCCTGCATTAGCAGGAGCAGACACAGCCTGATTCCAGGTGTGAAGTCGAGGGTTGCCTCAGAGCGCACAGGACACAGCTCAGAACCGGCACATGCGGTCCCCCAGAGGAACCTCAGAATGTGACCTAATTTGGAAACAGGGTCTTTGCAGGTGCAGTTAAGGTAAAGATTGAGGCGGGCCCATACTGGATTAGGGCAGATCCTAAATCTAATGAGAGTGTCTTTATAAGAGACAGAGGAAGGGCACACAGACGCAGGGAGGGCCATGTGAAGATGCAGCAGAGATGGGAGTGATGTGGCCACAAGCCAATGACAACCAGGATCCCCCCAGAAGCTAGAAGAGGCAGGAAGGATCCTCCCTGAAAGCCTCAAAGGGAACACGGCCCTGGCACACCTTGATTTCAGATTCTGGCCTCCAGGACTGTGGGGGGATTTCTGTTGCTTCAAGCCACCTCATTTGTGGTGCTTTGTTACGGCAGCCCCTGGAAACTCCTACAGCAAGCATCACCTCAGGGGGAACTTGGGCATATATGTCCCCAGAGCCCATCTCCGAGGCCAGCTGCCCTCATATCGGTGGTCCCTGCTGCCTCAGTTCAGGGCCCCGTCTCCCATCCCCGCCTCTACCCCTGAACCTCTGCAGGCCCAGGGCCCCTCAGACCCTGCCGTCCTCCTGCCCACAGCAGGCACGTCCAGAAGAGCCTTCCTGTGGCTGTTCTCGGGTTCACGCGTTCAAAGTGAGGTGCAGGGCACAAACACAAGTGTTGAGGGCGGTGCTCTGTGTTCTCCCATTTGGGGGTATTTCTGATACTTCAGGTGCATAAAATCGAATTTTACTGATGGTCTTTGGTCTGTGGTACCCACTCATCGTTGGTCCCTTACACGGCCCTCGTTCCTTTCTTCTTAATAATATAACAACCTTCCATGAACTCACCAACCAACAGGAAGACTAACACTTTGATGATACCTTACTGCTCCCCGTGGGACCCTTCTCAATCCCCTAAGGCCCCCTATGTGCCCCCACCTCCCCATCCGAGGGCAGCAGCATCAGATGCTGGAATCTTGAGCTGACTCTTCTTATGCTCTCCAGATGGATGTTAGATAGATAGATAGATAGATAGATGATAGTAGATAGATAATGATGATGATGGATAGATAGTTAGATAGAAAATAATGATGATGATAAAGGTGGATAAATGGTAGATGGTATAGAGTTTTATTATCTATAAAGCAATATTTTCTATCACGTCTATATGAAACAACAGTATAAAGTCACGTATGTATGCATATCAGCTTTATGTGACCTACTGGGACTTACCTACTCAAGCTCACGTTGCTAACGGGGGCCCATGTCGTTTTGTGACACTCGCTCATTTGTAGCAGCCGCTGTGTAATACCCCATCACACCTCATCAACCCACTCTCCTGTTGGTGGGCATTGGGGTGCTTCAGGATTCCTGCTCCTGTGAGCAGTGCGACCATACACATTCTCCTGGTGCACACGATCGAGATGCTTCGCTGGGTGACATGCCAGGAGGAGATGGCTTGGTTATGGGAAGCAGAATATTCAACTCCAAGAATACGACAGGCTGTTTTTCCTGGCAGCTGTTCTAGAGAGTTTCCAACCTTCGAGGAGCAAGAGGCTGGGCGGTGCACGTGGGCTTCCTCAGGGACTGAACGTCTGCTAATGTGAGGGCTACAACGCTGCGTCTGAGATCCGCGTCTCCCTGGTAACTGCGGAAGCTGGACCTCTCCCCTGTGTGCAGGCTCCCTGAGGTTGCTGCGCGTCTCTGCAGGTCTGAGGACTCTCCTTGGCCCTGGCAGAACTCCGCAAAGTAGAAATGGAACGCTTGGCTTCAGCAGGAGGGCTCTGCAAAAGGACTCGGGGGATTTGGAAGCATGGTAACCATGGTGATCACTGCAGGGAACGCTGGGGGACAGTCACAAAGAATCACTTGATTTCTGAGTGGCTAATCTTGAAGTCTTCTTCCCGGCTGTGTTCCCTCGGATGGACCAGCCCTGCCCTTTGAGGCCTCCCCTGGCTCAACTCAGGAAGGCAAATAGCCTGTCTTTCTGTCCATCTTGAAGTCTGTCTCTCTTGTTGCCTAGCTGGAGACATATGCTAGCCCAGGTTCCCAAGTTAGGGGATGAGACCCCTGTGCTCTGGAGGGATGGAGCAGGGACCCCCATGTTTTCCTCTCAGCCCAGGGACATCAGGGCAGCGGGACTGGTAGGGAGGCTGACCCTGGGGGCTGCAGCCCCAGGGGAGACTCGCTCTGCCACACACGGCCGCTCCACATTCAAGAAGCCCTCTTCTCATCAATTCACAATTCTTGACTTATCCGACTGTCACTCTCCATCCCTCATTCACCCATTTTGTATTTTACTCATTCATTCAGCAGAATTACCAGCTCTCAAAGGTGGTGTCGGCTGGTGGTGAATCGAGAAAGATTCAGCTCCAGCTCTGGGGTTCCCTCTCCTCGCTCGGATCCCTTCACTGTGACTCGTCCTCTGTGTATGTCTTGGGGACAAATGCGCAAACCACCAGCAGAGAGAATGGATGAGTGAAGGACCCTCTGGAAGTATGAACTCTGCCCTGGACTACAGATCCAGCTGGTGGGAGTGGGGCTGGTACCATCCCTCAGGCAGGAAGGATGGCCACACCCGTCAGTGACAAAGGCCCAGCAAGGCCAACCCTGGGGTTGGTTCCCCAGAGACACTTGCTGGTGACACATCATGGCATTGGGACAGGAGCACACGAAGGGCAGCCTCCATGGGCGTGAGTGGAGGCCGAGGGAACAGCAAGGAGCTGGGGTCTGTCCGGGACGCAGTGCATTGTGAGAAGGAACGTGGGGCTCCCTCTCCCCTGGAGACACCTGCACGGCTCCTCGGGGTGACATATCAGAGGCGTGAAAACACAAGGAGAAGAGGACCTTGTATTTGCATAAAGACACCTTGAATGGACCCAGAGGAGCGCTGGGCAGACAGGCGGGGGAGGGGGCACATTTCTCACCTGTGTTACTGACGTGAATGTATTAGCTATGGAGGAGCCCCTCACCTAATCCCGGGACTGGGGCCCCATGCTGCCCCTCCAGGAAGGGTAAGGAAGCGCTGGGGCCTCGCTCTCCGACGCCCCTGACACCCTCCGCAGAGGCAGGCCCGGGCCATCTCACTTATCTTGCTTCCGGCTCTATCCCCAAGGCCTAGAGCCTAGCACCTGGCTCCCAAAAGGAGTGCAAGGAATAGATAAGCACATGAAGCGCTCAGCTCCTGTCTTAGCTTATCGTGGCGGTGCGGGCGGGGCACATTCCTGGGGCACTTGGAATAGGGATTTCTGTGCACAGGGCCTGGGCGTCTGCATTGGAACCCTCACCTGAAGGCATTCTGCTGGGGTTTCAGAACTGGTGCCCAGAGCCACGGCCTGGGAAGCTCACAGGTTGGAGAGGGGTTTCCTGCACCTACTTCGCTTCCTTACCTGCCTGGGGGGAGGGGGGGAGGGGAGTTGCCACTCTCCTCCCACCAGCTACCCAAAACTCAAGGACCTTTGGACCTTTGCACTGTGGGGTGAAGGTAAGAGGTACCTGGAAACATCACACATAAAAGTCTCTGCTGTAGAGCATGAAGAAGCAGGGGGAGCTGGGGATTCTGTCCAGCTCATCGCCATTCACCAACAGTTACCAACACGTGCCGTGTGCAGGGCTGCACTGCCAGCTGTGCCCTGGGACCCGAGGAAGGAGGAGGAGACACAGGCAGGGGGCAGGAGGGGTGGGAGAGAGATGAGATTGAAACCGGATCAGGGGCATCCTCAGGGGACTGGGAGAACAGGCCAGGAGGGAGGGTGGGGGAGATGCCGTCAGGGAAGGTGTACCAGGAGGGCCTTGCCTAAGAGCCCTGAAGTCTGGAAGGGGCTTGGACGGAACAGGGGAGGGGTCGGGGAAGTCTCAAGCCCTAAGGAGGGAACCGAGGGGCGTGCTCATCCTCCCACGTCCCCACACTTCCACCACTAGCATTCTGCCAGCTGGAACAAAAGGGGCCAGAGGCCTGGCTTCTAGGCTCAGCCCCTCCTCCGTGTGCGAACCCCCTGTGAGCTGGGTGTGTCCCCACCTCACAGACACAGAGACAGGCTCAGAGGGGAAGCAGAACTTGGCCAAAATCACACGGCAAGTAGGTGCCAGAAGAGACACCTGAATCCAGGCATTTCCTGTGGATCCAGTGAAGGTTTTGGTACGTCAGCATCTTACCTCTTCCAAGTCTGCTTCCTAGGTGTCGAGCGGGCATAATAAGACCGCTATCAGGTGCAAGTGGGGAGGAGATGGACAGATGCTCTGAGAGGGACAGGCCCAGCAGGCAGGGAGTGAGGGAGGGGCTCAGAGCACCGGCCATCCTGCAACTCCCCTGGGCCAGCGCCAGAGGCCCCCCAGCTCCAGCGAGGGGGCGCTGGAGAAGATGAACCCCACAGACCCCCAGTAGCCGACTGCTGCAGAGCGTGGGTGGTGGGAAATGGCCTGTGTGTTCTGTGAGGCTGCCGAAATCCTGAGCTTACCTCCGACAAAGAGGTTCAAAGGCAAACCAGTAACAAATCTCAACCCTGAATCTGACGCAACTGTCACACGATGCAAATGTTGGCGATTGCAATCTGGCAATGGTTTAAAAGAACACTACGCCGTGACCTACTGGGGTTTGTTCATGTCACAAGCACCATCAGGGCATGGAACGAGAGAACCCACTGCATTAACTACTAATTAAATGAGGGAACGTGGCTCCGTCAGCAGGTGGTGAAGGGTATTTCCTTTAAATTCATCAGCCATTCCTAATAAAAAAATCTAATTGAAACACAAATAAATAAAAGAATCTGAGCTGAATAAAGACTGACTTTCAAATCCAAAAGCAAACATCAATTCAAGGTACAACAGGAAAGACCTTCCATTAACACAGAGGCCCTGGATCTCTGTCATTATTCAACCGTGCTTTGCAGGTCCCAGCTGAAGCAGTAGAAACCAAAATGAAATAAGCAATAAAAATATGGGGAAAGCACAGTCAAAATGATCTTCACCTGCAGATTATCTGATAGTACGCCTTGAAAATGTAAGGGATTCTGATGGTAATAGAATTTAGGGACATACGCATTGGAAAATGAGGAGACTTCCCTGCTCTAGTTGCAGTGCTGTACGTGGCTACCCCAAATCATCCCAGCACCCTCTGCACCAGGTTGATGGTCCCTGTGTTGTGAACCCCACTTTTCTGGGATTCAGAAACCTCACTCTGCAGCCTCCAGGCCTCTAGGGTGTCACTGTATGACTTTGGTTCTGCCAGGGAGATGCATCCTGGCGACACCCCCAGAGAGCGCCATGGGGGCGAGGGGCAATGCCCAGCCCACCAGCTCTGCCGCCAGGAGTAGGTCCCCGCATCCTCCCAACAGAGTCCCTTCTGAGGCCCTTCGGACTCAGGTGGGCTCTTGCTGATACACTCAAGTGAGTGAACACAGCCCCAACCTCAGGCAAACAAGGGGCATAACTTTAATCTTTCTGTAACAATTTCTCTCTTGAGATCCATTCTACCAGGTGGTGGAGACCCAACTGTCTTGGCTACGTTGTCTTGGCCACATCTTCTTTCCCAGGGCTGTGTCCAGTCAGGAGTGGCGGATGCATCTGCTACAATACCCCTCAGCCCATCTGGTCCTCACGTACCCACCAAGGCACACGGCTGCACAAATCCCCCCCACCTTGTCTCCAGGCTTCAGTCCCAGCACTCGCCCAACTGGCAGGCGTGGGGCTGTCTGTGGCCCACCTGCAGCCGCTCTCACCCATCCCGCTCTGAGGCGTCACCCTTCAGGGGCTTCTCTCTGGGATCCACCCCACCCTCCGCTCCTGCCAAACCCCTCCGCCCAGGGGCACCACTTCTTCACCTTCAGGAGTTTCCTCCAACACCGCATCTGGAAGTGTTTTGAAGGGCTTCTCCTTAGACTCGCTCCGTCTTGACATCTGTCTCAGAGAAGCCCGTGGCACAAGGGGTTGAGGATTTTGGAAACATGGAGGCCAACCATCTGACAGCCCCTATGGACCCCTCAACCCCTTCCCTCGTCATCCTACTGAAATGGGGGCCCAGTGGGGACAGGTACTTCTGGAACGAACGTCACAAAGAAAATGTCAGCTCACCACACCAAAAGTGACCGTGAATGAAAAGGGGAGGGGATCAAATCCCACTTATGACACCACAGAAACTATAGATTACTTAGCAATAAATATAGCAAGGAGGATACAAGAGCCACACGAAGAAAATGATGAACTCGGATGGAGGGACCAAGCAAATGGTGAGATCCATGGAGGTTCTGAGTGGGAACTTCCAACAGGGAAGACCTCTTCCTTCCCCAACTTCGTCCCCAAATGAGTGAAAGTCCAGTCAAAACCCTGAGAGTGTTGTTCTGGAACTAGACAAGTGGGTTCTAAAATTCATAGGTAACAAAAAGCTGTGAGAAGTGGCAAGAGTCTTTTAAAAAGAAGAGCAGGGCTTCCCTGGTGGTGCAGTGGTTGAGAATCCACCTGCCATTGCAGGGGACATGGGTTCGATCCCTGGTCCCAGAGGATCCCACATACCGCAGAGCAACTAAGCCTGTGCGCCACAACTACTGAGCCTGTGTGCTGCAACTACTTAAGCCCGTGTGCCTAGAGCCCGTGCTTCACAAGAAGAGACGCCACTGCAATGAGAAGCCTGCGCACCGCAGCAAAGAGTAGCCCCCGCTCACCGCAGCTAGAGAAAGCCCGCACGCAGCAACAAAGACCCGACACAGCCAAAAATAAGTAAATAAATAATTTTTTTAAAAAATTGAAAGAAGAGCAAGACAGGCTCTCACCTCATCAACTGCTGAAACTTGGCTGGAGTCAAGCAGCTGGGTGAGACCCAAAGCAGGGAGGGTGTCCCCAAGGGTAGCAGGCCTGAAACACACACACGCGTAGAAATGCCTCCTGTTATCAAGGTGGTGCTTAAGTCACGAGGGAAAGACGGGCTGTTTAACAAACGGCATTGAGAAAAACTGGCCACGTGTTTGGAAGAGGTCCCTGCCTTCTGCCACATAATGAACTCCAGGTGGACTGGATAGCTGAATGTGGTGGCCCAATCTGTGACAATGTTAGAAGAAAATACAGAAACTGTTTTCCTCAGATAAGGGTGGAGGACGTTCTCCTAAGACCTGAAACCCAGAAACCATAAAAGAACAATTAGATTTGACCACATGAAACTCGAGAACATGCATATGTACAGTGGCACACCAAAAACAAAGACGCAAGGAAATATTTGCAAAACATACACCACGGGAAAGACTGTTTCCGTAACACACAAAGGGGTCTTGCAAATCATAAGGAAAGACAAACGCCACAATAGAAGGATGGGCTAAGGATGCCATTGGACAATCACAGAAGAAACACACGTGGCTGACAAACACCTGGGACATCTAACCTCATTAATCACTTCTTAAGTAGCCCTCAGAGTAAGATTCTACTGGCCAGACTGGCAAGAAGTCCTAAGGCTGAATAACACCCTCTGGGAGTGATGCGGACGGAGCTGGTGTGACTGCAACTTGACACGGCCTTTTTTTTTTAAATTTATTTTTGGCTGCGTTGGGTCTTTGTTGCTGCGCGGGCTTTCTCTAGCTGCAGTGAGCGGGGACTACTCTTCGCTGCGGGGCGCAGGTTTTTTATTGCGGTGGCTTCTCTTGTTGCGGAGCACGGGTTCTAGGCGTGTGGGCTTCAGTAGTTGTGGCACATGGGCTCAGTAGTTGTGGCTCACGGGCTCTAGGCGCGCGGGCTCGGTAGCTGTGGTGCACGGGCTTAGTTGCTCCGCGGCATGTGGGATCTTCCCGGACCAGGGCTTGAACCCGTGTCCCTTGCATTGGCAGGCGGATTCTTAACCACTGCGCCACCAGGGAAGCCCAACACGGCCTTTTCTGAGCACCTATTTCATTCTTAAGTCTATGTCCTCTCTGGCTCAGCTGCCCGTCTCAGAATCGATGTGACAGATAATTGCCTGACCCCATAACCATATGAGGACCAGGACGGTCACGGCAGGACTGCTGATGAAAACCACTGAAGGCACCTCCGCGCCCACTGACAAGGGGAAGCTGAATGAGTCCTGGTCCGAAAGATACTCAGCAGCTGACACTGAAAGGTCCGTCTAGACGCCCTGACCCAGGAAAGTGTCCTTGATGAATGGTTCAGAAAAGGAGGCCATGGCACCCTGGCCTATCAGAGATATGCGTGTGCCTAGGAGACGAGCACGTCACACGGACCGTGGGCTTCGATCCTTCTGCAGCACCTCACGAAGGCCAGGGCACCCATTCAGCTCTGGCTGCTTGGAAACGGGAGCTGAGGTGTCGAGGCCGGGTTATCTGGGCCATGCTGCCGTAAGCCCCTCCGTCCAATCCTAATCGTGTATCTTAAAAGACCTGGGAGAGGGCTTCCCTGGTGGCGCAGTGGTTGAGAGTCCGCCTGCCAGTGCAGAGGACACGGGTTCGTGCCCCGGTCCGGGAAGATCCCACATGCCGCTGGGCCCGTGAGCCATGGCCGCTGAGCATGTGTGTCCAGAGCCTGTGCTCCGCAGTGGGAGAGGTCACAACACTGAGAGGCCCGCGTACAGCAAAAAATAAAAAAAGACCTGGGAGAGCTTCACGTCTTTTTGTGTTTTAAACACTTCCCTCAAATAACAAATTTAGTAAAGACTGACGTAAAAGTTGGTTTGAACCCCATGCCCCTGGGGTGGCCCGTCCACATCCTCCCAACACCTCCAGGCCTCCCATTGCTCCTGATCTCCTGGCTCCCGGCCTCCTCCGAATCCCCAAGGTTCTCTGCATGGCTCTTCCAGGTCATCCGCCAGCAGCACCCGGTCCCACGGTCCAAAAGCAGCAGACGCACACGGTGGATAGCACGCTTTACTGAGGTTTGGGTGGGGGGCGGGGGGGTACATCGCAGAACAGCAGAGCAAACTTAAAACGGAGGGGGAGACCACCCTCCGACAAGTCCCTTGGCCATTTCCACCAGCAGGAAGTTGATACCAGTCTCCAATGACCCCACTCTCCCCACTGGTTCACTCGCCCAGGACCTCCAGACCCCTCTCCATCACTCCGGAAGAGGAGCCCAGGGAGGAATGCCAAGGCCGGCTCTGAGAGGAAGTATCGTTCATTCCAGGGAGTCCAGGACCCAGGAGTGACCTCGGGCTGGGTCAGCCACAGAGGGATGAAAAAGAACTGGCCGAGAAAGCCTGGAGTGGCTGCCGAGCGCCCGTGGTGAGCCTAGGCCACGAGATGAGCCTCGTGGCCAGTGGGTGTGGGGGCTGGGCTGGACTCAGGGGTGCAGGGGCTAACTGAGGGCTCACTGCTGGAGCAGGAAGGGCCAGGAAAGCAGCAGCAGCCTCAGGTTGACCTCCACGGTCAGCCTCCTCCCACGGGAAGCACCCAGGCCTTCTGTGCCATACCATCGCCTGGTCAGGGGACTGGCCCTCAAGACCCTACCCACGGCGGCGCCAGCTCAGGGTGGAGGCGGGGGCGTGCCTGCTTCTGGGTCTGGGCCCTCGAGGTCCGCGCGTGAGCCTGAGGGGCCCCGACAGCTCTCAGGGCAGCTGATCACCACCCAGCGGGGAGAGAGCTCTGGAGACCTACACACGGGCGTGTCTGTATGTTCCCGTGCGCACGCACACGTGGACCTGTGCGGAGCTGCCTGCACTGGGGCACACCGGTTCAGGGTCTGCTGTGACGCGAACGTGTCAGTGGGGGCGTGTGGGGCACCTGTGGGCACGAGCACGTGACGACGTGAGAGCGTGGTGTGGGTGAGGAGTGTGCCCTCTGCGGGCGTAGGTGTGAGTCTGGGCACGGCCCCGTCCCCGGTGTGTGCACACACCGTTGCAAGGCCTCGCCCTCTGGCCCACCCTGTGACTTTGCTCATCTCAACTCTCACCGCCCCTCAGGCTGTTCCCAAACTTTACCAGGCCCACGGTCCCCTGGCAGCTCCATACCACAGCCCCCAGGGGACGAACGCTGCCCTCCCTGCCCCCGCCCCCTGCCCTTTCTCTGCCAGGAACCCCCCCCCCAAAAAAATCCCCACCAGGCTCAGGCCCGGGTCTCTGGACTCAGAATTGACTTTACTTCTCCTTAGAGGATGCCCTCACAGCCAGGCTGTCGGGCGGGGCCTGGCTCAGCCTGGCTTCCCCTCCGAGGCCCGGGGTCCCAGCCTCCTGCTGGACGCCTGATTCCTGGAGATGTCCTGCTGGCTGGGACTTGGAGCTGGTGGAGAGACAGGGAGGGGCGGGGGCCACAGACTGTGGACAGGCCAAGGCTGCCCCCAGCTTCAGCCAGGCCAGGCTGGGGAGGGGGCAGCCACAGCCTCAGGTCTGGCGGGACGAGTTCAGAAGCTCTGCGGGAGGGAGGGGACCTCAGGGCCCAGCCCAGAGGAGGGTGGGCCCCAGGCCAAGCAGGAGTCCCCCCGCCAGGGCCCAGGAGCTGCGCCCCGCCAGCGCCACCCCGTTGCACAAATCCTTCTCACAGCAGTCCACATCTACTTTCAAGATCCCAGAGTTAATGAAGCCCATCAGATAGTCTGAGAAAAAGTGCCGCTTCACGAAGTCACAGGACGAGGCACACATCTTGTTCACAGAATGATCCTTCCTGCCTGGGGAGGAGGGGTGGAGCCTGGGATTCGAGCCCCACAGGGCCCTTTCCGCCTGGTGCCCAGGACCCAAGCCAGGGACCCTCCAGGTCAGTTCAGGACCCCAGAACAACAGAACTGAGGCTTCGATCCACCCACACTGTCCCCAGCTACATGAAAAGGGCCACAGAAGGGCCAGAGAGGGTCAGGCACCTGCTGACTGTCACACAGCAGGGCAGTGCCCTGCCCCCAGACCCATGCTGTCGCCTGAGGCCAGAGGGACTCTGATGACAGCGCCGACCCCTCCCCATCCCAGGCTGGAGCCTGACTTACTGCTGCTGGGATCTGTGATCCGGACGCTGGCACACACCGTGTCTGCCGGCGGGCACTGCTTCGGGGTGCAATGACTGGAGTTGGTGGTCAGCGTGCAGTCCTGGCACCACAGGCCATGAGCTGGGCAGGGCACAGAGAGGAGGATGACCAGAGGGACAGGGGTCCAAGCCAGCCAGCCCCTTGCGTCCTCCCCACCTGCCTCACTGCATGTCCTAGGAGAACCATGCAGCTGTAGGAGGCCGGCACTCCTTGACCAGGAGTGACCAGGCCAAACTAGCACCCGGAGGACAGGCTGGGACGACCTGTGTGCCTTTGGGCAGGGTGGGGTGAGGGTGCCACCACTGGGACTCCGGAAACCCCTATGCACCCCCCCCGGCCCCACACACACGCACGGTGTGTGCACACACAGCCACAAGTATCACACCTATGGTGCCCTCCTGCACACTCCTACCCCCTCACACACATCCCCCAGAATCTAGTTGGTTCCGTGGAGGAAGAACCAAACAGGACTTGATGGGAGGCCAGGTGGGGCTCTGAGAAGAGATGGAACACAAGCAAGCCGGCACTAAGCCGGGAGCAGCCACTGGACCAGGACCCAAGAGGAAAAGGACCCACGCCCTCAGGAGCCAGGAGAGACCCGCGCCGCTGGAGCTGGGGCAGCGCCAGCAGGGGCCACACAGGCGAGCGCTGGGCTGGGGTCGCTGGGCTCCGGAGGGGGTGTGTGTCTGATGGGCACCGTCAGAGAATGGCCGCCCCACACCTGGTTCTCTCCGGAGCTGCCTCATACAGGCTCTCAGGCGACCTGGCTTACCCCCGCCAGCCACCCCCAGACTCACCGGGGCCAGAGCACAGCAGAGCGGCCAGCAGCACCAGGCCGAGGCCCTTCATGGCCGCAGGCAACATGCTCCAGGCGGGCCTCAGGAAGGCGCGGGGGCTGCAGGCTGGGGTCGTCTGGGGCACAGGCCTGGCAGGGAGAAGCCTCGATCAGGAGACCAAGTCCCGGCCCAGGTCGAAGGACCCTCCCCTTTTCTGGCATCCTAACGCAACCTCCTCCCCGGAATCCAGGGCTAGGGGTCGTCGGGGAGCTCTCAAAGCCCCACCCCCAGCCCATCCCCCAGAGCATCCACCATCACTGCATCCCCCCCCCACCCCGGGGAAAATAGGTCTGCCCTCTCCGGCAGGGTGACAGCTCGAAAGGCCCGCACCCCACGCTCCGCACCTGTGGGTAGGAGGGTGGGTCGGGAGGCGCGTCTTATCCCTGGGGAGCGATAGGTGCGTCCGGAGAGGAAAGGGCAGGACAAGATGCGAGTGGACAGTACCTGCCAATGGGGGGAAGGGCGGGCGCCTCGCCCCCACCCCACCCCGGGCGGGGGGGGGGGACCGGGAACCCGGCGCGGAGCCTCCTCCCCTCGTCTCCCCGTGCGAGCCTCAGCTCTCACCGCGGATCTAAGCGTGGAGCGCGGGCCTCAGGTCGGGGGCGCACTCACATCCCTGGGGTGTCGCGACTCCGGGGCTCCGGGAAGCGCGGGCGGCGCGGGGAGAGGTGCCCTTCGGTCTCCCTGTGGAAGGGAAGCCGGGTGCAGCCTTGTCTTTCGGGGAACGCAGCCGCAGACACGGACCCCGCGCGAGGGGCGGGGCGGAGCCGGGGCGGGGGCCGCGCGGGGGGGCGGGGGAGGCTGGAGACTCAAGGACTCAGGCGTCTGGGGCTCAGGGCCAGAGCCGGGTCACCGTCCCGGGCCGTCCTGGGCCCCTCTGGCCAGCCGGCGCCCCGCTCGCCAGCGCGCGCCAGCCCTCTCCGGCTCGGGCTCCCTCCACCCGTTCCCGGCGCTCCCTCCACCTCTACCTCCCCCCCCCCAGGCGTGGGCAGGATCCCTACCCCCCTCTGCTTGGCTGAGATCCCCTTGGAATTTCTCGGAAGAAGAACGTTTACTGCGAAAGGAAAGGACACGGCACAAAGACGCAGAGAGGGAGGGAGGGAGTAACGGGTGGCAGGTGCTAGCACAGGGCCCTGTTCACAGCCCTTGGGCCCTCCGCTCCCCAGCCCCATCACGGTCTCGATTGTTCGAGGCTATTCTCCTCCCCGGAGCACCCGTGACGACCCCACCAGCAGCGGTAGCACCAGGGACTGCTGCCTTCAGCCACGCCCACACTCAAGCGGGCGAGTCCCAAATCCTGGTCTGGGCGTTCAAGGTCCTCCGCTGCCTGCTCTGGCCAGTTTCTCAGCTTTGTCTCTCGTCTTCCGGTCCCACCAGGCGTTAGTCGTGCTGTGCTTTTGCATCTGCTGTCCCCTGTGCCTGGAATCGGTCTCTGCTGGGTGCTGAGTAAACGAAAGCTACCCTGCAAGTGCTGGGGTCGGTCCTTCAGTCCTGCCCTCATTCGTCCAACAAATATTTATGCAGACAGCCCGGGACCACCCACTGGTGTGTGGCTTCAGGTATGCTGCGTGCCCCCACCCCCCGTGAGCCTCAGTTCCTGCGTCTGTAAAATGAGGGTGTTGCTAGTAACCACGTGGAAGTGTGTGAGGGTTACACGAGACCCACAGGGAGAGAGCTCATCGTGCACCTGGCCCAAGGCGAGACCCACAGGGAGAGAGCTCATCGTGCACCTGGCCCAAGGCGCGTGCCAGCGAGAGGGAAGGCAAGCAGGGGACAGCTGGGCAGCTTGACAGGGGCTACAGAATGGGGTGAGCGGTAAAGGGAGAGCCCTGGGGGTGTGGACAAGGCCTCTCTGATGGAGCCGGTGAGCGTGGAGGAGGAGAGCTGGCAAGCTTCAAGGTAAGAGCGAGCAGGAGTGTTGGGGGAGCAGGGAGGGGAGGGGGGCGGTGGGGATGGCTCAGGCCACAGCAGAGAAAAGGGCTGGATTTTGTCTGAAAAGCTCTGGAGCCAGGCAAGGCTTGAGGCTGGGCAGAGTCCACAGCCAGTCATCCTTGTCAGAACTGACACATGCATTTCAGAGTTAACACACAGCCTCCCCATGGGACTGGAGGCAGGGCAGATATCCTGGATGCCCTGCCACGAGGCCAGCCTGTATCCCTTTTGGTCAGCTGGATTCTGACTCCTTGTGCAGGTATAGGGTGGATGTGGGTGGCACTTGGGCGGCGGGGAGGGGGTCCCTGCTGATCACAGCCAACTTACTCCTGGACTAGGAGTCTCTAGTTCTGTCTAAAGTTCTGTCCAGATACTTGGAAGATCCCTGCCAGACCTAAGGCAGGGCAGCCCACCCCAACATCTGGGACAGGTGGTGTGTGGGGCAGGCTCTCAGAGCCCCCAGCGACCCCCTGGTATTCTTGTCCTCGTGCATCCCTTTTTTATTTTATTTTATTTTTTTGCCACTCCGCACAGCTTGTGGGATCTTAGTTCCGCAACCAGGGATCAAACCTGGGCCTTCAGCAGTGAGAACGCAGAGTTTTAGCAACTGGACTGCCAGGGAATCATCCCCTCTCCTTGAGCATGGCTGGACTCACTTGTAGTGAAAACAGTGTGGCACAGGTGACAGGATGTCACTTCTGAGGTTGGATTATTAAGACCGTGGCTTCTGATGCGGGCTCTGCCTCTCGCTCTCTCAGATTGCTCACCCTGGGGGAAGCCGGCTGCCGTGTTCGAAGGCAACCCTGTAAAGAGGAACCGAGGCCTGCGAACAACCACCCAAGGGAGCTTGGAAGTGGACCCCCACACACACCCAGCTGAGCCCTCAGATGAGATCACAGCCCCAGCCGACAGCTTGACAGCAACCTCGTGAGAGAATGTGAGCCCGAGGTCCCAGCACCTGGGTTCCTGACCCACAGACACTTCGAGAGCATGAACGGTGTTGTTTTAAGCCCCTAAGTTTGGGGGTAATTTGTTATGCAACAAAAGACAGCAGGTGAGTAGGGACTGGATTGGGCATGACAGGGGCAGAAGCCAGATGTCCAAAGAGTCATGTCCGAGGAGTCTGGGGCCAACGCTGGGGAATGCAGCTCTGGGTCTGCTCCTCAGAGAGCAAAGACCCTGCTCTCCCCATGCTGGGCTTGGTTGCCAGAGGGACAGAGATCCCTAACCCGGCTTCTGAGCTACTCTGCCTTCCTCCCAGTGCACGTGGGATGGTGTCACCCTACCAGGATTTTTGCAAACAAGAATAACAATCAGTCATGATTAGCAGAAGAAAGAGCAGAATGTGCCCACGTGTGGCCCTGGTCCTTTCAGTCTGGACAGCCCCCCCATGGAGCTGGTGACCACTGGCCTTGACCTCCCTCCTCCCAGACTGACCTGGCCCAGATGCCCAGATGCTGGCGAGGGGCGCCAGGGTCTCACCCTGTCCAGAGACCCTCTGACAAGTACCCACAGCCTGGGGTGACTATGTGGCTGTGGCCCATCTCATGCTCTCCTCAGGGTCGGGATGATGGCTGGCCAGCTGTCCCCACAGCAGATCCGCTTCAGGTGGTCAGGACCACGGACAGCGTCAGAGGCTTGCGTTCTTCACCCACCGGCTGCTGCTGCGCATCTGGAGTTCCGAAGCGCACAGAAGCAGGGTACTGGCCTCTGGGTCAGGCCCTGGCAGGAGAGGGGCAAGTTTCAGGTAACACCTGAGCTGTGCTGCAGGGTTTTCTGCCTTGTATTTTGGCCAACGCCATCAGAATCCCTCCAAGCCTTCCAAGATTGTAGGTGTGGCTGTGAGCCGACCACCCTCCCTCACGGAGAGGACCAGCCTAGGGTTGACAGGGACATTCACACAGCGAACACTTCCTGCAGTGCTGCTGAACCTGGGGAGAGAGAAAGCCTCTGGGCCCCCAGGACCCCCAGAATAGTGGGGAGAAGCCAACAGGCTGAGTGCTGGGCGCTAAATGGTGGCCCCAGAAAAGGTGTCCACCTCCTAACCCCTAGAATCTGTGAAGGTGACCCTGTTTGGAGAAGGGGTCTTTGAGGGTGGGACTAAGTTAGGGATCTCGAGATGAGGCCGTCCTGGATTTGGAAGGCAGGGCCCATCTCCAATGTCTGGTGTCCTTATAAGATAGAGGAGAGGGACAGACACAGAGAGAGGCCACATGATGGAGGCAGAGACCGCAGGGATGAGGCCACAGCCAGGGACACCTGGAGCCCGCAGAAGCTGGAAGGGGCAGGAAGGGTCCTCCCGTGGAACCTCTTGGTTGTTTTAAGCCACAAGAGAGTGATTTGTTGCAGCAGCTGCAGGAAAGCAGTACAGAGTGCGATAGGCGCTGTGAGAGAAGAAGGTGCCCCTCCCCCAGCCCCGGCTGGCCATCCTGAGCTCCGAGTCCCCGGGGACGCCTCCTGGGCTGGGCAGACAGCAGGGCGCTCCTCTCCCGCTCACGCTCAGATCGTCCGGGAGGGACAGGCAGCTGCCCCCCACCCCGGGATCCAACCAGACCAGTGCAAGGAATGGTGAGCCGCTTGGCCTCATCTTCACACAAAAACACCCCAAGTCACAGGGAGTTGACCCCATGTGGACACTCCTGGGTGTCCCTGCCCTGGGCGCTCTTTAGGGGGTCTGTTCTCATACATGCACTCAGGAGGTTTCATCCGTGGCCAGCCCCAGGGACCCCAGACCCCAGGCCCTGTGGCCAATATGACCAAACGTCAGACTCAGATGAACCACAAATAGAGGTATGTAACACCTGATGAGCACTACAACCCCCAATAGACGGGGCAGACCCTACAGGACTGACAGGACTGACCCTGAAGGACTAACAAAAACAGAAACAACACTGTCCTGATTGCCGTGACCCTGATTGATTAAATCATTGGCCATTGACAATCGATTCAACCTCCAGCCCCTCTCCCCTCCCCGGACATCTGGGGGTGGGACTGAAAGTTGGAACCCTCTAACCACAAAGTTGATTCTCCTGGCAACCAGCCCCCTCCTTAGGTAACCGAGGGGCGTTCCAAAAGTCACCTCATTAATATGACAAGAAACACCTTTAAGACTCTGGTCACTTAGGAAATTCCAAGAGTTTGGGGAGATTTGTGCCAGGACCAGGTGAAGACCAATATGTTTCCTGTTATCCATCACAATATCACAAGGCTCTACTGTTGTGAACATTTGGACATTTTTATAGTAAGATGTTTGCATTCTCCATAATGTGCACGTGGCGAGGGGCTGGACCCTGTCCCTATATGGCTCAGTGACTGCATGAGAATGATTTTTTAAATTCCCCAAATTTGTGCCACTAACTAGATTTGTCTTCCTTTAAGTTAGTCTGGATCTAGGAGTCCCAAAAGGGGATACTGGGACCGGTCACAGGGGGAAATGGGAGTTTGGGGATAGAAGGACCTGGGTTCAGGTCCCAGCTCTGCTGTAATACAGGTTTGTTTTGTTTTGCTTGTATATCTTTTTACTTTTAGAGGGTTTTTTTTCTTATTACAAAAGCAATCATTGTTGTCAGCGAATATAGTCTTGACTGCACTATCTTGACCAGGTCTTGAGGCCTTGGCTGGAGACGGTCATTTCCCCTTCTTGAGCAGCCATTTAAGTGCACACCCAACCTCTTTCCTTAAAGCTCTCACACTCCAGGCCACTGTGCACCCACCCTAACCACCCCACGCCGGGTACCAGGCAGTGAGGAACAGCCCAGTGGTCCAGCTGACCCCCAGCCACAGGCCACACACGCTGCCCCAGCCTGCAGTACCCCGCACCTGGGTGCAACCCCGTGTGGCCACACTCTAAGTTACAGAGTTCTGCCTTTCTTTCTCCCGGTGTCATCCTGCTGGGTCCCGCTATCAGAAGAAATTTTGCATCTTATAAAACAGACATAGAAGGACCGGGGTCCCAGCTGTGCTGCTCACCAGCTGTGTGACCTTGGGCAATTCTCTGCTCCCCTTGGTTTTCCCATGTAAAGATGGGATCCCTGATGCATGCGGTCAGCACGTGGGCTAAGTGAGAGGATGCAGGTAGAAATCTTAGGAAAACGTCAGGCTTCATACATGCTCAGATGATTCCTCCCCGACACTTTGTCCATATCTGCACCTCAGATATCTGCAAACCCAGCTGCGGAGGTTGTGCATGGCTAGCGTCATTCTGATTGGACAATGACCGTGAACACCACTAGGCCCCATTGCTTCCCTGATGTCCATCCACCCTTTTCCTGGACAGAATCCAAGTTTTGTCCAGGTGTGCACCTTTCTGTGAAGGCGACCTCTGCCCGGGGTAAATCCTTCCTAGTGTCAGCCAGGTGGGGTGAAACATCGGTTGGTAATTAGTTGAGTCAAAGGCTTAGAAAGCAATTCTGGCCAAAGAGGATGTCTGAAGGGAGGGTTTATGGAAAAGGTCCCTCACCGTAAAGGAGAAACTCGGCCGACCCTGCTCTCAGGAGGACAGAGTCGTTTGTGGCAGGTTCATGCTCCCACTGAAGACCAGAAAAGGCAGATAAATCACAGAAACCATCTTTTAAGACACTAGAAACTGGAGAAGCAATAAGGACAAGAGGGACTAAAATTCCCGAGGTGGAAAATCTGTAGACTCGACGGGAAAATTCATCACCGCCTCCCCCGCTGTCTTGGGGCCGCCGGGAGCCTGTGGATCTGGCTCTGGCCAAGGGAGAGGCCACTCCTAGGGGGAGAGGAAACAAGCAGAGCTTCTGGCAATGACGCAGGGCAGGAAGGACGAGACCGGAGAGTCGAGAGGCCTCTAATGTATGGTTGGTCTCACACAAATTTTAGAATCCGTTCATCAATTTCCACACCCAGAAAGTTAAAAACACAATGAAGCACCACTACGCACCAGAAGGGCTAAAATTTTTAAAAACTGACAATACCAAGTGTTGGCAAGGTTGTGGAGCAACCGGAACCGTCTTGCAATACTGGAGGAAACACTTTGGGAAGACATTTGGCGATACCGACTGAAGCTAATCGTACGTATATTCCACCTCTGGTACCTGCCCAATGGAAATGAGGGCTTATTTACACCAAAACATGTGTAAAGTATGTCCAGAGCAGTGTCCTGCATAAACGCCACAACTGGCCAAATGCCACCAGCATTAGACTAGGCAACGACCCTGGTATTTCTGGACAATGGAACACAGCACAGCAACAAACATGGGAGTGGATGGACTGCCAGTACGTACAGCTGTGTGGGTGATTCACAGAGCAAGGCTGGACAGGAGACGTGGGACACAAAGTAGCTGATGCCGTTTACACAGGGTTTAAAAAGGAACAATTTGTGAGGAACTTCAGGGGATAGATTCGGGCAGGAGGGGCACAGGGAGCCTTCGGGGTTTCTGGAATGCTCTGTATCCTGATGTGAGTGGTGGCTACATTGCATATCTATGTATATATATTATATATGTGCTACATATATGGTATATGTATATCTAATTTCATCAATCTGTACACTTAAAGTTTATATACTTAGCCATATGTAAATTATATCACAATTCTTTTCATGAAGGAAACAAAGAGACATCTACAAGCCTGTTCAAAGCAGTACTATTTGAAACAGCCAAAAATGGAAAATTATCCAAAGCTCGTCCACTGTAGGGTAGATGAATAACTTGTGGTGTATTCACGTGGCACAATACTATGTAGCACTTGAAAGAGGCAAATGACATCCAGCCACAGCGACACAGGTGAGTCTCAGAGGCCTCCTTGCGTAGAAGAAGCCAGACCGGGAAGAGTACGATTCCAATTGTACAAACAGGCGCTACTAATCCACGACATCAGACGTCAGTATGCTGCTCACCCTTGGGGGTGACTGACGGGGACATGACAGGGCCCCCTGAGGTGCTCTTAGTGAACTGTTTTCTGATCTAGAGGCTGATTACATGGATATTTTCACTTTGTAAAAATTCATCAGCATGAATTTGTGATTGGAGCATTTTTCTCTATGTTGGTTATAACTAAAAACAAACAAAATCATGGCATGAAAAATGGGTCCCCTTCTTCTCTGGGTTGTCATGCTTGTATGTGATGTCTGGAACTGCAGCAGCCACCTTGTGAGCTTGAGGGGCGTTATTCCAAAAACCGATGATTACAGAGTGAAGAGATGCAAAAACTCTTGTGCTGTTGAGTCACTGAATTCAAGAGTCATCCTGGGTCGGCAGAGGCCAGGTCTTAGCTGACTGAAGTCACGACAGCCAGCAGAGGTCAGCACCATCAGTTTTCTGGCCCAGTTAGTCTGGTGGCTGATTGTTCGAGGGGCTTCGAGCCCTGTAACATAGCTCAAGAATGTGCGCCAGGCTATTCTTTACCTTTGAAGCGGAACTGGGAGTCTTGGTGACTGATCTGTCGTCTCTGTTATGGTTAAGTTATTTCCCTGGCCTGGTCAAGGGCAAGCACTGTGGCCAGGCTTAGATCACAAAATAGCTTAGGCCTAAAATGGCTTCTCTTATTGATCTTGAGGGGCTGCAGGGTGCAGTGGCCTGAAGTAGGATCTTAGTTTCCTGACTGGGGATCAAATCCAGGGCCATGACAGTGAGAGCGCTGAATCCTAGCACTAGACCGAAAGGGCTAGCGGGCTTAAAGCGGGGCCTAGGTTCTTGTAGCGGCCTACGGGTCCACGAGGGTCAAAGAAGAACAGCAGTGATCCCGAGCGGTCACCTGGCATGAAGAGCCCACTGAAGGCGAGGCTGGGGCCGCGGAGGCAGCACCACCACGAGGGGCGCGTGGAACCGAGGACCACGGATGTGGTGGCTGCTCTCCACGCACTGGACGCTTGAAGAAGGAGAATGGCAAGTCCCAAATCTCTGACTCATGATGCAGACTGAGAGCCAGGGTTCCGGTGAAAGGAGCTGGCTTCCTGCTTCTGGGGGCTGAGCGCGCCAACGGCGGGGGGCAGCTGCTCACGCAGGCCCTGCTTTACAACAACCAACACCCACCAAGTCTCAAAGTGAAGTTAGAACGTGGATCAGGACCCGAAGGGTTCCAGGGGCGTCCTGAATAGCCCCCCCGAGCCTGCCTTCTGGCCAAAGCAGCCCCCCGCCCAGCGTCCGCTGCCCCTTTGAAGACCCTGGGGGAACCATGGAGCACAACAGGGGAGAGGTTTGGAGTTTCAGTGGTGGGTGCTGCCCTTGCACCCAGATGGGTGGAGAAGCGCCAAGGGTTGGACACTGGTTCCCCAGCCCAGAGGAGGGGCGGTCACTGCCGTCCTCAGCACGAGCCCCTTTTGTGCCTTGAGGTCACCCCTTGCCCTGAGAGGTGCATGGTGCCCACCACCTCACTGCTTGATTGGAGTGGGGTCTCCTCGGTCCCCAGTGGGCCTGGTCAAGCTCTGGTTCCAGCTCTGAGAGTGGAACCTGCAACGTGTTTGCCCAGTCGGCCTTGGCAGGGCTCTGGAGAAGGCTCTAGAAGCAGAGGGTGGGAGCACAGGTTCCGAGCGGCGTGACAAGGTGCCTCCCCCAGGCCCGCCCACTCCTGCCTTTACAAGGAGGTGGACCCCGCTGCCCTGCTCTGAGGGAGGGAGACGAGGGACAGGTAGGAGTCCGTTCCTGACCAGCCAGTGTCTGAGGGGCTCACCAGTGCCTGTACCCAGGCCGGGCCTGCTCCGTGGCAGGACAGCACCTTCCTGCGCAGGGTCAACTGTTTTGCGTGCATTAATCCGACCTGAATGGCAGATGGAAAGAGGCTGTGGCCACCTCGTCACCCATGTGCAGAAACAAGGCAGAGAGGTGGAGAGGCCTGCCCAGCTCGAGCTGGGAGCCCCTCTGAACCTCCTTCTTGTTTCACGAGCCAGGACCGTAGGGAGGGTCAGGAGGCGCCTGGAGAAAGTGGTGGGGGGGCAGGTTTCTCAACCGCCCCTCCCCAAACGTGCCCAGACGGAAACCCGTGGGGCGGCCGGACCAGCACCTGCTAGCCTTCACCTGAGGTTCCTCATCTCACCCTCCCGGTGCCTGCTCTAAACTGAGATGTGAGTCTTGAGCCAAGCCTGGGTTTGAATCCCAGAGCCCCAATTCCCTGGGGGTCCTGGTGAGCCCAGAATGAGAAGAGGCACCAGGCTGGGGGAATGAGGAGGGCAGTCCAGGAGGGAGGCAGCTCCAGCAAGAGCAGAGGCGGGGCTTCCCTGGTGGCGCCGAGGCTGCCCGGCTGCCTGCCGATGCAGGGGACGCGGGTTCGCGCCCCGGTCGGGAAGATCCCACATGCCGCGGAGCGGCTGGGCCCGTGAGCCATGGCCGCTGAGCCTGTGCGTCCGGAGCCTGTGCTCCACAACGGAGAGGCCACAACACTGAGAGGCCCGCGTACAGCAAAAATAAATAAATAAATAAATAAGAGCAGAGGCGGGACCTCGCCTGGGCTGCAGATCAAGGGGACTGACCCCTCCCGTCCCAGTCCTGCTTCAAAGTCTGGGCCCTGGAGTCTCTCACCTGCGGCTCAGGGGGCCCAGCTCCATAACAAGACCCCCAGCTCCCTGGGAGCAAGCAGCTCGCTGCCTGAGTTCCACCTTCTCCAGGGCTCTCTGTGTCCCGGCCCCCATCACCCAGAATCCCCTGCCCCATCCCCGCCCCACCGGATCCTGGAGCCACAGCCTCCCACTCAGCGAGCTCCTCAGGCAGTGGCAGGGCCCTGCACCCCAGCTGCACTCCCTGCCTCGACCCCCCCAAGCTCAGGGCCTCGGCCAGTCCGCCCATCCCTGAGTCTCAGATTCCTCATCCACACGGCCCCCCATGGGCTCCCCCATCCCCTCCTCCCCACTCCCCCCAGGGGTCTCACCTCGCCCCTCTCCCACCACCCCCTTCCCCAGCAGGACTGCTGGCAAAAGCCTTATACCTGAAGTTCTGCCACCACACCTGCCGGGAGTCCAGGTGGGACGTCCCGGGATGCGGGTCCCACTGCCCTCCCTGTGCGGGAGAAGAGCTGCGGCCGGGAGGGCCCTGAGGGCCCAGCCCACGGCCCGGGGAGGGGCGCCCGCTCGTCCTGGGCCGCAGCCCTGGCTTCTCGCGGGGGCGCGTCCCTGCCGCCAAGTTTGACTTAAGTGACGCCCCCCCGCCAAGTGCAGACCCCCGTCCCGAGCTCAGCCATCAGTGGCTTTCCTTTCTTCCCGGCGTCTTAGGTCCGAGCTTGCGGGGTGGGCAGCGCGGGGCGGGCGCAGTGCAGACGTGAGGTCTTGGCACAGAGTGCCAAGCCCCCCCATCCCCCCTCTTGCCACGCAGCCCCGCCTAGCCCGCGTAACCGCTCCCCGATGCAGGACACAAAGAGCTTCTTCATCCCTTTCTCCGGCTGCAGAGAATCCCTACAAAATTACTTTCAGCAGTAACAGCTCAGCGCAAGGGAGGTGGGTCCCTACTGCCGGGAAATAAATGCCGTGCAGGATGTGCCCCTCGCCGGCGCATTTTCCCCAGGGGGCGCCAACACCAAGGCCTGCAGCCCTAGGCAGGGGTGGGCGAGGCCGACGGTGGGCGGGGCCAGAGCAGCCTCAGCCCAAGCCTGGGTGCTCCGGCCCTCGCGCCGGCGCGGAGGCCGGGGGTCCGTGGTGGTGTTACAGGGCTCACTCGTGGGCGAGAGCGCAGCTCCTGGCACGTGGAGAGGTCCCCACATCGCCGTCCGAGAGCTGCACAAGGAAGGAGATGGGAGGAAGTTTGGGTGGAGAATTAAGGAAAAGGGTGGCTTTTCAGGGACTTGTTTTTATTTTCTCAATGAGAGACACTTGAGTGTGCTTACATGCAGAAGGAGAGGAACCAGTCCAAAAATTAAACACAGAATCACCATGCAGTCCAGCAATCCCACTTCTGGGCACAGACCCCGAGGAATCGGAAGCAAGGACTGGAAAAGCTGTCTGCACACCCGTGTCCGCAGCGGCATTACTCGCAGTGGCTAACACACGGTGGCGGCCCGGCAGTCCGCGGCAGATGGAGGATAAACACGATGTGGTCTCCACATACAACAGAATATTATTCGGCCTTTGAAAGGGGGGAAATTCTGACAGGAGCTGCAACGTGGATGACCCTCGAGGACTCTACGCAGGGGAGGGGGATGGGGAATGAGTGTTTAATGGGGACAGAGTTTCAGTTTTGCAGATGGACAACAATGTGAATGTCCTTAATGCCGCTGAACTCTACACTTAAAAATGGTTAACGTGGCAAATTTTATATTATGTGTATTTTACCAATTAAAAAAAATTGGGGGGGGGGAAGGAAGAACCAGGAGACAGAAGGGAGGGGAGCTGAAGATACAGGGGAGGAGAAGGAGGCCGGGGATGGGGAGGCCGGAGGAGGGGCCATCCAGAGGTGGGTGACGCTGGGCACAGGGTGGGCAGGGCGGCAACCTCGGGGCCCTTGCCCCCAGAGGCCTGGCTTCTCATAGAAGTGGGGGGGGCGGGTAAGCTGAGGGTGCAGGAGCAGGGCGTGCTGACAGGCACCGTGGGCTGCGGGGGGGTACCACAGGCAGCCCCGCAGCTGGCGCCGGACACCAGGGATCCGTGGTGGGGCTTGGGGGGCAAGGGGAGGTGAGACTCTCCGAGGTTAATGTGGATGGGCCGAGAGTGTCCAAGGGTTAGAGGAAATCAACCTGGGGTGTGGACGTGTGGAGGTGGGACGGGGGCAGCTTGAACAAATGGAGGATGGGGGCCTGGAATCAACAGATGGCTCCTTACACCCTGATGTGTCTCCTCACGGGGTCCCGGGGCGCAGGGGAGTCGCCCCCCGAGACCACCTGGAGCCGGCTCCCTCTGGCTAGCCCACCCGCACGTGCCTGTTTCTCAGTTATGGATTTCAGGAAAGAAAGAGGCTGTGCCGGATCACCGTCCCTGGGAGCTGCCTGCCTGGCCAGTCACTGGGGGGCCATCAGAAGCAGAGAGAGAGCCCACGAGAGACCCCTCATGGCCCTCTGACCACCGGGGAGGACGGTCTGGACTCTGATCTAAGAAGGAAGGCCCTCCCTCTGCTCCCAGAGGCGGAGACAGTTGGCTGCACAGAGGGTGGGAAGGAGCCCGGAACAGGGAGGGGGGCAGGAGGGCCGGCGCATCTGCAGCCCACATCTGCCTTCAGAGGCCCCGCTGGCCCGTGGCTGTGCGCTGCCAGGCCGGGCAGATGCCCTTCCCGCACCCACAGCACCAACCTCCACCCCTCAGTCAGAAGCGTTGTCCATCCCTCCCCAGGTCTGGGTCCGGTTCACTGTGGTGACCCCAGAGGCCCAGAGTGTGGGTTCACAGCGCAGACTGGGGCCACACCGCTCCCCAGAGAGAGATCAGGGCTCATACCCTTCCCCTACCACCTCCCCCTCTGCCAGGGCCGGACGGGGTGTGGACGGCCAGGGTGCCCCGTCCACGGCCGGCACCAAGGTCTGAGGACAAAGCTGTGCTCCGCCAGCCAGGAGGAACAAGGTGACTCACTCAACTCACTCGGCCAGAGGGGGCCAGGCCTGGCAGGGGGGGACCCACACCCGCTGCGCCCACGGACCATTCACGGGAGCCAGCCCGACCGAGCAGGGCAGAGCAGGCAAGGCCGGGCCCACACCAGGCAAGGGTCTGCAGGCAGGAGGCTGCCCAAGAAGAGCGCTGGTGCGCGTGGGCAAGGCTGAGGGAGAAAGCCCTGACGTAGAAGGGCAGAGGCTCTAAAGTGGGCCTCGGGTGCCCACAGGGCCACCTGCCCTCAACCCTGGCCCTTGGGGTCTGAGGGAGCCATGTCCCCACCCGGGGGGGCTTCAGGGGTGGTCCTTGTCACGGAAGCCTGGGGTCAGAGAGCTCCACCAGCAGGCGTGTCTGAGGCCAGAATGTCTGGGGGGGTTGAAGGGGGACCCCACAATCACTCTGACCTGAGGGCTGGGGGCCTCGTGCACTCCTGTGGGCCACCAGCCTTGGCCAGGCCTGGCCATGTGACTGCGTCCTCGTGAGCGGGACCAGCCCCCAGCCCCCTTGCTGGGATGCGGCAGAGGGAGCAGCGCCCACTGTGGGGGAGGAGGGGTGAGGTGCAGCCTGGGGCAGGGGTGGGTGGGGAGGGGGGAGGGGCAGTCAGCGTAGGGCTGAACCTCTGCAGAAATTCCTTGTCGGTAAAGCAGTGATGGTAACATTACCCAGCCCTAGAGTTGTTGAGGACAAGTAAAATGACATTTAATTTTACTTAGTGAATTAAATGTGCTAGTATTATTTGCACCTCGGCCGAGGCGGAGCTGGGCCCGTCTGGGGGAACAGGTGGTGGGTGAAGCCTCCCTGCTCCCTAACAGTTCTGGGAACCCCTGTGGAGCCCTTCCTGGGAGCAGCTCCCGTGGCCCCAGATCAAAGCACCTGCAGGAGGAAGCCAGGTCTGCGGGGGCAGCTGGGTGGGGTGGCCGTGGACACAGGCCTGAGCAATGAAGAGGGCGGGTCCAGGGCCGTGAGCACCAGACTGAGGGAGACCCTGGCTGGAGAGTGATTTTAGCCTCCAGAGGGGGAAGGGCTGGGGGCAGCTGATAACGGAGGCCGGGCAGCTTCCTGTAGAAGCTGAGGATGGCCAGGCCGGCCCAGTGCCCACTGGAAGGCGAGAGTGCACTGGTCCAGAGGAATGGGGGAGGGATGATGACACCTGGTGGCTGACACTTCAGAGAAATGTCATCCAGCTGGCCTGTGGGGACTGTGACGGGAGCCGTCCTACACGCCAGCGGGCCCTGGCTCTTGATGGCCACGACCACTGTGAGAGCACTGAAGTCCACAGAACCAGGGAAAAGGGGACTGGGCTCAGGCTCAGGCGGCCTTACCCCAGAGCCAGCTCTCAACCTCTGCTGCAGGTGGTCCCTGAGAATATTCCACCCACTGGGGAAACTCAGGCTGGGCAAATTCAGGGAGTGGGCCACGCAGACAGTGGGCGGGCTCGCGTCCCTGGCTCCAGGCCCCAATCTAGCGTCCTGCCCCCGCCCCCTCCTTTCCGTGGCCTCCAGGAAGGGGCTTCTCAGCAGTCCCTGTGCACAGTCTGCGTCCCGCAGGGGAGGAACGGGAGAGTGGGGCAGCCCAGGCCCACACACAGCACAGCACGGGCAGGCTCCCAGCGGCTCCCCAGGAGGCCTCCACCCCGTCCTGGATGGTCGGCGTGGAGCTCTGGAGGGCAGGGGCCTCCAGAGGATAGGGTGTGAGGTGATGGTGGGAAGGCTTCTCTGAGGAGGTAGCGCCTATGCGGGTGGGACGGCCTCGTGGACGTTGGCAGGAACAGCACCCCAGGCAGAGGGAACAGCCAGGACGAAGCCCCGAGGCGGGAGGGAGGGCAGCCGGCAGCCAGTGGGCGAGCGCAGGGCTGGCAGGACAGGAGGCCTGGCGGGAGGACTGCAGCTGTGCTTTTCTTTGAAATCCTCTCAACAAGGCCCCCGGAATGCGGATGACGACTCACGGCTGAAGGTGCGTGGGCAGTGGTCTGCAGCTGGAGGACCCGTGAGGCCAGGCTCCTGGGGCTGTGTGGCCTGGGCCGGGTCCTTGGGGTCCAGACAGGGGGCAGTGGGCTGGCCGGCCCACACTACTGGGCTGAGGCCTCAAGGCCAGGGCAGAGCCACACAGGTGGACGGGACGCCCCAAGGCCAACCACAATGACTTCCTCTCCCCCACCCAGCCCCTGGAGTCAGGGAGGGAAATGACCATCCCTGGCCCAGTGCCTGGCCTGGGGGCCAGTGTGAGGCCCATTGTTTGAGGCTGGAGCTGGGGGGTCCAGGGCCTCCGGGAAGCCCCCGGCAATGTCCTTTGTCCCACTTCCCACAAATCCAGAGGCCCAGCGAGGAGCCGGGTGAGCAGACGCGGCAGCTCCGGCAGGATGAAGGTGCTGGTGGCTGTCCTGCTGGCTCTGCTGCTGTGCGGGCAGCCAGGTACTCGGGGCGAGGGGAGACGCTGCAGCGCGGGGGACAGCATAGTCCAGGCGCACAGGACCCCCAGCATCACCCAGCCTGGGGGCAAGACATGGCTTGGGAAGAAAGAGGGAATGCAGCTGGAGGCCGAGGCCACAGGGAGGTGGATGGGGCTGTCGTGGGTTCCCACGGGTCCCTGAACCTGCAGCCCCGGCCCAGCCAGGCCCTGGGGGCACGGGCCCCCTCCCCACCCACCCCCAGGCTCAGCCGCACAGAGAGGCAGGCTTTGGGGTGCCCTCTCCTCTCCCAGCCTCAGTTTCCTCTTCTGTGAAATGGACAGGCCATCCTGACGGCTACGGGCCAGCTGCTATAAAGGGCCAGCACACACCCCCTAGTGTTGCCGGTAAGGAACACACAGGTAAGGAAGCAGGGCCGGGGCTCGGAGACCCAGGCAGTGACCTCACCAGCTTGGGAGGCGGCGGGGAGGACAGAGGGACTGGCAAGGGGGCTGATGGATCGAGGGGTGGGGGCGTGGCACTGGACCCCGAGCATGTGTCCTCTGTGCCCGGGTAGTGGAGGTTTACAGGCGTCCCTGCGCGGCCAGGCAGAGGGCGGACGCAGGAGGTCGAGGATGATGACGTGGACGCTGGACCTGAAGGCTATGACGAGGACGACGACGAGGAGGACGACGAGGCCAGCGTGACTGCAGGCAGCAGAGGCACAGGTACCTGCCCACCCCGATCCCACGGTGGGCCACTTGTCCCCCTTTTCCAACACATGCGTGGGCACTGCCGAGGGCCAGGGTCCGCGAGGCTGACGGTGAGGACAGGACAGGCAAGGGCCTCCACCTGTGAGCGTCCCTCCCCTCGTGGGGGGAGGGGGGAGGAGGGGCCCCTGACACTCAGCACACCCTCACTTCTCACCCTGACCGTGACCCTCAACTGCCGTCCAGAGTAGGGAGGCCTAGAGAAGGAGCCATTCCTGGGAGGGACAGTGGTGTCGCGGCAGAGAGGTTAGAGAGAGTTCACCAGGCAGGACAGCAGCACAGCGGAGCCCGGGATGGGGAGACCGGAGGGTCACAGGCCCTGGTGTGGAGTCCTGTTCAGAAAGACATGAGCAGCCTGGCACTGGTGGGGCCGGGCTAGGGGAGGGAAAGGGGCCAGTCCTGAGGCAGGGGCGCAGGGTTCGTGGGGGTCAGCTGAGGATGCGTGAGTGGGACAGGAGCTGGGAAAAGGCCTCGGAGGTGAAGAGGCCGGAGGTGGGGGGCTGGGTGAGCGGGGGCGCGCTGGGGACTGAGCCCGCCCGGCCTCCCAGTGCAGCTGCGGTGCTACTCCTGCCAGTCCCTGCACCGGGATGAGAGCTGCAGACAGATGCAGAGCTGCATCCTCCCCAAGACCTGCAAAACCATCGTCTCCCACTGGAATACTGGTGAGCAGGCCACCCCGGGGCAGCCGGACGGGAGGAGCCCGTCTCCCACGTCTGTGCGGGGCCTCGTCCCTACAGTGTGACGCACTTTCTCCACCACCCCCTTCCCACCCAGAGTCAGGTCCCCGGACCACCTACTCGGGGTGGTGTGCAGACACATGTCAACCCATCAGCAGGACAGTGGATGGATCCCTGACGACCATATCCTGCTGCCAGGCCAGCCTGTGCAACATCCCGCCCTGGCAGGACCCCCAGGGAAGCGGGGCAGGTGGCCCCCAGGGTAGACCCTCAACCGTGGCCACCGCCCTCCTGTTCAGCCTCCTCGCCGGCCTTCAGGCAATGGTGTTCTGAGTGGGGGGGGGGGTCCCACCCCCACCCCCAGCCCGGCTTATACCCTGGCTGGTCAGCACTCTGCCCACTGTCTTCCCCTCCCTTCCCCTCCCCTGCCCCCACCCCAGCTTTGGAGAATAAACTGGAAGCGTCTGTAATGATCCGGCCAGCACTGGTTCCTCACAGCCACGTCTGCCTCTCCTCAGTGTCCCCATCTAGCGCCCTGGCCTCCTCTCCCTGCCTGTGTGTGGCACGATGGCCAGCATGTGGGCCTTAGGTCCAGGCCTCAGCTGCTCACAGGGTGGGTCCACCCAGCTCCCGCCCCTGGCAGAGAAAACACTCACCATGCGCCTGGGGGGAGACCACCCCAACTTGCTCCCCAACTTCCCACCAACAAAACACCTCCATCCAGGTGATGGGCAGCCCATCTGGGGGAGGAGACTTTGGGAGGAAGCCTTCCTTGGCCTATAGGAGGAAGGGCCCTCCACCCCGGGAGGATGCTGGGATTTGAGGGTGGAGTGGATGAGGGGCTGGAAGAAGAAGAGAAAAGAGAGGGAGGCTGGAGGGGTGGTTGAGATGGGACTTTGCAGCCGATCGCTCAGCCTGGTGGGTGCTGGGGGCATAGGGGCAGTGAATGGGGCGGTCAGGCCACCAGTATCAGGGAGGGGTGACATGGCCTCTGGGCTCCTGAGGAGAAGAGGAGGGGAGCAGTGGGAGGGGGCCGGGTAGGAGAACCTTGGCTTCCCCAGTGTCTGCTCTGGCTAGGCTGGTGTCATTGGCTGCTGGGCACTTGGCCTTCTTGGCTGGTGACAGGACAGAGCCCTGGAGTGGGAAGGAGGAGGCCTGGGCCTGGGCCTCAGTTTCCCCATCAGAGCAGTACAGAACAAGGCTTAGAGGACCCCTGATCCCCACCAGCTCAACATCCCCTGGGCTGGGAAGCCCAGAACTCTATCCTGCCTGGCAAGTATCCCAGCAGGCAGAATAGTCTCCCACTTTCCATTCTCCCCTTTCCTGACTAATGGAAACATCGAGGCCTAGCTGGGGATGGGGGGAAAATCCCTTAGGTAGAGATGGCATATCTTTCTCTTCTTCCTCCTTCCTGTGGCTGGAATGATGGCTGGAGCACAGCAGCCACCTTGCACCATGAGGCAGCATACTGAGAATGGCAGGGTAGCATAGAGGAAGGGGCCTGGACCCATTACACCAGCCTTGCACTGCCTAGCTCAGGACCCCTTTACCTGGGAGGGAAATAAACCTCTGCCATCTTGAAGCTAGTTATTTTGGGTTTCTCTGTTTCTTGCATTCTCACACGCTCTCATGCATATGCACGTATTCACACGTACTCCCACTCGCACACACACTTGTGGACACACGTTTGCACACACAGTCCCTAAGAAAGCATAGCAGATAAGAGCCGAGCTCGGGGGTCACACTGCCTGGGTTCAAATGTTAGGCCCACACCCTCCAGCTCCAGCCCCGGGTGAGCCCCTTTGCCTGCAGCTGGGCTTCTTCACCTGCCAAGTGGGAAAGTAGGAGACCCCTCCCCGTAGGTCTGCAGTGAGAACTGACTGAACCGCCGAGGGGGCTGCTTGTACCCATGCCTGGCAGAGAATAAACGCTCAGCAAGCTACTGTTGTCAGGGCAACCCTCACACCCTGCCCCTGTGTGCCACCTGCGAGTGCAAGCTCACGGGAGACGCCCCACCCGAGTCCTTTACCATCACAAGAAGCCTCGTTAGCCACACCCACCCGCTGCAGAAACACTGGGCGCCATCACCCGCATTCACAGGATTCCCTTCCACCCTCCGCCCTGAAGCCCCCAGAGCTCTGAGAGCACAGACGCCCCACCGTGCACCTCTGGAGCTGACCTCCTTCACGGCCCTTGGCAGCAGGAGGGAGCCAGGTCGGGCTCAGTCTGAAGCCACTGGCTGAAGGGCCTGCCCTGGGCTCCTGCTTTGGCGACAGCCTCTTCTCTGGGCTCCGGGCGCACTGCGTGCAGCTGGGCCCCTGATTCCCGCCCTGGAGAGCAGAAAGCACAGCCCTGACCCCTCACTGGGGCTTTAACATGCCCCTGCCCGAGGGCACAGGAGGAAGCAAGTGGTACCTTGAGCGGGCAGGTCCAGCTGTGGGCGGGGACCTGACGTGCCTGCCGGGCACCCAGTCCCAAAACACCGCCCCTCCCCGCTGCCCAGCCAGCTCCCTGTCCTGGCACCCAACAGTCCATCCGATGGAAGTGACACTTCTGGGCAAGGTCACACAGCTGGTGGTGGCAGGTCCAGGACCCAGCTGGGGGCTTCCCGCCGACAGCGGCCGCCTTCCCGGGGGGCCACGGGCCAGGCGGGCAGTGGCACCAGGGCACCTGAGTCAGAGGTTGGAACTGGCTAGATGGCGGCCAAGACCCAGCTGGGTCCCCAGGCCAAGCCCAGCATGAGGTGTCAGCAGACGGTCACAGCCAGGCCTTGTCACAGCGCATCTACGCCTTCCTAGGAGGCTGGCGGAGGGCATACCCATCTGGATCACTGCCCCTGTTCCCCACGGCTGCCGAAACAAATGACCACAAGCTCAGGGGCTTAAAACCACACCCGTGAATTATCTCACGGTTCTGGAGGTCAGAAGGTGTCACGGGGCTGCGTCCCTGTTGGAGGCTGTGACGGTCAGTTTTATGGGTCAGTTTGACGGGGCTAAAAGGGGTGCCCAGGTAGCTGGCAAAACATGACTTCTGGTGTTTCTCTGAGAGTGTTTCCAGAAGAGCTTGACATTTGAATGGCGGGCCTGAGAAAGGAAGGTCACCACCCCACAGGTGAGTGGCCACCACCCAGTCCATCCAAGGCCCAGATGGAACAAAAAGTCAGGAAGGACAAGCTCTCTCTCCCTTCTGGAGCTGGGCTGTCCATCCTCTCCCGCCCTCAGACATCGGGCTCCTGGTTCCCAGGTCTTTGGACTCAGAGGGAATTTACCGCACCACTTTCCTGTTCTCGCGCTTCCAGAGAGCAGGTTGCGGGGCTCCTCGGCCTCCAGGACCACGTGACCCAATTCCTGTAATCAGTCCTCTGTGCGTGTCTGTGTCCTGACCTCCTCTTCGTATAAGGGCACCAGTCAGATTGGCTTGGGGCCACTCTTGTGACCTCATGTACCTTAATCGCCTCTAAAAACCCCATCTCCAAACACAGTCCCGTTCTGAGGTCATGGGGTTAGGACTTCAGCATGTGGATTTGGGGGACACCAATTCAGCCCATCGCAAGGGGCTGAGACAGGGCTCTGTGGGGGGCCCAGACGGGGGCAACAGCCCTGAACTGAATTTAAAGGAGGTGTTTGCCAGGGTGGTGGAGGTGGGGGAGGAGGGCCGGGGGACCTGCAGGCAGACGGGGTGCAGGGTGGGTCGCGGTGGGCAGGGGAGGGCTGGAGCACGGCTCACAACTCCAAGACTCCGCTCCCCAGCCCTGGGCCCCGCCTGCGGCCCTCGTGAGCACAGCTGGTGGCCAGGCAGGGTCGCCCGCTCCTGCTGGCTTCCTCAGCACTCGGCCCGTCTGCTCCTCGGGTGCCTGTGTCCCCCACGAGCCCCATGGCAGCGGCAGCCAAGCTCCGAGCACCAGGTCCTGTGTGCAGACCTTCTCTGTCGGCGGAGGCAGTCCTCGGCCCCCCTGCAAACCCCGCCCCCAGGCTGGCCCCGCCCTGCAGAGGGCATGCACCTGTGGTGACCCTGAGCCTGCCTCACACCTCCAGAGGTTGTGCTGTCGCGGCCTGCGGCTCCCACCTGCCCGCCCCGCTGAGGGCCCCCCATATGGAGGTCTGGGGGCCTCGCCGGAGCCCCTCACCCCAGCCCTCCCCGCTCTCAGGAGTCCGGAAGTGGGCTTCCAACGGGCCCAGCGCTGGTGAAGGGCCTCTAGCCGCACTGGTCAGGCAGGAGAGGACGCCCGCGGAGCCGGCAGCTCCTCAGACACCCGGCCGCGACGGCAGCGGCCCTGTGAGGTGCCTCCTTCTGGACGAGAGCAGGCGCGTGAGGGGCCCGGGCGGTGGGCCAGCCTCCGGGCCTCGGCGCTCAGGCCTCGGGACCCCCCAGAGCAGGCCCTTCACCCTGGGCCCGTGCAGGCGCTCGGCCCCCCAGAGGGCCCTCCTGGAGAGCCTGATGCTGGAAACTTCCGGAGCCTGGTGGCCCTAGGTGAGGGCTCTGCCCTGCAGCTCAGACGCTGTTGCGGCTTCCCGGCTTTTCCAGTGTGACGTGGATGGGGCCCCGCCCTGCAGAGGCCATGCACCCGTGGTGACCCTGAGTCTGCCTCACAGGAGTGAGATGCCTGCCGGGCCTCCAGGCTGAACTGGCCTCTTCCCGGCTGAGGGACCTTGGCAAGAGGCTCGGCCTCTCTGTGCTCAGTTCTCTCTTCCGAAGAGAAGAAACTGCAGAAACGCGGAGCCCATCTCCTAGTATCCCCGTGGAGGCTGGCTGGGTGCCGGCTGCCAGGCGCTGGTGCACCACCGACGCCAGGGGTGAACGCCATGGTCACTGCTCTGACCCCGGAGCTGTCCCTGGGGAGTCTGCTCTGACCCCGGAGCTGTCCCTGGGGGGCTGCTCTGAGCTCCGAGCTGCTGTCCCTTGGGTTGGGAGGGCTCCTCTGGGCCCTGCCCTTTGGCCTTTGGAGGCAGGCTTTCTGTCTCTCCTTCCAGCATTGGGTGGACCCACTCGCCCTGCTCCCTTCCAGGTGCCCTGCCCGTGTCCCACCCCCTGGCCCCCATGAGAAGGGAACAAATGAACCCAGTGGGCAGAGGGACCCCTTCTGTGTCCCCACCCAGCCCTGGCGCTGGCAGACAGCTCAGGCAGAATGCTGTGTTCCCTTCTCCTCTGGGCTCAGCCGGGCTGCCAGCTGGACGAGGGGCTGCGGGAGTCCTGTCCCAGTGGGCAGTCCTGGGCATCCCGCCCCAGCTCCTTTAACGTGCTGTTTTCTTTGGGACTTCCTTTCTCTTAGCACAGGAAGCAGATGGCCGTGGTCGCATTTCCCGTCCTTGTTCGCAACCATGAGAACTGGGTGAGGACGAAGCAGTGACCCCAGAGCAGGACATTCCTGAGGACAGAGACTCCCGGCCTTCGGCCTTGGACAGACCCAGCGGCGCCCTCCAATGACCACCGGGGTTTGCAGAAGTCGATGGACTCGGGGACTGGCCAGCAGCGGGAGCTGAGCGAGACTGCCGACTCCTAGGCGCACAGTCTGACCGGAAGGGAAGGGAGTCACAGCGATGTCACTCGAAGACGTCAGGCCTGCACACATCAAGGGCTCCTGCCTGAGAGCGGGTCGCGGGGAGGCCCAGTTGGGGGTGCAGAAATGTGTTTCAGTGTCAAGAATGCTGACCAGAGCAGAGCCGCTCTCACCCACGGGACCAGGGTGGCTCTGGGCACCCAGAGGTGGAGAATTGGGGCGGGGGCTATGCTGGAGTAACGTGGAAAAACCTCCCCTCAGGGTGTCCCCTTGCTCAGCCTCATAATCCTCCCAGAAAATACCCAGGGTACGTGGCAGAGGCGGTGGCACGTGGGCTGTCAGCCCTGCAGAGCAGGCGTCCTGGAGAGGAGCGGCCCCATGAAGCCCCAGCCTCAGCACGTCCTCGGGCAGGAAGCCCCCGGAGTGCGGTGGCTGCAGGAAAGCCCTCAGCTCCAGAAGGCTTGTGATCCACCAGCTGCAATGAAAGAGAAGCTGTGCAGACGGAACACAGACTCAGCCCAGGGTGAATTTATGCTGAAGGACAGGGGAATGTCAGCTGTGGTCTGGTTTCCCTTGCCCATTCCCGTCCCCATCCTGGCTCAGGTAATGCCTAGCGATTTATCTCCCAGTAAGTCTGTAAGCAGATGAATGTGGGAAAGGTTATGTAATTTGTGAATGGATGTACTTACCACCCACCCCTCACCATCACGTGTAAGCCTGAGGGGGCGGACCTTAGTTTTTCTAAATAAATTGTGACACACAGTTGAGGAACACACCAAAAGGTCAGAAGTCAGTGTTGTTTGGAAGAACCATCGTACTGACCACTCGACTCCTGTGTGTCGGGAACAGCAGTTCTGGACACTGGCTGCCCGCTAGAATCATCCAGGGGTGCTTTAAAAAATCCCAATGATAGATGCCCACTTCCCCACCCCACTGTCAAATTAGCACCCCTGCGGGGGGGCGGGGGAACGCTTTCTTTGCGCTCACAGGTGTTCCCAACGAACAGCTCACGGTGACCACTGCTGCGCCGAGGGGATCTCGCCCTCTGGTGCCGCTCAAGCCTGACTGACCACCAGAGTCACTAACCCTAACCCCCAAGGCATTGTTTCAGCAGCTCTTGGAGGCCACCTGGAAAAAAAGGTATTTTAAAAGATTCCGAGGGGGTTCTGAGGAAGAGCAGGTTTGGGAACCAATGACACAGAGGGACAAAAACGAATAAGGACGCAACAGTCCTGCCAACCGAGGAACAAAGAGACCAGTGTTCACCAGCACCTGCCTTGCCCCCCAACGGCCCCCCTCCCACAGGGGTCTCGTCTGGTCTCACGGAGGACCCCTGAGGTCAAGTTCCTATCTGCACCACGTAGGTGAGAAAATTGAGGCTGCAGGGCTCAGGCAGGGTGGGCTTGGCGGCCAGACCCTCCCTTCCCGCTGAGGTGATCAGCTCAGTCCTTCAGTTCCAGCATCAGGCGGGAAGAAAAAGCCGCTCAGCGAGCCCCACAGTCTCATGGGGTCACATCCCTGGAACGAATCAAATCACACACCTGCGTATGTACGTGTACGTATGTGTGTGTGGTGGTATGTGTCCTGGTGTGCGTACGTGTGGGTGTGCGTAACTCTCAAGTCTCGGCTTCTCACACTGAATCCTGCCCCATCCAGTAGCGTGATCCGAAGACTTTCTGCCCCAGCCTGACCTTCTAGATACTAGGTGTTGGGTCCATCCAGTGAAAAGATTCTTTAAGCTTCTAGAAGGTTTGGACTGGATAGAGAGCATGATGTGAGGCAGCGGTGTGGACAGGCCACATAAGGATCACTTCTGTGGCCTCTCCCAGAGCCGGGACCACCAGGGTGCAGGACAGACCAGCCAGCACATCCCGCCCTGTCCCAGCTCTTCACTTGCAAGTTGCCCTTTCCCAGCAGGGCTGTGCTGAGGGCTTCATTCTCCCGTGCAGCCTGCACACGACCTGCCTGCAGGGGCGGCGCAGCCCTCACCCCCCAGTGGCAGGAAACCAGTGACCATCCCCAGCCCACGACTGGCGGTGCAGCAGGCGTGTGGGTCCAGTGGTGTGACGCTGGGCAAGTCTTAAGCTCTGCGAGCCTTAGTTGTTTCCTCCGGAGAGCAGGTTCAGCACCAGTGGCACAGTGAGGCCAGAGGAGGTGATGGAAACAAAGACATTTCACAGTCAAGAGCATGGCCCTGTGTAGCTGCCGTGGCCGAGCTGACCGTGGAGGGTTTGTGTCTATAGCCTTGACTCAACAGTGAAGGGAGGAGGCCTGGGCCTGAGACCTGGGGGCTTCGGGGATGATCGAGGTAAGACCTGAGCTTATTTGGGGGTTTGAGAGAAAGGCTTTTACTAGACTGTGCTGTCTTTACCCAAGACGGCACCCACTGCCCAGGACTCCGGTCAGCAGGGCCCATTCCAAGGCAGTCAGCCTGCTGGGGTCAAAAGCGCCCCGACCCCTGTCTCTGACCCCGGGATGTTCATTCATTCTGGGGGAGAGTAAAGAAGCAAAGAAATAAATATCACAGTCAGAACTTCCCTGGTGGCCCAGTGGTTAAGAATCCGCCTTCCAGTGCAGGGGACACGGGCTCAATCGCTGGCTGGGGAGCTAAGATCCCACCTGCCGCGGGGCAGCTAAGCCCACGCGCCACAGCTACAGAGCCCGCGTGTTCTGGAGACCGTGTGCCACAACTAGAGAGAAGCCCGCGTACCGCAACGAAGACCCGATGCAGCCCAAAATAAATAAATAAGTATTTTTATAAAGAAATAAGTAAATAAATATCATGGTTTTCAGACTGTGGTCACTGCTCTGAAGAGGTCAAGCAGAGGCCGCGGCGGGGGCAGCAACTTTCCACGAGAACTGTGAACCACACGTCACTTTTAATTTTCCAGTGGCCACATTAAAAAAGAAACAATTACTTTTATTTAACGCAATATATCCAACATACTATCATTTCAACGTGTAATCAATATTTTTAAAGTACTGAAATATCTTACATTGCTTTTTCTTTGTTTCATATTAATTCTCCCAAATCTGGAGTGTGAGTTTGCACTCACAGCCCACCTCAGTGTGCACCAGCCATGACTCCTCCGAGGCTCAGAAGCTGCTGTGGCTCTGGCCTGGTGCTGGACGGCTCGGGCTGGAGAGGGGGTGGGGTGGGTTTTAGGTAAGGAACAGAGCAGTGCTCGCCTCCCCGAGAGGAGGGCTAGCTACAGCCAGGCTGATTGTGCCGGCCCGAGACTGCCCACAGCGGGCCGTCCACACCTTGTTGGATAAACACTCAGCCAACGGGGCCGGGCAGGGCAGGCCCAGAGCAAGCAGGGAGAGACAGAAACCCGGTGCCAATGGGGGGGCTACACGGGGGCAGGCAGCGTGCTCTGTCCTCATTACCCGGGAGTCCCCACGTTCCTCTGACCCTGACAGCTGTCTGCCCTGGCCCTCCCAGGCCACAGCCAGCCCGGAGGACCCAGGAACGCAAAGGCCTGGGTACAAAGCCCAGGGGCGATTGTTTCCCCCACTATGCAGCCACTTTGTTCTTCTGTAAAAGAATCGATTCCCATTCCCCTCTCTCATTTTGGACATGTTTACAGACTTCAGAAGGAATATCTGAGCTAAAAATATGTAGAAGTATGCTTAGAAGAAACACCCCAAATATCGCCAATTTGAAATAGGAGCAAACAGAAGAAAGGAGAGGGGTTAGCTTACTTATAAAAGCAACACAGAGGTTTCCAGTTTCGGGTCTGACGTATAAAATCAACATACATTCACTGAAATACAAACAGTAGAGAAATACATAAGAGCAAAAAGTAAAAAGCCCTCGTCCTGCCCCTATCCTCACCAGAGGTGACCACTCTCAGATTTGACATTCACCCTTCCAAGGATTTTCTATGTATATGTGTGTGTACGTGTGCATACGCACAGATACATGTGTGTGTTTCTTTCACACAAATAGAATTTTACTAAACATATTACCTTGTGGCTTGGGTTTTTTTCAATTAATAGTAAATGTGTTGTGGAAATTTTCAATTAATTATGAATATTAACTATTTATAATTCATTTTTTCAGATCAGAACATACAGATTTACCCAGAAATCCAGATTTTTATATGAACGATCCCAAATTTTAAGTTGCCAAATAGTTATTTTTATTTACTCACTGAACAAGCAGTGTTGACTTAAAACAATAAAATAGCCAGTTATTTTACAAGCAAAATGAGTTGACTTGGGAACAGCAACGAATTGCGATTTGGGACCTGCAATCCATGGGGAATCACAGGCAAGTCTGGAGAACAAAGAGAGGAAACTCTTTTATAGAGGAGAAGGGGAGTTGGAAGGGGCTGTTCTAAACAGAGTCCATTGGAGGAAACTGGGAGTTTGAAGTTTAGTGGTTTTTCACTGGCTGAGCTGTTGCCCCGTGGGGAGAAAATCTTCCTTCCTCCTGCTGGGTAGTAAGCGGTAACCGTCTCCTGCTGGGTCTGCAGCTGACGTGGAGTGACAGGATGTGAGAGCTCCCCCTTCTGGCCTCCTGACTCCATTTTAAATGATGTTTCTGTTCATTAAATTTCACAGCAGTATTAAAATAACAACAGAAATCTAACACAAAATATGTCCACAACCCCATTGCTTAATCAAATTACGTTTTCATGCATCCATATGCTTACTTAAGTTTTGAATAGTCACAGTTAATTCTGCATCTCTATTTTAATATTATCGTGTGTCTTTTTTCCACTTCGGCACAACTTTATTTCTCCATTCACCTTCCCTCTCATTTTGCCTCATCTCCATATACCCCATCTGGTAGCCAAAGTTAACAGAGAAGCAAACTACATGCTGCAGGCCAAGTCCGGCCAGCTCCCTGTTTTTGTAAATGAAGATGCAGTGAAACACAGCCACCTTATCTGTTTACATTTTGTCTATGGCTAATTTCACACTTCCAGGGCAAAACTGAAAAGCTACACCAGAAGCCATCTGGCCTGAAAAGCCTAAAATATTTACTAGATGGCCCTCCACAGAAGAAGTTTGCTGGCCCCTAGTCTGGTGTGTGGGCTTCCATACATTTCTCCGTTCTCATGTGGACATATAGAAACAAATACATGAATATAGGTTTTGTTTTAGCCATTGTTTGCTTTTATAATAAAACTTGCTTTCTTTTTACTTAACAATATCTTGAGGACAGTCATTGTGCGTGTGTGTGTGTGTGTGTGTGTGTGTGTGTGTGTGTGGTATGATGATTAAGAATACAAGCTCTGGAGTCAGAAGCTTGGCTCTGCACGCACTAGCTCTACGACCTCTGGAAAACTGTCTGACTTCTCTGTTCCCCAATTTATTCAGCCATGTCATGGAGATGTTATAAATCATTGGGTTGCTGTGAGGATTAGACAAAATAACACATGTAAAATGCTTAGAACATTCAATAAACTCTTAGTAAACATCAGCTATTATTGTTCATTCAAAAATATGTATTGAGGAAATTCCACATAGTTGAAGTAATAGCAGCAGCATAAATCTGAATCTTCTAACATTTCCTTCAAAATATCAATAAAGAACAAATAAAACGACAGAAAACTCATGCCTAGGCATAACTATAAGACAGAAAACATCCGAACCTTGAGTTACCTGTAAAACAAGAAGCAAGAAGGGGAATTTAAGATCCTGTGAGACAAAGTTTTCAAAAATCAAACATCACACATCCTTTCCCCACTGACGCCCCTCTTCCACAAACAAAAGCCACCAGGTAACGAAACTATGCTTTTCTTCACATTGACACAAGAGGTCCCTCTTGGGCTAGGAATCTTGTAAAACAACCCATACCTCTGTACACAGAAATGCAGGGGTGAGCTCACCATCTCTCTAAAACCACTACACAAAGGGAGAGAAAATGGGGATCAAACAATTCAGCTCATGAAAATTCCCAAAATAACCAATAGCAAAATAGAAGGAAACTGTAACTCCAAACTGAATCAAATATCTGCAAGTATTTGGAGATATGGAAACAAAGGGAAAAAAAACCTTGAATCAGAACAGAAATGAACAAAAAGCAGGAAGAAATAAGGGAACTCAGGAAACCATAGAAGAAAAATCAATAACCAATCAGAAATGAAGACTGAATGACAAGATGCACAAGGAAGAACAGATTTGAATGAAATTAATAAGGAAGGCAGGAAAATAGCAAAGAGAATTTTAAAATGAAGAAGTAAGAAGTGTTAGAGAGAAAGTGATCAAAATGGAAGAGACAATGTATGGAAAACTGGAATTCCTGAAGAAAATAAAACAATGGAACAGAACCAAGACTTAAAACTATAATCCAAGAAAAGTTTCTGGAAATAAAAGAAGACCTAAATCTACATCTTGAAAGGGATCACGAGGTACCAGGAAAAACATAAGCCACGATGACCAAGTCTGAGACCGCCTAGAAAAACTATGAGATTTTGACGATAAAGAAAAGGTCAAGGTTCCCAGGCAAAAAGGTCAAATACTTTCCAGGAGCAGAAGAATGAGACCAGCATCAAATTTCTCAAAATCCACAACAGTAAGCAAAGCGACAATGGAGCAGAAGTTTCAAAAAAGACAAGAAAGGAAACTGTGAACCAAGGGTTGTGTAGCCACTCACACTGTGATCTTACCTCAAAGGGACCCTGTACCTTTGAGCCCAACATGAGGGATGTACCAGAAGCTTCATCCAACCAAGAGATGACAGGAACTTCAGCAAAAAAGATGGATGGTGTGATCATTTAATGCCCTGACCTTGGATCTAACATAAAAAAAAAGTGAGTGGTGGGACTTCCCTGGCCATCCACTGGTTAAGACTCCACGCTTCCACTGCTGTGGCCTGGGTTCCATCCCCAACTGGGGAACTAAGATCCCGCAAGCCGCGTGGCGTGGCCAAAAAAAAAAAGTGAGTGGAAGAATGTACTTTATATGTATTTTCTGACCAAGTAGAAATAATGTAACTTCTAAAATGTGAGGAGGTGGGAGAGAAGGAGGCGGGAAACCTCCCTGATTGTGTATCAGCGACAGTACAAGTTAGGGTAACATTCAATCTAGGTGAGCACAGCTCTTTCCTGCTGAGCCAAGCTTGCCTCCCATGTGCCATTTCGTGTCCTAGAATTCTCTTCTCCCTGTTGGCCCCCCACCCATGATCCCCACATCAGAACACATGTAGGTGCCCAGGCTACAGCGCCCCACCGAGAAGGAAGCCGATATTCTGGAAGGTGAGCATTCTGAGCACCTGGCAGGGGCCTGGAGCAAAGGATGTTCCAGGAAAGCCTCCAAGTCCCCCAGCTCTCCTCACAGAGGCTGCCCTCATGGAAGGAGGATCCCCCGTCCTCACTCGTCCCCCAGTGTTGCTGTACATATTTATAGAGCAGCCGGTGGGGGGCGGGGGACAGGTCTCGGTGACAGCAGGGCTCCCTGGCCGGGGAAATGGCCTCTGACCAGACCTTACACACCAATGCTGTTGGCATCACCTGGAGCTCCTGGTGGACCAACTCGGCCACCAAAGGGGGGCTGGAGGGAGCCACCAGGGCCACCAGGAGGCCAAGCTCTGTGTCTCTCCTCAGAGACAGGAGAACACCTTTCTTTCTGCTGTGCTGCTTCTCCTCAGTCGCATTCTCTCTGTCCAGCCATCAGTCACTCAATAATATTGATTCTGCACCAGTTCTGGGCTGGGCCGTGTTTGGGGTCCTGGGGATACACAGGTGAATAAGGCAGGTGCTGATCCGAGTCATAGGTAGTATGTAATGTGTAGAGACAGACGCACAAGCAGAACAACTCCACATAAAGTTGCAAAGGTAGGACAGAAGCACACACTGAGGGCTGAACTGAGCAGAGTCTTGGAGGACAGGTCAGTCGGGTGCAGGAAGGCGGGAGGGTATGTCAGGTGCAGGGGAGCTCAGGGCCTGAAGCCCAGGCCTTGCAGAAACGTGCACTACTTGCTAGGGTCTCTTGGAAGGGCAAGCGGTGGCGAGAGGGTGGCCAGCAGGTCGCTGGAGGGCCAAGGGAAGGGGACTTCTCAAGCCTGTAGGGGGAGCTCTCACGCCCAGCGTGTGTGGGACCAGCATCCCATCCCTTGTGCTGTGGGACCAGCCCCTCCCAACTCCCCCCTTTTCCTTCCTTCTAGATTTGCCTATGGTCCACCATAGCTTGCATTTCCTGAATTGCAATTCCTCTGGCTACTCCCACATAAACTTGCTTTTGCTGGTGAAATACCTGGCTATTATTATATTACTGAAGTTGACAGTAGCAACAAAGAAGGCAGCGGAGTTGAGTCTGGTCTTGAATATTTCGAAATCGAGGTACCTAAAGCTCCTGCAAGGGTGAAGTCCAGGAGAGAGCTGGGCAGCAGGGGCTAGACACAGAGATGCGTGGGAGAAGGCTGTGTCTAGGCGGCATGAGGGTCAAGCGCCCATTCGTTGCACCACACATAATGAGAGCCCACCAGGAAAAGCAGAACCGTGCGCCCCCAAAGACTTGATTTTCTGGCGTGGGAAGGGAAGATGAACATAATAAACACAATAATAAGGAAATTACATAGTGTGTTAGAAAGTGGAAACTGCTATGAAAAAAAATGCAGAGAAGGGTGAGGGCCAGAAGGTGGAGAAAGAGGCAGAATGCTGTGGTATTACGGAATGTGACCCCCAACAGTGCAGGCAGCACCCAGGACGTGCTCCTAGCCAGCAGACTACAGCAGAGCTGACAGAAGGCTGCTCCTACCGTTAGGTCATATGAGACTCCACCCCAGCAGACCCGGGCCATAGGCTCTCCACTGACCCTGAAGGAGCATGAAGAGGGCCACATGGCAGGGAACTGTGGGCAGCCTCCCAACAGCCCAGAAAAAGCTGGCCCTCAGTCACACAGCCACCAGGAAAGGAAGCCTGCTAACAACCACATGAGTGTGGAAGAAGATCCTTCCACAGTCTCGCCTCCAGCTGAAAACACAGCCCGCGGACACCATGACCGCAGCCTTGCCAGACTGAGCAGAGGACCACCTAAGCCTCGTTGGACTCCTGTCCCACAGGAACTGTGATATAACAAACACGTATTGTTTTAAGCTGCTAACCTTGTGATAACCAGGAAACTAATACACACAGGGTAGTCAGTGGTCAGGGGTCCCCTCTAGGAGGTGAGCTCTCAGTAGATGGAAGTGGGAGTTAGCCAACCAGACAGCTGGGGACAAGTGTCCCAGGCAGAGGGAGTGGCCAGTGCAACTGAACGCATGCCACAGCGTGCCTGCTGCCTCTAAGGAACTCAAACAGGTGGCTGGCGGGGAGGGCACGAGTGAGGGAGGGGGCTGGGGTGAGTGGGGGGAGCCACAAGAAGAAGGAAGGGGGTGCGGGGGGAGCGAGGGGGGCTGAAGTGAGTGATGGAGTACAGGAGGAAGGGGGCACAAGAGTAAGGGAACGGGCGCAGAGGTGACTGAGGTGCAGCTAATGGGAGGGTGGCTGCGTGAGGGGGCGTGTGGGACCCCAGCGGAGTGGGAGGAGGTGGCTCGGGGGCGGAGTGCACCGTGGTGCACCACCGAGATGCTGGGGCCTCGCCACCTAGAGCGGCACCGGAAACGGCCGGCTGGGAGCGGGCTCTTCCTGCGGGCACCGAAGGCGAGCGGGCGGGTGGGCCAGCGGGGATCGCCTGAAATGGGAAACCAGCTGAGGGGCGGAGCCCTCCCGGGAGCACCACAGAGAGGCCCGGGCCCTCGCCTCCTAGAGCGACGCCGGAAGGGACGGCGCCAGAGGCGGGCCCTTCCGGCCGGCGCATGGGCGGGGTTGCTCGGCTGTGCAGCTTCTCGGCGCTGGGCAGCTGGGGAGCGGCGGGACTCGGGGACGAGGCGTCCCTCCTGGCCCGGGGACCCTGCGAGGGGCGCGCCCGCCCCAGCCTCCATACAGGAATTCACTGCGTCCCTCTGGCGTCGCGTGGGCCCCCTGCCCAGAGCAACGGCACTCCTTTCTAGGCTCCTGGGCGCCACGGGGAGGAGGGCGAGGCTCGAAGACCAGCTCCGTGCGGATCGAGGTGGAGTCCCCGGGCCCAAGGCTGGCGAGGCTCTGTCAGGCGACGCCCTCTCCTTGGCTTCGACACCGCTGCGGGCCCACACACTGCTTGGGTGCACGTTTGCCCTTGGATCTCCCACCACTAGTAATCCAGCCTCTCCGTTAGACCCCGGCTTCTGAGGACAAGTGAGGTTACCACGGAGTATCCTGCTGCAGGGGGATACCCAAAGCTTCATGTTACAAGAGGCCTGGCACAGAGAGTGAAGGAGCTACACTGGAGTCGCACAGCAGGTACCAGCACCCCGGCCTTTAGGCCAGGGTTCTCATCTGCTCTGACAAGGTGGATTGAGTTTTCTCCGTGGCTGTAGCAGTCATCAGGCCTACAGGCCTGTGAAACGAAAAGACCAAGACAATGACCTCAGGTCTACGCCGCTTTTAATAATTAAATATTTTATTCCTTGGTGTGCACGGGACTTAGAGAAGTGAGTACGTCCAGTCTCTGCCATTAAGCACCTGCCAGCTTGAGTTAGGCAGACAAGACGATTATCTAGAATGTTTCCTGAGCAGCAGTATGTGCAGGCTACAGCCAAGTAACTAGGGATTCAAGGATGAAAAAGACACGATCCTTGCCCTGAAGAGCCCTCGGCTCGTCGGGAGACTGCCACGTCAGTGACAAGCCACACGTGGAGTGACGGGAGTTCTGGTGGGGGCACAGTTCTTGGAGCACAGCCGGCAGTTGTCGGGCTCAGTGGGTTCAAGGACCACCCCTCTCCATCAAGTGGGTCAGCACAGAGCCAAGCTGAGTTTGCGCCTTCCCTGGGGAGCTGTGGGCCAGAGGGCTGATAGCACTTTCCTGTTGGTTCTTGGTTCTCATCTGTTTCCTACACCTGAGCTCAAACTCCAGCCTGGCTGACTGGGGCCGTGATCCTCTGCCCTGGTTCCGCCTACCTCCCCGGCAGAGATGCTCCCATATTTGTGCATGCTTCCCTCAGCCTAGATGGCCTTCCATCACCCTCAGTTCTGGCTCTCACCTGATGCTACCTCCCAGAAGCTACCTCCAATAGAGCCTTCAGAGAATGACGTTTACCTGAATCCAAGTCAGGTGTATCTAAGCATTTTCATTTAGAAGAAACCAGACTCTCAAACTCTTGTCAAGTTGGGAAACCTGTCCAGTCATTTTATGCGTTGCCTCTGTGCATGGGAGAGTGGGTGAAAGCCCAAGTACCCCCTTTAACTTAAAGGGAATTCAAAGCATTTGTACCTCAAAACGTATGTCACTTGGGACATTATCACCCAGAGCACCACATTTTAGGGTGAGACAGCCTGTCAGGAGATGGACCTCCCAGTAGATCGGGAGACCAGCACAGGTCATGGGAGGTCTTCTCAGGGATGACTTGAGGACTCAGAACACGATCTGCTTTCTTTGGAAAGTGTTTTCTCCTAATCTTGTGGAGGATTTCTTTTGCTAGCAGTTAAAGAGCCTGAAGCTTGTCAAGGCTTTATCCTGGAATTGCATTAGTTAGCGCTGAGGGAAGAGGCAGGTCAACAAAACTCAGAAATAATACAGAAAAGCAATAGATGAAGGTTCTTAACCAATGAGACGTGAGCCATGCTGGTGACGCTTCTACAAGCACCTACCACTGGAACCGACTGATTCCTGTTTGAACTCGTGGTGAAGTTGGAATTCTTTTAGATGGGATTAGAGACAGAGAATGTCAGATTTTTTAGACAATGCAAGCAAGATCGTAGTTGATTGTTCCCTGGGGTTTTGGCCTTGAGTGGATGAGTTGGCTCCAGTTAAGTGCCACAAGGAGAATGGGAACCGGGTAAGGGAACCAGGGAGTGGGGTCAGGGAGGACTGCCTGAGAAGGGCCCTCAGAGCAGAGCTCTGAATGAGTGAGGGGCCAGCACCACCAACACCTCCTCTCAGGACCTGTTTCTAGGAGCACCCAGGTGCTGAGGCAGGAAGGAATGTGTGGCAAACCTAAGGATGGCTGGGGCGGGGGGGAAGCACAGGGGCAGCAGTGTGAGGGGAGCCAGTGGGGATTTGGGCAGAGATGTGACGGGGGTTCACTGGCTGCTCTGTGGAGGATGGACCCGGGGAGGGCCGGGGTGAGGGTGGGAGCGAGTTTCATCCAGCTCAGAATCCAGGCTCCAAGTGATGGGAGGTACCTTCCATGAGGGTCACATGTGGCTCCCACAGCCTGTAACTCCAAAAGCACGTTGTCTGGCCCCAAATACAAGAAGTGGAGAAGGAGCAAGTAAAGGGCTGGGAAAACTCCAGTTTGGGGACCACGCAGCAGTCGTTGGTCCATGGTACACATGAGTCCTACTGGACGCAGGTGTGGAGATGCTGGCCCCTGGCAGAGGAATAAGAATTCCTTGGTTGGGACTTCCCTGGTGGTGCAGTGATTAAGAATCTGCCTGCCAATGCAGGGGACACGGGTTCGAGCCCTGGTCTGGGAAGATCCCACATACCGCAGAGCAATGAAGCCCATGCACCACAACTACTGAGCCTACATTCCAAAACTACTGAAGCCCGCGCACTTAGAGCCTGTGCTCCACCACAAGAGAAGCCACTTCAGTGAGAAGCCCGTGCACCGCAACGAAGAGTAGCCCCCGCTCGCCACAACTAGAGAAAGCCCGCACGCAGCAACAAAGACCCAACGCAGCCAAAAATAAATTAATTAATTTATTAAAGGAAAAAAGAATTCCTCAGTTAGCAACTGAGTAAACGATGATGCCATCTACTGAGATGAGGAAAACTGGGAACAGTGAGGTTGTGGGGGGTGGGTTTCTGGGAAATAAGTGCTCTGTTTGGTCATGTCCAGCCTGAGACTCGTTAGATGTCCAGGTGGGATACGTGAGCAGGGAAGGGAATGGGGCCATGTTCCCATGCCTCCCCCACCCCTTCCCTGCCCATCTGCCCCTTCATAACTCAGCACTCAAAGACCTCATGGCTGTGTTCCTCCCAAACACTTGTTTAATCTAATGTTTGTGGTCTTGTTTCTCTCCAGCCTCAGAAGGGTTGTTGGTGCTCTTCTCTTTGTTGCAGAGTTTCTGTTCCAGAACTGCAGTTACCAGCTTGGGAAAATACAGTGTTGTGTCTAAAGCAAGACCTTTCTGAAGAAGTGGAGTTACAAGGAAATTCGTAAGGCTGGAGAATTTTGCTGCTGGTCATTCTCCTTGGCCCTTGCCGGCTTCCAGTGGTCCTTCCTCTCTCCTGGGGACAAGAAGGATGGAAAAGCCCACAGGCAAAAAAAAGAAGGCACAGACCCCAGAGGAAGAAGTACGTGTTCAGAAGGACACTCCCAAGGAAGATAAAGCATCTAGGAAAAAGAAGCCAAACCAGAGATCCACTTTGGCCAAAAAGCACAGTAAGGAACCCAGCCTGAGTCGTGAGGACGAGGAACACATGTTTGAGACCTTCAGTGCTACATTTAAAGATGACTTTGAGGGGGTTCCTGTGTTCACTCCCTTCCAGAGGAAGAAGCCCTACGAATGCAGCGAATGTGGGCGCGTCTTTAAGCACAAGACGGATCACGTTCGCCACCAGAGAGTCCACACTGGAGAGAAGCCCTTCCAGTGCGCCCAGTGTGGGAAGACATTCAGGCACAGCTCCGACGTGACCAAGCACCGGAGGATTCACACTGGAGAAAAGCCCTTTAAGTGCAGTGAGTGCGGCAAAGCCTTTAACTGTGGCTCAAATCTCCTAAAACATCAGAAAACCCACACTGGAGAGAAGCCGTACGAATGTAAGGAATGTGGGAAAACCTTTGCCTACAGCTCATGTCTTATTCGCCATCGGAAACGTCACCCACGGAAGAAGCACTGAGTGTGCGCAAGCCATCCAGACTCAGAGCTTTGTGCCCGCGAAAACTGTCCTGGCAGGCCTGCCTGGGGCTCCTCCTCCCTGGCGTCTGATCGGGCTGGGGGTCCTGCCGTCACCAGGAAAACCACCCCAGCCAGGTCAGCAAACACCGGTGTGGCCAGAGACCTTTCTGGTCTAGAGAATCTCCAGGGCAAGACATCATGATAACAAGGCAGCTCCTCACAGCTGTGGCACCAGGGAGGCGAGTGTACAAACTGCTGTCCAGGGGACAGGCTTCAGACCCGAGCACAGTCAGCACCTCCCACTGCCACCTCCGCCTGTGACTCCCATGCTGGCTTCGGCCCTCCCACCGGCTCCTTTGAAGACTGTGCTGCAGACCTTTGGCCCACTGGGTCCCAAGTCCATCTCCATGCAGCCCGGCAGGAGGCCTGTGGCCCTGAGCTGGATGGCAGTGCTTCCGCAGCGAGCACTGGGGACCCCAGTGTCCCCCTGGCTGGCTCTGGTGGCGGTGCTCTGCTTTGTCCTCTGCCTTCCCTCCTCTCTGGAGAACCATTCCTTGAACTTGGCCCCTGCTCCCAGGAACTGGGCTCTCTGTGTGTCCTCCCACATCAGCCATCATCCCAGCTGAGCAGCCTTGACTTACCAGGTGGACCACTCAGGACACTAAATGCTGCCACTGTGGGCGCTTCCTGCCCTGGCCGTGTGAGGCCCCGGGATGTTGACAGCAGCTTGGATGCAGCCTTTGCCTGCCATGCGGCCTTTCAGACACGAGACGGTGGGCCTGCCCCCCAGGGCCAGCTCTCCGTACAGGTTAGTTCCACTTCTCTGTGCTTGGCCCCCAGCTTCCATCCTACCCCCTTCACATCCACATGCTGTGCCTGCCCTTGGTTTCCCTCCAAGAGTGGTCTGGATGGGCTCCATGTTCTCCTGGGCGAGGGTGTGGTTTGTCCCAGAATTCCAGCACAGTATAAGAGGGGTGAGGTGACTGTTATCCAGGAAGTAATAGGGCTTTTTATCAGGAAAATGTTGACACCTACATTTTCAGCTCTTTAGACCCAGAAAACTAATAATGGCCTTGATCTTGGGGGCCCCTCCATCAGGAGACAGGAGAGAGTGCTCCCAGTGGAAACATCCCTCCAGGTTAAGATTTGTACTCTTGTTCTTTCTAAAAGCTATGACGTTATAACAGCTCTACCTGAGCTCGCACCTCTGCTTCACAGCTCGGCAGGCCCTCCTCCTACCCTGACAGGCAGGCCCCAGGTGTGACCTGTGATCCTGCTCTCACAGTCCCGGAACTGGAGATGTGATGAGGCAAAGTTGTTCAAACAGGTGCCAGGGTCTGGCTCAGGGAAAACACACCTGTGATCCTGGGTGGGGAAAGGTTGCTATAAAGGAGGTCACTGGGACATTTGGCAAACGTTGGGTCTAGACTGTCCACAGGGGAGGTGGGGGGGCACATCAGTGTCAAAGCTCCCTGGTTTGATGGCCTGCAGCCATCCCAGACAACGTCCTTGTCATGAAAGATGCATGCTGAGGTCTTAAGGGCCACAGGGTCATGACATCTGCAGTTTGCTCTCAAAGGCTGAGCAAAGAAGCAATAACAACAATGCAGATTGGCAGGTTGACAAACACTTTCTGTTAAGGGACAGATAATAACTGTTCTTGGCTTTGTAGCCATAAGGTCTCTGCCACAACTCAGCTCAGCCATGACATGCCATAGCAATTACAGCACAGAAACGGCCAATAAGCCTTTATTTACAGAAGCAGGTGGTGGGCCGGATTTGGCCAGTTTCAGATGAAGGGTATGTGACACGTTCCAGGGGTGTCTGCATCTGCTTCGGTTTGGTTTGGTTTTTATTTATGATGGTTTATAATATACCATGATGGATATATTGTTATATATAAAATATTGTATAAATGTACCGTAAATTACAACACATCACATGTACTATAGAAAAATTCTCATTTTCTGTGTTATTATGTTTCCACGTTAATACCAATGGGAAGCATTTTTCGTGGCTGCGTAATGATCCATTAAATAAAATGTTGACTTAACCTTCTCCTAACAGAGGCATGTAGGCTGTTTCCAGTTTAGGTCAATAAAAACAAGGCAGTAAACATCTCCACATTTAGGGCCAACAGGACGGGTTGCCAGAAATGAGCTGACGGGGAGATCATTCTGGCAAATTACCTTCCCCCAGGTTGTGCTGCATAAGTGCCCCAGCAGTGCACAGGTAGCAGGTGGGTTTTAATCTCGCCAATTTGATGGGAGAGAAGAAGCATTCTAATCTGGTGTCTTCGAGTTCTAGAGAGGAAGCAGGTGGCAAAGAGCATAGTCTCTGGAGCCAGGGGTTACTGACTCGACCCTCGTGCCTTGGAGATGTGGGACCTTGGGCCCGTCCTTCACCTCCTTGTGCCTATGGTTCCTCAGAGATGACTTGGAGGCATTGACAGTGCTCAGCCTGGTCAGTGACTGTGTGTGACCTCAGTGCTGTGCTGACCCCCAGTTCAGCTGCTGTCAGCTCCGGTCACGTGTTAGTGTCCTTAGTGAGGGGACATTTTTCCACAGGCATGAGAGGCGGCTGTGCAAGCAGACAGCCGTCAGTCCCTCTCTCAAGAGAATGAAATCAGCCAGGAAAACAAGAGAGACATGAGAAAATAAATCACACAATCAAACTAAAATCAGTCCACCGTCTTTTTTGCCTCCTGTCATTTTGGTTCAGACAGACAGGCTCATTTCCCATTTCTTCTGAGTTAACCATTATGACACCACATTACCACCAAGCACTGAACCCAAATCTTTCAGATAAATCTGTTTTGATGGGTTTTTTGTTTTTTGGGTTTTTTTTCTATTGCTCTTCAAATGAAACCCAAATTCCAGAAAAAGAAAACCTTCTAAGTAGCCTGAGTCAAAGAAGAAAAACATAGGCTTCCCTGGTGGCGCAGTGGTTAAGAATCCACCTGCCAATGCAGGGGACATGGGTTCGAGCCCTGGTCTGGGAAGATCCCACATGCCACGGAGCAGTAAGTCCGTGCACCACAACTGCTGAACCTCTGTCTAGAGCCCATGAGCCACAACTACTGAGCCCACGCACCACAACTACTGAAGCCCCCTGTGCTCTGCAACAAGAGAAGCCACCACAATGAGAAGCCCGCGCACCACAACAAAGAGTAGCCCCCGCTCACTGCAGCTAGAGAAAGCCTGCACACAGCAACGAAGACCCAACACAGCCAAGAATAAATAAATTTTTTAAAAGAGAGAAGAAAAAAATATAATGAAAGTTATAAAATACTTAAACCTGGATGATAATGAAAATACAACTTGCCAGAAATTCTGGTGTAACTAAAGCCAAACGGAAATTTGTAGCCTTATGTGACCAGCAGAAGAGCTGGAAATCAACAAGCTAAGCATCCAACTTTAAAAGTGAAAAAAGGCCAACAGAATAAACTCAAAGTAGAATGGAGGCAATAAATTATAGAAATTAATACGACTAATGGGAATGGAGAGCATTTTTAATAAAAGTTGGTGCTCTGACAGGACTATGAAAATTGACATTCCCTGGCAGTGGAATCCAGAAAGAGAGAAGGAAGGAGCAAAGGAGCTCCTTTAGGAGTGAGAAGGAGAGCTCCATTAGGAGTGAGAAGGGGAGGATAATGGCAGATACATCAGAGATTAGAAAGATAAACTGTCGAACCAAGAGATGTGAGAACTCAAATGAAGTGGGTTATAGAAGAAAGATGAGTTACTGAAGCCAACTCGAGGAAATAGCCTGAAGAATCCTCTAACCAGACAGATTGCTTTCATAGATGACATAAATTCAGAGATGCATAGACGACATAAATTGCAAAGGAAAGAACACTCCCAAATTTGTTCTACGAGGCCACCATTACCCTGATACCAAAACAAGACAAAGATACCACTAAAAAAGAAAATTACAGGCAATATCACTGATATTATGCAAAAATCCTCAACAAAATAACTAGCAAACCAAATCCAACAATACATTAAAAGGGTCATACACCATGATCAAGTAGGATTTATCCCAGGGATGCAAGGCTTTTTCAATATTCGCAAATCAATCAGTGTGATACACAACATTAACAAACTGAAGAATAAAAACCATATGGTCATCTCAATAGATTCACAAAAAGCTTTTGATAATATTCAGCACCCATTTATGATTAAAAAAAAAGAAAACTCTCCAGAAAGTGGGCACAGAGGGAACATACCTCAACTTAATAAAGGCCATATATGACAAGCCCACAGCTAACATCATACTTAGTGGTGAAAAGCTGAAAGCATTGCCTCTAAGATCAGGAACAAGACAGGATGTCCACGCTGGCCACTTTTATTCAACATAGTTTTGGAAGTCCTAGCCACGGCAATCAGAGAAGAAAAAGAAATAAAAGGGATCCAAATTGTAAAAGAATAAGTAAAAATGTCACTGTCTGCAGATGACATGATACTATACATGAAAATCCTAAAGATGCCACCAGAAAACTGCTAGAACTCATCAATGAATTTGGTAAAGTTGCACAATAAAAAATTAATACATAGAAATCTGTTGCATTTCTATAACAACAAAAGATCAGAAAGAGAAATTAAGGAAACAGTCCCATTGCCTACATATCAAAAAGAATAAAATACCTAGGAATAAACCTACCTAAGGAGGTGAAAGACCCGTACTCCAAAAACTACAAGATGCTGATGAAAGAAATCAAAACTGACACAAACAGATGGAAAGATATACCATGTTATTGGACTGGAAGAATCAGTATTGTCAAAATGACTATACTCCCCAAGGCAATCTACAAATTCAAGGCAATCCCTATCAAATTACCAATGGCATTTTTCGCAGATCTAGAACAAAAAAACCTTAAAATTTGTATGGAAACACAAAAGACCCTGAATAGCCAAAGCAATCTTGAGAAAGAAAAACAGAGCTGGAGGAATCAGGCTCCCTGACTTCAGACTATACTACAGAGCTACAGTCATCAAAACAGTATGGTACTGGCACAAAGACAGACTTATAGATCAATGGAACAAGATAGAAAGCCTAGAGATAAACCTACACACCTATGGTCAATTAATCAATGCAAAGGAGGCAGGAACATACAATGGAGAAAAGACAGTCTCTTCAATAAGTGGTTCTGGGAAAACTGGACAGCTACATGTAAAAGAATGTAATTAGAACATTTTCTAACACAATATACAAAAATAAACTCAAAATAGATTAAAGACCTAAATGTAAGATCGGATACTATAAAACTCTCAGAAGAAAACATAGGCAGAACGCTTTTTGACATAAACTGCAGCAAGATGTTTTTGAATCCACCTACAGTAATGAAAATAAAAACAAGAATAAACAAATGGGACCTAATCAAACGTAAAAGCTTTTGCACAGCAAAGGAAACCATAAACAAAACAAAAAGACAACCCACGGAATGGGAGAAAATATTTGCAAACGATGCAACTGACAAGGAATTAATCTCCAAAATATAGAAACAGCTCATGTGGCTCAATATCAAAAAACCCAATAAAAAAAAATGGACAGGGCTTCCCTGGTGGCGCAGTGGTTGAGAGTCCGCCTACCAATGCAGGGGACACGGGTTCGTGCCCCAGTCCGGGAAGATCCCACATGCCGTGGAGCGGCTGGGCCCGTGAGCCATGGCCGCTGAGCCTGCATGTCCGGAGCCTGTGCTCCGCAACGGGAGAGGCCGCAACAGTGAGAGGCCCACATACCGCAAAAAAAAAAAAAAAAAAAAAAATGGACAGAAGACCTAAATAGCCATTTATCCAAAGAAGACATACAGATGGCCAAAAAGCAGATGAAAAATGCTTAACATCACCAATTATTAGAGAAATGCAAATGAAAACTACAATGAGGTTTCACCTCACACTGGTCAGAATGGCCATGATCAAAAAGTCTACAAATAATAAATGCTGGACAGGGTGTGGAGAAAAGGGAACCCTCCTGCACTGTTGGTGGGAACGTAAATTGGTGCAGCCACTATGGAGAACAGCATGGAGGCTCCTTAAAAAACTACAAATAGAACTACCATACGACCCAGCAATCCCACTATGGGGAATATATCCAGAGAAAACCATAATTTCAAAAGATACATGCACCCCAATATTCATTATAGCATTATTTACAATAGCCAAGACATGGAAGCAACCTAAATGTCCATTGACAGAGGAAAAGGTAAAGGAGATGTGGTATATATATATATACAATGGACTATTAGCCATAAAAAAGAATGAAATAATGCCATTTGCAGCAACGTGGATGGACCTAGAGATTATCATACTAAGTGAAGTAAGTCAGAAAGAGAAAGACAAGTATCATATAATATCACTTATTTGTGGAATCTTAAAAGAAAATGATACAAATGAACTTATGTACAAAACAAAAATAGACTCACAGACTTAGGAAACAAACTTACGGTTACCAAAGGGGAAAGGTGGGGGGGGGATAAATTAGGAGGTTGGAATTAACATATACACACTACTATATATAAAAATTGATAACTGACAAGGACATACTGTAGAGCACAGGGAACTCTACTCAATACTCTGTAATGACCTATATGGGAAGAGAAACTGAAAAAGAATATATATATATACCCACACATATATGTATGTATAACTGAATCACTTTGCTGTACACCTGAAACGAACACAACATTGTAAATCAACTATACTCCAATATAAAATAAAAATCAAAGAACAAAACAGTCTATAGCAAATTAAACCTTAAGGTTAAATGTTAAACCGCGTTCTCTTTGAAAAAGAGCAGTACAGAGCTTCTGCCATCACTATTAATATTCACGTGGACCTTCCTGGACCAGGGCTTGAACCCGTATTTCCTGTATTGGCAGGCAGATTCTTAACCACTGTGCCACCAGGGAAGTCCCAAGTTTTGAAGCACTTTCCTTGAAATCTTGTTGCCACCCAGGGTGGGATACATGGGTTGAGCCACAGCCCGCGCCCCCTTCCCCACCTTGCTCTCCTCCAGCCCCTGTGGCCGTTATCCCCACCAAGTACCAGCCTCCGCGTGTCCATGTGCCCAGAGCCTGGCCTTATTCACACCGTTGGCATTGCCCAACTGTTGATAATTTCCCAATTATCAACCAGGTGATAATTGCGCTTCTTTATTTATTCAAAAGGTATTTCTGTCCTTTTTCGGCTGTGAAAGCGGATCCGCCCCAAAGCAAGAAGTTCCTGATGAAATATGCATGAAAAAGAACCTCACAACTAGCAAAACTTCCACGTTCCTGAGCTCCAGGGAGGAACAGAGATCAAGAAGGAAGGGAAGAGAAAGGCCGTGGTAAGAAAGGACACCCCTGCGGTGCACATGCTAGGCTGCAGGAGGGGCGTGCGGGGACACGGCGCGGAGGGCTGTCACTGCAGCGCGGGCGCTGTCACTACAGGGCAGGCATTGTCACCGCAGGGCAGGTGGCCAGGCAGCAGACACTCCACCCTCGGGCAGTGCCTGCCGTCGGGTCAGGTGGAGGTGGAGGGAAGTGTTCCGTCTGATAGGCCGCGTGAAGGCAGTGAGATGAAAAGGGGAAGCAACCGCAGGGAGCTGTCTCGAGATTCTGAGGCGCTCAGCCCCTGCCCCTCAGCCAGGAGTGCTGTAGGACAGGCTCCAGGAGGAAACAGCTCAGGCCAAGTCAGAACCTCCTTGGCCTCGGAGCTTGTCCCGGCAAACGCCCTTCAGGTTGTCCCCTCCCCACTGAACACGGGAGAACGGTTAAAGCAGCGACCGCAGAAACACGTCAGGGCACCTGAGTTACCGCGCAGGCTCCCCGCTGCCGGGGCCAGCACGGAGGGCGCTGGGACGGCATGACCTGGCGTCAGAGCGAAGGCACAGAGGACCTTGAACGGGCGTGGGGACACCTGCGGATGTCCCGGGGACGTGACGTCTGTGGTCCTTCGTGCCAGACCCTGTGCCCTGAGGGAAGCTGGCGGTGCGGGCCACGGAGCAGGCGGGGCTGACGGGCTTCAGCCCAGGTCGCCCTCGCCAGGTCCACTGCACCCCTGGGGAGGCTCTGGGCACCAGCATGTCACCTGGGCTTTATTTCTAATGGCCGCTCATGTCTGTCCCCATTTTGGGCACCGAGATGTGATCATTCCTTTCTTCTGCCGGTGAGCTAGACACCAAGATGCGCTGCAGAGTGACACTGGGCTGGCCTGGGCCCTGGGGGCAAGGCCAGGGCTCCGAGTCGCTCTGCTTGCAGTGGAAGCCCCTGGTGCTGGGGCACTTGGGCATTTGCTCTGGAGCAGCACAGACAGAGGTCACGGTGAGGGTGGGGTTTTCAGTGAGCAAAGATGGCGGGGTAAAGGGGGTGTCTCGAGGCCCACGGAAACAGTGTTGGGACCAGAGAGGGAAATGGCGGGGGACAGGGCGGGAGTGACCCGGGATCCACTGCCTGGGGTCAGGGCTGTGCTCTGAGAGGCAGCCGGTGTCTTCAAGGACCCCTGCCCCGAGCTCGAAGTTCACTGCCTCCTGGCTGCTTGCGCACAAACTCCAGCCACCTGTCAGCAAAGCCGGGAGCCGGAGGTCCTCCCCTTGACCAGAGCCCCTACAGGATCCAGGCCCAGCCACAGGGCGAGGCTGACACTGCGGACTCCACGGACGGGGATTTCCAAGGCCTGAGGACAGCCGTCCCTTGGGGTGAGCTCCCGGCGCCCCGGCCCCACTGCCCACAGCGATCTCGGCACTGGGCCGCCCCGGTGTCAGGTACGTCCGACACAACCTGTGAGCTCCCTGAGGGCCCGCGTGGCCTGTGTCCCTGCAGCCTCACCCACGCAGCATTCTGGTCCCGTTTGCCTTTAGTGTCCTGCCTCTTGGTGTTACTGCGTGTTTGTTTCCTGGAGAGCTTCAGCACTGGGGGTGCTGCTCTCCTCATGCCCCCCTGGTGGACCGAGGTGGCCATGGGCTACAAACGCCTGTGCACAGCGGGTGGCCTTGGGCCTGTGCTGGGGCGGACGCTTTCCCCAGTCTAGTGTTTCTGACTGTTATTTTTAGTCCTAGAAATGCAACTTTCCAACTAGTCAAATTTGTTGAACTTTTACTTGATTATATTTTCACATCCTTCAGTCCGTGGAAAGCAAGTGTGGTCTACCTTTGGGGTAGATGTTCTCTTTTGTTCTCTCCTCGCTTTCCCGGGGCTTGCTTTTCACGCGGTGTTCTCTTAACCCAGACGGCTGTTGCGCTGGTCCCCACGTTTCTTCCCAAATGCCCTGGGCATCCGTCAGTGCTTCCTTGTCCTGCTGCCTCTGGATCTTGTTTTCTCCTACAATAAACATCTGTTCTGACCTGTTCACTGCATTCAGCTGCTCTCCCCACAGTCAAGAGTCCCCAGGGAGGTGCCACTGCCTCAAGGGAGAGACCATCTTCCAGCTCAAGGTCTGGCCCAGGCCTGCAGAGCCAGAGGCCCAGCTGGTCACTGCCTCTGGATGTGTCTCTTGGGGGCCGCCTCATCTTAACCAAACTTGTAAGAGACCAACACACAAATCAGAAAAGGAATGTGCTAACTTAGGATGGGCATGACCCCTTGCTTCAGCAAAATACCGTGTCCCTCAATAGACACCCCTCTCTGAGCCTGGATACAGGTTCCCCTGCTATCCAAAAGCAGAGCGTTCCTGTGACACCTTCCAAGGCCGAAATGGCATAAAGCGAAGAGGCACTTAGTTACCTTGTTAGGACACGTGTTGCTCACGGCGCACAGGGCAAATCGAGACGAAGCGCAGACGCCCCCAGACGCGGCTCGCAGCCCCGGCAGCTTGGTGCTGAGTGTAGTCCCACAGGAGCTCGGCAGGGGCCGCTCTCGCTGCCTCGGTTGCAGCTGCTGCAGAACAAATGCTGAGCGCTGTTTTCACCTTTTGCCTTTATTCAAAAAAAGCTAAAATCCTGTTTGGCTTTGTTGGAAAACAGGTACTAATGTAGGTCTCTTGTAAAAGCAAAGTGGTGTAAAGAGAACTTTCAAAAAGCAGGGGACATTTTTCCCTGGGAAACAAAGTTAGGCCCTGTCGTTGCTTCATGCCTACAGTGTGACGTGACCTTGCCTGCCCCCAGACCCTGTCAGCACCCCGTTCAGGTCCTGAGCTCTGACGCGCTCTGTCAGTCCTCCCCTCTGTGCCCCTGCTCACTTTGCCTCTGTTAGAGCAGATGTTCTCACGAGGGGCGATTCTGCCCTCAGGAGCGGACGTTGGCAACACCTGGGGACATTTTTTTGGTTGTCCCAACTGAGGGGAGGTACTATTGTCAGTTGCGGGGGGCAGGGAAGCTGTTCAGCGTCCTAAAGAGCCCAGGATGCTGAGGGTGGGGACCCGAGTTAGATCCGTGACTTAGGCGAAGGGCCAAAGAGAAGATTCACGAGGCCGGAGAGAGAAGAGTAAGCGCTGTCGGCTGGAGGCTTCAGAAGCTGGAAAATGAGGAGAAGCAGCTTTCGGCAGAAGCCTACACACTTGACAAGGTGCACGTCCAGGCTGAGAAGGCTGGCAGGGCCTGGGGATGGGGTCGCGGGTAACCCTGACAGTGGGGCAGAGGTGGGAAGAAAAATGGTGATTGGCTAAAAGTCTCCATGGGAGTAATTAGAACCCCTCAGGCCTGTCCACCCTCATGGGAAACAGAAGGCTGCCCCCATCCCTCTGAAACTGAACCAGCGGGACAGACTGAAGACGAGAAAGGGTGAAAGTCCGGCCCACGGCCACCGCTGTCCACCATCGGGGAGGACACATCCAAGGAGAATTAGGTTGTGTGCATTTCCATCACAAGCCCCCTCCTCTCCCCTGCCATCTCCCCGTCTCCCTCCTGCCTGAACCCCGAGGTGTCCTCTTGCCCCGCCCATAGCCCCCGAGGTCACCAAGGCACCGGTCCGCCGGGGACCTAGAGCGTCCCGGAAGTGCGCGAGGCCGGGCGGGCGGGGCGCGGGAGCACTTCCGGCCGGCGGGCGGGCTGGCGGCTACCTCCCGATCGGAAGGTGAGTGGGCGCCGGGCGGCGGTGGTGGCGGCTGCGGGGCACCCTCGGCCCAGCCCGCGCTCGCGCGTTGTCCCCGCAGCCGCCGAGACCTTGGCCTCGGCCGGGCGTGGGGGGCGCGGATGGCGGGACGCAGGGGGCACACTGGCCCCTGACGATCGCGGGTGTCCGTTTGCGGGGCGCCTCCCCACGCGCCTGGAACCCCAGGGACGGGAGCTGTGGTGATGCCCACTTTGCAGATGGAAAAGAGGCTCAGAGCTGCCCCTGGCCCGAGGTCCGTGGCCGGACTCAGCCGGGGCACCCTGCTCTCCGCTGCCAAGCGCCCCGAGTTCGGGCTCTTTCCGGCGGCGCACAGGCTCCAAGCTGGGAGGCGGGGTGGAGGAGGGTTTGCTCCTGGGCCGGTGCCGTTTGTGTCCCCTCTGCCCTCAACCTGTTGCAGCAGCGTAGACGTTTGCACTGGCGTCCCTTCGTGACCGCCACCTCCCCTCAGAGCCCGGCTAGGGGTGACCGTGCCCTTTCCCAGATATTTAAAATGTGGCATACCCAGATGTCAGCACTGCAGACCCACCGTGTGTCCACTTACCTGGCTGTGGGTGATCCTTCCCATCTTTAGGGGCTGAGGTCGGGGGCTGACCCAGGAGGCCCCCACTGGTGAGGAGCCCTGTGGCGTCTGCCTCCCTGCTTCCTTGAAGCAGGTACTGCCTGCACCGTTATTGGATGTACATTACCTTTCATCCTTCCCCTGCCCCTTTTCACTCCCAGATAAGGCCTCCTACTTCATGGAAGTGTGAAAGAAAAATCCTCATTTTAGACCAACCTATTCCGGCAAACCAGACTAAAGAAAAGTATCTTTGACCCCAGAGGAGGCTCGGAGCACCCTAGGCGGGGCTGGGATGTGAGGGGTCCCAGCCTGCGGCCTCTGAGGGGGGTTTTCCTCTCTGGAAATGTCTCGTTAAGATTTAACCTAGGACGTTCCTGCTCCGGCAGGCAAAGTCAGTTCTTTACGCTCCCCAGGGCCAGCGGCCCCCAGCGGTGACGGGGGAGGTTTTTCCGGGAGAACCAGCTTTGCTTTTCTCCATGGGCAAGGCCTTGGGTTGGGAGGACGTTGCGGGCATTGCTGGGGGGAGAGCTTGGGCTCAGTTCGTGTGGGTGCGCTGGTGCTGTGCACATGGTAGAACACACCAGGGGCCCCGGTGGCCTCGCACGGTGGGCCCCACAGGTTACCTCCTGGCGCTTAGTTCCTCCCCCGGGGGAGGAGCCTCCAGCTCACCTGTGGCTGATCGGCCCCACCCCGCACATCCCTCTGACCCCCTCATGTCGCCGTGGTTTTCGTTTCCCCGGCTCCCAGGTGTGCAGTCCTCCAGCAGGCCTTGGGGGAAGATGGCAGCCCTGGGGGACAGTCAGGAGCCCCCTCATGTCCTGTCCACTGTCACTTTCGAGTCACCGGAGACACCTGGAGCCTGCCACCGCCACGAGGCCCAGCTTCACCTCCACGGCCATCAACATGGTACTTGCCTCCCTGCACCGTCACTGCGGGCAGGCAGCTCACTGGGTGCTGGGGCTCCTGCACCCTGGTGCTTGGGTCGGGACTCGGGCAGCAGTGCTTGAGGCTAGGGGTCGAGCTGTGTGAGCAGTGGCTCCCTAGAGAACAGTCCCTTGGAGTATGTTTCTTTAGGGGATGAGGGGTGCAAAAAAAGAAGCCTCGATGGCCAGGCCTGTGTGAGAGGAGTCAGTCACCTTATCTCCCTCTCCGAGCCTTTGATCCCACGCCAGGAAAATGGTCTCCAGAGTTCTGGGCAAGCTGGTTTGGGTGGGGACCCCCAGGGACCTGCAGGGATGGAACCATCAGCCTTGCTCCGCCCCCCGGCAGGGTCTGGGGGTGTCCAGGTGTGGAAATAGCCGACAACTGGTCGGGGGGGATGTCCAAGCCCTGCGGTGTGTGGTGCCCCTGGACCCTGCTCACACGCAGCCGTCAGGGAGTCTGGGGTCCCTTCCCTGCCCCGTGTCCCACAGGAGGCCTGGCCTCACTCCCCTCACAGTCGAGGACACAAATCAGCTCTTGGTAGCCAGGACGAGGACCCAGGTAGATGTGTTCTGTCCCACTCAGCGAGCCTCCAGAGGGCAACGAGGTGTGTTGGGGGGTACAACCCGTTCTAGAGGAGGGGGAGATGAGCCCCAGCCCCGCTGTGACCCTCAGGCTTCCCCGGCTGCAGCCCTGAGGTGCCCTCCCAGCCACCACAGGAGGAGGATCTCCGGGACGTGGAGGAGGTCCAGGCTGGCAGAGACACCTGCTGGCCAGGTGAGCAAGCGGAACCTGCCGCGGGGCCCCGCCCAGAAGCGCGTTTACCTGCGGCTGCTGCACTCCAGGCTCTGTGCAGCGCCCACCACCGCTGCCAGGCCCCGGGGCCCCACTTGTCCCTGGCTCAGCGCTCACTTCTGTCCCCCACAGCCCCTCCCCCCGTTCAGTCCCGGTCTTGTTGCTGACACTTTCTGGGCTGTGAGAGCAGCGCAGACCCCCATATCCACCTGCCTGTCCGGCTAGAGTGTCCGACTTGGCAACACTGGCCAGCAATCGGGGAGTCGTCCTGGCACCCCTGTGTACTGCCCTTGACCTCCACTTGTCCCCTAAATCGAGCTCTGGTCCCCACCCCCTTCCCCTGGGGCTTCGCTCATCCAGGCCCTCAGCTCCTCGTTTCTCTCCCTCCCCACCCCACCCCCCGCCTCTCTCCCCTAGAGAAGCCCTTGGGGTGTCCTCTGGGGATCCGTGGAGCAGCTCCGGGGCCGTGTGGGCAGCGTCCTCAGGATCAGGGGCTTTTCTGCTTGGCTCTGAGTCTGAATCTCCTGTCAGCCTTCCCCCCTCCACATGCGCGCGCACCCTGTGTGTTCTCACCCTGGTGCTGTCGTCTGGAACGGGGCGGGGGTCCCCGCGGACGGACAGCCTGGTGGGCGCCTGAGTGCTCTCCGCCTCTCCCGTTTCTCAGATCCCGAGTTGGAGCGCGAGCGGGCCCCGTCGTCTCCCCAGCCGCACAATCCTGAAGATGAGGTGGACCAGGACACGGGGGTGCTCAGGACCCTTCTGAGGAGCCTTCCCCATAGACCCAGGTGTGGGGACAGCTTGGGGCAGGAGTGCAGCCTGGAGCGGCCGTTAGGCCAGCCGCCGGGGGCCGGGCCCCGCCCCCAGAAGAGAGGCACCTGGCGTGGGCCGCTCGGGCTGCAGGGAGCCTCGGGGACAGAGGGCGGCCCGGGGCGCGCCGACGAGCTGGCGGGCAGCCTCGGCCGGGGCTCGGGCCTCGGGGCCCGGCAGAGTGGCCCGCGGGGCGGGAAGCCCCACAGGTGTGAGGCCTGCGGGAAGAGCTTCCAGTACAACTCGCTGCTGCTGAAGCACCAGCGCATCCACACGGGCGAGAAGCCCTACGCCTGCCACGAGTGCGGCAAGCGCTTCCGCGGCTGGTCGGGCTTCATCCAGCACCACCGCATCCACACGGGCGAGAAGCCCTACGAGTGCGGCCAGTGCGGCCGCGCCTTCAGCCACAGCTCGCACTTCACGCAGCACCTGCGCATCCACAACGGCGAGAAGCCGTACGAGTGCGGCGAGTGCGGCCAGGCCTTCAGCCAGAGCTCCAACCTGGTGCGGCACCAGCGGCTGCACACGGGCGAGAAGCCGTACGCCTGCAGCCAGTGCGGCAAGGCCTTCATCTGGAGCTCGGTGCTCATCGAGCACCAGCGCATCCACACGGGCGAGAAGCCCTACGAGTGCCCCGACTGCGGCAAGGCCTTCCGCGGCCGCTCGCACTTCTTCCGGCACCTGCGGACCCACACGGGCGAGAAGCCCTTCGCCTGCGGCGCCTGCGGCAAAGCCTTCGGCCAGAGCTCCCAGCTCATCCAGCACCAGAGGGTGCACTACCGGGAGTAGCGGGCGCGGGGCCGCGCGTCAGCAGCCTGAGGTCGAGGCGAGTTCCCGCGGAGGGCTCCTGCCTTCGCGTCTCCTGGCTGGCGCAGCCGGCATCTCGTGCGTGTCCCGAATAAAGTCTGTGTACTTGATGGACGCGGGAGGAAGGCCACGTGGCTGCCCCCTATCCCTGAGGGCTCCTGTAGGCAGAGCCCACCGCGTGCCCTAGCGGCCGAGGCCTGCGGGCGTCGTGACTTACCAGAGCCATAGCCAGGGCGGGGTCAGGCACCCCAGGACGGGTGTTTTCCAGATTGGGGTGGGGGGGCCCGGGCTGCCCGCTCTCCCCCTGGGCTGTAGTCTCTGGCGGTTTGGTTTCCTCATGCATCTGGGAGAATGTGTGTGGCATGTTCTCTCTGCAGCAAGCCCTCGGATCTGCTCTGTTTGCCTTCTCACCCTGCCTCTGCACCTACTGGTGGCTGCCTGAGGCCAGCGGGCTTCAGTGGAAGGTGGCCCTGCCCAGCCTTCATAGCTGCCTCCAGCCCCAGGAAGCCGGGGCCCCAGGGGGTTCCCCGCTTGACAGGTCTAGGCGACTGCAGCTGGGCATTGGCTGTAGCCGGCTTCAGATCTGCCATGACTGCCCTGTAGCTCCCCAGCCCCTGTGGTAAAGGGGAGAGCCCAGCTGGGTGGGGCGCCTTCTGTCTGCCTTCCTGCCTGCTCCTTCCTGGACAGCTTTTGGACCCCCACCCCTGCCGCCTGCACCACACACGGAGGAGTTGCCCGGCCCCTCTCCAGGGTATAACTCCGCCTCGCCTCCACATCCTCTTTCCCAGTGACCCCAATGGAGAGCCCTGTGGTTGGGCTGCCCCGCCTCTCCAGGCTACACTCCCAGGGCCCCGAGGCCATCAAGCGGTTTGGACTCCCGCACGAGGGTCAGAACACCTCCTTGAGTCGTCTTTGCTGGTGCACTGTGACACCCTGGAAGATGGGGGACATCCGCCTTCTCCCCAGCCCCCTGTCCCTAATACCACGTGGCTACTGGGTATCGTGAAGCTTCCACCTTGGGCAGCCAGGCCGCGGAGCGGGCGAGCAGAGCCCCCAGGGCTTTCCGGGGAGCGGTGGCTCAGCCTGTGCTCCAGAAGGGTCATCCTGCAGCCTCAGCACCAAGGCTGGACTCGGATACCTGCACCACAACCGGACTTAGCGGGCAGCCCCAGAGCAGAGCCTGGCGGTCCTCCACACTGTCCTAGACTGTCCTGGAGGTGGCCCAGCAGACCCTCGGTGACGGGACAGGGACAGGGCGGGAGCTCCCAGGCCACTGAGCAGCAGGCGTGCAAGCTAGGAAGGCTGCCCAGAGGAGGGGAGCGTGGAATCAACCGCCCCCAGCTGCAGCTCCTCGGTGCCAGGAGGTGAACTCTCAGCAAAGGCTCTGTGTCCTCCCTTGTCGCATGCGGCCCGCCGAGATGGGCTGAATGGCATTTGCATTTGCCGGCTTGGGACCGGTTCTCTCTCGAGGGTTCCGTCTGATGCATTCAGCACTTCCCGGGAACCCTGAACGCCCGGCAGGACCGAGACAAGGACTCCTCAGGGCATCTTCTCTGCCCGTTGTGGCTGCCCAGGTTTATCAGTATCTGGCTGCACAGGACGTTATGGTTCTCGACCCCTGACCGCTCCTGGGACGTGGGTACAGCCCGGAGTCTCTGCACTGTCCTCCTGCCTCGTGTCCGGCACAGGCGTCACGCCCCTCCTCCCCCGCCATGGTCATCCTCCGGTTCCAGCTCTGTGCCCCGGCCTGCTCTGGAGCCTCTATCCAGCCCTGGTTGCGAGTGTCTCTAGCTCAGCGGCCACTGTCCCTCGCCTCCCGCTGACCCTGTTATCTCCAACCCCATGGGCTGTGCTCCCTCCCACCCGGGCCCGTGTCCTCGGCTCCAGCCAGCCTCATGCTGTTCCCTGAAGTGACCCACTGGTCTCCGGGAGACCAGGGTTAGGGTTGCCCAGGCTGCCCTGATGCCAGCCCAGGCACTTACTGTCCCTCACAGAGCCTGTTTCCTCCTCTGGAAATAGGGGCAGCCGTCTGTTGGCACCGCACAGGGTGATTGGGAGGATGGCCATAGAATCCTTTGCACGCCACCAGGCACACAGCAAAAACCCATAAAAGGGGCTCCTGGAAAGGCTCTGTCGACAACCAGGGACAGGTCAGGAACACTGTTAATGGACAGCCTCAGCAGAAAGCCACCTGGGGCCAGGGCCGGCCACGGCGAGTGTAAACATTGAGGGAGACAGAGTGAGGCACCAGGAAAGCGGTCCCTGTGCATTTCAGAGCCCAGGAAGTGGTCACTTGTGTAGGGGCAGTATCTCCTTTCGGCCCTAGAAGTAAATAAAAGCCCTATAGGAGCTTGAGCCCTAAAGAAAGGTGGCCCTGTGAGGAGCTCCCAGGGCCCCGCACAGGGAAGAGGGTCCAGGAGCTGACAGTCCATCTCGGGCTCTGTGCGGCGCAGAGCGGGCTGACGTGTGCCTGTGAGTCGGGAAATAACGACAAAGCTGGGCCTAAATGTGGACACTTTTCAGTTGGATACAAGGGGTTTTATTTTTACATGATATAAGCAGTGTGGCATGATGGTTAAGAGAATCGACTTTGAAACTTAAAGCCCAACTCTACACTGAAGTGTAAGGTTGGACAAGCTATTAGTCCCCAAATTTGTTTTCTAATTAGGAAAAAGAAAAAGATGTATTAGGGCTCTCCAGAGAAACAGACTCAATTGGAGAGATAGGTAGATAGGTAGGTAGGTATTCTTAGGAATTGGCTCACGAGATTATGGAGGCTGAGAAGTTCTGAGACCTGCAGTCAGGATGCTGGAGACCCAGGAGCGCCGATGGCATAGTTCCAGTCTGAAAACTGGCAGGCCCAGGACCCAAGGAAAGCCAGTGTTTCAGTCCAAGTCCAAAGGTAGAGTGAGACTGACGCCCCAGCTCAACAGTCAGACAGGAGTTCCGTATTACTTTGTCTTTTTGTCCTATTCAGTCGTTCAGCTGATTGGCTGGGGCCCACCCACGTTAGGGAGAACAACCTGCTTTACTCAGTCTGCTGCCTCAGATGTTGATCTCACTCAGAATAATGTTTGACCAAATATCTAGACGCCCTGTGGCCCCGTCCAGTTGACGCATAGAATTAACCGTCTCAAGCAAGGATAAGACTGTACTTAATGCCACAGGGTTGGCCTCATTCCTCCTGATACGGATGTGCTCTCTCCCCGTGACGCAGAGCAGAGCTCAAAGCAGCCCCAGACCCATTCGTATCTATTTTCACCACTAGAACGGTAAGGGAAGCGTCCCAGGGAAGGGCTCTGCTGGTTCCTGCTGGGCTCTCGTGCACTCGCTGTCCGTCCCTGGGCCAAGGGCTGTAATCAGGGAGGTGGCCCAGAGATCGTCATTCAGCCTGATTCAAGGTCACACCCATGGCTGGCTGCAGGATGCTGGGATGAGCAAACAGAACCATAAGGTCCTCTGCACACGTTTTCAGTACCAGTATTGTCCACGCGCTTGTCTTTTTCAGTTGCTATGCAACATTCCATATCGGGCTACCTCAGTATCCCAAGGGTTTCGGACTTTGAGAGACCCCCAGATTAATGATGGCCCAGAGGTGGAAGCCAAGACATGGTCTATGGACTCATCTGCCCTGTGCCGTGTGCCCCAAGCAGGTGGGCAGGAAGGCAGGCTCTCCCCACATCCAGCTTCTAAGGGCACTCACTCTACTTCGTAGCCCAGCTCTGCCGCTCATTTCTATGCCACCTGGGCAAGGTCCGTATCCTCTCTAAGCTGCATCGGTAAATTGGCGATAGTGATTCTATGGGATACATCACGAGGTTCTGTGAGCGCTAAATTAGACCATCATGTGAAGAACCAGCAGAGCACAGGCCAGAAGCAGAAGTTAACATCCACTTCCCACCTGGAAAATACACATCCTCCCTCATGATAGTTTATTACGCTTATTTATTTCCATCCCATTCATTCAGTAAACCCTTTCTGAGCACCTGCTCTGGGCTGTGCATGTCCCCATCTAGGAGGCTGCTTTTCCACACAGCACATCACACCCAACTCTGTCCTCGGTGCGCAGCACGGTGGCGGCCTGTGCACTGATGCACGGTTAAACAGTCACTGGGGTCACCCAAGTGTATCAATGGTCAGATCCCCTGACTTTATCTCTTAAACCCAAGGCTGCAGGCTAAATCAGATCTGGCCGGACTTTTCCAACTCCACTAGGGAAAGTGAGACAAACTGTTCTTCAGGGGTCTCTGACAGGGGTCTCTGAGCTGAAGGAGGGGTTATGCCAGACCCAGACCCCTGAGGAAAGAGTATCAGAGGCTCCTCCTGGGGGCAGAGTTTGCTGAAAAACACAGATTCCCAGGCTCCACACCAGGGAAGACAGATTCAGTAGGCCTGGGGTGGAGTCAGGGAATCCGGATTTAGTTCTGACACCCCCAGTGAAGTTGACAGTGTGCCAGGCTTGGGAACCTCCGGTATCATCTAGTCCCTCAAAGCAGGTGCATCTGCATAGGCAGTGGTCCAAGCCCCACTCAGACACCACCTGGAGAGGCAACCCGAACTGCTGGACAGCTCTGCCTTGCGCCAGGATCTGCCCTCTCACCGCCAGCTGCTCCCAGCTCTGCCCTCTGGGCCTGTCGTAGCCTGGCTGTACTCACTGGTAGGAAGAACCCTCAGGATCTGAAGGTAGTGGTCAGGCCAGGGTCCATCTCCCCGCTGCGGTTCTTTTCTAAGCACTCAGTTCCCTCAGCTGGTCGCAGGGTTTGTGGACTTGCCTTAGCAATGGACGGTAATGTTCTCACCTCAGTCCAAGCCAGCGTGCGTCATTCCTCCCCAGAGCCCTTCCTACGGCCTTCCTGGCCCTACACGCCCGATCCCCTTGCTCTTTCCCTCCCAAGGTCTCTGCCTCGCCGACTTCTCCGAGGCCCCATCGGCGGTGCAGCCCAGCACCTCGGACAGCTCCAGGGACGTGCGCACGCCTCCGGGCGCAGGTCCACGGCCCTGAGGCTCTCCGGGTCCCCCGAGCCTCAACCCGGAACTCCGCCCCAGGAGCCCTCCCCCCGGCGGCTCCCCTGGGCGAGTCCCCCCGCGGGGACCCCCGAGAGGGTCCCCTGAGCTTCCTAGAGCTCCCGGAAGTGCCGGCGGCGCGGCGCGGGGCGGGGCTCCCTGTGGGCGCGGCGCGCGCTTCCGGCTCTCCCGCCGGGGCCCGGGGAGCGGTGGGTGAGAGGCCCCGCGGTGCTGGTCGCTGGGCCCTGCAGCCGGGCCGGCGGGGGACGAGGCGTCGCGCCCGGCTCCCTCAGGCCTTCCCTCCCGCCGTCAGCACAACCAGCCAGCCGCGCCCCCTGCCGCTCTCGGTACCATGGCCGGCGGCCTCGACCCCCGGCGCCCGAGCTTCGTTCGTGCGCGAGGAGGGCGCCCCCGGCCTGCTGGGCCCAGGGCCTGGACGGCCACAGGCCAGGTTCCCAAACCATGCTTCTCCCACTCCTTATTTTAGGGAGTCCGCTGGAAGATTTGAAAATCCCGGGAAAGCCCGGGTTTCCCTTTCAGAGAAGCTCATCCTGGAGTGTCCAGGTGCACCTTGCTAAGTCCAGGCCAATGTGCCCTTGGGGAGAGCATCTGGCTCTGGGCACGGCCCCATCTGCACAGCTGGGGTGTGTTTTCCCCAGGACCTCTCCACGGATCAGCACGAATCCTCATCTCACCGATGGCAGCGCTGTCACCCGCTGTGACCTCACCCCCACTCTGCCTGCCGAGGGGACCGGGCCAGGCTCTCCTCTTCCGGAGGCGGGGACCCAGGGACATGGTACACCCCTCTCGAGCCCCAGTCTTTGTCCCTTGGGCCACAGATCCTGACCTTAACATCTGTCATTCAGTGTGCAGCCTCCTCGGGCTGTTCCCAGCGCCCCCCCCCCCCCGCCCAGCGCTGCTGCCTTGCCACAGGGATCAGCGAGGCCCCGGATCTCAGGGGAAATGGAAGGCTAGTCCTCAAGGAGGACAGGTTTTAACAGAATTCTTTTCTTTTTTTAAAATTTTGTCTTAACTTTAAGAGTTTTTGAGCAAAAATCGTTTGGAATCAGAGAGCACCAAACTGGAAGTGGTTAGGAGCGCTCCCAGATTTCTTTTTCTTTAAGAGTGTTTTGGGAGTTTGTGTCCTTCTAACACCCTTCCGCTCCCTGACCTTGATCCCTGCATAACCCCATCCCAGACAGAGGGCCTAATTTCCTTGTTCCCGCCCCGCTGATTTAAATGAGATGATGCGGCCTTTGTCGAAGTCTCTCCGTGCTCTGGTTCAGAGTCTGGTGTCATTTGCTGCCTCCCTTTCTGGTTTCAGACCATGAGGACGGAGTTCATAGTGAGGAGCAGATTCCGGGCAGAACCGCAGGGTGTCCCGGGGACAAAGGTTCTAAGGTCCGGGCCACAGGTCCAGGGACCTGCCGGGCCGTGCAGAAGCCATCGGGGTTCACAGGGGCGGGCAGGGCTGCCACACAAGGCCTGCGTGCACCAGGCAAGTCCCGAGGAAGCCAGCCTGGTGACCCGCCAGGAAGACCGCGCAGGAGGGAGCCCGGGTAGCTGCGACCCAGCTGGAGGAGCCACTCAGAATCCAGCAGGCTTGGGGAGCCCCGGCGGGCGAAGCAGCACTGCACCGGGCCGTGCGCCCCGAGGCCGCCCCGTGAGGGGCCCACATCCTGGAGCAGTGGCAGCCTCCAAGCAGGGAAAAGCCTCCCCAGTGCCGCAAGTCGGACCTGGTGAAGCACCAGCGGGTCCACACTGGCGAGAAGCCCTACGCGTGCGGCCACTGCGGGAAGGCTTTCGTGCAGAGCTCTCACTTCACGCAGCACCTGCGGTTCCACAACAGCGAGAAGCCCCTTGCGTGTCAGCAGTGCGGTCAGGCCTTCAGCCAGAGCTCCAGCCTCGTTCAGCACCAGCGGGTCCACACCGGGGAGAAGGCCTACCAGTGCGGCGAGCGCGGCCGCGCCTGCAGGGCCCTGTCGGGCTGCTTCTGGCACCAGCGCGTCCTCACCCGGGAGAACCCTTTCCGCTGACTGGGACCGCAGGGGTCCACCGGGGCCTGTGCCGCGCCAAGCCGACCTTCCACTAGAGGGCGCTGTGGACGCCGTGGATGCCTGCCGCGCGCTGCTGGGGGCGCGGGGAGAGCAGCACGCGGACCATCGCTGAAGGTGGCCCCTGCACCCCAGTTAAGATGCCGGCGCTCGCCCCCTCGCCCGCACGCTCCCCCAGCCCTCGCCGCCCCAGGGCCGCCCAGGGAAACAAGTGCGAACAGAGTCCCGGTCGCGGGCGGGACAGAAGGTCGACGCAAGGCGGCCACGCCCTTTCTCTTCCTGGGAGACCTAGCGGCTTTGCTGCTGACAGACACGAAGGGAAATGTAGGGCCTGAGCGCCCCGTGGTCCCCCTAATGGTAGCCCTGGCCGAGGCCTACAGGAGAGCTCAGGCACTAGGGAAGATGGTGTACAGCTGTCAGGCGACCAACGGACTTGCATGTTAAGGGTTATTTTAAAAATAGGATTAATATGCCCAAAAGACATGTACGAACGAACACATGTCCTGAACGAAATATTTGCGGGCTTGTACTACGGGTACTTATCCCCGACCCGAAACAGTCTTGTCCCTTTCATAGAAATGCACGGGGTTAACCGACACTTGGCAGCGAGCACTTTGCGCTCTGAGGCCAGGGCACGCGCGGGGCGCCGCGGCGCCGCGAGGGGCGGGGCGCCGCGAGGGGGCGCCTGACCCTGGGAGTGCAGGAGCAGAAGACCATTCAAGAGTTTGGAGCTTCGAGCTTAGTTGAGACTAGTGGGTGTTTTCTCTGGTTGTGGTGCCGTGAGAAGAGGCTAGAGCACAGGCCCGGACATGGATAACGTTCGTGGGAAGTGGCCGCAGTGGCTCTCCGGATGCCTGCGCTCAGGTGAGTCCCCTCGACTGCCTCGTGGCTTGTGGGAGCGAATGTTCAGGAGCGGAAGTCGGGCTGGCGTTTTTGGAGTGTTGCTTTTGCTAAGAGTAGCCCTCACGATACTGGAGGTTTTCCCTTGTGATGCGTCGGCAAGCTTATTTCTAGTTTTTGGATCATTTTTTTTTTAATATTTATTTATTTATTTACTTATTTGGCTGCGCCATGTCTTAGTTGCAGCACACGGGATCTTAGTTGCCTCGTGGGGGATCTTTTTGTTTCTGCACGGGAGATCTTTAGTTGCGGCTTTCCAGCTCTTAGTTGCGGCATGCAGGATCTAGTTCCCCGACCAAAGATCGAACCTAGGCCCCCTGCACTGGAAGTGCGCAGTCTTAACGACTGGACTACCTGGGAAGTCCCTAGATCATCTTTTTAAGATGTTTTAATTTTTATGTGTGCTTTATGATTTTTATAATTTGTTACAAATAAATGCAGTGCGTGGTGGGCATGTACTCAGCGTTTACTGATGCCTCTGCAGTGAAAAGCCTCAACACATAGGGTGGGCTGGCAGGAGACTGGTGCGGGGAGCCCCGTTTGGGCGGGATTGCGGGAGAGGCTCCAGAGGGGCCCCGGGGATGGCGGGGAGTCCAGAGTTGGGAAGGTTGCGGCTTGCAGGTTGCAGGTACTGAGGAAGCTCAGGGCTACTCCGGCATCAGCTCTTGCATTCTGAAGCTGGTTTTGGTCCCAAAGAGAAAACTGTTTAGGCTGTTGGTGGGGGTCCAGACTACCCGGTTCCTCCCCTCCTGGCCCTGCTGCTGCCACCCAGCCGCCCGCTGGAAGGCCTGTCCACTGTGCTCGGCCCTTCATCTCTCCCCAGCTGCTCAGGGCAGTAAAAGGGAACTGGGAAGACCCAGCGGGCTTCGTCCACCTTTCTGTCCTGCACCCGCAGCGACCAGCAGCAGCATTCCAGTGGCACCTGTTTTGTTGGCCCTGGATGGAGGAAGACGGGCAGAGCAGAGCCGCTGACCAGTGGTGAACAGGGACCCCTGGCTTCCAGCGGGGAGATTCAGTGCCCATCTGTCAGCACAGCGCAGTCAGGCTTGACTGAATGAGGTGTGGTGATTGCCTTCTCCATGTCCCAGCTCCTTCCTCTGGAAACACAGCCTCTCTGGGGGTTAATATCAGAAGAGGAGATGAACACAGTGCAGGGCTGTTCAAGGAGAGTGTGGCTGGGAGCAGGCAGACTGAGTGGTATCTGCACCGTCCCCCTGGGGCTGTTAGTGGAGGGACAGACCACATGCGCGCTTGGGGCCTCAGGCCAGCCTGAGTTCAGCCCTCCGCACCTCGTGCCGGCCCAGCCCTGGCACCACTGAAGCCTGTCCGGCCCTCTGGGCACCGGCCAGGGCCTGGTCCTGGAAGCTGAGTGGTCCCACTACCCATGAACAAAGCAAGCGACAGAAGCCCCTCGGCACTGGCTCGGGCAGCGCGCAGGATTAAGGAGCTGCTTCAGGACCCCCAGGAATCTGGATTTTCTAGGCTGTCGGAGAGGTCTCTGGCCCCTCCCTGCCTCTCATCTCTGCAGGCCCCATGTGGCCTCGGGCTCCAACCGCTGACCGGCCTTCCCCAGGTCTGACACCATCTCAGCCCGGGCTGCAGAGTACAGCGCCCTCTCTCGCCCCAGCTCCTGGAGAAGCGGGTGGTGGGGGTTCCAGAGTGATCTAGGGGAAGAGAGGGAGAGGAGCATTCCCAGAAGGAAGGGGTCCTGAGCAGAAGCAAGCCACAGGCCCCCAGATGCACCCCTGAACCTGTCGGAAAAGAAAAGCCAGTGCATGTCCCGTGAGGAAGCCGTCGTCGTAGCCTCTGAACAAGAAAGCTCCCTCCGGGCACCTGGTTGTAGAAGCGACATGTGCGTGATAGGAAACTGGGACACGTGGGAACATCTGGAGAAAAAAACCTTTCGCCACCTGCGTCCTGGGGTGTGGTTGTCGGCCTCATCTGCACCATCGGAAAACAAACTCAGTATGCAATTTATGATCTGCTTTGGGGCTTAAAAACAAAACAGGCTTTCTCCGTGTTTTACAAGATCATCAATGACTGCTGTTTGTCAAGATTTCACTTTTTGAGAAAACTTTTGACAAAGCCCGTTTTCCCTATTATATAAACAGAATATGTCATAGAAAATTTGGGAAATGGGGAAAAGTAGAAAGAAATCACACTAGTTCACACCACATGGCAGAAATGTACCTTTTAGTTTTTTTATATCTATACAGATTTCTTCCCCGAATCTTTTTAGAATGGATTGCATCCATTATGTCTCTTGGTACCGTAACCCTTTAGTGTGTATTTCCTATATTCAACGACATTCTCTTACAAAACCACAGTGCGGGTACCAAATCCAGGTAATTGGACATTGATACAATGCTCAACAAAGCAAGCCTTCTCGTTGTGCTCGTGGCATTTTCCCTCCAACCCAGCATCCATTCTGGGATCCTAGCCTGCCTGTGGTCACTGTGTCTCCTGAGGAACCTATAGTGTGGAGCAGTTCCTCAGCCTTTCTTTTCTCCCGAGATGATTTATTACTTGCAAGGGGAAAATGGTGCCCACATGGTCAAAAAACCAGAGGACACTGACCGTGTGATCAAAATGGTCACTAGCCAGTGAAGAGCCCGTGGACACCATGTCCCTCCACGTGACGCCCAGAGGACACGTGGTTGCAGGATTCCAGCTGGAGAGGTGCGACCTGTGTCCAGTGATGCGGAAAGGGAAGGGAATGGGCAAAGCTCAGAGGGAGGCGAGAACGAGCCTGGCGTGTTCAGGGAGCGGTGACTGGTTTCACAGTTGGGGGGAGCTGGAGGAAGAGGTGACACTGGACAGGTGGGTGGAAGCTGATGGAGGTAAGGTCTGCTGCCATCCGGGCACTGGGCCACCATCAAAGGCCCAGCCCAGCTGTGAGGGTGCCAGTCTGCACCCGTGCTTCTGTCTGGGCTAAGAACCCGGGGTGGGTGCCAGAGCAGCAGACTTCCGTAGGAGGAGAATCTTGCGGAGGGACATTGTCAGGGAGCAGGGAGTCATTTCAAGGGCTCTCTGGGCTGTGGGGTTTCTGGAAGCAGGTTAGAATGAGGTGGCTGAGGAGAGACCACAGGAGTCATCTACAGGAAAGTGCCCAGAGCACGGAGAGACAACTCAGCGATGGGCTGGGGACAGGACATTCGTCGCCTAAGCCCCACGACACGTGTTTAAGGCAGACGCTGTGAAGGTTCCTCAGCCGGGATTAAACACAAGAGTACCCACTCTGCAGAGGACCCCAAGGCCACCGTTCCTGTGGGAAGCCTGCAGCCCCACGTCACGTGTAGAGCCCAGAGAACTCCCGACCTTGGGAACTGAATCCTGCCCACCGCCACGTGAGACCCCAGGGGAGACCCCAGTCGTGGCCAACACCTTGCCTGCAGCCTAGGAGAGACCCCAGCCCAGGACCGGCCAGGCTGTGCCCGGACTCGTGCAACACAAGGAAGCCGTGAGATCATAAACGCATGATGCTTCAAGCCCTTAAGTGTGTGGTCACTGAAAACCAGCGGTGAGGGAAACCCGGAGAATGTGGCGCAGCGGCCCGACGCGCGGGAGGAAGGGGATTTCTGCGCTGCCCCCGGCTTAGGAGGGGGATCCACCTGCGGAGGACCAGCCGCTGTGAGGCTCTGGCGCCCAGGCCGGGCAGGCTCGGGGCGCCCTCCCCTCCCCCCTTTCTCCACGGGCGCTGACTTCATGCGTCCGTGCATTCGCTTATTCCGCAGTCAGCAAGGTCACCTAACCCGGCTTACTCCCCGGACCACAGGCCTGGACCTGGTGGAGGCCACGCGGCCCGGGGCGGGGGTCCGGGAGGCGTCCCAGAGGTGCGGGAAGTGAAGCCCTGCAGGGGCGGGAGCGGTCGGTGTGAAGGTGGCCGGACAGCAACCGAGGGTCTTGCATGCGAAGCTAGGAAATCCGCGCATAGCTCGCGAAGGCAGGCCCACCCCCACCCCCACCCCGCGGCCTCCAGGGCAGCTGAGTGCGGGTCCTCCGGCGCCCTAGAACGTTACCGGAAGTGCCCGAGCCGCCCGGGAGAGGGAGGCGGCGCTTCCGGCGGGCGGCGGGGGCTCCGGGTAAGTGGTGGCGGACCGGGGCTTGGGCAGCGGTTGGCAGACGATGGGCCGCGCCCGCGAGGGAAGTAGAAATATGGGCGCAAGGACGGGCCGTCCCTACGGGGCATGGGGCCCTTATCTGTCCTGGGCTCTCCCTGCGAAAGGGCTCACATCCGGGAGGAGAGCGGAAGCGAGGGGCGGCCCCGGGGACAGCCTTCCCCGCCCATTGTGACGACCAGTGTGAAGGCCCCGGGACAGCCTCAGACAGTTCCCTGAAGTGAAATCACAGTTTAATTTTAAGGCCTTTGTAAATCATCGAATTATCCGCCGTCCAGTGCACTTTTTCTTCTTCCAGCGGTGTATGAAGGTGCCTGTTTCCCCTAATTGTCTGTATGCTCATAAGGTGCCACTGTTTTTAAGCCTTATTGTTTTTTTTAATATTTACTTATTTTAGGCTGCGTCGGGTCTCAGTTGTGGCTTGGGGGAACTTCCGCTGAGGCACGCGGTTCCCTCGTTGTGGCACCTGGGCTTTTCTAGTTGCGGGCGCATGGGCTCCGGAGTGCATGGCTCCGTACTTGTGGCGCTCGGGCTTAGCTGCTCCGTGGCATGTGGGATCTTAGTTCCCCGATCAGGGATGGAACCCGTGTCCCCTGCACTGGAAGGCGGTTCCTTAACAACTGGACCACCAGGGAGGTCCCAGCTACTTGTTTATTTTCTTCTGCTGGTTACCTGTCCATAACTTTAACTAGTTTTTTCGTGCTTTTTCATGTATATATAGTGGGTTTTTAGATATTGAGGATATGAATCTTTGTGTTGCAAATATCCCTCCGTTTTTTTTTTTTCCTTTTGTTTTTGACAGTAAATATCCTTGTGTAGTTAGATCTGTCACACTTTACCTTTGGTGGCAAGCTTAGCAAAAGCGTTCCTCAATCCAGAATTGCGCCATTCAGATCGTTACTTTTTTGGTTTCATATATTTATATTCAGATCTTTTGTTATTATCAAGAAAAAATATAAATGCATAGAAATTTTTCCACACATCCGAGGACTGACTAAAGGTGCTCGTTGGTTCCTGGTGGAGCTGAGACCACAGTGGGCAGGTAACAGGTGCTGCCACATCTATCTCTGCTCCTGATCTGCTGGGGGGCGGGGGTGGGGGAGCCAGCATGGCCTAGACAGTTCCCAGAGGGTGTCCCGTGGAACACTAGTTTCTGGGATGTTTGCTTATTCAGACCTTGGTTTATAGTGAGGTGGCTCCTTCAGGGCCCTCTGGGCAGGCTCTGAGCCTCCCTTCTCTGAAGGCACTCTGACCTCACCCCCACCCTTCCTTTCTCTTTCTCCCAGGCAGGTGTCCTACTACTGGTGTTTCTGCGGCAAGCAGCAAGCAGAGCCCCAGCCTGAGTCCACAGAACGCCCCAGAGAGGCGACCCTGATGGACACGTGCACAGGTGAGGGAGGCAGGCAGGCCCAGAGGGCCATCCTGGGGTCAGGGACGTGGGGACAGCTTAGGAATCGGGGCTCCCAAGTCCATCTGCCTGGCTGCTACTAACCATCACAGCTTCTAACCATCACAGCTCCCCACCTCCATGCCTGCTGTGCTCCCTCAGCCCCTCCCTCCTTTGTTCTCCTGGACACACTCTATACCCTGCTCTCTCTTTCTCTGGTCCCCCCACCTGGAGACCTCTGAGAACAAGAATTTTATTTTTTAAATTATAGTTGACTTACCGTGTTGTGTTACTTTCAAGTGTACAGCAAAGTGATTCAGTTATATGTACATGTTCTTTTTCGTGTTCTTTTCCATTATAGGTTATTACAAGATAATGAATATAGTTCCATGTGCTGTACAGTAGGATCTTGTTGTTTACCTGTTTTATATATAGCAGTGTGTAGCTGCTGATCCCAAACCCCTAATTTATGCCTCCCTCCGCTCCCTTTCCCCTTTGGTAAACATAAGTTTGTTTTCTGTGTGTCTTTCTGTTTTGTAAATAAGTTCATTTGTATCATTTTTTTTAATTTAATTTTATTTATTTATTTATTTATTTTTGCGGTACGCAGGCCTCTCACTGCTGTGGCCTCTCCCGTTGCGGAGCACAGGCTCCGGACGCGCAGGCTCAGCGGCCATGGCTCACGGGCCCAGCCGCACCGCGGCATGTGGGATCTTCCCGGACCGGGGTACGAACCCATGTCCCCTGCATCGGCAGGCGGACTCTCGACCACTGCACCACCAAGGAAGCCCCATATTTTTATTTATTTTATTTTAACAATTATTTTGGCTGCATTGGGTCTTCGTTGCTGCGCGCAGGCTTTCCTCTGGTTACGGCAAGCAGGGGCTACTCTTTTTTTTTTTTTTGCGGTACGCGGGCCTCTCGCTGTTGTGGCCTCTCCCATTGCGGAGCACAGGCTCCGGACGCGCAGGCTCAGTGGCCATGGCTCACGGGCCCAGCCGCTCCGCAGCATGTGGGATCTTCCCGGACCGGGGCACGAACCCGTGTCCCCTGCATCGGCAGGTGGACTCTCAACCACTGCGTCACCAGGGAAGAGGGGCTACTCTTCGTTGCAGCGCACGGGCTTCTCATTGCAGTGGCTTCTCTTTGTTTTGGAGCACGGGCTCCAGGCACGCAGGCTTCAATAGTTGTGGCACTTGGGCTCAGTAGTTGTGGCTCGTGGGCTCTAGAGTGCAGGCTCAGTAGTTGTGGCACACGGGCTTAGTTGCTCCACGGCATGTGTGATCTTCCCAGACCAGGGGCTCGAACCCGTGTCCCCTGCATTGGCACGCAGATTCTTAACCACTGTGCCAGCCGGGAAGCCTCTGTATCATTTTTTTAGATTCCACATATAAGTGATATTATGTGATATTTGTCTTTGTCTGACTGACTTCACTTAATATGATAATCTGTTGCTGCATGTTGCTGCAAATGGCATTATTTCATTCTTTTTATGGCTGAGTAGTATTCCATTATATATATATGTACCATATCTATTCATCTATTGATGGACATTTAGGGTGCTTCCGTGTCTTGGCTATTGTGAATAGTGCTGCTATGAACACTGGGGTGCATGTATCCTTTCGAATTAGAGTTTTTTCTGGATGTATGCTCAGGAGTGGGATTGCTGGGTCATATGGTAATTCTATTTTTAGTTTTTTAAGGAACCTCCATACTGTTCTCCATAGTGGCTGCACCAATTTACATCCCCACAAACAGTGTAGGAGGGTTCCCTTTTCTCCACACCCTCTCCAGCATTTATTATTTGCAGACTTTTTGATGATGGTCATTTTGACCAGTGTGAGGTGGTACCTCATTGTAGTTTTGATTTGCATTTCTCTAATAATTAGCAATGTTGAGCATCTTTTCATGTGCCTGTTGGCCATCTGTATGTCTTTGGAAAAATGTCTGTTAGGTCTTCTGCCCATTTTTTTGATTGAGTTGTTTTTTTGTTATTGAGTTGGATAAGCTGTTTGTATATTTTGAAAATTAAGCCCTTGTCAGTCGCAATGTTTGCGAATATTTTCTCCCATTCCATAGGTTGTCTTTTTGTTTTGTTTATGGTTTCCTTTGCTGTGCAAAAGCTTTTAAGTTTGATTAGGTCCCATTTATTTTTGCTTTTATTTCTTTTGCTTTTGGAGACTGACCTAAGAAAACATTGCTACAATTTATGTCAGAGAAGGTTTTGCCTATGTTCTGTTCTAGGAGTTTTATGGTGTCCTGTCTTATGTTTAAGTCTTTAAGCCATTTTGAGTTTATTTTTGTGTGTAGTGTGAGGGAGTGTTCTAACTTCATTGACTTCCATGTGGCTCTCCAGCTTTCTCAGCACCACTTGGCTGAAGGGACTGTCTTTTCACCATTGTATTCTTGCCTCCTTTGTCTAAGATTAATTGACCATAGGTGTGTGTGTTTATTTCTGGGCTCTCTGTTCTGTTCCATTGATCCATATGTCTGTTTTTGTGCAAATACCATGCTGGGTTTTTGTGGGGGTTTTTTGAATTTTATGTATTTTTTGATACAGCAGGTTATTAGTTATCCATTTTATACACATCAGTGTATACATGTCAATTCCAATCTCCCAATTCATCCCACAACCTTCCCCGCACCCCCACCACCGCTTTCCCCCCTTGGGTCCATACGTTTGTTCTCTACATCTGTGTCTCTATTTCTGCCCTGCAAACCGGTTCATCTGTACCATTTTTCTAGGTTCCACATACATGCGTTAATATACGATATTTGTTTTTCTTTTTCTGACTTACTTCACTCTGTATGACAGTCTCTAGATCCATCCACATCTCTACAAATGACCCAATTTCGCTCCTTTTTATGGCTGAGTAATATTCCATTGTATATATGGGCCACATCTTCTTTATCCATTTGTCTGTCGATGGGCACTTAGGTTGCTTCCATGACCTGGCTATTATAAGTAGTGCTGCAGTGAACATTGGGGTGCATGTGTCTTTTTGAATTATGGTTTTCTCAGGGTATATGCCCAGTAGTGGGACTGCTGGGTCATATGGTAGTTCTATTTTTAGTTTTTAAGGAACCTCCATACTGTTCTCCATAGTGGCTATATCAATTTATATTCCCACCAACAGTGCAAGAGCGTTCCCTTTTCTCCACACCCTCTCCAGCATTTATTGTTTCTAGATTTTTTGATGATGGCCATTCTGACTGGTGTGAGGGGATACCTCATTGTAGTTTTGATTTGCATTTCTCTAATAATTAGTGATGTTGAGCAGCTTTTCATGTGCTTCTTGGCCATCTGTATGTCTTCTTTAGAGAAATGTCTATTTAGGTTTTCTGCCCATTTTTGGATTGGGTTGTTTGTTTTTTTAATATTGAGCTGCATGAGCTGTTTATGTATTTTGGAGATTAATCCTTTGTCCGTTGATTCATTTGCAAATATTTTGAGAGTTGTCTTTTCGTCTTGTTTGTAGTTTCCTTTGCTTTGCAAAATCTTTTAAGTTTCATTAGGTCCCATCTGTTTATCTTTGTTTTTATTTCCATTACTCTAGGAGGTGGATCGAAAAAGATCTTGCTGTGATTTATGTCAAAGAGTGTTCTTCCTGTGTCTTCCTCTAAGAGTTTTATAGCGTCTGGTCTTACGTTTAGGTCTCTAATCCATTTTTAGTTTATTTTCGTGTATGGTGTTAGGGAGTGTTCTGATTTCATTATTTTACATGTAGCTGTCCAGTTTTCCCAGCACCATTTATTGAAGAGGCTTTTTCTCCATTGTATACCCTTGCCTCCTTTCTCATAGATTAGTTGACCATAGGTGCGTGGGTTTATCTCTGGGCTTTCTATCCTGTTCCATTGATCTATATTTCTGTTTCTGTGCCAGTACCATATTGTCCCTTGATTATTGTAGATTTGTAGTAGAGTCTGATTCCTCCAGCTTCGATTTTTTCCCTCAAGACTGCTTTGGCTATTCGGGGTCTTTTGTGTCTCCATACAAATTTTAGGATTTTTTGTTCTGGTTCTGTAAAAAATGCCATTGGTGATTTGATAGGGATTGCATTCCATCTGTAGATTGCATTGGGTAGTATAGTCATTTTCACAGTATTGATTCTTCCAATCCAAGAACATGGTATATCTCTCCATCTGTTTGTATCATCTTTAATTTCTTTCATCAGTGTCTTATAGTTTTCTGCATACAGGTCTTTTTGTCTCCCTAGGTAGGTACCGTGCTATTCTGATTACTGTAGCTTTGTAGTATTGTCTGAAGTCAGGGAGGGTTATGCCTCCAGCTTGGAGGAACAAGAGTATTAATTCTTGGCTTTGTCTCACCAGGGCCCAGCAGTGTCAACTGGCCTAGGCTCAGGGTTGGTGACCAGGAAGTGTGTGGTGGATGACAATCTGGCTGGCCTCCCGCCCACTGGCCACCTCCCTCTCGGGCTCCAGGCCCCTCTGTTCTGAAGATTTCAGGCCACATTTGGGGGAGGGCTCATATTCAGTTGCCTGTTGTTGCTGTTGTTGAATTGTCACATGACCTGTGCTAACAGCCAGGCCATCTTCCCTTGGCAAAGACACATGCCATTTCAAGCTTTTCCCCATCATACTCTACCCTAAGGTTCTGGTTCAGCAGTGGGAGCCTGGGGAGAACATGACCGTGGCTCCCCAAACACACCTGGAACTGCTCTCCCAGGAAGTCACAGAACCCCCGTGTCGGGTGGTTCAGCCACCGTGTCCCTGCACCTCATCCCTCAGGGTGTGAGTTGGGGATGACCCAGAGGTGCAGCCATGGAGCCACCCTTCAGGCCCAGTACTTCCAGGCCACTGTCTCCCTCCCTTGTCTGACCCTACTCCTGACCAGATCTGGCCCAGACAGCACTCTTCAGTCTCACAATTTGGGGCTAGATTTTAGCAAGTGCCACCATACACAGTGTGTGGAGGAAAAAACAGGTTACCAAAAACATCCCATTCAGAAAAGGAATAAAGAGAAAGCACCCTGTCTGGGTTGCTGGCCTGAGCATATAGTATGAGATGTACGGCCTGAAGGGAGGTGAGGCTGAGGGCTGGGCCCCAGTGTCAGAGTGGTGACCAGCATCTGTGCCAGGGGACTGAGCTTCTTGGTTAGGACGTCTGGCAGCCCAGGTTCTGCCTTCTGGGCACACTCCTGGGCACTTGGGCTGGAGGTGCCTCTGTTGGGGGCGGCCTCCCTGGCTTTTCCCCACTAGGTGCCAGGAGTGCCCCTTGCCCACTGTGACACCGGAAGTGTTTTCAAACATGGCCACACGTGCCTGCTCTGCTGCCAACCACTTCTCTCTGCATTCCAGGCCACGAGGCTGTACCAGGGTGTCACCAGAGCCTGGGGGTCTGTCTCCCCCAACTCGTGAGACCAGGCAGACTGAGGTTAGAGGCTTGGGCCTTTTCTGGAGTCACAGGGAAGCCTGCTGATTAGCTCTCTCCCAGTCCCTTGTCCATTCCTGCGACCACAGGTGTTAGAAGTCGGGGAGGAGAGCTGGGCAGGAGGAGGACAGGCGGGATAATGGGTTTCTGCTGCCCAGTGGCGTCTTACTGTTCCCTATCATCACGTGGCTCTCCCGTGCCATCCATGTGTCGTCAGCAGAGTTCTAAGTTGTGCATCTCTCCCCCTTTTCCAGCTTTCCTAGCACAGGCACCGAGTGGCGGCCCGGCTTCCTGCTACGCTGCTTTGGTGGCTGAGCAAGGGGCTCAGAGCCCAGGGCTGATGCTACGACAGGCAACCTTAGAAGAAGGGGGGCGCCGTGGACAGGCTGTGCCAGGACTGTTACGGGGGCCTCCCCGGACACTGCGGTTTCCAGACCCTTGTGGGAATGAGGAAGCTAGAGAGAGGCCCAAAGGTTCCCCTCGGGGACCAGTTGTTTATGAGGAAACTGGAGGGCAGAATGGCCATGAGGACAGTGTGTCCGGGTCAGAGGTCACCCTGAATGCAGCCTCCACAGCCGATAGGAGAGGCCACTGGAAAGGACGGCCTTACCGATGCAGCACCTGCGACAGGAGCTTCAAATGCTATTCAGATGTGGTGAAACACCAGAGCATTCACTCTGGGGAGAAACCCTACGAGTGCAGCGACTGTGGGAAGGCCTTCATCCACAGCTCCCACGTCGTCAGGCACCAGCGCATTCACAACGGGGAGAGGCCTTACGTTTGTAAGGAGTGTGGGAAGGCCTTCAGCCAGAGCTTCAACCTCATCAGACACCAGAGAATCCACACGGGAGAGAAGCCCTACGAATGTGCTGAGTGTGGCAGGTCCTTCAGTCAGAGGTCAGATGCCATTAAGCACCAGAGAATTCACACTGGCGAGCGGCTGTATGAGTGCAGCGAGTGCGGGAAAACCTTCATCCATAGCTCAAACGTCGTCCGACACCAGAGAATTCACCACGGAGAGAATCCTTACGAATGCAAAGAGTGTGGGAAAGCCTTCAGCCAGAGCTCCAACCTCATTCAGCACCAGCGGGTCCACACTGGGGAGAAGCCCTACGCCTGCCAGGAGTGTGGGCGCGCCTTCAGCCGCAGCTCCTTCCTCAGTGAGCACCGGCGCATCCACACCGGGGAGAAGCCCTACGAGTGCGGCGAGTGTGGCCGCGCCTTCAGGGCCCTGTCGGGCTTCTTCCGGCACCAGAGGATCCACACTGGGGAGAAGCCTTTCCACTGTGCCAGGTGTGGCAGGGCCTTCCGCCTGAGCTTTCATCTTATCCAGCACCAGCGAGTTCACGGCACGGAGTGAGCCTGTTGGGGGGTGAACATGGAGTGGAAAATTGAGTAAAGAAGATTGGAGTGTGGGTACAACACCCTTCACTTTTTGCCCACTCCCCCAGCTTTGTGTACTTTGCCCCACAGGAAGAGGATAAAACTGTCTTGCTGGTCTCCAAGCCTGCCCGTGGAGGCCTGCAGTTTGTCTGCCGCCGCCTTGCCAGGAGCACTGGAAAGGAAAGAGGAGCCGTGGGGAAGGAGACGTGATGGCAACGTGTGCCTCGGAAGTTAATTTATTTCATTTTCACAGCACTGGGTTTTTTCCTGAAGTATAATTTACATATAGTGGAACACATAAATCTTAAGTGTTTGGTTTTATGAGTTTCAACAGTACAATGTGCTTTGACCTTTACAACCACCACACTCTGAAGATGTAGACTATTTCCATCACCCCAGAAAGTCTCCTTATGCCCCTTCAAGTCAGCCCCTCATCCTGAGAGGCAACCAGTGATCTCGTTTCTGTCACTATAGTTTTGCTTGTTCTAGAACGTTATATAAATAGTGATATAATTTATACTCTTTTAGGTCTTTTTCCCTTTGCTTAATGTTTTTTGAGGTTTATCCATGTATCAGTAGGTTTTGGGGGTTCTTTCGTGTTTTTTTTCAGTTTCATAGCTCTTTTGAGAAGTCAAGAATCACTTTCTACCCTGTATCAAAGCTATATGCTTATGTCTGTGTCTTTTATCAAAGTATGAGCCCCTGTAGCTAAAATTATTTTAGCACAGCCCCGGATACAGGATGTGCACTCCACAAAAAAATAAGTACATGAAATATGCAGGGGAGTTTATGAAAGACAGGCATAGAGGAGAGACCATAGGCTTGGCCGGAAGGAGGAGGTACTGATTCACTTGTTTTCATGCCATTTCGGAGTATACAGAACTCTTCTCAGGCTTAGGAAGGTAGTATAAGATAAAACAAGTTTAAGATGTTTGTGCTTCCAACAGACATTTCCTAAGCACTTAGCTGTCCAGGCTCTACGCCACTGTTGTAGGAAACACAAAGCCACTGTGCTAGCTGCATTCAAGGACTGTAGGTAAAAGTCCAATAACAGAAGTATACAGAGGGAACTAGTGACACAGGAGGGCAGGAAACAAGACTGGGGCAAGGGGAAAACGGGGGTGAACACCCAGGGGAGGGGATTCCTGAGCAGATGGATTAAATGTGTACAAAGCAAAGGTAAGGGCACACTAGCGGACTGTGAAGAGCATGAGAAGTGTGCTTACCCATAGGACCTTCCAGTTCGTAGCTGGGAGATCAGACAAAAAGTGTATGTAAAACAGTAGTCTAGGTGAGCTCACTGCTCATGATCTGATATTTCATATCACAGTACGGTAGTGTTACAGATACCTACAAATGCTATTTGCCAGATAGGAAGCGACAGGTGTCTTTGTTGGGGATGATACTCTGTACATGTCATAAAACGGCTGTAACAAATTGAGTGAGGTCATGTTATTGAAAGTTTACTGTAATGACTAAGACAAATCTGAGCAGTCACCTGGCCACAAGTCCTGGGGGTCCAGCTGCAGGACCCAAATCCGTCCTAGTCAGGCTGTGGTTTGGTGCCACTTTGTGGGAACTGTCTGCTCTAGTTAACTACTGACTGAATTATTTGGGTCCTGTAGCTGGCTGGGACTTCCAAAACAGTAGCTCAGTTCTAGGGCTCTTGTTGGCACCTTGTTTCATTTATGGTGTGAGCTTAGGCTACAGGGTTGCGCAGCCTGTAGGGGCAGAGTTGCCCACAGAGTGCATTCAGGCACCACAGCTATTGGGCCAAGGTAACGTGGAAAGCTAAGCCTGGAGCTCCCATGCTAAGCCAGGGCCCAGGTTTGTGCCTCGCAGGTAGCTCTTTGGAGGAAAATTTTTCCTACTTAGACCCTGTAGTGTCCCTGCTCATGAGATCAAAGCAGTGAGCTTACAGAAATCACCAAGTACACAGGAAGGTGAGTCTCATTGACTGGGGGTCTACAAAGTCAACAAAGAACAGATATAAAACCACAAAAACTGCAGATACTGAAATTGCCAGATAATGCAGGCAAGAGAGTAGTTACACATGAAGTGTTTGAAAAACCAGACACCTTCCCGCTAAAATCTGGACAAGACAAGGATGCCCGCTGTCACCATTTCTGTTCAACATAGACAGTACTGGAAGTCCTCGCCACAGCAGTCAGACAAGAAAAAGAAATAAAAGATCCAGATTACAAGGGAAGAGATAAAATTGTCATTATATGCAGATGACATGATACTGTATATAGAAAGCCCTAAAGGGTCCACACAAAAACTACTAGAACTCATAAATTCAGCAGGGTAGCAGAATACAATATCAACATACAGGAACCTGTTGCTTTACACTAACAATGACATATTGGAAAGGGAAAGTAAAAAAAAAAAAAAAAAATCCCTTTTAAGATCGCATCAAAAAAATAAACAAAAATACTTAGGAACACACCTGACCAAGGAGGTGAAAGACTCATATGCTGAGAACTATGGAACATTGATAAAGGAAACTGAAGATGATTTAAAATGGAAAGACAGGCTGTTGGATTGGAAAAATTAATGTTATTAAAATGGCCAGACTACCCAAAGCAATCTACAGATTCAATGTGATCCCCATCAAATTACCCGTGACGTTTTTCACAGAACTAGAATAAGTAATCCTAAAATCTATACGGAACCATGAACGACCAGAATTGCCAAAGCAGTCCTGAGGAAAAAGAACAAAACAGGAGGCATAACCCTCCCAGACTTCAGACAATACTACAAAGCTACAGTAATCAAACAACATGGTATTGGCACAAAAACAGACATACGGATCACCAGAATAGAGAGCCCAGGAATAAACCCACACACTTACCATCAGTTAATCTTCGACAAGGGAGACAGAAATATGCAATGTAGAAAAGACAGTCTCTTCAGCAAGTGGTGTTGGGAAAGTTGGACGGCTGCATGTAAATCAATGACGTTAGAACACTCCCTCACACTATACACAAAAATAAACTCAAAATGGCTTAAAGACATATAAGACATGACAACATAAAACTCCTAGAAGAAAACACAGGCAAAACATTCTGACATAAATCATAGCAACGTTTTCTTAGGTCTCCCAAAGCAAAAGAAATAAAAGCAAAAATAAACAAATGGGACCTAATCAAATGTAAAAGCTTGAAAGGGCAGCAAAGGAAACCATAAACAAAACAAAAAGACAACCTATGGAATGGGAGAAAATATTTGCAAATGTTGTGACTGACAAGGGCTTAATTTCCAAAATATACAAACAGCTCATCCAACTCAATTAACAGAAAAAATAAACAACTCAATCAAAAAATGGGCAGAAGACCTCAACAGACATTTCTCCAAAGAAGACACACAAATGGTCAACAGGCACATGAAAAGATGCTCAACGTCGCTAATTATATTAGAGAAATGCAAATCAAAACTACAATGAGGTAATGCCTCACACTGGTCAGAATGACCATCATCAAAAAGTCTACAAATAATAAATACTGAAGAGGGTGTGGAGAAAAGGGAACCCTCCTACACTGTTGGTGGGCCTATAAATTGGCTTCCATACTGTGGAAAACAGTGTGGAAGTTCCTTTAAAAACTAAAAATAGAGTTACCATATGATCCAGAAATCCCACTCCTGGGCATATATCTGGAGAAAACTAATTCCAAAGGATACATGCATCCCAATGTTCATAACAGCACCATTCACAATAGCTAAGACATCGAAGCAACCTAAATGTCCATCAGCAGGTGAATGGATAAAGAAGATGTGGTATTAGGTTGGCCAAAAAGTTCATTCAGGTTCTTCCATACATCCAAATAAACTTTTTGGCCAAACGAATATATATATCTACGTGTATATATGCACACATACACAATGGAATATTACTCAGCCATAAAAGAGAATGAGATAATGTCATTTGCAGCAACATGGGTGAACCTAGAGATTATCATACTAAGTGAAGTAAGTCAGGAAGAGAAAGCCAAATACCATATGATATCACTTACATGTGGAATCTAAAAAAAAAATAATAATACAAATGAACTTATTTACAAAACAGAAATAGACTCACAGACATAGAAAACAAACTTATGGTTACCGAAGTTGGGGAGTTAAATTAGGAGTTTGGGATTAACACACACACCACTATATATAAAATAAACAACAAGGTCCTACTGTGTAGCAGAGGGAACTGTATTCAATATCTTGTAATAAACTCTAATGAAAGATAATATGAAAAAATATATATGTGTGTGTGTATATATATATATATAATGTAAATCACTTTGCTATACAGCAGAAATAAACACAGCATTGTAAATCAACAATACTTCAATTTTAAAAAAAGAATAAAAAAGAAGACAGACACAGTGACAAGAAAGCAGTAAGAGACTACCACTCATGAAAAGGCAGGCTTTTAAAGTAGAACTTTTAGAAATGAAATTATAATCACTGAAATAGAATTCAATGGGTAGGTTAAGTAGCAGATTAGACACAGCTGAAGAAAGCATTAGTGTAGTGGAAGAAACATGCAGGGAGGCCCAGAATACCACAGGGACGAGGAGATGGGAAACATGAAGGAAATGTTCAAAGATCTGTAGAAGATAATAAGGTCTGACGTAGATGTGACAAGAATCCCAGGAGGAGAGAGTGAAGGAGAGGAGATACAGCAAAACCCTACACTGACCCCCGTGAGTATGCAGATCCTCTCCCACGGGCCATCCAGGCAGAGAAACAACAGCCAACCCCATCTGGTGAAGATGAGTGTCTGCATCCCGTTTTAACCTCAACCAGTCTCCCCGTAAAATCAGGCCAATGAAACAATCAATTAAAGGAGAGATTGTTGAAATTGTTATCTATGTCCTGGAAGTTCCAGCCATTCTCAAGACCCAGAATCAATATCTTCAGTGTTTAAGCCAGAGTGGACAACTGCCAACAAGTCGTGCCAACCTACAGCTGAGAATGGAGGGCCTGACTGCTTGGATGGACTTCCGCAACTTCTGGTGGCCCCTGTGCCACAATCACAGTACTGTGACTCTGCAGTTTACACCCCACTCACGGTGTTCCAGCAAGGCGTCTCTGTATTTAATGAAAAACATAAATTCACAGATGCAGGAAGTATAATGATATGCAACAGCACAAATAAAAAGAAATCCACACCTGGACACAACACAATGAGAACACAGACCAGCAAGACGAAGACCTTGAGGAGCCAGAGAAAGACGCCATCACCAGCAATCACAGTCACGCCATCACCACCATCACAGTCACACCATCACCATCATCACAGTCACACTATCACACTGCTCAAGGCAACAGTAAGAGACAGAAGACAGTGGATTCGTGTCTTCAGTGTGTTGAGAGAAAACACCTGTCCATCTAGAACTGCACGCCCAGCAAAATTATGTTTTATAGACAAGACATTTATAAATAAGTAAATTAATACATAAAAGTTATATTAATATATAAAACATTATATATGATTATATATATGATATATATTATATATAATTATATAATATAATATAAAAGATATTAATATATAAAAGTAAAGTAAAATATAAATAAGTAAAATCTGAGGCAGTTCTTCATTAAGCAGTTTTCACTGAAAGGACTTCTAAAATTTGTACTACAAAAAGAAAATTATTTCAGGGCTTCCCTGGTGGCACAGTGGTTGAGAGTCCGCCTGTCGATGCAGGGGACACAGGTTCGTGCCCCAGTCCGGGAAGATCCCACATGCCACAGAGCAGCTGGGCCCATGGCCACTGAGCCTGTGTGTCCAGAGCCTGTGTTCCACAACAGGAGAGGCCACAACAGTGAGAGACCCGCATACCACAAAAAAAAAAGAAGAAAAAGAAAATGATTTCAGAATGACAGCCTTTGATACAAGATGGAATTGGAGCAAAGAAGAAGATCGATGTGAGTGTAAACCCACACTGTGTGTGAGGACGTCCACTGGGCCCTGCACGGGTGCACAAGGGACTTTCTAAGATCCTCCTTTGTTGGGAAGGGCTGTAACACACTTTAATTTTAGATTTTAAATATGCATAGCATACTTTAAGCTTAATTACTAAATATAAACGGTGTATATGTTTCCAGTCCAACAGAAAAAAATGCAATAATTTAAAATGAACAAAAACTTACTATATCAACTAAAAAATAAATAGGAAAAGAAAAATCTGAAAAAAACTAATCAGAGTAAGATGGTAGAAATCACCCAAATAGGTTCCTAATCACGGTAAACCTAACTAGATGCAATGTCCAGTTAAAACAGTAAGGTTGGCAGGAGGAGCCTGTAACTAAGAACCACAGTACCTGTGAAGATAAAGTAGGCAGAGGCAGGAGTCCACCAAGGGGCCAAGGGGCCTCCGGAGGTGAGACGCCCGCCAATTTAAGTTCTGGGAAGGCTCCGTGACTGGAGACGGTGGGTCTGCAGGGTCCTCACCAGAGAACAGGAACCATCTCAGAGAAACACCAAAGTCCTGCCATAAAGACCAACCTCAGTGGCAACCGCATTCAGCTGCTCCAGAGGCAGCAAGGCTCCCCTGGGTTCAGAACGCCCCCACCCCATCCCCATGGATGGAAGGCCAGCACCAGACAGCTGAGGAGGTTCTCGATGCGCATGCGAGGTCAAACCAGAAAAGGAGCTTTTTACAAACTCAGAGGAAACAGAGATAGTGCAAGAAACGTAGAAAAGGTGAGCGAGATGGTAGTTAGTAACTTCAACGAGATCAAGAAGGAACTGTGTCCACTAAAAGAGAACAGAATAGGGGACTTACTTGGTGGTCCAGTGGTTAGGACTCCACGCTTCCACCGCAGGTGGCACAGGTTCAATTCCTGGTCGAGGAACTAAGATTCCGCATGCTGTGCACTGCAGGAAAAAAAAAAGAGAGAACAGAGTAGTATTTTAAAAGGAACAATTCAAAATAAGGAAACAAATCTTAAAAACATGTGATAAGCAAAATTAAAAACATATTAGGGGGGACTTCCCCAGTGGTCCAGTGGTAAAGAATCTGCCTTCTAATGCAGGGGACGCGGGTTCGATCCCTGGTCGGGGAACTAAGATCCCACATGCTGCGAGGCAACTAAGCCTACACGCCACAACTACTGAGCTCATGCGCCTCAACTAGAGCCCATGTGCCACAAGCTACAGAGCCCACACACCCTGCAGCCTGTGCACCACAACCAGAGAAGAAAAAACCCACACGCCACAACTAGAGAGAAACCCGTGCGCCACAACGAAGAGCCCGCATGCCACAACCAAGACCCGACACAGCCAAAAATACAACTTAAATAAATAAATAAATAAATCTAACACACACACACACACACACACACACACACACACACACAAATTAGGGAACTTCCCTAGTGGCGCAGTGGTTAAGTCTCTGTGCTCCCAATGCAGGGGGCCC